>NC_064854.1:81847007-82596218 GCF_024139225.1 Suncus etruscus
ACATAATACACCATTTCAACAACAACAACAAAACAAAAACATATGATCATATCAATAGAAGCAGAGAAAGCATTTGATAAGTTCTAAAATTTATCCTATACATTGTTGTACATAGAATCTATTATTTTAAGTGAAATAAGTCAGAGGGAGAGATATAGACACAGAATAGTCTCACTCATCTATGGGTTTTAAGAAAAATTAAAGAGTGTTGAATGCTATTAGGGAAATGACTTCACTAACAGCTAGCATGACAATGTTAAAAAATGAGAGAAGTGGAATTCCTGTTTTGAATATAGGCAGGGGTAGGGGGTAGGGAGTGCACTTGTGGTGGGAATGTTGCACTGTTGATGTGTGTATTATGTTTACAAGTGAAATCCGACTACAAACATGCTTGTAATCATGGTACTTAAATGATTTCTATTTAAAAATAAATATAAAAGAATGTCAGGCTATATAGTGAAAATATATAAAAATAAATTCACAAAAAGTAATTAAAGAAAAATGAAGTGATGTAAGATGCTGCCTTACAGATGGGATTTAAGAGATTCAGATGTATTATAATATAGATATTAAACATATAAATTAAATATAGGCTTATCCATTAAGTCTTTTGAAATATTCTTCTGAGGGCTGAAATTCAGTACATATTTTCATCACACACCCTGGTCTTGTTGAGTTTCATGCATGATTTGCAGCAGAATAGGGATCAGCTAGAGTCCTTGTGCTGGGGTCCTTCTGAATCCTATATCATGCAACAGTCCACATTTGGGTAAGGGGTGAGAAAAAGGTCTACACAGCATGAGTCAGCTGGTATGTTGGTTGTAGTTTCTTGCCTGGGCATGAGATGTGGGGCTGAGAGAGTTTCTTTTCACTTTGGGATCTGGGTGATTGCTTATTGGGACAGGAGGTTGTTCTTGGTGCATAATGAGTTAAGAACTGAGGGTAAAGAGAGTTAAATAAGGAGGAATATCAGATCATGATTGGGGGGTGAAAGAATAGAAGGATTTTTGAAGGGGGGAGGAGAGATAGTATACAGGAGTGTCTATATACACTTTAGAAATGGATTGTTTACAATTTGGGTCTGGCACTCAGAGTGGAGTCCACTGTCTATAACTCATGCCCACATTAATACAGACATTGTGATCTATTCTTAAGTTGTTAAAGGCCTGACCCTGATTGGATGGGTTGAGCTCTTAAATAATTTAATTAAGTAAAGGTAAATAATTACTTAGATATAGATAAGGAGAGAGAGAAAGGGAGAACAAAAGATGAAAGAGAAGTAAAAAAAAAATAAGAAATACAGTATAAATAATTTTTTTAAAAATTTGACCTGTTGGAAAGTTTTCCAATTTCTAGGTATTTCATTACTGATGAAGGTGGGCCTTGCTAAATGAAGTATTCAGGGTTATATGGTGGCTGGAACATTTCAGGATGTGCACAGCTTTTGTGTCTGGAGTAGTAAGCAATGTGGTATTGAGGACCATAAGAGGTGGCTACCCTATGTAGTATTGCTCACTGTATCTTAGGCGTTGTGGTTCATTTCCTAGAGAGAAAGTTACATAGTGGATTTTTTTTACCTAGATTAAGTTGATGAAAAATAAGAAGAAAAATGAGAAGAAGGAAAGAAGTAGTGAAGAGAGAGAGAAGAAATGGTAAATTTCAAAACCGTATTTGATGAGTAGGACCGGCAACACATGTCTGTGGTGCACTGTTGATTGTTTTAGTGATCGAAGAATCATATGCTTTATATCCTAATAGAAGACATAAACAAAAGGAAATGGGTAAATGATTTTGTCAAGACATTACATAATGGACAGTATATGTAGTATCCAGTATGACTGAGCACTGACGTGTAAAATTAGGGTGCCCACCCTTTGTTTCAAAGAACCACTGTGGACAAAGAAGCTAAAGGATTATTTTATATTTGGTAAAGTTAGGACACTAAAACATATTGTTAGCAATCACTGCAGTCTCACTGAATTCTCTGACTTCCCATCCTGTTCTTCACCTGGTTCTGTGGTTAAATACCTTAAGACATTACTATCGAACTTTGTAGTTAGAGGATGTTTTAATAATTATCCTTTAGGCCATTTCTGCCAGACGTGAATTATGTGGACGCTCACCTGGCTGCTGGGAGATACAAACCAGGTTCAGGAACACTCCTTCCTTTCTGCTGGAGCCTCAAACCCTTGTGGATGCTCGCTCCTCTACTGGGAGACACCAGTCAGGTTAGGGAATGCCCCGCCCCTTTCCACCAGACCCGTGAATTGCGTGAATGCTCACATAGCCTTAGGATTATAGTCTAATTTATACCATACAGGTCTAGTCAGCTCAGACCTAATACTAAATTTCCTCTGAAAATTCACAACCCATAAAACAGGATAGCAAAACAATAAACAAATAATAAATATATATTGATAGAGAGTAATTTAGATATAATGAATGCACAAGAAACTGTAATGATATAGTATATATTGAAATACTATGTGTATTATAAAAAAAGATAGGGACCGGAGCAATAGTACAGCAGTAGGGCATTTGCCTTGTACCTGTCTGGCCTGTACAGATCTCAGTTCAATCCCTTCCATGTCTCATATGGTTTACTGAGCCAGGAACAATTTCTGAGAACATAGCCAAGAGTTATTCCTGAGCATCACTAGGTGTGGACCAAAAACCAAAAGAAAAAAATAAAAAAGATAAATGTTAACATTTTTACAACTTCAATGGAATTCAGCTTCTTTGCAATGATAAGTAAAATGAGTTATAAAGTAAAAGATAAATTATAAATATTATAGAAACACAGTAATGCGGTATGGAAAATTAAATAGATTCAAAAATATCATATCTAAAATATAGAAAGTAAAAAATAAATGCCTCCCAGCCCACCTTGTCTCAGCCTGGAAAGAAGCAGCAGTCACTGCCCATGCTACCTCATCCTGTGTAGCCCCTTTTATCCCCACTATGGACAGTTGCTTGCTATAAGATTTGGATACCGAGCCTTATCTACTAGGGATAAGAACCCAAATCAGCTTGAGAACACTAGTGATCCCTTTCTTCAGCAACCCATTCCTCCGATTCCACAAGACCATGGTGCAAAATGAAACTGAGCTCTAGATTTTATGCCCTCTCAGACTATTCCAATAGACCTAAAGGAGATATCTATATTTTCTTTGTATATTTCTGTAGATGCATTTACTTAAAAGTTATAATTTTAGTGTTATTTCTATATCTAGACATAGCTCTTTCCATCCCTGATTTAGATCTGTTTAGTAGAAAATTCTAGTAGATACTTCTTTCTTGGGATCTGAGTAAAGATTAGAATCAGGTTATAGACATTATTTAGCTTGTTAATTTTATCTCCATATGCATCAATAACATCATTGGCACTGTTCCTTTTTAAATAGGTACATTAAAATGGGAAAATCTTGTATATAGAAAGATGTTCTTATCTAATAATGATTGGGATTCATAAATTTTATAGTGCAGGACTGCCTTTCACCCTGAACATTTGTCGTGGGAACTTGACTTAAGCATTAATTGATCAGACATCAACCTTCCAACCCCAAATGTCAGTTTTCATCCTTGAACAAAAACAATTTTCTGCACAAGCAAAAGATTTAAACTCTCCCGGGGGGGGGGGGCGGTCTAATGCCACCGTAGCATTAATGCCCTTTGCTCCAGCATAGGTTCATATGACATACTGTTGACGAGGAAAGCAACAAGTAGCTCTAAGGTTTGGCTTTCCTACGTCACCATCTAAATTTAATTTTTGTATGGTTTTTATGTTTTTCTTCCTTTTTCCTTTCTTCTCTTAAATTGATTTTTATAGCCTCCCATTTCTTTCTTGTTTGATTTTTACCCCTCTTTTTTCTTCCTTTCAAACAGAACCACATAACTTGAACCATCTTATTCTGACTCACAATTTGAGTGGGAAATATTGGAGAGTACCAAGACTGAAGAGGTGTATGAACATTGAGTAGAAATAAAAAATGATTATATTTAAACACCAAATCTCAAACCAACCACAACAGAATCGAAACCCAATCTACACCAAGCTAGACACAGAGAGGACCATTTATACTAGCAGCCTGGGGGTCAAGGAGGGGATATGGGATGCATGCTGGTAACAAGAGTGGAGGATAGACAACACTGGTGGTGGGAATGCTTCTGATTAAATGTCACTATGTGCCTAAAATATTACTGTGAAAGATTTGTAATCCACTTTGGTCAAAATAAAATTATTTAATTAAAAAAATATAAAATTGTGAGATGAAATCAGAACATGCTCTGTAACACCCAGGCTTCAACACAGGATCTGTGCAAAATCCAAGGTATCTAATTACAGAAGCCTGACTCAACAATTGCTATTGAGTAGAAATTTCCCTGGACCATAAGAAGACTTTGGGGTGGAGAATTAGTATGCCTGAAGTTTGTAGTCAGTCTTATGGTGGTATGCTTCATGGGAGGAGACACTCTTTTTATTTATTTATATTTATTTATTTATTTATTTATTGTTTGTTTGTTTGTTTGTTTGTTATAGGTCCAACTTACCACCACCACCTTACTTAAAAAAATTTTTTTTGTATCTCCTAAATTGGGACTCCCACCTTTTTTTATACAACCTTGGGAAATAACATAATTTTTTAAATATAAATTCCAAATTATTTTATACATCTACTGAATATAAAGAAACACAAAGTAGTTATATAATTTTCAAGATAAATCAATTCCAAAATATGATCAAGGATGAGAAAATGATGGTTTGTGGTTTGGGGAGAGTGACAGGATTGTAATAAAATGATGAATGATCTAAAACACTGGTGGAACAATTACTGTATTAACTCTGTAAATAAAAAATGACTTTAAAACTATTGTAAACTCTGAAACTTCCATTAAATTATTTTAACTTTTGAATATAATATTTATATGTTGTTTTCTATGTTTTATAACCTTACAATATGGCACAAGTTAATTATTTGAGCGATTTTTCTTTTCCTCTGGACTATTTTTCACATAAACAATTATGTTTTACCCTACAATTTTAAATGAGTTCTCTTAAAAAACGGAATAACCAATTAAAATAATAGATTCTACTAAATTATAAATTTGTTTGCCACTGCAACACTACAGTTGATATAGTTCCTAAGTAAAATTTAATTTCTCATTTTTTCTCTCTGTCACTCTACATAAGAACAGATGAGAGAAGATGTACTAATTGAAAAACTAAAACACACTAAGCCATTACCAAATTCATATTAAAATAATAGGTCTGAAAAACTTGGTTTATAAATTGAAAACATCAATAGAAAGCCTCTTCCCTGGATTAATGGTGACTGCAAACAAAGTCAGTGAGCCAGAGTCTGATATGCAGAACAAGAGAACTTTAAAGAAAATGATCAGACAATAGATAAACTACTCAAAGAATGTAAACAGATGAAAATAGAAGTCGTTGATAAACTCAACAGAAACAACATAATAATTATTAAAGTCCCAGAGACCCAGGAAGAGAACAATAATAAGAGGAGTTGGAGGAAGAGTGAGAAGAGGAGGAGGAGAAAGACAATTGAGAAAAATAAGGCAAAGAAGAGTAAGAAGAATAAGGCAAAGAAGAGTAACAAGAAGAGGGAGGAGAAACAGAAAAAGGAGGAAGAAGAGTACAAAGAAGTCAAAGAGTAAGAAGAGGAATAAGAGAAAAAAGAAAAAGAAGTAAAAGAAGAGGAGGAAGGGGATGAGGAAGAAGAAAAAGTAGAGAAGAAAAAAGAAGACAAGACAAGAATAGAAGAGGAAAGGCTAGGGATGTGGTTCAATTTGTAGAGCAGATGACCTGTATATGCCCATACCTAGATTTGATCCCAGATAATCTCATGTTTATGCTCTTTAAGGCATTGTGGTTAGAAATACTATTACTGATTAGGGTGTACAATAATAAAATCACTGGTTGCTCTTTTTATGTGTGCATATCTTTTTGGTGTGAGCTGATATAGCACTATATTTTTGAATTTCATTTCTGTTGATTAATGATGTGGAGGAAATTTTCATTTGCCCTTTGACATGTAGACATCTCATCAATTCTTAGGTTGGATATTTTTGTTAAACTATAGTAGTACCTAATATTTTTAGATATTAACTTTTAGCAGATGAGTGTTGGGTAAATAATTTCTCACAATCTGTAGGGAGTCTTTTATTATAGACATTGTTTAATCAAAGTTGAAGAAGGTTCTTGTATTTTATGTAGTCCTGTTTATTTTAACCTGCACTTTCTTGGTCAGTGGTGGCTCATCCTTGGAGATACTTTTAGCTTCATCTATTCACCTTATGATCTCAGGTCGGATATCAAGATCTTTAATCCAATTTGATTTGATTTGGTCATGGTGTCGGAAAAAATGTGAGTTCAGGTTTTTGTTCTAGGAGAACCAGGGTTTTCAACCACTTGTCAACGAGGCTTTCCTTGCTCCTTTACAAAAATAATTTTTCATATACCTGGGATTTTTATCAGGATATTCTGTTATGTTCAATAGATTTAAGAGTCTGTCTTTATTAATATGCCATGATGTTTTAACTACTAGTGTTTTGTAGTGTAATTTGATGTTGTAGATATGATGACCCATATATTCCCCAAGGATCTTTAGCTATTAATAAAGACTTATTGTTCCACATAAATTGTTCCACATATTGTTCCATATAAATATTCCACATAGTTTGATCTATTTTTTAAAAGCATCATGGTTATTTTATAGGGATTTCAATAAACCTATACATAATTTTCTGTTATATTGCCATTTCATTGATACTTATCTTCACAATCCAGAAGCAGTTGGTGTAATTTAATTTCCTTTGTGTCTCCTTTTATTTCTTGAAGCAATGCTTTTCAGTTACTTTTAATTATGTATTTGGAATCTTTAAGTAGATTACAAAGTACTAATGTTCTAAGGCAAAATTGTGAATGATATTGCTTTTCAGATCTCTTTCTTCAATTTTATTATGTATATGTGGAAAAGTCTGACTTTGTGCATTAATTTTGTAGGTAACCTGCCACTTTAATATAAAAATGTATTGTTTGAGGGCTGGAATGATAGCATAGCAGTAGGGATTTTGCCTTGCATGTGACTACCCGAGACAAACCTAGTGTCCATATGGTCCCCCAAGCCTGCCATGAATAATTTCTGAGTGCAAGTCAGGAGTAGCCCCTAAGAGCCACCAGCCGTGGCCCAAAACTCCCCAAAATTATTGTTTCAAGAAGCTTTATAAAGAGTAAAACACCAAATCCAAAGCTAACTACAACAGAATCGATACCCAATATACAACAAGCTAGACACAGAAGGGACCACTTATACTAATAACTTGAGGGGCAAAGGAGGGGGGATATGGGATGCATGCTAGGAACAGGGGCAGAGGAAGGATAACACTGGTGGTGGAAATGCCCCTGATTCAATGTCACTATGTACCTTAAATATTCTGTGAAAGATTTGTAATCCACTTTGGTCAAACTAAAAATTATTTTTTTAAAAAAGAATATTTTTTAAAGATTTTCTATATATGGTATTTTATTCACAAGTGGTGAGAGCTTGATTTTTTTTCTTTACTCTCTGTATGCCCTTGATATAAATATCTTGCCTAATTTTTATGCTAAGTACTTCCAGTACTATATTGAGTAGAAATGTTAGGAGAGGGCAAACTTATCTTGTTCCAGATCTTAGAGGAAAGGCTTTTAGTTTTTCCTCCATTGTACATTTGTTCCAGGCTTGTGGTAAACAGGTGTGAATAGATTGTGGAAAGATCCTTATTTACATCTTATTGAGTGTTTTTTAACATGAATGGGTGCTGGGTATTATCAAATGCTTTTTCTGCATCTATTTGTTTAATTATATAATTTGTATTTTATTGATATTAACTTTTGGTAATTGTTAATTGGTATTAACTTTTAAATTTTAGCATTTTAAACCATCCTTTTATTCCTGGGATAGTTTCTAATTTGTCATGGTATATGATTTTTTGGATGCATTTCTAGTTTCTATTTTGAAGTATTTAAAAATCTTTACATCAGCTTATATTTCTCTTTCTCTCTCTTTTTTATTGGTTTGTTTGCCGCCTTTGGTATCAGGATGTTGTTAGCTTCATAGAAACTGGAAGGGTTTCTGTTTTTTCAATTTCCTGAAAGAGAACAGAAAGGATTGGCAGCAGGTCATCTTTAAAGGTTTGAAAGAATTAACTAGTGAATTCATCTGAACCTTGGATTTTGATGATAGGAAGAAATTTTATTACTATTTCAATTTTCTCCTTTCCTTTTATTGAAATATTTTGAGTCTATAAAGTTCCTGAGATCTTTATTTTTGATGTTATGTATTTTTCTTCAAATATAAATGAGAGTCTGGGGGGGATAATATATTCTGTATGAGGTGTTTATTTCTTTGAGTTTTTTTCCACTATATTCCATCATGCCTTCACAACTGGAGGGTTGCTGTTATTGTGTCCACTGAAAATCTTATAGATTCTTCTTTGTATTTTATTTCCTATTTTTGAATTTGTTAATTTAAATATTCTTTCTCTATTTATTTCATCATTCTAGTTGGGATGTGCCTTCTGTGTTTTTGTTTGACTCTGTTAGCTGATATCTTTGAACATCAAGGATGTTGGGGCATGCTTTCTGCAGGTTTAGGAATTTCTAAGATATGTTTGAAGATGGATTTTTAATAAAAATATCTTTATTTAAGTACCATGATAACAAAAACTTTTGTAGTTGGGTTTTGGTTATAAAAAAACAACATGCCTCTTTTTGGTGGTGGGCATGTTGTACTGGTAAATGGGGGGTGACTATGGCTTTTTTAATAGTGCTTTTTTCTGTTTCACTCCAATAATTACTATACTCTTTCTGAGTCCCAAAGTTCTAGTGACTGTTTATTTATTTTGTGGATGTTTTTATTTTCTGTTCATATATTTTGAGATTGTTTTTATCCACTTCATTTTTCAGCTCACTGATTCTGTCCTCAGTAGCTGTTACTCTGCTGATGAGACAGTCTAAATTTTTCAATCAAGTTTTCAGTTCTGGCAATTCTGTTTGTATTTTTATTATTTCTGCTCTCATATCCCCTGTATTTTATTGACAGTATAACTCCTTATTTATTTGATCTTATTAAACATCCTAAACATTTCCATTCTGAATACCATTTCAGAGAGGTTATATAGGGGTCTGCAGGATTGCAAACTTCAACCACAAGAAATGGTGCAATTTTTGCACTGCTTGACAATGGTGACTTTTTAGTTTCAAGGCGGTTCTTTTTGAGGTCACTGCCAGTTTTCCCCACTGCCAAGGTAATCTCAGGGAAGTGTGTGAGGGTGAAAAAATTTTTGGCTGCTGAAGTGGCTACAAGGTTGAAGTCACCTCGGCCTGTGTGGATTGGGTGGCCACAAGTCTGTTAGTTTGGGCCAGCTGGGAATCTCTGATGGATGACTTGGCCACACTCCACACTAAAATTTTTTTAATGAAACATTTCAAAAACTGTGACTTTCTATACTTAAGTAATTTGAAGATTTGATATTTACGAAAAGTTAAATATCTTGAGCTATATTCTCAATCTGATATAGTCAATCAAAAGTGGGGGCCAAGTGAGAAGTCCTTTCAGAGTTGCATATTTAAACATTTCCAGATAATTCTGATGAAATTTAAAGTTTGAGTAATAGTGCCTTATTTCTTTGCTCATCAATTAATAAGGTTTATTAATCTTTATTTCAGTTAAAAGAAAATTACTACTTAAATATATTTAACATTTGTCATTCTTTATATGATAACTATTTTTTTATTCGACTACCTTTATTATTCCTTATATAGCAGGGGTCTCAAACTCGCGGCCCGCTGGCCATTTGCGGCCCTTCGTACAACATTTTGTGGCCCACAGCTGGCCTTCAAATATCACAGTATTTGTGATTATTCACTTACCGAATAATCGCAATAAAAATCGCATTAGTAAGAAAAAAAAATAGCATTAAACATTTGCATACCCCGAGCAGTTCCATTCGGTGTATGCAAATATTTAATGCGATCTTTTGCGTTTTTTTTCTTACTAATGAGTTTTTTTTATTGTGAATATTCGGTAAGCAAAATCCCTTATGTGGCCCTGCCTCACCCCAACTTTGCCTCCTGTGGCCCCCAGGTAAATTGACTTTGAGACCCCTGTAGGAATTCTAAGAAAAGATGTGAAGCTTCATTTTAATTTATCTGATCTAAATAGCATATATCTTCTCTGAATTTATAATACAAAGTAAATATTTCTTATATACTGTTGGAAATGCTGCAAGAGATGCAATTAGTTAGGGACCAGAATGGTGGCACAGCAGTAGAGCATTTGCCTTGCAGGCAGCTGACCTAGGACAGACCACAGTTTTATCCCCTGGCATTCCATATGGTCCCCTAAGCCAGGACTAATCCCCAAGCATCACCGGGTTTGGCCCAAAAATCCAAGAGAGAGAGAAATGCAGTTAGGTGAGGCAAACAGCAGTTAGGTGAGGCAAACAACCTCACTTAGTTTCAGGGCTATGATCTCTTAGTGGGAAATGTAAATAATATTTTTCCAAAAGTCTCTAATAGAAAAAAATTCCCTTTATAGGTAGATCAAATAATCATAAGACAAACAGTTCATTTGTAGAGCAAGTAATATATTAATAGTTGATAAAGGTAATAAAAATAAAAATATAATCTTTATAATCTAGTAATTTTACTAGAAAAATGAAAACATTGTTCATATAGAAAAATTCATATTCAATATGAATTCAATATCCTAGTGAATAGTCATTATACTTTCTTTAAAAAAAGACTTCCCAGGAAACTGGAACCATACTCAAACAGTGGCTATACGCCATTACCACAGCTGGTGAAGACTGCTTGCAGAGGTGACCCCTCAGGTAAAGGGAGAAAGGAAACCGGAGCCACACTTGTACTGGCAGCTCTCTGCAATTACCATTGCTGGTAAAGGAAGAGGGAAAACTGGAGCCATGCTAGGAACTGCAGCTTCAGCTATTGCCAAGTTTAGGGAAGGCAGAGAGGACCTATGCCTTCTGGCAGGTAAACTGAGGGAGGAGACTTGAGGGCGGGGCCAAACCTCAGCAACTGCAGCCATCATTCCCACCTAGGGATGCACTCCAGAGAAGGGACCTAGCCCCACGCCACAGGTGATAAAGGAGGCTGAGACCTGAAGTCAGAACACTCCAATCGAAACCAAGTGCAAAGAAATATGGGTAAACTAAGGAAGATACTAGCATCCAAGGATATAGAGAGTAATCCTAGCAAGTTTCCAACTCCACCAAAATGCACAAACCCAATAGATGAGGACCAAAAATTGGTGATGAAAGCCATGGCAATAGAAATCAAGGTATCACTGACCAGAGAGTTCAAAAAATCCACAGATGAACAAATCAACCAACTCAAAGAGAACTCTAACAGAAGATAAGATAATCCATATAAGCAAAATTAATGGAAATAAAAAGTATCTTAGCAAGCCATAATAGCAGAATTACACAGTTGGAAAATCACATAGAAGAACTTAAAGAAAAACTACAAATCAAAAATGAGAAAGAAACCAATAAGGAAATAAGAGGTAAAGCATTGGAAGAAATGTTAGGTATTTCATGAACAAAGACAAAAAATAATCTACATATTGTAGAAATACCAGAAGGGAAGGAAATAGGGAAAAGGGGAAAACAAATGTGAGGGAAATAATAGCAGAAAACCTTCCCACTTTCTGGAAAGAGGCTTTGTGCAAAACCAAGAGGAGAAATGTGTCCCTAGTAAAAATAGACTCTACTAAAACAATACCAAGACATAGAGTATTTCAAATGGCAAAACAACAACAACAACATAGAGAAAGATGAGCTCCTTAAGAGCTCAGATGATCCTATTAAGGTTAGACCTCTACCAACTTAAAAATAGATCACTACTGTATGTATTTATGTGGGCAACAGATTCAGCTCCAGAAGGAATCCCTGTACAAGAACTCTACCTGATCCCTTTCTGCTGCAAATCATTTATCAAACTCAACAAGACCAGAGTGTGTGGTGAAAATTCCCTGAATTCCTCCCCACACAAGAATATCTCAAAAGATCTTGAGGAAGCCTATATTTCCTTTATATGTTTAATATCTCTATAATACTAATTCTAAACCTGTTTATCCCCAAATCTGAGTCTCCTACATCATTTTTCTTTAATTATTTTTTGTTTTATTTTATTTTTTTATTTATTTCTTCTATTATATATGTATATATATTTTTTCTCTTGCTTAACGTTACCTGTTATGGTTTTGCTTGGTACAAAAACCTACAAGGAAAAGCTTTGCCTGGGATAAAAGCTCAAGTCAAAACCAGGGCACAGAAATTATGTAGCCTGACATTCTTCCTCCTCAAGTGCACAAGCAATATAATATAGCACCATTTCTTTTTTCAAAGGCATACTAAAAAGGTGGAAATTTTATGTATAGAAACAAGTTCTTATCTACTAGGAATAAGAACTTATACATTTTACACAACAGGGGCGCTTCCCACCCTGAACATATGACATGTGGATTCAACTTAGACTCCATGTTATTATACAGTGACTGTCCAATCTCAAACCCTACATCTCAGACAGTTCTCTGTAACAGTTCCAGGAACCAGACTCCTCCTGGGAAATTCTTTTTTTTTTTTTTTTATTGTGACCAAATCTTTCACTGCATCATTTATGGTACATAGTGACAATGATTCCCACCACCAGTGCTGTCATCCCTCCGCCCCTGTTCCCAGTATGCATCCCATATCTCCCTTCTTTATCCCCCAGAATGCTAGTGCAACTGATCTCCACTTTACAGCTTGTTGTAGATTGAGTATCCATTCCACCGTTGTTGGAGATAAAAAGGATTAAAAAAAAGGGAGAAAAAATTTGGTGACAACTAACAAAAAAAAAAAAAAAAAAAGAAAGAAGAGAGAAAAAAAAAAGAAAAATGGAAGAAAAAAGAAAAAAATGGACCCGGCAAATTAAAATAAAAATAAATCTCTATATAATAAACACAAGAGTGAAAAAGAAAGAAAAAAGTGGAAGAAAAAAAGAGAAGGAAAATAAAGTCAAAAACTAACAAATCAAAACAAGAAAAAGTATGGGTGCTGGAGTGGCAGGGTTTGGCGTTCCCCCCACTTATTTTTTCTTAATATTGCTGACACCAACATGCGCCGGTTTTGATATGACATCCTGACAATGAGGAAATGGCAACAAGAGCAAGTTGTCTTATCTCATCACCTAACAAAATGATGAAATCAGAAGACATGTCATCATGAATCTGTGCAAAAACCAAGATTGCTAAATACAAAAGACTGATTTTGACAACAGTTGCTGAGCAGAACTTATCCTGGGACCAATAAGAGAGACCCTAGCCTAGGTTTTGGCCTAGGATTTGTACAATAACCAAGATCTCTAATTCCAGAAGTCTGACTATGACAAATGTGACTGAGCAGAACTTCTGAAAACATAAAGAAAGACTCTATCCTAGGCTATGTCTTAAGATTGGTGCAATATCCAAGATCACTATTACAGAAGGCTGATTACATTACAAGTGCTGGAACAGAACATAACAAGGGTGGCAAACACGTGGCTCTCAAGCCTCATGAGACTCCCGGCCAAAATGAATGTGGCTCTTTGCCTCTTATCATTATATTGATAATACTGTGGCTTTTTGCCAACTTTGGATTTTGTTATGCTGCTTCTGAGGAGGGACCTCTGAGGAGAGATATCCGAGCGTAGTCCCACCCCCCAGGCTGCGTGTTCCCGTCTCCCATCCCTCGAAAATAACTGCAGGGCCAATGAGCATTGGGACTCGTGTGTCACATGTTGGGTCACATCTGGCCATTAATTCTTAGTGTGGAGGACGCAGCACACCCTCACCATCACTGCAGGATATTTACCCTCACTCAAAATGGCAAAATACAGTATGTGTTTAATATATTATTGTTAAAATTATATGCTTTTGTGTGAGTGTTTGTCTGTTTTGGCAGGTCACTGCATGGTGTGGCTCTCTGACTCTCACAGTTTAAAATTTTGGCTCTTTGTGTCAAACTTGTGCCCCACCCCTGATCTAGAATCATAAAGACTCTATTCTAGGCTTCATTGTATGACCTGTGCAAATTCCAAGATCTCTAGTTACAGGGGCCTGATTTATCATCCACGACTAAGCGGAAAGATTCCTGGCAAAATAAAAAGACATAGGAGACTGTAAAGGAGCATTTGCAGAGCCTGTAGTTATTCCTATGACAATATCTCTTAAGCTAAAGGAATTTCCTTTCTCATTTCCCCAATATTTACTCTACTTTTACAAATATAAGCACAATTATTATTTTGTCTTTCTTTTCATTTTAGACTGTGGTTATTGTCTGGTTGTTGTCTTTATTGCTATGGTGCTTTTTATGTTTGTTTTTTGTTTTTTTCTATTGTCTTTTTTGTGTTTTGCCATTGTAGTTTTGGTTTTTGTTTTGTTAGTCTGTTTTTGGTTTTTTTTTTTTTTTTTGTCTTTTTATTATGTTTTTCTTCCCTTTTCCATTTCTTCTCTTAAACTGATATTTATAACCTCCAGATAGAATCCTCATAGGGTTGTGTTTTTTTTTTTTGCCTTTTTGTTGTTATTTTTACTTTCTTCTCTTTTTATTTTATTTTTCTTTCTATTTTCTTCAAACAGAAACAAATAACTGAGTCATCTTGTTTTGCCTCATAAATTGAGGGGGAAAATGGATGATACCAAGACCAAACAGTTGTATTGAGTAGAACATTGAGTAAAAATAAAAAAAAAATGATCAGACTTAAACACCTAGTCCAAAGCCAACAACAAGAGAATTGATACCCAAACTACAACATGCTAGACACAGAGTGAACCACTTATATTAGCAGCCCAGGGGCATGCTGGGAACGAGGTGGAGGGAAGACAACACTAGTGGTGGGAAAGCCCCTAATTCAATGACACTATGTACCTAAAGTATTACTGAGAAATATTTGTAATTCATTTTGGTCACAATAAAAATTATTTTAAAAAAAGACTTCCAAAAGCAGTTATGACTTACTATTATGGTAAATAAACTGAGAACCTGTTAATTTCTTGCTTTAGCTGTAGAAAGTCTCTTAATAGATTTTATATACCCATAGCATTGCCATTAGCTTTCTATAACATAATTGAAGTTGGTGTGAAATTTCATTCACCCTAGTGATGTGTCTTACTATTTGCAGGGAAAAGAGAAAAAGAGAAGAAAAAAAGTGAGCATGTCTGTAAATTCGTTTTTTCAGGTACACAAGTTTTTAAAACTTATTCAAAGATAAGTAATAATTTCAATTTTAAGTCTCAATGATAAAATAAGGACCAATCATAGAATTTCCTTGTTTTTAGACACTTAGCCCCACACTATCTAAATGTGTAATGCAACTCTAGAAAATTCTCTTCACCAGATATAGCCACTTCTTTTGAACTGGCAAACCATCCATCTTCCAGAATAATATTAGAAAATGTAGTAGGAAATTAACACAGCATCATGCCAATTTTTAGGCCATTTTTAAACATCCATTTTATTTTGAAATTTTGTGTTCACTCTGATTTTGAATATTGTACCTGCTGTGTTTCCAGATGGTCCAGAGAAGGACAGTTAGCCAGAATTATTGTCATCTGTCTAACTGATAGGCCTGTTACAAAATAGTTTTTACTCTTGGTGAGTTTTGTTCTTTCATATAACTAAAATGTGTTTGTAATGAAGCCAAACTACACTATTTCAATTCTGAATTGCTTCAAGTTTCTAGTAAATTATAATGTACTGAGAATACAAATTTTATTCATTCACACATGATGTGGAATACAATGCTAATATTATATGAGATTCTGTTTAACAAAAAGTATAGCAAACTAGTCAAAATAACAGATTAAATTTTCTCTTACATGTCAAATGCATTTTTATATAAATCATGCTAATTTTTTGTGAAACATTGGAAGTATTCTATATGTAGGTATATAGAATAAATTAGTATTTATTATAATTTTATATTTTGAAATAGTATAGTTAGATATATTAATTTTTGAAAAAGTACTCTGTATGTAGATATATATAATAAATTCATATTTATTATAATTTTATATTTTGAGATAGTGTAGATACATTAATTTTTGAAAAAAGTCTATAAAAATAGTAGACAAACACCAAATTATATAAGTGATAATTAGAGAATATAATAAACCATACAAAATAATTGCCATTAAAGTCTATTTGTGTATTATTATGAAGCTTGTGTGGGATGACTTAAACAGAAATAGAAAAATTGTTATTTTAAATAAATAAAAAGAACATAGAAAAACATATAAAATTAAAAATATTGAGAAGCCCTGGTTTTAAAACAGAAATCTCTTATATAACACTCTCCTTAAAATAGGTTGAGCTAATGTTGTGTTGAACTCTAACAGCACTCATAAACAAAATTAGAGGAGGAACTGATTCCCTATGTCACTAAAGGAAAAGTCAGGAGAACCAAAAATAAATGGAGAAAAGCATGCAATTTTCAGATTTCAAATGATCTGTTGAGAGGGAAAATAAATTAAATTTTCAAATAAATGTATATATTAATTATAAAAAGTCCTATTAGACATATATGTAAATTGTATATAGTTTTCTTTATAGACATTAAGTTTAGAAATTTGAGTCTCTTATGAGTGCTATATCCAGAAGGATATACATGAAAAAATAAGTGTCAGATATTTGAGAAAATATAACACCAAAGAATAACAGCTTTGATTCCACCTGGGACCTCCTGAACTGCAAGGTGAATAATTCTGACCAAAGGGACAGTCTAGCAGCTAAGCAGCTTTCCAATTTGAATTGCTCAGGACCACACCAACCATGCAGGTAGACCCACCTTGAGGGAGAGAAATGAGGAGCAAAGCAGCTTTCCCTCTGCATCCTACAGTGCCCAAGTTTGCTACACAGGTGAGAGTAAACTCTCCCAGAGGGACAAAACCAGAGGTGCATGGGAGCTCTGCTCTACTCTGAAGCTGCACACTTCTCCTTGTCAATGAAGCCACACAGCACATTGAAGACATCTCACTGCAAAGATGACAATGAGGTAACAATGAAGACAACCATTAGGTTAGAGAATGAAGATGGTAGGTCAAACAACTATATAGACTCTCAGACAAAACTTTAAAGAAGAAAGATGGAGGATGTTCAGAAAATTCAAAGCAAGCATGGAACTAACTGAACTAAGCACAACCACAACTCAGGAAGATATGAAAGCACAAATGAGAAAAATTCAAACTGAAAAATAGGGCTAAAAATTGTTATAAAATTAAAAAAACTCACCATCAGGGTAAACTTTTTGCTGCTGAGGAGCTTTTAAGCTTTTAAGTGAGTTGGAAGAAGAGCCACATAACAAACGATACAACAATAAGGTTGGGAAAAGAGCCTTAAAATAAATGAAAATGCAAAGAAAAAATTCTCAAAAATTATGAAAGTTGAAAATAAAAGTTTGGGATAAACTTCATAGAAACAACCTAAGAATCATTGGAGTCCTAGGCCCAGGAAGTAAATCCCCATGAAAAAAAATCAACAATCAAGGACATTATTGCAGAGAAATTTAAAGAGCTAGAGTGCATGCATGCAAGCACAACCTGGATTACTAAAGAGTACAGTTAAAACAGTTCCCAAGGAAAGCACCCTGATACACATCTTAGTCAAAATTTGACCACTACACATAGGGATAGAACATTGAAAGCAATAAGACAAAAAAGAGAGGACTCCTTTATGACAGCCAAACCTAAATTGTAAATAATCCATGTCTATAGTGTATATAGCCCCTCCTATATGCTATTCCTCCTCCCCTTCAGAAGTCCTACTATCCCTTCACCCCCAATCCCAATCTGATACACTGTCTTATTAATGATCTTTACCCTCAGTTATTAACCCATTAAGTAACAAGACAAACATCTTGCCCCAATAAACCATCATCCGGCTCCCAAGTGAAGGGGCACCCACTCAGCCCTCATCTTATCCCCTGGCAAGAAACTACGACCAACACTTCTGCTGACTCATGCTCTGTGGCTCTCCTTCTCATCCTCCAAATGTGAACTGTTTCTTGATACCAAATTCAGATCCCCAGTGCAAAAACTCTACCCGAGCCCTTTCTGCCGCAAATCATTTCTGAAACTCAACAAGACAAGGGTGTGTGATGAAAATGTGCCCTGAATTCCACACCCCACAATATTCTACAAGAATATCTCAAAAGACAATGGGGGAAGCATATGTTTCCTTTATAAGTTTAAGACCTCTATAACACTACCTCTTAACTTGTTTATCCCAAAATGTAAGGTAGTCTCCTGTATAACTTTGTTCCCTTAATTACTTTTTTTAAACTAATTTTTATTTATTTTTTTCTTTATATGTTATCTTGTTTTTGCTTTCTTCTCCTTAACTTCATCTGTTTTTTTTCTTCTTGGTACAAAAATCTACAAGAAAAAGTCTTGCCCAGGATTAAAGCTCAAGTCAAAACCAGGGCACAGAGATGATAGACCTTGACACTCTCACCTCCAAATCCACCAGCAATATAATATAGCACCATTTCTTTTTGAATAGGCACACTAAAAGGGGAAAATTACATATAAAAATAAGCCCTTATTTACTAGGGATAGATCGCAAACATTTTACAATACAGGGGCACCTCCCACCTTGAACATATGTCATGTGGTCCCAATTTAGGTTCCATGTGATTAGACAGTAACCATCTAACCCTGAACCCTAGATATTAGACATAGAACTGACACAGTTCTTTGCAACAGCTCCAGTAACCAAACTCCCTCTGGGGCATTTTTAACACTGTTCTGACACAAACAAGCTCCAGTTTTGATAAGACATCCTGACAATGAGGAAATGGCAACAACTTGGTCTAAGAGCAAATTGTCTTACCTCACCTCCTAAAGATAATATGAAATCAGAAGACATGTCATCCTTTGATCTGTGCAAAAGCCAAGATTGCTAACTTCAGAAGACTGACTGTGACAACCATGATTGGGCAGACCTTATCCTGGGAAAAATAAAAAAGACGCTAGTCTAGGCTTTGGCTTTTGACCTATACAACAATCAAGTTCTCTAATTCCAGAGGCCTGACTGAGACAACTGCAACTTAATTGAATTTCTGGAAACATAATGAAAGACTTTATCATAGGCTTCACCCTTTAGTCAGTGCAAAAACCAAGACCAACAACTACAGAAGACTGATTAAAACAACAGTGATGGAACAGAACTTTTAGAAACATAAAGACTCCACCCTAGGCTCTATCCTATGACCTGTGTAAATACTAAGATCTCTAATTAAAGAGGCCTGATTTTATCATCCACGACTGAGTGGAAAGTTCCCAAAATCACAAGAGGACCTAGGGGAGAGAGTAAAAGAATAAAAACATGTACAGAACCTGTAATTATTTCTATGACAGTATGCTTCAAGGGTGGAGAAACCCTGTATCTCTTGGGCTAAGGGCTTTCTAATCTCCCCAATATTGGTTGTGTCTATGCAAAAAAAAAAAAGCACAAATTAATTTTTTGTATTATTGTTGTATCTTATTTTTGTTTTATTGTTCATTTTGTGTGTGTGTGCTTTGTCTTGTTTTTATCTTGGGACCATGGTTATTGTTTGATTGTTGTCTTTATTGCTGTGGTTCTTATTGCTGCCATGCTTTTTGTTTTTTTTTTTCTTTTTTGTATTCTTGTTATCTTTTTCTTCCTTTTTCCCTTTCTTCTTTTAAATTGATATTTATAACCTCTAGAAAGACTCCTTCCATTTTCTCTTGTTTGATTTTGCCCCTCTTTTTTTATTTTCTTCTTTCCTTCTAACAGAACCACATAACTTGAACCATCTTGTTCTACCTCACAAATTGGAGGATAAATAATGGAGGGTACCAAGACCAAACAGCCATATGAACATTGAGTAGAAATAAAAAAATAATCAGACTTAAACACAAAATCCAAAGCCAACGACAACAGAATTGATACCCAATCTACAACAAGCTAGACACAGAGGGTACCACTTATACTAGCAACCCGGGGAGCAAAGGATGGGAGGTGGATTGGGGACAACATTGTTGCTGGAGATACCCCTGATTCAATGTTACTATGTACCTAAAATATTACTGTGAAAGATTTTTAATCCACTGTGGTAAAAATGAAAATAATTTTTTAAGAAGTAAATTATATACAAAGAAGCATCTTAAGCATTACACTCAATTTATAACCAGCAACCTCAAGGCCTAAAGATGGTGATGGGATGTAGTGACAAAATACAACTAAGTAAATGCTTTGCCAACAATACATCTCCAAACCAGATTTACATTCAAGTAAAGGAAGAAAACATACCTTCATAGATAAACAACTGCTACGAATCCTTGTAGACTCAAAACTAACCTTAAAGAAGAGAAGGACCTATGTTAAGGCAAGACAGACTCAAAGAAACACAGCAACTTCTACCTATGATGTATATTGTTGAAGAGTTTCTCCTATTTTGTGAGTGGCCTTTGCATCTTAGCCACTATTTTCTTTGAAATGTATAAGATTCTCAGTTTAAGGTAGTTTCATTTCTTTGCTTTTATTTGCTCGGTTAGTGCTAAGAAAACTAGTCAACTACATGAAAAAAATTAACTCAGACCTCTCCTTAACAACATACAAAGAGACCAAATAAAAATTGAATAAATACATAGATATTGTACTGAAACTACAATGTACATAGAAGAAAAGGTTAATAGAACACTCCATAATATTGAAGCTAAAGGCATATTCATGGATGAAATGCTACAAACCAAGCATAAAATTTGCTTATACCTGGATGACATTAAGACTATTTTGCTGAGTGAAATTAGCCAGAGAGAAGTAATAGACAGAATAATTGCATTCATTTGTTATATAAAAATCACAAGGAATATCATAATATCTAGAAAAAATAGAATTAAGATTCAAGAGGTCCAGCCCAATGTAGAAAGCTCACTACACAGAAAAGTGAATCCAGTTTAGATTAGAGAAGGGTCTTCTAGGAAAATAATAATTGGAGCTTATTTCTCTAGAATTTTGCGTTAAAGGGGAGAAAGTGACACAAAAGGCTCCCCTCCTTTGAGAATAATGCAAACAATATGAAAATAGTGTGTGTATGAGAGAGAGAGAGAGAGAGCTAAAGAGAGAAGAAAAGAAATGGTCTTCTAGGAAAATAATAATTGGAGCTTATTTCTCTAGAATTTTGCGTTAAAGGGGAGAAAGTGACACAAAAGGCTCCCCTCCTTTGAGAATAATGCAAACAATATGAAAATAGTGTGTGTATGAGAGAGAGAGAGAGAGCTAGAGAGAGAAGAAAAGAAATGGTCTGCCCTTGAGACAGCTGGGGATAGGGGTGTAAAAACTATATATATAAAACTATATATATAAACTATTAACAATTTTCTGTTTCTAATATATTACCTTCTTTTACAATTAAAGCCATTAAATATGGGGCTGGAGAGGTGTCGCTAGAGGTAAGGTGTTTGCCTTGCAAGTGCTAGCCTAGGACAGACTGCAATTCAATCCCTGGTTTCCCATACGGTCCCCCCAAGCAAGCAGTGATTTCTGAATGCACAGCCAGGAGTAACCCCTGAGCATCAACAATTGTGGCCCCCTTAAAAAACGCCATTAAATATGTTGTTGTATGTTTATTATTTTAGCTACAACTCTGTGAATAAAAAGTAATAAATGTGATAAATATTTAACATAAAAATTTCCATCACCAATATTCCAACAAATATCCAATTTGTTCTAAAAACTACCTTGTAAAATAAACATGGTATCAATGACAGGAGTTAATACAATGTAGCTCTCTACAGAACACATTATTTATGACACTTCACATGTAATATAGCTAAGCATCAATATATGTTGCATATGATTTTTTATAAAATTACTTTTTTTAAAAACCATATTTACATAGTTTCTCATATAAAATTGTTCCAAGACAAATTCAAACCACTAGTGTAAAATTTCCTCCACCATTGTCACCAAATTCCATGCATTCCCAATCCTTACTTGGAAGCCACAAAATAATACATTTTATATTGCTTGTTTACAGATAAGTTGTAACAATATTTTAAAGTATTGTAATAAGATAATTTATGAAATTTAATGTGTCTTTCTGTACAGTCATTAAATCGGTGCTAGAAGGATTGCTAAGTGGTTATCGCTTGTTGCTTTTTTGTTGTTTTGTTTCTAAATAATAGGTGGCTTTGAATCCATGTTAACATCTAAATTGTTGTGTTTCTACTGGGATAATAGAACTGAAAGTTTAGAAGTTATTTTGTGACCAAATATACAGTAGTTGTGGGTGCTGAGTACAGCTGGGAAGAAATCTGCTTTTCTAATGGCCCAGCTTTTTCACTCAGAGTTACTCTACAGACAGCAAAGAAACCGAAACTCCAGGTTTGCTATTATTTGGACTGACACATTCAGGACCTTTTTAGAGTGAGTGTAGCCACCTTCTGCCCCCACCCTCTACCTTCACCCATCTTCTCATATTTCTGGAAGCTCTGGTAGCAAAAACTCTGCAGACAACACCCTCGCCATATCTTTGTCAGCTAGCTCTGCAAATTCCACTTCATTTTCAAAATAGATGTTTATAATCCATGAAAAATTCTGGGTTCATTAGTCACACAACTTAAAATGACAGTCTTGGGAGAGGATGTTCCATGTTTTTAAGGAAAACAAAAAATTTAAACAAAGATTTCTTAAACATATTCCACTTGAGAACTTCAAGAGATATTTATGTGACTTTATATACAGGTATAAAAAATAGATATACAAATAAAGTATTTTCTACTAATAAACCATTAACATTTTATATTAAAATATTTTTTAAATTTAATACTTACATATTTGGTTACACAACCCCATATAAGTTTGTTACCCACAGTTTAACTAGGATTTAAATGTATGACACATCCAGGTTCATAGAGCTATATGTATTACTCTAGTCTTTATATAATTTGACTATTCTGATCATGTACAAGACTCTGTCATTACATGTGGCTTGTTTTCCCTGGTTTTATTTTTCTCAATCTACATTTATAGGATATATTTTATATATATATGTATATATTTATATATATATGTGTATATATATATACACATATATATATAAACAACATGTAATAGAGCAGCTTGGAAAGGCCTCCCAGTCACCCAATGGCCAGTCCAGAAGCCCATAAGGGAACTAGAAGGAGGACTAATCAGCAGTTTGGTGAGTTCTCCCAACACTTGCATAGGTGGCAAGTGGCCTACATCCACCCCATGGTCACAAATATATCAGGAAGGAGGGCTGATCAGCATCTTAGTAAACCTCCCTCAGTTCCCGAGAGGATACAAGCAACCAGATCTTGTTCCATGACCTAAAAGGAAACCATCAGAAGGACTGGTCAAAAGAATGGTGAGTTCCCACAACCCCCAGACCTGTGCTTCCTTTGCAGCCCAGAAGGGAACCAGCAGGAGGATTGTTTAACAGCATGTAGCATGTATATCTTCTAGTTAATGAACCCAGAGCAATGCTTAGAAAACAACACGCTGCAAAGGACTCAATGAGGGAACAACACAGAACACCACCATGCTAGAGAATGATGATAGTTAGCTCTGTGTATACAAGTACCAAAACACCTATATAACTTCTCAGATAAAGACTTTAGAAAGAAAATATGGAGAATGGAAATATGGACATGATTTTAGACTTAAAGTGTTACAAGGGACAGAGATAAATATTTCTTAATAATTCAAAGAGCTCAAAAAAAAAAGCAAACTGAACAAACCACAGATAAGTATTAAGAAGATATGAAAGTAGAAATGAGAAAACTTTAATACTGAAAAGACAGGACAGAGAAACTTGGAAGGTGATATCAAAATATCATTGAAAGCCTCTCCAACAGATTAACAAGAAAACAGAATCAGTGAGCTGGAAGATGAGTTACATAACAACTTTATACAGCAGAAAATGTTAGAAAAGAACTATAAAAGACTCAAACAATAGAAAAAAATCTTCAAAGAATGTGCACAAACAAAAATAAAAGACAATATATCAATCATTGGAGTTTGGGAGCTCAGGAAGAACATCGCCATGAAAAATCAACAGTCAAGGATATCATCAAAGAGAAACTCCCAGAACTAAATAGTGTATGCAACCAAATCTGGCATGAACAAAGAGTACCAGATTAAAGAGATAAGAATAAAAGCACCCCCTAGTCAAAATGGTGAATACAACAGGCAGGGATAGAATACTAAAGGCAGCAAGATCAAACAAAGCTAATTACCTACAAAGGAGTATCCTTAAGATTTGCAGCAGCTTTGTCAAAAGGAACCCTCAATGTCTGAAGGAAGTGTGGGATATAGTAAAAAAATTAAGTAAATGAATGAGTCACTCAGAGTAATTTACTCAGCCAGACTCACAATCATGTTTGAAGAAAGAAAAGACAGGTTTGGAGATTAAAAAACATATCAGAAACTTTATGGTATTACAACCAATCTTAAAAGACAAACAAAAATTTCTATTTTAAGAAAAAACAGACCAACATAAATACTAAACTAAAAAGATGACACAAAATCTCATGACAATTATTCATCTCACTATCAATGGACTAAATATTAACCAGTTAAGAGATACAATGAGGCAAAATAAATAAAAAAGTTGAATCCAATGTTTTGCTGCCTACGAGAAATACAAATAAATTGTCAGAACAAAGAGACTCGGAGTCAAATGTTGGAGAAAAATTATTCAAACAAATAAACCTCTTAAAGGGCTGCAGTGGCCATATTATTATCAGATGACATATTATTATCAGATTATTAGATGTAAAAGTGTTACAAGGGACAGAGATAAATATTTCTTAATAGTCAAAAATATGTATAACAGAAAGAAATTACACTCCTAAACATGTATGCACCTATATTGAAAAAGAAAAATATTTAAAATAATTGCAGGCAAATTTGAAGGAAGACATCAATAGAAACACAGTAAAAGTGAGAGATGACAAAACTGTTTTGTTACTCCTTAATCTGTCAGACAGGACAAAACATAACAAAAATATATTGTCCCTAAGGGAGAAATGGAAGAGAATATCTTAGTAGATATTCTAAAGAAAAATGTCTAATAAGTGGAAATTAAACAGCTCATTACAGACAACCAGAGGGTCTGAGACTAAATCAAAGAGAAAATCAACAGATTCCTGGAAACAAATGAGAATAAAGACATACATTTTGGAATTAGTGTAATACAGCAAAAGATGAATTAAGAAAATTATTTTGAACCTTGAATCACTTACCAGGAGCAAAGGGGAGGCCTATATAAAAATGCATTGGCACAGCTTATAAAATTATATTTAAATGAAGCAAACTTAGGCAAATGGAAAGAGATAATAAAACTTAGAGCAGAGGTGAATTAATTTAAAATCTATAAAACAATCCATAATATCAATGAAAACAAGAGTTGGTTCTTCAAAGAACTTGAATCACCTTGGTCTGCCTCATAAATTAAAGAGGAGGAAGAAATTAGATGGTACCAGGAGCAAACAGTCACATGAACATAAAGTGGAAATAGTGATCAGGCCTAAATACCAAACCCAGTGTCAACAGCAATAGAGTCAAGATCTACAACAAGTTTTATACAAAGGAGACTGGTTACAGTAGCAGTTCCAGGGAGCAAAGGGTGGAAGTATGATTTTCATGCTGAGAATGGGGGCGCAGAGAATTTTACACTGGTGGTGCGGAATTGCCCTAATTCACTGTCACTGTGTAACTTAAATATAACTGTAAAAGACTCGTAATTCACATGTGTCTCAATAAAAATTATTTTAAAAAAGAGTTGTTTCTTTGAAAATATAAACAAGATTAACAAATTACCTGGAAGAAATGTTTAAAATCTTGGACACTGATAACCTCCCAACATTGAACCAAGATGATTTGGCATATCTTATCTGACCTATAACTATTGAGAAAATTAAAATGGTAATCAAAAGTCCTCCCAGAAACAAAAGTTCAGTCCAGATACATTTACTAATGAATTATTTTAAAACTTTCAATAAGATGTACTGCCAAAATATTTCAATACCTTTCAGAAAATTGAAGAAACAGAAACACTCCCAAAGAGTTTTACAAAGCAAATTTCAACTGATACCAAAAGCAAGAAGAGATGCCATGAACAAGAGAACTACTGATCAATATCCTTGAAGATCACAGATGCACATATCCTTAACAAAATCTACCAAGTATTATACAGCATCTCATTAATAAGGTCGCACACCATGACCAATAGGACATATTACATAAATGACAGGATGTTAATATTTTCATATTTAACTTATTTAACACATATACAAGTCAATCAATGTAATACACCACATAACAAAAGAAAAAATAAAACTGATAAAACTGTATGATTATATCAATAGATGCATTGACAGCATGATAAGTTCCAACACCCATTCATAACAAAAACTCTCAATATAATTGGAATGGAAGGAAATACTCTTAATATAGTAAAGGCCAGTAAACACAAGTCCATGACAAATATTATACTAAATAGAAAAGAACTGAAAGCCTTTTCTCTAAAATCTGGCAAAAGACAAGGCTAGCCTCTCTCCCACACCTATTCAACAAAGTACTGGAAGTTTCTGCCATAGCAATCAGGCAAGAAAAGGATATCAAGGACAACCAGATAGGAAAGAAAAAAGTCAAGCTCTCACTGTTTACAGATAATATAAGGTTACATTTAAAATCTGTAAAGATTCTACCAAAAAGCTTTTATCAACAATATAGTCATAGAGAAAAGGGCAGTCTTCAACATTAACATGCAACAATCCTTGGCGTTCTTATACATAAATCACAATTCAGAAGAAATAGACATTTACAATAATCCCATACACAATAGAATCACAGAAAATAAAATACCTTGGAGTCAATTTAAATAAAGAGGTGAAAGAACAATACAAAGGAAACTACAAGACACTGCTTCAAGAACCTAAAGAGGACACAAATAAATGGAGACATATAGCCTCTTCTTGGATTGTAAGGATCAACAACATTAGAATGGCAACAGTTCCCAAAGCATTGCACAGATTTAATAGAATCCTTCTAAGAATATTCCATTCTTCAAAGAAGTGGAAAAAACTCCTGAAATTCATTCATAATGATAATCACCCAAAATTGCTAGAGTAAGCCTAAGGAAAAAGAAGATGGGTGGCATAATTTTCCCCAACTTTAGATCGTACTACAAAGCAATAGTCATAATAAAGGCATAATACTGAGATAAATACAGATCCTAAGATAAATGGAACAAATGTGTATTTAGAGACCGATTGCTAAATATGCAATCAATTAATTTTTGATTAAGTGTCAAGTAGTGCAAAATGGAGCAAAGAAAGCCTTTTCAATAAGTTGCTTTGGGACAACCGGTAAGGCACATGTACAAAAGCAAACACAGACTTCTATATAATACTTTACAACAAATTAAAATCAAAATATATTAAAGACCTTGATATCAGATATAAAACAATAAGGTGTATAAAGAAAACATAGCAAAACACTACCTGATCATGATGAATGGTATCTTCGAGGAGATAACATCGTTGTCAAAGTAAGTGAAAGTAGAGATAGACAAGTGGGACTACATTGAATTGAGAAGGTTCTGCACTTCTAAGTAAACAGTGATAAGGATACAAAGGCCACCCAAAGAAATGGGAGAAATTATTTACTTGATACCCATTGTATAAGTGGCATTATTAACAGAGCTTTACAATAAAATATATTTAACACCACAAAAGTGGGGAGAAGAAATGAAGAGACATTTTCTCAAATAATAAATAGGTACATAAATAAAAGCTCCACATCATTAATCACCAAAACGATACAAATCAAAACAACACCGAGGCATCATATCATTTCACAGAAATCGACAAATATCACAAAGTACAAAGTCAACTTGGCCGGAGCAGTGGCGCAAGCAGTAAGGCATTTGTCTTGTGTGTGGTAGCCTCGGATGAACTGCGCTTTGATCCCCAGACATCCCATATGGTTCCCCCAAGACAGGAGCGATTTCTGAGTACATAGCCAGGACTAACCCATGAGCATCATTGGGTGTGGCTGAAAAAAAAAAACCAATAACAACAACAAATGAACAACTTGTACTGGAGTGGATGCTGGGAGAGAGGAACACTCAGGTACTGCTGGTGGGAATGCCATATAACCCAGCCTTTCTTGAAAACAATATGAGTATTCCTCAAAGAACTGGAAATTATGCTTACCAATGATCCTGCAATATTATTACCAGGGATATATTCAAAGAACACAAAAACATGATACAAAATGCTCTTTGCATTCCTATGTTAATTGCATAGCTATATATAATAGCCAAAATCTGAAAACAACAAACGACCGACAACAGATGAGTGGCTAATGAAAATATGGTATATCTTACTTAAGCAAATACTACACAGCTGTTAAGAAAAATAAAGTCATGACATTTGTCTATACATAGATAAACACAGATATTATTTATGTTGAGTAAAATGAGTCATATGGAGATAGACAAAACGAATAGTCTCATTCATTGGTGGGACATAAAAAATACAATACTATAATAATACCCAGAGATGATATGTAGCTTACCACAAAGACTGGTGAATGCTGTTAGAGAAATTACTGCACTGACAACTAACATGACAATATAATGAATAAAAGAAATAGAATGTCTGTTCTAAGGAAAGTCTGGGGGGTTTGGGAGGAGGTAAATGGGGGACATTGATGGTGGGAATGTTACTCTGGTTAAGAGAATGTATTTTTTTATTTGGCTTTCGGACCACACCAGGTGATGCTCAAGGGTTACTCCTGGCTCTGAGCTCAGAAATCGCTCTTGGCTTGGAGGACTGTCCTAGGTCAACGCATGCAAGAAAAACTCTCTACCACTTGTGCCACTGCTCTGGCCCCTAAGAGATTGTATTTTTGACTAAAATCCAACTAAGCACATTTTTGTAAGCATGCTGTTCAAATAAAAATTATTTGAAAAAGAAAAAATATATTTAATAGACATTAGCCTACATAATATATTTGAAGTTCTTATTTTATATACATTATATGCTTACAAGCATATACTTATATTTGTGTCTACATACACACTTATTTAAATGTATTACATAATAAAGATATACTTTGAAGGCTGATTTTTAAATGCAAGTATTTTGTAACTTATTCATCCTTGCTTTATCATTGGTGCATATATTTTTAGCACCATTCCCATGATCTACTTCTATAATGTTATTTTTTCTCTACTCATTTAAATAATATCTGCTAAGTTCTATATATTTTCGTTGATTGAGTATACTCAAATATTTTAACCTCAAACTTTCTCACTTTTGAAATTGTGCTCTTAATTTTATAATATATTATACTCAGCCACTGTACATCTACAATTTAGGAGACACTAATAACACTAAATAATATTTAACTATTATAACAGAAAATAATTGTTTATTCCTGGATAAATCCAGAGAATGTCTAGAATACACTTGACAGGGTAGAGTGATAGTGCAGCAGGTAGGCCATTTGTTTTGCATGCAGCCCACCTTGGTTCAATTGCTAGGATTCCAAATTATACCTCAAATACTGCCAGGAGTGGTCCCAAAATATAGAGCCAGGAGTAACTCCAGAGCATTGTTGGGTGTGGTCCCAAAACAAACAAGGAAACAAAAAGAGTATGCTTGAGTGAAAATACACTTGGCACTGTAAGGCCCAAGTATAGGAAAACACATTATATTCATACATACTAGCCTCCCTGCCATAGGACTGTGTTTTGTAGAGCAATAAAAAAGCACACAAGAAAAATAAGTTAAGTTTTGGTACTCACTATGGCATATCATGATGGTGCTAACAGGAGTTTGAACCAGTGTGAATATCCCTGCTGCAAAGAGAAGCATAGTCCCATACACAATGTCATCCATCAACTTCATGCTGTTTAATAGGATGGAACAAATGGCATCAATAGATCAATTGCTTTTCCATCTGCTTAGTTTCTGAAAATAGTACTAACTTCTTTTTTAATGGAAGAAACTTCTAAAGCTTGGGAATTGATGGACAGATGTCTCGAGAGAAACTGTATTTATTACCAATAAATAAGGCAGGGTTAAAAAGACTAATAGAATAAATAGTGGTCCCTCTACAATAACCCCAATAGTTACTGTGTCTATGCAGGGGGATAAAGAAAAGGAAAAAAATGCACAAAACAATCATTTTTCCACATGTTTATTTATCGATTGATCAATTTTTTGATGTCTTTATTTTGGTGTGGAGATTACGGTTGATGTCTCCAATATTATTTTATTTAATTTTGTCTTCTCTTTCTCTTTCTTTTTGCATTCGAGCATGAGTTGATTTCAGAACCGAGACTATTGTGTGGTGCCTATCTTTATTGCTGTAGTGCTCACCGGTTATCTAATTCGATAATTTTTTCTGTATTGTTATGGTATTTCAATTACCTTTTCCACATCCTCTCTCAAACTGAGGTTGGAAGCCTCTAGAGAGACTCAGCCCATTTTCAGCGTATTTGACTTTTGACTTTTTTTTCCCTCTTATTTTGTACCCCATTCTATTGCTTTTCTTGCCTTCAAACAAAACCACATACGGTGATTTTTCTAGCTCTGCCTCTTAAATAGAAGGGAAAATGAGGGTCCCAGGACCAAACAGATATGAGATCACTAGTAGTAAGCCAGACAAAGAGGGGTCCACCTACTCTAGCAGCCCGGGGGGTGATGGTGGGTTATATGGGTTGTAGAAAGGGAACTGGAATGGGGGGAGGACATAGTTGGTGATGGGTATTCCCCTGATTCAATGTTAATATGTACCTAAAACACTACTGTGAAAGATATGTAAGCCATTATGGAAAAAATATGTTTTTAATCAGAAACTTTCTTTAACTTACATGTATTATTATTATATCAATTATATTATGTTATGTTATGTCACTATATTATGTTATGTTAGCTTACCTCATTATGTTAATCAATTTTGTCTCTTGAATAAATTCTTACAATAAAAATAAAAAAATAAAAAAAGAATAAATAGTGGTATATTCTTTTGTTTTGTTTTGTTTTGGGGGCCACACCCACACTCCTGGCTATGAGCTCAGAAATCGCTCCTGGCTTGTGGGACTATATGGGATACCGGGGATCAAACCCAGATCCATCCTGGGCAGCCAAGTGCAAGACAAAAAACCTACCACTATGCTATTGCTCTGGCCCCAAAAGTGGTAATTTATATAAAAACAGTTGAGTTGCTAACATTTATCACAGTAATTAATACTACAACATTGAAATTTTATAGAATTTTGCTTTATCCACATATATTTAACCCTGATAGTTCTACATCAGATTATAATTTTATATTTAATTAATTTATAAAACAAATATAGTGTCTAATATAAAATCAATATTATTATAAATTGTCTTGGTATATCTTAATATGATTTCTCCTAATTAAATCAAAAGTTTATATTGTACATGCTATAGTCACATTACATAGAAGCTATCCAAATTAAAATGGGTTTTCAATGCTTGGAACTTCATTGTCAAAACTATTTTATAAAAACAACAAATAGTCCAGTTTCAAATCTTATCATGAAGTTCATATATTGCAGTTTTTATTATCATCAGAGATTTATGATTTTGTCTATAGTCTCCACTTACACAAGTGGCTTTTTGGAAATGCCAATGAAATTTTGGAATAGAATTGCTGACTATGAAACTAACACAAAACCATTGTAATAAAACGATTATAAATAAGAGGCTATTAAATTATGCCACTCAAAAAATGCAGATTTCTTAATGAGCAACCTAAAATTCTATAAATTTCTGGAAGTCTGACCGATTGACCTAATTGAAACATATTGTGCAAAATGTTTAGATTTAGACTTCATTTAGATTTGATTTAGATCATATTTAGATTTATTTGATTAAAATTAATAAGGTTAATATTATTGTTTTTGTTTGGTTTGGTTTTGGAGACACACCCAGAGGTACTTGGGGCTTATTCCTGGCTCAGGTATTACACGTGATATAGGGATATGTGATATAGGGATCACACCAGGCTCACCTGTGTGCAAGTCAGAAGATCTAATTGCTGTACTGTCTCTCTAGCCTTAATAAGCACAATTTAAAATAACATATTTATTTGCAATGAGAAATTGTTCTTCAATGTACTGGTTGAACAAATGCATATGGGGAAGACCCAGTGCTATTCAGAGCATACTCTTGATTGTGTGCTCAAGGATCAATCTTAAAGGGGCATTGGGAACTATATGTAATATTAGGGATTCTCCACATGCAAGGAAAATGCCCTTATCCTTATATCATGTGCAATCAATGCCTTAAAGTCTATATGGACCCAAATACCTATATTTCATTATCTTCAAATTTATTCATTGAAAACTCATATACATTATATACTTTTCAAAGTTTGAAAACAGACTAGGAAATACATTGCTCTTAATCTAAAAAAATTTAAATTTGTAGATAATAAAAACAACAAGAAACAAAATAGTATAAAAACTACATATATAAATATATATGTATAAATAAAGAAGTACAGAGAAGGATGAAACCTGAAAATTAAGGCTTACTTTGAATAGAAATGTCAGAAGCTTCTTTGAGGAAATGCATGGTAGCTAAGACCTGATTGAATTTTCTAAATTAAACTATATTTAAGTGAACTGAAAAAGATTTTGATAAGGAAATGTTTAGAACAAGACATACAAATAAAAGTAACAAAACTTGAAAATCAAAATAAAGGCGCCCTTATGTAGTAAAGGAAGCTCAGATTCTTTAACACAGACTTTATTGTATTGGTAAGCATTTACTGGTCATATTTGAAATATCTTGTAAGTTATTACAAGAAGATATACTTTATGCACATTAAAATGATAGGATAAAGATAAAAAGATAAGTCTTATTAGAATTCACCTATCTCTCTTTCCATAGTATGATCTATATTTTCTGTTCAAATCTTCAAATAGGAAAACAGAATTTGTCAGGCTGGATAGTTCTTGAATTGAGAAAAGCAAAAATGTTCAAAATAGGTTATCATATGTGCTATGCTTTCAACATCAGCCAAAATTTTATCAGGAGCTATATTTTAATTATTAGATTTCCATTTAATTTTATACAATAACTTTAATATTTCATATTAATTAAAGGTCTATATAAATATTGATCTTGCAACATACTCCAGCTCTCCTTATGATCTTAAGCAAATATTTGAGAACATTTAAAATTGATCACCATGGAAGATAGAAAAATTAAAAAGCTACACAGACATTTTCATGAGGTGTATTGAAGGTAGCAATAAGGTTCATCTTAGTCTACTCTTTAGAGGTTTCTTTTTTTGCTTGAAAACAATAAAACTCTTATAATGTCCACCTTACTATATTTTACAGGTATTTATAGGTGGTACATAATATGATTGCTGTATTACATGAATCAGAGTCATGACATCAAGTCCATCTTTTTGAATATGATTGAAAGGCCTGAAGGTCAAGTTTAGCCCTACCAAAATAACATTTATATGAGGAGAATCCTTTAATACTGCATTTAGGGATTATATTATTAACGTTGATGTATCTCAAGCACATTTTTCTCACCATTAATAGTTTCATGCTCAATAAATTATTCTTTATAATAGCTCATCCAACTCATTTCTATTAAATTAAATTAAGTTATTACATAGATTTAAATTGTCCAATATATAGACTTTATTATGTCATCTGATGCTGCACTTTCTACACTCCTATTCTTACCATGTTATTTCTCATGAACATTGCCTTTATCTAAATTAATATTATTAATTTTTCTTCTATAAAGCTGTTAGTTATAAAATAAATTATGAGTTTTGGAGTCGATTTCAAAATGTTGTTATGCATTTTAAGTAACACAATTAATTAAAATTTGTCAATATTTTACATATGATCCAAATAAGATATAATATCAGTAGCAACCAGATATTGGGAACTATAAACTTCATGGTTGCTACGTTGGCCTGCCTGACATTGGCAATGCAAACAGTACAATTTCTAAGCACAAATTTTCAGAAGTTCCAATGAACCCATCCCTCAGGTCCACAGACAATAAAAATGACTATGCACTATCCCTCACATCCACAGCCAATAAAAGACACGTATGACTGAGTAAAGTTGTTCATAATATGATCTCATGATATGTTGTATTTCTTGGGGTTCTGTTATAATCTCTCCCCTTTCATTTGTAATCCTACTGATTTGGGTGTTTTCCCTCTTTTTTTTTGGTGAGTTTTGCCAGCGGTTTGTCTATCTTGTTTATTTTTTTGAAAAACCAACTCCTGATCTCATTGATTTTTTGTATTGTTTTCTTAGTTTCTATGTTGTTTATTTCTGCTCTGGTTTTTATTATTTCTTGCCTTCTGTTTGTGGTTGGATTTCACTGTTGCTGTTGTTCCAATTCTTTGAGGTGATCTTGTTGGTTTTGTCGAACCCCTTGCTGGTGGTCTGCGAGTCTAAAAGTAACTCCCAGAGAGAAAGATAAACCTCATTCTTCTGTCTTTCTCCTGGAGGAGACCCCGGCAACAAATCCACCACAAATAATTCACTTCAGACAAAGACGTTAGGGGACCAAAGGTTTGGCAAAGAGAGTTGTCAGTCTGACGACAGCTCAATCAGCCATCCGACCCAGCCATCAGCTCTGGCAAAAAAAAAGCCCTTCTAGCCTCCCCCTCAAGATTTTTATTCTTTCTTAATCACCCCCACCTGGAAGATCCAGGTGGGGCGACAGGCAAAAATTACACAACAGTTGTGGTTGGATTTCTCTGTTGCAGTTGTTCCAATTCTTTGAGGTGATCTTTTAGACTGTTGGTTTTGTCATTTTTCTGTTTTTTGACATAGGCCTGTATTGCTATGAGTTTCCCACTAATTACTGCTTTAGCTGTGTCCCACAAATTTTGACATGTTGTCTCTTCATTATCATTTGTCTCAAGGAATCTTTTTATTTCTTCCTTGAGTTGTTCTTCGATCCAGCTGTTGTTGAGCAGCATGTTGTTTAATCTCCAGGTATTAGTTTTTCTTCATTGCTTCTTCGTGAAGTCAATTTTGACCTCTGTTTCATAGTGATTTGAAAGGGTACTTATAATGATCTTTACATTTGTGGTCTTATATAGGTTGGCTTTGTATCCTAAGACATGGTCTATTCTGGAGAAGGTTCCATGTGGGCTTGAGAAGAATGTGTATTTTGCTTTCTGGGGATGGAGGGCTCTATATAAGTCTATTAGCCCTAGATCTTCTAATTTTTCATTTAGAGCTCTTATTTCTTTGCTATTTTTTTGTTTAGTGGATCTGTCCAGCGGTGATAGTGGAGTATTGAGGTCCCCTACTATTATCACATTTCCCTTCATGTGTTTCTCCAGGTTTGCGAGCAGTTGCCTCACATATTTTTGCTGACTCTACATTAGGTGCATAGATATTGACCAGGGTTAGTGTTTCTTGATCTAGTGTTCCCCTGATCAGTAAGTAGTGACCCTCTTTGTCTCTGATCACTTTCTTGAGGTTGAATGCAATTTGGTCTGATATAAGAATGGCTGTCTCTGCTCTTTTTTGTTTTCCATTGGCCTGAATAATTACTTTCTATCCTCTTTTTCTAAGCCTGTGCTTATCCTGTAATTTTAGGTGTGTTTCTTGCAGACAGCAGAAGTCCGGTTTATTTTTCCTAATCCAGTTCTCTACTATGTGTCTTTTAATTGGAGAGTTTAGTCCGTTAACATTTAGGGAGATTATTGAGAGAGAGGACTGTGCAGTTGTGTTGTGTAGGGTGGTTTTATTACAATCGGGGGTTTGGATTTTGTAATTTATCTCTGAGTAGGTCATTTAGGATCGGTTTTGTTTGCACAAATAGTTCAAGTTTGTTCTTGTTTGAGAATGTTTTTAGTCTGTCCTCCCATATGAATGATAGTTTTGCTGGGTATTGGACCCTAGGTTGGAAGTTTCTTTCATTTAGTCATTTAAATATGTCATTCCACTGTCTTCTTGCTTGAATTATTTCGAATGGGAGATCTGGTTTGATTCTTATGTCTCTACCTTTGTACTTGAGGTTTTTTCTCCCTTGTTGCTTTAAGGAGTTCCTCTTTCTCTCTATTTTATTTTTTTTTTTTTTGCCATTTTGATTACTATATGTCTTGGTGTTGGTTTATTAGGGTCTATTTTTTAGGTACTCTTTTCACTTCCTGGATTAGCATTGAAGTTTCTTTCCAGAGGGTGGGGAAGTTTTCTGCTATTATCTCACTGACTACTTGTTCTTCCCCTTTCCCTACTTCCTCCCCTTCTTGTATACCCACAATTCTTAGATTGTTTCTTTTGTCCTTGTTCATTAGATACTGGACTTTTCCTTCCAGTGCTTTGCCTTTTATTTCTTTGTTGGTTTCTTGATCATATTTTGTTTGCAGTTTTCCTTCGAGTTCTTCAATGTGCTTCTCCAGCTCTTTTTTTCTGCTCGTAAGGCTTGTTACTTTGTCTTTTAATTCCTTCACTTCTTTTTGTATGGAATCTCTCATGTTCTTTAACATTTCTTCCTTAATTTGGCTGTTTTGTTCATCCATAGATTTCTTATACTCTGTAGCTAGCGTTTCTTTCATTTCTTTTATCAATTCTTGCATTTCCTTCCTCATTGCTGCTTTTAGGTCACCTTCCCATGGATCTGTGCATTTTGACGAACTTGAAAACTTGCTAGGGTTTGTCTCCGTATCTCCAGATGTTAGGGTTCTCCTTGATTTACCCATATTTCTTTGTATTTATTGGTATGCTTTGGAGTGCTGTGCATTCTAAATTCTGCCTGTTTTGATCCCCTGTGGCATGGGAATAGGTCCCCTCCCTGAGGGTGGTTCTAGAGAGACTGTTGGGTGAGCTCGCTGAGATTTGGCTCCTCCTGTGCTCTTTATGTGGCCTGATTCGTTGCTTTGCCCTTTTGTTGTCAGCTAGTGCTGGTCCTCTTCTGGCCACAATGGTGGAGGGCACTATTGAGTCTAGCTCTTTCTTCCCCCCTCTACTACCTGGAAGTCAGCCTTCCTTCAGTGGGTCTGGTCAATTTCCTTCTCTTTATTCCTGTCAGCTGGTGCAGTTCTGCTCCTGGCCACAATGGTTGTGGGTGCTGTTGAGCCTAGCTCTCTGTTCCCTCCCCTATCTGGGACTCAATGAACCTCACCCCCTCCAAGTTTCCGCAGAAGAAATTCCCCCAGCCAAACCAACCTAGTAGCTGCCCTCAGCCCTTGGGGAATCTCAGGTTCACTCTGGAGCTCAGGGGGCTAGGTTGCTCTAGGTTACCCAAAGGTCCAGGTGGCAGGCCCAAGCTCACCCAGTCTTTTGGTCCCAGCCTGTCCCAGTGGCACAGAGTGGGTCTGGCACAGGTGACTCTGGCCAGCTATGTGCCAGGGAACTGCCCTCCTCTGCCTAAGCTCAGGTTGGCATTGAGTGAGGTCTCTGTGTGCCCATGTAGAGCAGCCCCAGGAGAATGCACTCACCCTGGGCACCAGCACAGGGTTCGTGGATGCAGGGTCCCTATGCCTAGGTGGAGCGGCCTCAGGGCACTGTACTCACTCTGGGAACAGGCATGCAGGCTGGCGGGCGCGGAGTTCTCCGTGCACCCAGGTGGAGCGGCCCCAAGAGAATGTACTTACCCTGGGCACCGGCATGGGGGGTCGCAGATGCGGGGGTCTCTATGCCCATGTGGAGCAGCCTCAGGGCACTGCACTCACTCTGGGGACAGGCACATAGGCTGGCGGGTGTGAAGGTCTCCATGCACCCACATCCAATTTCTTTATTTTAAAGTGTTATATCCCATATCACCTGGGTTAGCTTTTCAAAAGTAACCCATGGGTCGATCCTCCAAGTCTGCCAATGAATACGCATGAGTGTATGTGTTAGCCATATCAATGTCAATCTAACATCCATCTGTATTAGATATAATGTCTATGTTGTATAGTAATTTCTCCCTATCATAGATATCTCCTTCCATACTTTGCTTGCGTACCCTTTTCTAACCCTTCAGGTTATTTCCCCACATTTAATTTTTTTTACCCTCTGTCTTTAAATATACACTAAACAGAATATTCTCCCCACCCCAGCCAGATGACATCCAGCTCCCAAAGTGAAAAGATAGATTCTCAGCATGAGAAGAAACCAACACTCTGCTGCTATTGATTTACTCTTGGTGGCCCCTTTTTCTTAAGGGTGTAGTTTGCTTGAATGATTTTCCTCCAACCTTAGTTTCTGAGCCAATATTTGTTCTGTTTATTCAGGTATGTTTCTTCTAGGCAGAAGAATGTTGGATTCAGATTTTAGATTCATTTAGCAACTCTGTGCTCCTTAACAGGTGCATTTAGTTTCAACTGATGTTGAGAAAGATAATTATCATGGGATTTATATAGTGGACTTTATAGTGGACTTTTGCGTGGTACCACATTTGGTTGCTGAGTTGTCCTCCACTCAGTGGAAAGCCTCTTGAACAGCAGCTGATGATAGAATCAATGGGCTAAAAGATGAGATGCATAACAACTCCATACAGCAGAAGAGATTGGAAAATATCCTTAAAGCAAATGATCAGAGAATAGAATAATTACTCAAAAGAATGTGAACAGTTGAAATAGAAGTATTTGATAAAGTCATCAGAAAAAACAAAAGAATCATTGGAGTATCAGACTCAGGAAGAAAATCCTCAGAAAGAATCATCAGTCAAAGACATCATTGCAAAAACTCCCAGAGCTAAAAACTGCTTGCAACCAGATCCTGCATGCCCAAAGAGTACCAGCTAAAAGAGACCCAAAGAAAAGCACCCCAAAATGCATCTTAGTCACAGTGAGAATTCCACATATAGAGATAGAATACTGAAAGCAGCAAGATCAAAGAGGGAAATTTCATAGCTAAGATTCACAGCAACCTGTCACAAGAAACCCTCAAGGCCAGAAGGCAGTGGTGGGATATAATGACAAAACTCAAGGAAATGAATGTTTTGCCTAGAATACTGCACGCAGCCTGACCTGCTTTCAGGTTTGAATAAAGTATACATAGATTCATGTCTAAAGAGCAGCTCAGAAACTTTACAGAATCAAAACAAGCCCTTACAATTAAATATAAAAGGTCTAATTTAAGACAAAACAGAACAGACACACAAAAATTTTACAAAAATATGGCATTAAATCCCATGATAATTATCTTTCTCAACATCAGTTGAAACTAAATGCACCTGTTAAGGAGCACAGAGTTGCAAAATGAATCTAAAATCTGAATCCAACATTCTTCTGCCTAGAAGAAACATACCTGAATAAACAGAACAAACATTGGCTCAGAAACTAAGGTTGGAGGAAAATCATTCAAGCAAACTACACCCTAAAAAAAAGCTGGAATGGCCATATTAGTTAAAGATGACACAAACTTTAGACTCCAAAATGTTATAAGGGACAAAGATGGACATTTTTTTCTAATGAGGAATATATACACCACTTTTAAAATCACACTCCTAAACACATATGCACCCAATTAGAAACCAGAAAACTATTTAATATAATTGTGGACAAATCTGAAAGAAGATAACAATGGCAACACAATATTTGTGAAAGATCTCAAAACTGCCCTGTCACTCCTTAATAGGTCAACCAGACTGAAACCCAACAAAAATATAAAAAGTTTATGTGTCTTTTGACCATTTGCATTTCTTCTTTGACAGAATGTCTGTTCATTTCTTCTTTCCATTTTTTGAAGGGGTTAGATGTTTTTTTCCTTGTAATTCTGTCAGTACCTTGTATTTTTATATTATCCCTTTATCTGATGGGTATTAGTAGAATAGTTTCTCCCATTCTGTGGGGGGGGGGAGACATTTGTATCCTAGGCACTATTTCCTTTGGGTGCAGAAGATTCTCAGCTTAATAAAGACCCATCTGTTTTTTTCTGCTTCCACTTGTAGAGTGAGGTTTTCTCCTTAAAGATGCCTTTAGTCTCAATGTCATGGAGTGTTTACCTACATATTGTTCTATCTACCTTATGTTTTTATTCTTGATATCAAGGCCTTTAATCCATTTCTTTTTGACCTTTGTGCATGGTATTAGATGGAAGTTGGAGTTCATATTTTTGCAATTGGCCACCAGTTGTGTCAACACTTCTTGTTGAAGAGGCTTTCTTGCACCGTCTTTATTTGTTACCCATTTTATCAAAGATTAATTGATTGTATGTCTGGGGAACATTCTCTGAATACTGAAGTTTATTTCACTAATCTGAGAATCTGTCTTTACTCCAATACCATGCTGTTTTAATAAATATTGCTTTGTAACAAAATTTAAAAATGGGGAAAGTATACACCACGAAAACACCAAGGGGAGAGTAAATGATCATGTAAGGTGTCTATAGTTAATCCCATGACAGTATACTTCAGGGTGGGAGAAACCCTGTATCTCCTAGGCTAAGGGAATTCCCTCTATAATATCCCCAATAGTTGCTGTGCCTATGCAGGGGGAAAAAGAAAAAAAAAGCACAAAACAATCATTTCCCCACATATTTATTTATCGTTTATCAAATTTTTTTGACGTCTTTACTAGCAGGGGTCTCAAACTCAATTTACCTGGGGGCCGCAGGAGGCAAAGTCGGGGTGATCCTTGAGTGCAAAGTCAGTAGTAAGCCTTAAACATTGGGGTGTGTGACCCAAGCAACTAAAACAAAACAAAACAAAACAAAAAGGTTTCCTCTAGGGCAGAGCCACAAAATGTATGGAGGGCTAGAAACGACCTGTGGGCTATGAGTTTGAGACCCCTGGTAGAGATTGAATTTGATGTCTCCAATATTATTTTATCTTATCTTTCTCTTCCTTTTTGCACTCCACATGAGTTGATTTCAGAACCGAGACTATTGTGTGGTGCTTGTCTTTATTGCTGTGGTGCTCACTGGATATTTAATTTGATATTTATTTCTGTAAAGTGGTGGTGTTTCAATTTCCTTTTTCACATCCTCTCTCAAACTGAGGTTGAAATACTCTGGAAGGACTCGCCTATTTTCAGCATATTTGACTTCTTTTTTTTTCTTCTTATTTTGTACCACAATTTATTGCTTGTCTTTCCTTCAAACAAAGCCACATAACTCAATTTATCTAGCTCCACTTCTTAAATAGAGGAGGAGACAGGGAAGGGTACCAGGACCCAACAGATATATGATCACTAATAGTGAGCTGGACAAAGAGGGGACCACCTACTCTAGTAGTCCAGGGGGTGATGATGGGGTATATGGGTTGCAGAAGGGGAACTGGGATGGGGGAGGACAAATTTGGTGATGGGTATTCCCCTGATTCAATGTTGATATGTATCTAAAATACTACTGTGAAAGATATGTAAGCCATTATGATCAAAATAAAAATTTTTAAAAAATGGGGAAAGTAATGGCTTCCATATTTTTTATCCCAAGTATTGCTTTAGCTATTTGTGCCTGTTTATTGTTCCAAATAAATTTCAGGAGTGTTTGATCCACTTATTTGAGGAATGTCATGAGTATCCTTTGAGGAATTGCATTAAGTCTGTACAATGGCTTGGTAAGTATTGCCATTTTCATGATGTTAATCCTGCCAATCAGTTAGAAGGGTTTTTGTCTTCATTTCCTTGTGTCATTTCTGAATTCTTGAAGCAGGTTATATTGATCCTTCACCTCTTTAGTTAAGTTGACTCCAATAAATTTGAATTTGTGTAATATTAATGTGAATGGGATTTTTTTAAATATTCTTTTTTCTATCATTATTGATGTATAAGAAGGCCATTGATTTTTTTGCATATTAATTTTGTAGTCTGCCAATTTGCTATGTGAATCTACTATTTCTAGAATCTTATTGATAGTCTTTAGGGTTTTCTAAATATAGTTTCATATCATCTGCAAATAGAGAGAGCTTAATTTATTCCTTTCGTATCTGGATGCCCTTGATATCTTTTTTTTTTTTTTTTTTGCCTAATTGCTATGGCAAGTACTTCTAGTGCTATGGTGAATAGGAATGGTGAGAGAAGAGCAGCCTTGTTTTGTACCAGATTTTAGAAAAAGTCTTTTAGGAAAAGACTTTCAGTTAATCTTTAATGATATAATATTAGCCATTGGCTTGTGGTACATAGCCTTGAGTATATTGAGATAATTTCAATTCTTTCCCATCTTGATGAGAGTTTTTATCAAGAAAGTGTGTATATAGATTTTATAACTCTTGACCTTAATAAACTTTTATGAAAAATAAAAATATAAAAAATTATACTATTTACCAACCTCATATAATTAGGCCCAAACTAGAAGGTATTTTCAATTTTAATTATTTTTAACATTAGATTTCTAACTCTTGCTCATTCTTCAAAAGGATACCCAGTTTTATTCTATAAAAAACATTTCTATTTGCATCACATGAGGTTCTGCCCAATTCATCTCCCTAGTACTATTAAAACCCAAGTGTTATTGATTTCTTGAGATTTTGATATATCAAATTATGGCAAATTCTTGAATAACTAGGAATTCTTTATTTTCCTCATTTGCAATATAAGCAGATAGTGTTACAAGGACCTGATTTTTCTCTTAATATTTGAAACATTTTGTATAGTAGAAAACCAACTGGATGAAATGGCATTATTATCTCATCACCTGTATCTGTCCAAATTAATATTTGCTATTATTTTCATTCTTATGTCTAAATTTAGGCAAAATTATCCCTCTATTCATTAAGATAACCCCGAAACTGTCAATTTTCAGTTCTTTCATATTTATTCCATTCATTAAATGTTCACTTTTGCTATTTCTGCTTCTCTATTTGGATAATAAAACTGTTTATTTGTGCATGTCACTCTAGTCTATGAAAGACAGTGTCATATCACTTAGCATGTTCAAACTAAACTTATGATTTTATCTCTTTACCTAATTTCCTTCATTCTTCCACCTTTCAGGGAATGAATGATACTACTAGGAAATCAGATTGTAAAGGAGAAAAATGAATGCAAATTACATATATACAAACAATTATATGTCTTCATATATTTCTTCTTTTTCCTTTTTTTTTCCCCCCAGTTTTTGGGTCACACCCAGAGACACTAAGGCATTGCTCATTAAAAGTGTTCTCTGTACTCAGAAATTACTCTTGGAAACCCAAGGAAACCATATGAGGTTCTGGAGATCAAACCCTGATTGGCTGTCTGCAAGGTAAATGCCCTAACACCTATGCTATCACTCTAGCCTCTCATCTCATTTATTTTAATCTCCCAGTATACCTAATCTCTGCTTCCATTAAATATCATCATAACTGCTGAAATAGATTGCTTATTGATTTTCTTTGCTTTATCTCTTCAAAATATTTTATATGATATTTCAGTAGTAAAAGATGAAAAATAGTTAAATTAAGAAAATAAATTCTACTTTTAAACATGGCTTTCAAAATACACTACATCTATCTTATTTGACATCTGTTATTTTTTCAAATTTACCTTTAGTTACACATAATATTTTATTTAAAGCTACTTATCTCTATTTTCACCTATACAGCTATTTTAAAATCATATTCTTAATACATTGACTTCCTTTTAGTAAGTTATTTTGTTTTCCTCAAATTCTCTTCCCTTATTTATTTGCCTGATTGATTTAATTGCTAAAAAAATCTTTTCAGTAATACCTATCATTCTAGATGGGACTTCATTTCTCAGTAATCATTACTCTCTTAATCTAGTCTGTTTATTTTCTTTCTATTTAATAACTCCTTTATTATGGTTAATAAACGTGTTTGTAATTGGATTTCAGCCATAAAATGCACACCCCTTTTCACCAATGCAACTTTCCACCATTGTTCCCCATTTCCTACCTACCACAAACTCATGCCTGTCTTCAAGACAGGTATTAAATTTCTCTCTCAATTGTTGTCATGGTAGCTATTAGTGTAATTATTTACCTAATTGCACTTACCATTTATTATACCATCTTTAGTTTTTTTAATCCCACATATATATGAGAGTGTTCTGTGGTTATCTTTATTCCTCTGACTTACCTAAATCAACATAATATTCTCTAAATTCAACCATGTAAAACAAAGTTAGTGACTTCATTTATTTCTCAGCTGCATAGTGTTCCATTTTATAAATGGAGCACAGTTTATTTTTTTAACTTCTCCTTTGTGGTTGGGCATCTGGTTTGTTTTCAGATTGTAGCTTTTGTGAATAGTGCTGCTATGACATATGTGTCACATTACAGTATTGTATACACCTAGGTTATCCCTAGGAATGATATTGCTGGATGTTATGGAAGTTCAATGTCCAGTTTCTTAAGGAATATTCATATAGATTTTCAAAAAAGCTGGACTAGACACATTCCCATCAGCAGTGAAAGAAAGTTCCCTCCCCCCACATCCATGCCAGCAGTGGATGTTCTTGTTCTTTGTGATCTGTGCCAGTCTTTGCATGAGATGATATCGCATTGTTGTTTTGATTTACATATCTCTGATGATTAGTGATGTGGAGCATTATTCCTGTGCCTTTGGTCATCTGTATTCTCCTTTGAGGAAATGTCTGTTCATTTTCTCCCCATTTTGGGGGGGAGGCACATCAGGCAGCGCTGAGGGGTTACTTCTGGCTTTGTGCTCAGAAATTGCTCCTGGCAGGCACAGGGAACCATATGGAATGCTGGGATTTGAATTACTGTTGGTCTTGGGTTGGCTGATTGCAGGGCAAATGCCCTACCATTGTGCTAGCTCTCTGGCCCCATTTTTTCCTCCATTTTTAATGGGGTTGGTGGTTATTTTCTTTTTATGTTCTGTCAGTATATCTTAGACATGAGACCCTTATCTGATGGGTGTTGTGTGAATAGTTTCTCCCATTGCGTGGGTGACCTTTTTACTCTAGTCATTATTTCCTTTGAGATGCAGAAACTTCTCAGTTTACTTAATTCCATTTGTTTACCATTGCTTTCACTTATTTAGATAGTGGTGTTTTCTCCTTGAAGGTGCCTTTTGTTTTAATGTTATGGAGTGTTATGCCTCCTTTATCTTCTATATACATTAAGGTTTTACGTATGATATCAAGGTCATAAATCTACTTAGATTTTTTCTGTTTGTGCATGTGTTGGATAAAGGCACAAGTTTGCTTTTTTGCATATGTCTGCCCAGTTGTCCCTACAACACTTGCTCCATTTTTTGTTTCTTGACCTTTTATCAAAGATTAATTAATTGTAAGTCTGAGGGTCATTCTTTAAATGTTCATGTCTATCTCATTGATCTGAGGGTCTATCTTCATCCCAGTACCACGCTGTCTTAATGATTATTGCTTTGTAGTACAATTTAAAGTTGGAAAAAGTGTTGTTGACCATCTTTTTCTCCTTGGGGTTACTTTAGCTATTCTTGACCATTTATTGTTCTAGATAAATTTCAGGATTTTTTGATCTACTTTGAAGAATATCATAATTATTCTTAGAAAGCCTCATATCTGATTATTTTCTTTATTATTCTAAAAAGTTCATTTTTTCACTGCATATCTGTATTTTATTCTCATTAGACTGATAATAGTAACTATGTCCATTATTTTTATTTCTCTATGACTGTAAGTGTTCTCAACAATCTTTAATAGATGGGATGAATGATAGCACAGCAGTAGGGTGTTTGCAAGAGACTGACCTGGGTCAATCTACATTGGATCCCAAGTGTACCATAAGGTCCCCTGAATCTTCCTGGAGCTATTACTGAGTACAAAGCCAGAAGTAAGCCCTTAATGCTGCCATGTGGTGGCCAAGTTATATAGATAGATGGATGGCGAGAGAAAAAATAGGATAGCTAAATATAGATTATATACTTTTCAATACAGTATGTAAGTAGTTAACAAATATTTAACAAATATATCTGTTAAATTAGATATAAAATTTATGAATAAAAAAAACTAATTATTACAAATTGGCTTTCATCTTTAATTTCAAATTTTAAGGACAATTTGACAATGCACTAGAGGTTCTTTCTTAACTATTACCTAAGCAAAGAACTTTAATTGTGTTAAGATAATGCAAACTGGAGTTTTTCTAGAATGTCCTCTTTACATTATTTATCATCATTGGTCTTTAATCATGTTTGATATATATTCTAACTTAAACATCTAGCAGATCTTGACAATTTTCATTTTCACTTTTTTTTCATCTAAATCACCAGCCTTTCTTAGCTCAAACTTCATGAGAGATACTTAATGCTCCACTTGCCATAATTCAACACCAGGAAAAGTGGTCAGGAGCAGGGGTTGTCACAAGAAATAATCAAGGCTAAGCTTGAGAGAGTGAAATATGTGATCACGGAGGTTTTCCATTTGTGGAACTGAAGCAAGGCCCTCCAAATCTGCAGTCTAAATATAAAACTGGGCATGGAAAAAGAGTAGAGTGTCAGACAAGAGACTTATCTCTAGAGCCAGTCCCATCTATATTGCCTTAGACAAGTAAAAAGAGGGGGAGTGTAAAAGAAGGGGCAGGAAGCTAATTTTGTTTAGGGTGGAAATAAGTTGTAACCAACAGGAGGTGACTGACTAATATCCTTCTCAGGCCTTGCCTTCCCTAAATCCAATCATTAGTCAATTACCAGAGTAATTTTTAAAATTCTTTTCAATTAGTTCACTGATTTTGAAATAAACGTAAATGTTTTTAATATTATTCTATTCCTCCTTTTTCTTTTTTTACTCATTTGTAAAAGAATTTCCCCTTGGGACCGGATAGACAGTGCAGCTATAGGGCATTTGCCTTTCATGCAGCTGACCCAGGATAGATCTGGGTTCAATCCCCAGCATCTTATATGGTCCCCAAGCCAGGAGCGATTTCTGACCAAATAACCAAGAATAACTCCTGAGCATCACCGGGTCTGGCCCAAAAACAAACCAAACAAACAAACAAACAAACAAACAAAAGCACCAAATTTTTTATTTGACAAGATAATTTCTTCCTTGAAGTCTCTATAAAGCATTAGTATTCTAGACCTTACTTTATCTGGCCTGCTCCTACTTTCCCCTCAGGTAGCAATCAACACAGAGCTATATACATTTCTACAATTCAGCTTTTAATACTGTGCAAATTTCCATCAAAATAATCTCTATTAATTTAATTTCCATTACTATGTGAACTCTATTTTTTTCATTATAGACTAAAATTTATAAAGACATAGAGATGACAGCCTGATGTTATTTTGAAATATCATCACTTGATACAGAGTCTAGTGAAGAGCAGACTTTCCATAAATTCTGTCCAAGTAAGAAACTTACAAAAATATATGAAAAATACTTCTTTCTCTCTCCAAATATTCAAATCAATTGTAGATGTATTTGTACATGTAGATAAATGATATGTATGTGTATGTATATATATAAATATAACAGTGTATACACTTATGCATGTATGTATATATGTGTGCATATAACAAAATATAATATTTTATTTATTATTTACATTTATTATTATTTTAAATAGATTAGTCAAACTATCAGCAACAAAATAATGCCAGAGCCATGCAGCCTTCTTAAAATGTCACTTTGATTCCTAGAAAATAGCAGTTTAAATTTCCACTCCTAAAGTTAGTTTATGAATAATTACTTCCAGAGTTTATCTGGCAATACAGAATTTTCCTTGTTTTTTCCTTCTCTGTCACTAACATTTCTTGGAATGTAACTTGCTCTGGGCTTTAGAGCTTTTGGTGCTTGTGGACCGTATGTGGTGCCAGAACTCAAACTGGGCTCTTACATGTAAAACACATGAATAAGCCAGTTGATCTATTTCTCATTTCCACTTTTTGAATCTTAACATCAAATATATTTATTTCTGTCTTTGAAGTTTTTTTACACATATTAAAATTTTCAGAATATCATAATGTCCACTTGTCTTTCTAAGCACAGTTAGCAATATCAACCAGACTTTCTATGTTCAGTTTAAAATGAACACTGTCTTTATGCAAAAGTACTGTGGGAGCAAATGGCTGTTTCTGAGCTAATTATAGCAAGAGAAATAGTTTCTAAGAGTTGTTGGGAAGATCATGTTTTTCTTTTTTGCCTGATACCAAAGATACCCCACACATACTTTAGAAATGTTTCTTTGGAGCAAATGTCACATGGTAAATCTAATGGGGATCAAAAGAGACAAGCTTATATATTTTCCAAACAGATGCTATACATGTTCCAGTAGAATGGTTAAAATTAATTTCTTTAATTATAAATAGGTTTAAAAAAGTAATATATATATATATATATATAAATGCAGTGGTAACATATATATGAATTCAATCTTTCCTGGACTAGTGATTTGTGATATATTATCTCTAATGGTGTTAGACAACAGTGAGTGGTAGTCCCAGTGTCCCAGTCAGTGTTCATGAGTGTGAACAGCTGACATTCTGCATACTATTTTTTTTATTTTAATCATATTGGCTTACATATCTTTCACAGTAGTATTTTAGGTACATATTAACATTGAATCAGGGGAATACCCATCACCAAATTTGTCCTCCCCCCACCCCCATTTCCCCACCATTACCCCCCTGGGCTGCTAGAGTAGGTGGTCCCATCTTTGTCTAGCTTACTGTTTGTGATCAGATTTGTTTGGTCCTGGTATCCTCCCTTATTTCCCCCTCTATTTGAGAGGCGGAGCTAGGTAATTCGAGTTATGTGGTTGTGTTTGAAGGAAAGAAAAGCAATAGAACGGGGTAAAAAATAAGAAAAAATAGAAAATAAAAAAAATCTAATAAGCTGAAAATGGGTGGAGTTCTTAGAGGCTTTCAACCTCAGTTTGAGAGAGGACATGAAAAAGGTAATTGAAACATCACAACAATACAGAAAGAATTATTAAATTAAGTATCCAGTGAGCACTACAGCAATAAAGCCAAGCACCACACAATAGTCTCGGTTCTGAAATCAAACCATGCCAGAGTGCAAAAAGAAAGAGAAAGATAAGATAAAATAAAATAAAATAAAATAAAATAAAATAAAATTGGAGACATCAACTTCAATATCTATACCAAAATAAAAATGTCAAAAAATCGATCCATCAATAAATATATATGTGGAAAAAATGATTAATTTGTGCTTTTTTTCTCCCCCACCCCCTGCATGGACACAGTAACTGTTATAGAGGGAATTCCCTTGTCACAGTGGTCGGCAACCTGCGACTCTGGAGCCACATTTGGCTCTTTACATTTTTAATTTGGCTCTTCTGTGTTACGGGCTGCCGCTTCAGGAGTCAGGACTCTGCTTCTAGCCTCTGTCAGTGTGCTCCCTGTGTGGCTCTCAAAATAAATTTCAATTGTGGTTTTGGCGAGATTTGGCTCAGTTGAAAAAAAAGGTTGCCAACCACTGGGAGATAAAGGGTTTCTCCACCCCTGAAGTATACTGTCATGAAATTAACTATAGACTTCTTGCATGATCATATACTTTCCCCTCGGTGCTTTTGTGGTATATGGAAGACTTCTACTTCATCATGGATGGTAAAATTAGATCTCTGTATCTAGAGATCTTGGTGTCTGTATAGTTCAAGGAATGGAGCTTATGATGAAGTCTTTCTTTGTGGTTCTAGCAGTTATGCTTCTTCAGTGTCTTTTTTTTTTTTTTTTTTTTGGTTTTTGGGCCACACCCGGTAACGCTCAGGGGTTACTCCTGGCTATGTGCTCAGAAGTTGCTCCTGGCTTGGGGGACCATATGGGACACCGGGGGATCGAACCGCGGTCCGTCCAAGGCTAGCGCAGGCAAGGCAGGCACCTTACCTTTAGCGCCACTGCCCGGCCCCCTTCAGTGTCCTTTTAATCCATCTTCTGTAGTTGGTGGTCTTGGTCATTATGCTACTCCTAGGATGGAGCCTGGGATAGAGTCTTTTGTTATGTTTCCGGAAGACCCTTTCAGTTGTGATTGTCTCAGTCAGACCTCTGGAATTGGAGATTTTGTTTGTTGAACAGATTGTGGACCAAAAGCTAGGCTAGAGCTTGTTGTTGTTGTTGTTGTTGGTGGTGGTGGTGGTGGTGGTGGTGGTGATCGTGGTGGTGGTACCGAGATCTGCATACCATTTTTGTCAGTAGAGCATTCACTAAATTTGACAAATACCTAATAATTTATTATAAAATACCTAATAATTTATTATAAAATACCTAATAATTTATTATAAAATACCTAATAATTTATTATAAATATAGGTCTTGTGTTAGATTACTTTGTGAAACTAGAATCCAATGAAATGCTCTGAGCAGAGTTAAGATAAGTTAGAAACTGTTCAGTATGATAGTTTTAGTAAATTAAATTTTGATTTACAATAGTGCTAATATATAATAGATTTATAGAGATGAAATCCTATCACTAATCAAAAAGATTTTAACAGTTTATCCTAAAAGTAATAATGCCAAAGCTTGTCCTAGGTTGGCTCACAACTAAGAAAACTGATTTCCAGAAATAATTTCACACTGAGATAAGAGATTATATGGTAGATTGATGTGGGCAGAAATTAAAAGGAGAATTGCAAGAAATAAGAGAGAGGAAGTCTAATATATATAATGGAAGTACAAGAACAGAGGTCTATGCAGTACTACTAAAAACCAATACTTCTGAATTTTAATGAATGAGCCAACATTTGAATCTTTGTCATCAGTGGGCATTGGGTTAGCCAACTTAGAGATAATGAAACAGTAAAAAAAAAAAAATAGAATAATTTCCCTTTCTCCTGATCCTTAATGTACATCTGTCCTCTTCAATTTTCATTGCCACTTTCCTATTTCTGCAAGAATTAGAGGTGATATTAAAGAGGGAAAGACCCCAAGATACCACCATTCCGATGACAGCCAGGAATAATGACTTTGAAACAATATGGCTGAGGGAATGTGGGTGTTCTTATTTAATCTATATCCTCATTGATTATTTGTTATAGTATCCCAGACTAATTTTGAATTTTTTTCAACAAGAAATATTGAAATTTTAGAAGAAGCATTAGAATTGAGTAAAAAACAGAGATAGAGTTGTGAGATATATATATAAATCAAAATTATATGAATGGATTTTCATTCAGAATTCTGGTGATAGCTTAATAAAGGCGAGGTGGAGATAAACCCCCCAAATTCTTTTAAAATACTAAAGTTATAACAAATAGAATATGATAGAAATATGGCCAACAAATATCATTTGGATGAGGTCACCAACAGAAGTGATGAAGGACATGTTATAAAAGGCAATTATTGTTATAGAATGCACAAAAAATGGAAGAATTATGTTTATGTTCTATATTTCTACTGAAAATGGCTCACAAATTTTTTCTTCATTTTTGTTCTAATTTTTGGTTTTGGAGTCATAACACACATAGCTGGAATAGGGATTAAATTTGACTCTGAGTTCAGTGACTCACTTTACTCACTGTGCTATTTCTCTAGCCCCTCTAGGCAAACAGTTGAGTTTAACTAGGCTTCTCTTGAGTATTTACAGTAAATGCTAAAGAACAAAGAGGAGTTTTAAATAATTTTATTGAGACCCGTGAAAATTACAAGTCTTTCACAGTTATATTTAAGATACATAGTGACAGTGAATTAGAGCAATTTCACACCACTACTGTTGATCTCCCTTCTCCCCTGATCCCAGCATAAATCCCATACTTTTCTCTTAGCCCCCTGGAATGCTAGTGTAACTGGTCCCCTTTGTATATATTCTGTTGTAGATCTTGATTCGTTCACATTGACTTTGGGTTTGGTATTTAGGCATGATCATTAATTATTTCCACAGAATTTTTATGTGACTGTTTGCTTCTGGTATCATTCACTTTCTTTCTTTTTGTGCCCTTAATTTATGAGGCAGAACGAAATAATCCAAGTTCTGTAGTTCTGTTTGTAAATAAAAGAAAAATAGAAAAAAAACTTGGAGGAATCCATCTAGGAGCTATCTATATCAACTTAAAAGAAAAACTAAGGAAAGTGAAAAGATAAGAAAGAAGAAGAAGAAAAGAGAGAAGAGAAGAAGAAGAAAGAAGAAGAAGAAGAAGAAGAAGAGAAGAAGAGAAGAAAGAAGAAGAAGAAGAGAAGAAGAAGAAGAAGAAGAAGAAGAAGAAGAAAAAAAAAAGACTAAATACCCAACAGCCACAATAAACAACTACTAAACAAAAAAAAAAGAGGAAAAGAAAGGAATGCTGGTATGACACAGTTTTGTGCTATCTTTTCTTTTCTTTTTTCTTTTTTCTTTTTTTAATATAATTTTTATTTTGATCATAGTGGCTTACATATTGTTGACAATAATATTATAGGTACATATTTACATAAAATCAGGAGGGATTCCCATCACCAAATTGTCCTCCCTACACCTCCGTTTTTGTCCTACCTCCCATATCCTCTTCCCTCACCCCCAGGGTTGCTAGAATATGTGGTCCCCTCTGTATCTAGCCTACTACTTAGTAGTCTTGCACCTGTTTGGTCCTGGTGCCTCCCTTATTTTCCCCTCTAACTTGGGGGCAGGACTAGCTAGTTCAAGGTATGTGATTTTGTTTGAAGAAGAGAAAAGTAATAAACTGGGGTAAAAGTCTAATACACCGAAAATAAGCGGATTTCTTCTAGAGGCTCTCATCATCGGTTTGAAAGACGAAGGAGAAAAAGAGGGTGAAACACTCCACCAGTACAAAAAGAAGTGTCGAATATCCATTGAGGACTCCAACAATAATGATAAGCACCACAAAAACAAAAAACAACAACAAAAAAAAAAACCCCGCCATTGTCTTGATATAAGAAACATAGCATAGCACATAAAGAACAGAAAGGAAGAGAAAAAATAAGTATAACTGGGGACAACAACTTCAATAATCACACCCAGAGAAATTGACCAAAAATAGATAGGTAAATAAAAATAATAATAATAAATGAAGATAAAATAATATATAAAAACTAAACAATGTTTTGTGCTTTTGTTTTTTTGTTTTTTTCCCTCCTGCCCTGGCACAGTAAATATTGGGGTCATTCAAAAAGGAATTCACTTGGCCTAAGAGATATGGGGTTTCTTCGTCCTTGGAGTATATTGTCATGGGATTAACTATAGACTCTGTTCAGGATCATTTACTCTCCTGGTGGTGCTTTTGTGGTGTTTGGAAGACTTCTGCTCTGTCCTGCATGATACAATCAGGCCTCTGTGTCTAGAGATCTCAGTATCTGCAGAGATCCAGGGGTGGGACTTATGATGAAGTCAGTCTTTGTGGTTTTAGAAGTTCTGTTCACTCAGTGTCATTTTAATCCATCTTCTGTGGTTGGTGATCTTGGTCTTCGCACTGAACCTAGGATGGCACCTAGGATAGCATCTTTCTTTGTGCTTCCAGAAGCCCCATTCCGTTACAATGGTCTCTGCCAGACCTTTGGAACTGGGGATCATGTTTAATGTGCAGGTCGTAGTTCAAACCCTAGACAAGAGCTTTTTTATTGGTCCCAGGCTGTATACAGTCTGGTCATGGTTCTAGCAGCCAGTCATCTGTAAATCGTGATCTTAGCTTTTGGACCTACCAAAGGGTAATAAGTCTTCTGATTTTGTCTTGTCGTTAGCTGGTAAGGTAGGAAAACCTGCACTTAGGTCAAGTTGTTCCCATTTTCTTCATTGTCAGGATATCATATTAGAGCTGGCACTTGTTGGTGACCCTGCAGTATTGACCCTGCAGTATTAAGGCTGTCCCAGATGGGATTTGTTTCCTGCAGCAGTTGTGAAGAACTGTGCCGTTTCTACGTCTGGGATCCAGAGTTCAAGGCTGGACGGATGGTATCTAATCACCTGAGGTCTAAGTTGATTCCACATAGGAGATATTCCTGTATTGTAAACAACTATGAGTTTCTATCTCTAGTAGATAAGAGCTCTTTTTTATATGTAAGATTTCCCCTTTTTTAGTGTGCCTTTGCAGGGGGGAAATGGTGCTACATTATATTGTCGGTGCATTTGGGGGTGGACAGAGGGGAAAACAGAAACAGGTTACATACCCAAAAAAGATTAAAAAAAAAAAGAAAGAAAAAAAAAGAAAAAAAGAAAAAAATAGGGAATAAAAATGTATGTGCTCACATATGTATATGTAGGACAGACATTTAAAAAAAATGAGTTAGCAAAGTATTTAAAGGACCAAAGTGATGCAAAAGACTACCTTACATTTGGGGAAAAGCAAGTAAAGAGATGGTGTAATACAGGTCTTATGCTTATGTTGGAAGTACAGATTTTCCCATTGTCTTTTGGGTTTTTCTTGTGGTGTGTGGGTTCCCAGTCATCTTTCTATCACATCCCCTGACCTTCTTCAGATTGGCAAAAGATTTGCTGCAGGGAGGTCTTGGATTGGGGATCCTTTTGGACCTAAGTCTGGTTTCAAGTAACAGTCCACATTAGGGGGAGTTGGTAGTGAGGGCCACGCAGCATGAGTCCGCAGGGAAGTTGGCTGCCTTTTCTTGCAGGAGATGAGGTGTGGGTTTGACTGGGTGTCCCCCTGCCTGGGTACTGGGTACTGGTTCATTGGGGTAGGAGGTCAATCTTGATGCCTAATAGATTAAGGACTGAGGATGGAGAGTTTTAATATGGTGGGAGGTCTGGATGGGATTGAGGGGTGAAGGGATAGTTGGATTTCCAAAGGGGGGAAAGGGAAAGGTTTATGGAAGGGGTAGGAAGGGAGAAAAGAGAAAATACATTAGAAAGAAAGGGAGAAGAGAAAAGGAAAAAAGTAAAGAGAAGAATAGGAAAAAAATAAAAAAGAAAGTAGTGAGAAGAGAGGAGAAAATAGCAAGGGAATGCTAGTTTGCTTGAATTTGTTCGAAGAATAGAGCCTGTAGTTTAAGTCTGTACATCGCAGTTACTGTGTCAGTGGTCTGACTGGTCATGTGCTTCAATTCCTAAAAGAAGGTATAACCTAGAGATAAAGTGTATGTTAAAGAGTTTTCTCGGGACCATCTCATAGTGCAAGCTAGGTATGGTATCTCGTGTGGTATCCCGAGCTGCCATCTTAGTTTTTCCACCCTTTGTATCCAAGGACGCCTGTGGACATAAAAGCTGAGAGGTTATTTTAAATATAGTAAGATAAAGGCATTAAAACATAGTGTTATGGGATGCTTCCATTGGAGTCAGTGATTTCCCGTGGTGTTCTTTACCTGTGTTCCTATATACGATCTCTAAGGGATTATCGTAGACCATTGTTGTAGAAGGCTGATTACATACCTGTTTTCTCTATGTTGCTGTTTCTGGTGTTGCTGTTTTCTTTTTTAAGTATTTTGGGCACTGCTCCCGAGTATATGTTGACTATTACAGTGTTTGGAGTTTCTACCCTGTTAACCCTGTTATTTGATTGTTGAGTATTAGTTGTCTACAAGGTGTATGTTCTAGGTGCATCAGAATAGTGCTACCATTCTGTGTTTATCTTTTGTCTTCTGACTTACTTCGTTTAATATAATATGATCTAGGTCCATCCACGTTGCTGCAAAGTCTGTGACTGTATCATTTCTGACTGCCATGTAATATTCCATTGTGTATAGAGACCACATTTTAATGATCTGTTGTTGGACATCGGGGTTGGTTCCAAGACTTGACTATTATACTGAGTGCTGCAATAAATAGTGGGGTGCACACATATTTTGGAATGAATGTCCTTCCAACTTGGGGGTATATACCTAGGAGAGCAATTGCTGGGTCAAATGGCAACTCAATTCTGAGTTCTTTGAGCACTCTCCAGACTGTTCTCCATAGGTGTTGGACTAGGGGGCATTCCCACCAGCAGTGGATGAGAGCTCCTTTCATACTGCATCCCCACCAACAAAGAGTGTTCCCATTATTTTTGATGTGAGCCATCCTCACTGGTGTAAGGTGGTATTTCATTGTTGTCTTGATTTGGATCTCTCTGATGATGAGTGAATGTGAGCATGTTTTCATGTTTGTTGGCCATCCTTCTGTCTTCCTCAGAGAAGTGTCTATTCATTTCATCTCCCCATTTTTTATGGCTTTATTTGGTTTGGGGGGGGCTCAGCTTTCTGAGTGCTTTGTATGTTCTAGATATCAGCCCTTTATCTGATATGTCGAGTGAAAAGATTTTTTTCCCATTCTGTTAACTGTCTTCTTGCATTAAGTAGGGTTTCTTTCACCATGTAAAAGCTTTTTAGTTTGATGTAGTCCCATTTGTTTATGTTTGATGCTAAAGTTCTTGCCATTGGTGCTCCATTCTCAAAGACCTTTTTGATATATAGGTCTTCGAGTGTTCTGCCTATTTTATTCTCAATAAACTTTATAGATTAGGGTCTGATTTCAAGGTCTTTGATCCACTTTGAGTTGACTTTTGTATAAGGGGTGAGGTATGGGTCGATCTTCACTTTTGTACATGTGGTTTTCCAGTTGTACCAACACCATTTGTTGAATAGACTTTCTTTGTTCCATTGCAGGTTCTTACCTCTTTTATGAAATATTAGTTGGCTATATATCTTGGGGTTTATGTCTGGGAATTCTGTTCTAACACACTGGTCTGAGGTCCTGTCTCTGTTCCAGTATCATGCTGTTTTGATTACTATGGCTTTATAGTATAGTTTCAAGTTAGGTAAGGAGATGCCACCCAGCTTTTTGTTTTTCAGTATGTGTTTGGCTATCCTGGGTCTTTTGTGGTTCCAGATGAATTTTGTGATTGTTCTATTTCTTTAAAAAATGGTGTCTGGATTTTGATAGAGATTGCATTAAATCTATATAGTAGTTTGGATAGGATAGGCATTTGTCTATGTTAATTCTACCTATCCATGAGCATGGGATGTTCTTCCATTTCTTTTTTTTTTTTTTTTGTTCTTCCATTTCTTTATATTGTCTTCAATTTCTTTCTGAAGTGTTTTGAAGTTTCCCTGGTATAGGTATTTCACTTCCCTTGTAAAGTTGATTCCTAGGTACCTGATATTTTGTGATACTATTTTAAATGGAATTGTATTTTTAATCTCTCTCTCCTCGACCTGGTCATGATGTATGATCTTTTTGATGAAGTGCTGGATTCGGTTTGCTAAGATTTTGTTCAGTATCTTTGCATCTATGTTCATTAGTGAGATTGGTCTGTAGTTTTCTTTCTTGGTAGTGTCTTTGCCATCTTTGGGAATGAGTGTGATATTTGCCTCATAGAAGGAGTTTGGAAGGATTCCTGTTTTTTCTATGGTTTGGAAGAACCTATGGAAAAGTGGTAGTAAGTCTTCTTGGAATGCTTGAAAGAATTCACCTGTAAATCCATCTGGGCCTGGGCTTTTGGTCTTAGGGAGTTTTTTAATTACATCTTCAATTTCGTCTAAGGTGATTGGTCTGTTTAAGCTTTATAGATCTTCCTGTTCCAGTCTTGGAATAGGGTGTTTTTCCAGGAATCTGTCGATTTCTTCTGGGTTCTCTAGCCTAGCTGAGTATAGTTGTTCATAATATGATCTGATGATATGTTGTATTTCTTGGGGTTCTGTTGTAATCTCTCCCCTTTCATTTGTGATCCTACTGATTTGGGTGTTTTCCCTCTTTTTTTTTTTTTTGGTGAGTTTGCCAGCGCTTTGTCTAGTTTATTTTTTCGAAAAAAACAACTCCTGGTCTCATTGATATTTTTGTATTGGTTTCTTAGTTTTTATGTTGTTTATTTCTGCTCTGGTTTTTATTATTTCTTGCCTTATGGTTGTGGTTGGATTTCTCTGTTGCTGTTGTTCCAATTCTTTGAGGTGATCTTTTTAACTATTGGTTTTGTTATTTTCCTGTTTCTTGACATATGCCTGCATTGCTATGAGTTTCCCCTAAATACTGCTTTTGCTGTGTCCCAAAAATTTTGATATTGTCTCTTCATTGTCATTTGTCTCAAGGAATCTTTTTATTTCTTCCTTGAGTTGTTCTTTGATCCAGCTGTTGTTGAGCAACATGTTGTTTAATCTCCAGGTATTATTTTTTCTCCATTGCCTCTTCTTGATGTCAAATTTTAAATTTTATTTATTTTTTTTATTTAAACACCTTGATTACATACATGATTGGGTTTGGGTTTCAGTCATGTAAAGAACAACACCCATCACCAGTGCAACATTCCCATCACCAATATCCCAAGTCTCCCTCCTCCCCACCGAACCCCGCCTGCACTCTAAACAGCTTCTCCATTTCCATCATACATTCTCATTATTAGGAAAGTTCAAAATGTAGTTGTTTCTCTAAATAAGCTCATCACACTTTGTGGTGAGCGTCCTGAGGTGAGCTGGAACTTCCAGCTCTTTTCTCTTTTGTGTCTGAAAATTATTATGGCAAGAATGTCTTTCATATTTCTTAAAACTCATAGATGAGTGAGACCATTCTGCGTTCTCTCTCTCTCTCTGACTTATTTCACTCAGCATAATAGATTCCGTGTACATCCATGTATAGGAAAATTTCATGACTTCATCTCTCCTGAAAGCTGCATAATATTCTATTGTGTATATGTACCACAGTTTCTTTAGTCATTCGTCTGTTGAAGGGCATCTTGGTGGTTTCCAGAGTCTTGCTATGGTAAATAGTGCTACAATGAATATAGGTGGAAGGAAGGGGTTTTTGTATTGTATTTTTGTGTTCATAGGGTATATTCCTAGGAATGCTATAGCTGGATCATATGGGAGCTCGATTTCAAATTTTTGGAGGAATCTCCATATCGCTTTCCATAAAGGTTGAACTAGACGACATTCCCACCAGCAGTGGATAAGAGTTCCTTTCTCTCCACATCCCCGCCAACACGGTTTATTCTCATTCTTTGTGATGTGTGCCATTCACTGTGGTGTGAAGTGGTATCTCATCGTTGTTTTGATTTGCATCTCCCTGATGATTAGTGATGTGGAGCATTTTTTCATGTGTCTTTTGGCCATGTGTATTTCTTCTTTGTCAAAGTGTCTGTTCATTTCTTCTCCCCATTTTTTGATGGGGTTAGATGTTTTTTTCTTGTAAAGTTCTGTCAGTGCCTTGTATATTTTGGAGATTAGCCCCTTATCTGATGGGTATTGGGTGAATAGTTTCTCCCACTCAGTGGGTGGCTCTTGTATCCTGGGCACTATTTCCTTTGAGGTTCAGAAGCTTCTCAGCTTAATATATTCCCATCTGTTAATCTCTGCTTTCACTTGCTTGGAGAGTACAGTTTCCTCCTTGAAGATGCCTGTAATGTCCTGGAGTGTTTTGCCAATGTGCTGTTCTATATATCTTATGGTTTTGTGGCTGATATCGAGGTGTATAGTCCATTTGGATTTTACCTTCATACATGATGTTAGCTGGGGGTCTAAGTTCAATATTTTGCAAGTGGCTATCCAATTGTGCCAACACCACTTGTTGAAGAGGCTTTCCCTGCTCCATTTAGGATTTCCTGCTCCTTTATCAAAAATTAGGAGATTGTATGTCTGGGGAATATTTTCTGAGTATTCAAGCCTATTCCAGTGATCTGTGGACCTGTCCTTATTCCAATACCATGCTGCTTTGATAACTATTGCTTTGTAGTACACTTTAAAGTTGGGGAAAGTAATTCGTCCCATATTCTTTTTCCCAATGATTGCTTTAGCTATTCGAAGGTGTTTATTGTTCCAAATGAATTTCAAAAGTGCCTGATCCACTTCTTTGAAAAATGTCATGGGTATATTTAGAGGGATAGCATTAAATCTGTATAATGCCTTGGGGAGTATTGCCATTTTGATGACGTTAATCCTGCCAATCCATGAGCAGGGTATGCGTTTCCATTTCCGTGTGTCCTCTCTTATTTCTAGGAGCAGTGTTTTATAGTATTCTTTGTATAGGTCCTTCACATTTTTAGTCAAGTTGATTCCAATATATTTGAATTTTTGTGGCACTATTGTGAATAGGGTTGTTTTCTTAATGTCCATTTTTTCCTTATTACTATTTGTGTATAGAAAGGCCATTGATTTTTTGTGTTAATTTTGTAGCCTGCCACTTTGGTATATTAGTCTATTGTTTCTAGAAGCTTTTTGGTAGAGTCTTTAGGGTTTTCTAAGTAGAGTATCATGTCGTCTGCAAACAATAAGAGCTTGACTTCTTCCTTTCCTATCTGGTTTCCCTTGATATCTTTTTCTTGCCTAATCGCTATAGCAAGTACTTCCAGTGATATGTTGAATAGGAGTGGTGAGAGAGGACATCCTTGTCTTGTGCCAGAATTTAGAGGGAAGGCTTTTAGTTTTTCTCCATTGAGGAAAATATTTGCCACTGGCTTGTGGTAGATGGCTTTAACTATATTGAGAAAGGTTCCTTCCATTCCCGTCTTGCTGAGAGTTTTGATCAAGAATGGGTGTTGGACCTTATCAAATGCTTTCTCTGCATCTATTGATATGATCATGTGGTTTTTATTTTTTTTGTTATGGATGTTGTGTATTATGTTGCCAGATTTACGGATGTTAAAACAGCCTTGCATTCCTAGGATGAAACCTACTTGATCGTAGTGGATGATCTTCTTAATGAGGCATTGAATACTATTTGCCAGGATTTTGTTGAGGATCTTTGCATCTGCATTCACCAGCAATATTGGTCTGTATTTTTCTTTTTTTGTAGCATCTCTGTCTGGTTTAGGTATCAAGGTGATGTTGGCTTCATAAAAGCTACTTGGAAGTGTTTCTGTTTGTTCAATTTCATGAAAGAGTCTTGCCAGGATTGGTAGTACTTCCTCTTGGAAAGTTTGAAATAATTCATTAGTGAATCCATCTGGGCCTGGGCTTTTGTTTTTCGGCAGACATTTGATTACCGTTTTAATTTCATCAATGGTGATGGGGGTGTTTAGATAATGCTACATCCTCTTCCTTCAACCGTGGAAGATTATAAGAGTCCAGGAATTTATCCATTTCTTCCACATTCTCATTTTTAGTGGCGTAGAGTTTCTCAAAGTAGTTTCTGATTACCCTTTGAATCTCTGTCATATCAGTAGTGATCTCTCCTTTTTCTTTCCTAATATGAGTTATCAAGTTTCTCCCTCTCACTTTCTTTGTTAGGTTTGCCAGTGGTCTATAAATCTTGTTTATTTTTTCAAAGAACCAACTTCTGCTTTCATTGATCTTTCGGGTTGTTTTTTGGGTTTCCACTTCATTGATTTCTACTCTCAGCTTTTTTATTTCCTTCTGTCTTCCTATTTTTGGGTCCTTTTGTTGAGCACTTTCTAGTTCTATTAGCTGTGTCATTAAGCTACTCAGGTAAGCTCCTTCTTCCTTCCTGATGTGTGCTTGCAAAGCTATAAATTTTCCTCTCAGTACTGCTTTTGCTGTGTCCCATAAGTTCTGATAGTTTGTACCTTTGTTGTCATTTGTTTCCAGGAACCTTTTTATTTCCTCCTTGATTTGATCTCGGACCCAGTGGTTATTGAGTATGACGCTGTTTAACTTCCAGGTGTTAAGGTTTTTCTTCTGAGTCCCTTTGGAATTCACAAATAATTTCAGAGCCTTGTGGTCAGCGAAGGTAGTCTGCAAAATTTCTATTCTCTTGATATTATGGAGTTATGTTTTATGTGCCAGCATGTAGTCTATCCTAGAGAATGTCCCATGTACATTGGAGAAGAATGTGTATCCAGGTTTCTGGGGATGGAGTGTCCTATATATCCACTAGGCCTCTTTCTTCCATTTCTCTCTTCAGATGCAGTATATTCTTGTTGGGTTTCCGTCTGGTTGACCTATCCAGTGTTGTCAAAGCCGTGTTAAGGTCCCCCACAATTATTGTGTTGTTATTGATATTATTTTTCAGATTTGTCAACAGTTGTATTAAATATTTTGCTGGCCCCTATTCGATGCATGTATGTTTAGGAGAGTTATTTCTTCCTGCTCTAAATAACCCTTGATTAATATAAAATGTCCATCTTTGTCCCTTACAACATTCCTGATTATAACGTTTGCATTATCTGATATTAGTATGGCCATTCCAGCTTTTTTATGGGTGTTCTTTGCTTGGATAATTTTTCTCCAGCCTTTTATTTTGAGTCTATGTTTGTTCTGACTATTCAGGTGTGGTTTTTGTAGGCCGCAGTAGGTTGGATTGAGTTTTTTGATCCATTTAGCCACTCTGTCTCTTGACTGGTGCATTTAGTCCATTGACGTTGAGAGAAAGAATTGTCCTGGGATTTAATGCCATCTTTATATCAAAATTTGGTGTGTATTTTGGTTAGTCTTGTCTTAAATTAGGTCTTTCAGTTTTTGTCTTAAGACTGGTTTTGTGTCTGTAAAGTTTCTGACCTGTTTTTTGTCTGTGAAACCATGTATTCTTCCATCAAACCGGAAAGTGAGTTTTGCTGGGTATAGTATTCTAGGTGAAGCATTCATTTCATTCAGTCTTGTCACAATATCCCACCACTGCTTTCTGGCATTGAGTGTTTCTGGTGACAGGTCTGCTGTAAATCTCAAGGATGTAATTGAATGTAATTTCCCCTTTTGATCTTGCTGTTTTCAGAATTCTGTCTCTATCTGTGGGATTTTTCATTGTGACTAGGATGTGTCTTGGGGTGGTTTTTCTGGGGTCTCTTTTGGTGGTATTCTTCGAGCATGCAGGATTTGATCACATATATTTGTTAGCTCTGGAAGTTTCTCTTTAATGATGTTCTTGACCGTTGATTCTTCCTGGAAATTTTCTTCCTGGGTCTCTGGGACTCCAATGATTCTTAAGTTGTTTCTGTTGAGCTTATCATAGACTTCTATTTTCATCTGTTCCCATTCTTTGACTAATTTTTCCATTGTCTGCTCATTTGCTTTAAGTTTTGTTTCCAATCTCTCCTGCTGTATGGAATTGTTATGTATCTCATCTTCCACAGCACCAAGTCTATTCTCAGCTTCTGATCCCCTGTCCCAGAGCTTATCCATTTTGTCATTCACTTCTTTTACTGAGTTTTTCAGGCCTGTTAGTTGACATGTTATTTCAGTTTGGAGTTTTGTGATTTCTGTCTTCATATTTTCTTGGTTCTTATTAGTGTTCTGTTCAACTCTATCCATGGTTTCTTGGAGTTCTTTGAGCATCTTCCATATTTCTAGTCTGAAGTTCTTATCTGAGAGGTGATTAGTTGGTTGGTCATTATCTGGTCATCAGAATTGTCATTTTCATTCTCTATGTCTGATGCTGGCCTGTGTTGTTTCCCCATTGTCACACTTGTATTGTGGGTTTTTCTACGTGTTGTGGTGGTATTCATTGGCTATATGATGCAGGCAGCACAGTGCTCTGTCTCTGCCCTTTCTGGTTGGGCTGACTTGCCTCTAAAAGAGGGGAGTCCTCCATGGGTGAAGCCTCACACTGGATTAAACCTTAGGCCTGAGCATGCAACAGAGAAGACAGTCCAGAGAGAAATGCTTGCTTCTGTGATATAGCACAGGTTTTAGTGTGATATTTTTCTTCTTTTTGCGATGGTGTTCTTTTCTTAGAAAGAGTGCACGGCCTCGTAGTGAATCGAAGCATAGTGCTCTGCTGGAGCCTCTTTTCGCCCCACTCCCAAGAGTTTCACGCAAGAGGACAGTAGACAGACATATACAGGTAGCACTCACAGTTTTTCACAGTTGGGCCTCACTGGCCAGGCTTAGTTTCATGGATTTTCCCCGCCTGATGTCCCAAACAGGGGACCCGGCTTCTGCAATAGCTTGCCGGTTTTTATGTTCTGGAGTCCCGCCCTGAAAATGGCCTCTGGGAGAGCGAGTTTTCTGCAGCCTCTTTTTGCCCCACTCCCAAGAGTTTCATGCAAGAAGAAAGTAGACAGTTATTTACAGGTAGCACTCACAAGTTTTCACAGTTGGGCCCCACTGGGCAGGCGTAGTTTTGTGAATTTTCCCCGCCTGATGTCCCAAACAAGGGACCCGGCTTCTGCAAAAGCTTGCCGGTTTTTATGTTCTGGAGTCCCGCCCTGAAAGTGGCCTCTGGGAGAGCGAGTTTTCTGGAGCCTCTTTTCACCACACTCCCAAGAGTTTCATGCAAGAGGACAGTAGACAGACATTCACAGGTAGCACTCATTTTTTCACAGTTGGGCCCCACTGGGCAGGCGTAGTTTCGTGGATTTTCCCTGCCTGATGTCCCAAACGGGACCCGGCTTCTGCAAAAGCTTGCCGGTTTTTTCTTCATGTCAATTTTGACCTCTGTTGCATTGTGATCTGAAAGGTACTTCTAATGATCCTTACCTTTGTGGTCTTATATAGGTTGGCTTTGTATCTTAAGACATGGTCTATTCTGGAGAAGGTTCCATGTGGGCTTGAGCAAAATGTGTATTCTGCTTTCTGGGGATGGAGGGCTCTATATAAGTCTATTAGCCCTAAATCTTCTAATTTTTTATTTAGAGCTCTTATTTCTTTGCTATTTTTCTGTTTGGTGGATCTGTCCAGTGGTGATAGTGGAGTATTGAGGTCCCCTATTATTATCACACTTCCCTTCATGTGTTTCTCCAGGTTTTTTTTTCTTTGCGTAGGTACTGTAAATACAGGCTCTGGGACATACTCATTATCAAATCTCAATGTCTTTTTTATGGTGTCAGGAAAATTTCTACTCAATTGTGGCTAACAAAATCAGTTCTCCTAATTAGAGATCTTAGTATTTGCACAGGACTTAGGACTAAGTCTAGGATAGAGAATTTATTTATGGCTCTAAAAGTTATTCTCCATTACAGTTGTTGTAGCTAGTTTTCTGTAAGCTTGGTTTTTCCGCAATTTTAGGACAAATCCTAGGATATATGTTTCCTTATGTTTCCAGAAGTTCTGCTCAGTCATAGTTGTCAAAGTCAAACCTCTGGAATTACAGAACTTGGGTTTTGTTCAAAACCTATATTGAAGCCTAGGCTTGGGTCTTTGTTATTGGATCTGTAGAATTTTTGTCAAGTTGCAATTGTCAAAGTTAGTCTTCTGTAATTAATGATCCTGATATTTGTACATATCAAAGATTAGTGTCTTCTGATTTCATCTTCTATTTAGGTGGTAAGATAGGGTAACCTACTCTTAGATCTAGTTGTTGCTGTTTCCTCATTATTAGGATGTTGTATCAACCTGGCACAAATTGGTGTCTGAGTGGTATTAGGCACTCCCTGGAGGATGTTTGATTTCTGGTGCTGTTGTAGGCTATACAGACTCAGTGCACTGGTTTTGACAAGCAAGACTATTTCTTCTAGATTTTAGTATCAAGCAGAATTCAAACAAGTGAAATATAACTACTGAGGTATTAAGCATATTAAGAAAATATAGATATACCCATTAAATCTTTTGAGATATTCTTGTGGATAAGATTCAGGAACATTTCCATCCCATTTCTTTCGCCATACAGAAATTTTTTACTTTGAAATAGTCCCATTTATTTAGGTTTTATGCTATAACTCTAGCCATTGGCATTAAATTATCAAAGACACTTGTTATATAAGTCTTGAAGTGTTCTGCTTATTTTTCCTCATGAACTTTATAGATTGCGGGTCTGATTTTAAGTTCTTTAATCAATTTTGAGTTGAGTTTTTGTGTAAGAGTGAGAGTACGGATTTTGTACAGGTGGTTTATCCAGTGTTCCAACACTGTTGAAGAGACTGTCTTTGTTCCATTTCAAGTCCTTGGCTTTTCTGTCAAATATTAGCTGACCATATATTTGGAGGTATGTCACTAGATATTCTATTCTGACCCATTGATCTGAAACAGTCTTTGTTCCAGGTAAACATGCTGTTTTGATCACTATGGCTTTATAGTATAGCTTCAGGTTAGGTAAAGGAATGCCATCGATGTGGTGGTGTCGGGCTCATAGCGAATGGGATCTATCTCTAGCTCTGCCAGCGGGCTCCCTCGCTTCTCCCCGCACCGGTGTGTCGTGGATGAGCGCAGGGGTCCGGAATCCGGCGCTCTCGACGCAGCAGACAGCCCTCTCCATGGTGGTCTTCTCCAGCCGGCTCTCCCACCTCCGCCAGAGGAGGTGTTAGGGGGGGGGCCCACGCTTCCACCCAGTCTTCGGTGGTGCCCCTGGAGCACTCCAGGTCTATCCATCAGGTGAGCTGGTGGAGTCGGTTCCCGTTCCCTGGCGCTGTGCTTTCCCCTGTGGAACTGGGCTTTCCTCACTGACCTACCCGCCGCCGGCGCAGCCTTTGGTGGTCGTTTTCCCCGAGGCGGCTGGGGGGGTGTCGAGGCGGTGGAGCTTTGGCGATGATGGGGGTGTCAGGCCGTCCTGCGGCGGCTGGCCCCGGGCGCGTGCCCGCACGCAGCCAGCATAGTCGCACGGCGTTGTGGGCACGTGAGCAACAGTGGTGGGTACCGTTGTGTCGGCGGGGGTCCCTTCGGGGCGACCAGGGCCTCTTAAAGATAGGCCTCCACGAGCCCATCATTGCTTTCCCCCTTCTCCTCGTTGGGGGAAGAGCCAGCCCCTCGTCCTGGAGGGTGGGGGCCGCTGGCCGAGCTGCCGTGGCTGGGGGACGGCGGGTCCCCCCCCCCCCCCGCGGGCTCGGCGCACACGGACCTGACGCTCGCACATCTCTTTGTGGCCCCTACCGCAGACACCCCCCCCCCAAGTTTGGTGCTCCCTGTGTGGAAAGTCCGACGGACGGGTGTCGCTCGCCTTGGGTTTTGGGGGTGGCGCCCCCTCGGCGGAGGAAGCCTTCTCTAGTGATCCGAGAGGGTGTGTTCCTATCGGGTTTCGGTCGTTGGGGGTGCCGGAGTCCTCCCCCCCCTTGGGTCCGCCACCCCTCCTTCCGCTTCTGTGCGCCCCACCGGTAGCCGGCGGAGTCCGCGTTCGAGCCCCCGCGGCAGGGGTGTGCCGAGCGCCGGCGCTGGCCTACCGCGGCCCGCGCCTCCCCCCCTCCGAGTCGGGGGAGGGTCCCGCCGGGCCCGAGCTGGCGTCCCGGCCGGCCATAGGGCGGGCGCCCGGTACGGTCGGCGAGGCGAGGCGAGGGGCTTCCGGGCTTCCTCGGGACGCGCGTGCTGTGCGTGGTCGTCGCCGAGGCAACGGGTTCGCCCTAGCCGAGGCGCGAGAAAGGGGCCTCTACGCCTCCGCCCGTCCCGTCCTCTCCGTCTCTCCTCGTCCCTCGGGGCGAGTCGCCAGAGCCGGCGGGAGTGGTGTTTGTGGCTCGGCGGTTCCGTCTCGTGCGGCGGCCCGGGGGTGCAGGCGCGGTGCTTCCCCGGGTCGCGCGGTCGGCCGGCGCCCCCGGAGGCCGACGGCTGGGCTCTGCCGTGCGGAGCCGTGGGAACCCGGAAGGGGGTTTCCAGCGGACGGTCCCGTTCGGAGAAGGTCTGAGAGCGCCGAGAGAGCCCTCGTTTGAGCGAGGAAAGCGCGCCCCGACCGGCCTCACGTCGGCCCCTCCCTGCCTTCGGGCAGTGGTCGGGCGGGCCGTGGCGGCGGGGTTCGGCGGTTTGGCGCGGCCGGGTTCCCCGGCGGTCGTGGGGTTCGCGCTGTGCGTGCGACGACGGCGGGGGCGTGTGCGCGCCTTCCCGGAGGTTGAGGGGCTGGTTCCCGGCTGGCGGGCCGGCTGGCGTCCCGGGCCGTGGTTTGCGGGACCGCCTTGTGGCTGGGCGGTGCGATTCCCGCGCGTGGTGGCCCGGTCGTGTCCAAGGGCCTGGGGCTTCCGGTGCCCTGGTCGTGACCCTCCCCCGCCCCGCGCACATCGCAGCCGCGGTCCCGTTGCATTGCAGAGAAAGAAGGCCGCTGGGTGGCCCCTCCCGCTCTGGAGGTGTCTTGCTCGCCTGTAGCTTGCCGGCCAGCCTCCCTCCCCCCGCCCCCCCCCCCCCAGCGGAGTCGCGCCGGTTTGGGGATTGCGTCTGGCCAAGTCGGCCTCGCGAGGCCTTTCTCGGGTGCGGGGGACGCTCCCCCACACGGGCTCGGCAACGCCTCCGCGTAAGCACCGCTGCCTCTTTAAAACTTAAGAAGAATATTAATTAAAAAAAAAAAAAGGAATGCCACCCAGTTTCTTGTTTTTCAGTATAAATTTGGATAACCTAGATATTTTGTGGTGCAGTACGAACTTTCTTAAAAATGATGTCTGAATTTGGATAGGGATTGCATTGAATCTTTATAGTAATTTAGGCAAGATAGCAATTTTGATGGTGTTCATTCTTTCCTACCCATGAGCATGAAATGTTTTTCCATTTCCTTATTCAATTTCAATTTTTTTCTGAATAATTTTAAGTCTTCATGGTACAGGTCCTTCACTTCTCTTGCCAGGTTGATTCCTAGGTACTTGATATATTTAGATAAAATTTTCAATGGGATTAAATTTTTAATCTCTTTCTCTCTGCTTCTTTATTTGTATAGAGGAATGCTACTGTTTTTTGTGTACAGCTACTTTGCTGTATTGGTTTATTTTCCTTTTCTTTTTTTAATATTATAAATTTTATTTTGATCAAAGTAGATTACATATCTTTCAAAGTAATATTTTAGGTACATATTAACATTGAATCAGGGGATTCCCATCACCAAAGTTGTCCTACTTCCACCCCCATTCCCACCTTGCATCCCATATCCCCCTCCCGTATTCCCCAAGGTGCTATTATAAGGCTGCTTTACTATAAAGCCATAGTGATCAAAACAACATGTTACTGGAACAAAGATAGAGTTTCAGATCAATGAGTCAAAATAGAATATCCAGTGACATACCCTCATATACTAGCATATAAGTATAAGACATATCCCCTCTGTGTCTAGCTTGTTGTAGATTGGGTATCGATTCTTTTGTCATTGGTTTTGGATTTGGTGTTTAAGTCTGATCATTTTTATTACTACTTAGTGATAATACTGTTTGGTCTTAGTATCCTCCATTATTTCCCCCTCAATTTGAGAGGCAGAGCAAGATGGTTCAAGCTATGTGGTTCTGTTTGAAGAAAATAAAATAAATAAAATGGGTTAAAAATCAAACAAGCCAAAAATGGGCGGACTTCCTACCCCTATAAGCCATTACCCCACACCCAAGTGAAGGGACACCTACTCAGACCCACACCTCGTCCCCAGCTAGAAACTACAACCAACACCCCTGCAGACTTATACTGTGTGGTCCTCCTTATCACCTCTCCCTAACGTGGACTGTTATTTGATATCAGACTCAGCTCCAAAAGGATTCCCACCAAGACTTCTCTGCCGCAAATCTTTTCTCAATCTCAAGAAGACCAGGGTGTGTGATGAAAATGCGCTATGGATCCCACACCCCACAAGAAAATCTCAAAAGACAATGGGGAAGCCTATACTTCCTTCATAAGCGTAAGACCTATATAATACTATCTCTTATCACTTTGTTCCTTTAATTACTTTTTTTAATTCATTTTAAAAATTATTTTTCTTTATATATATGTGAATATATATATATATTTTTTTATTTTTGTCTTATTTCTGTTTCTTCTCTTCTCACCCCCAAATGCACCAGCAGATATAATGTAGCAACATTTCTTCCTGCAAAGGCATACTAAAAAAGGGGAGAAATTCTTACCTACTAGGGATAAGAATTCATACATTTTTACAATACAGGGGCACCTCCCACCTTGAGCATATGTCATGTGGACCCAACTTAAACTTTAGGTGATTAGACAGTGACTGTCCAACCTTGAACCCTGGATCCCAGACATAGAAACGACACAGTTCTCCACAACAGCTCCAGGAAACCAAAACCCCCATCTGGGATATCCTTAATACTGCTCTGGCACCAACATGTACCAGTTTCAATATTATATGCTGAAAATGAGGAAATGACAACAACTTGATATAAGAGCAGGCTGTCTTACCTCACCATCTAACGATAAGTCAAAATCAGAAGACTTATCATTCTTTGATTTGTACAAAAGCCAAGATCACTATCTTCAGATGAACTGACTGTGACTCAACCATGACTGGGCGGAACGTAACCTGGGACCAATAAAAAAGCTCTAGTCTAGGGTTAGGCCTACTATGTGTACAACAACAAAATCTCTAATTCCAGAGGTCTGACTGAAACAACTGCAACTGAACAGGTTCGTCTGGAAACATAATCAAAGACTCTATCCCAGGCTTCATCCTAGGATCAGCACAATGACCAAGACCACCAACGACAGAAGACTGATTAAAATGACAGTGAAGGAAAGAACTTCTAGAATTGTAAAGAAAGACTTCGTTCATAAGCTCCGTTCCTTGACCTGTGTAAATACCAAGAGTCTCTAGATACAGAGGTCTTGATTTTATCACCCATGATGGTGCAGATGTCTTCCGTACACCACAAAAGGACCTAGGGAGAGTAAATGAACATGCAAGGAGTCTGTAGAGTATTCCCATGACAGTATATTTCAAGGGCGGAGAACCCTGTATCTCTTATTCTGCAACACTTACTGTGCCTATGAGGCAAAAAAGAGCAGCAAAAAAATTATTTTTTTAAGTTTTTTTATTTTATTTTGTTTTTGGCTTTGTTATTTATTGTTGTTTCTGTCATTTTTATTTTTTTTTGCACTGTTTTTGTTTTTATTTCAGGACTGTGGTTATGTGGTGCTTGTCTTAATTGCTGTAGTGCTCATTTGGATTTTTTTTGTTTGATTTTTCTTTTTGTATTGTTGTATTGTTGTGGTGTTTCTCTTTCTTTTTTCCCTTTCTTCTCCCAAACTGATGTTGGAAGGTTTCTTTCAATCCTATTTTGCTGAGTGTCAAATATCAGGAATAAATGTTGGATTTTGTTGAATGCATTCTTTGCATGGATTGATATGATCATGTGTTTTTTTTTTTTGGTCTTTTTTTGTGGTGATATGGTGTATGAGTGTTTATTGATTTGCATATGCTTAACCATCCTTGCATCCCTTTTATGAAACTCATGTGGCATGGTGTATAATCTTTTTGATATACTGTGATGTTAGGTTTGCTAGAATTTTGTTGAGAATGTTTGCATCCATGTTCATTAGTGAGATTGTTCTGTAGTATTCTTTTTTGGTGGTGTGTTTGTCAGCTTTGGGAATGCATGTGATTTTAGCCTCATAAAAATATTTAGGTAAGATTTCTGTCTTTTCAATGTTTTGGGACAACTTGAGGATCAATGGTGGGATCTCAGAATATTTGATAGAATTCACCTGTAAAACCATCTGGTCCTGGACTTTGTTGTTGGGTAAGTTTCTTAATTACTCTTTCTATTTCCTTAGATGTGATTGGCCTGTTTAGGCTTCCTACATCCTCCTTATTATTGGGAGATGATATTTTTTTCAGGAACCTGTCATTTCTTTCTGAGTTTTCTAACTTAACTGATTAAAATTCTTTATAATAAGCTCTCATAATATATTAGATTTTTTGAGGTTCTATGGTAATCTCTCTCCTTTCATTTGTGATCTAATTTATTTTGGTGTTTTCCTTATTTTTTGTTGAGTTTTCCCCAGAGATTTTCTCTATCCTGTTTATTCTTTTGAAGAACCAGTTCTTGGTCTTACTGATTTTTTTATTGTTTTATTTGTTTATATATTTTTTCTCCTCTGGTTTTTATTATTTTTTGTGTTCAGCCTAAGTTTAAGTTTCTTTGCTCTTTTTCCAGATTCTTAAGGTGTTCCTTTAAGTTGTTGATTTTGTCATTTTGCTCTTTCCTAGTGTAGACCTGTATTGCTATGAATTTCCCACTAATTACTGCAGTCACTGTGTCCCACATTTTTGACCTTTCGTCTCTTCATTATCATTTGTCTCAAGGAATATTTTTATTTATTTCTTGATTTATTCTTTGATATAACTGTTGTTGAGCAGCATGTTGTTTAATCTAGGTGTTGGATTTTCTCCACACATTTATTTTACAGTCAATCTTGATCTCTGTTGCATTGTGATCTGATAAAGTGCTTCTCATAATCCTTATGCTTGTGATTTTATGGAAGTTAGATTTATATCCTAAGGCATGTATATTCTAGTGAAGGAGCCATTGCACTTGAGAAGAATGTGTATTCTGCTTTCTGGGGGTGGAGTACCCTGTATAGGTCCATTTGTCTTGGTTCTTCTAGCTTATCATTTAAAGCTCTATGCCTTTGCTAGTTTTCTGCCTAGTGGATCCACTAGTGGTGATAATGGTATGTTGAAGTCTTTCCTTCTACTATCACATTTTCTTTCATATGTTTTTCCAGGTTTGTGAGCAGATACCTTACATATTTTTCTGGCTCTACATTTTGTGCATAAATGTTGATTAAAGTTGGGCATTGGTGGTGGGAATGTTGCACTGGTGGTGTAGGGGGTATTCTGTTTATGACTGAAACCCAACTAGAAACATGCGTGTAATCATGGTGCTTAAATAAAGATTTATATATACAAAGAAAAGTTAGTACTTCTTGGTCAAATGCTCCCCTGAGCAATAAGTAGTGACCCCCTTTCTCTTTGAGCACTTTCTTGAGGTTGAATCTAGTTTGATTTGATATAAGAATGGCTGTAAATTATTTATATTGTCTTTGTTCATTAAGTATCTCACATTATCTTCAAATCTTTTGTCTCTTATTTTTTGTTGACTTCTTTGCTGTTGATTCCTTGTATTTTGTCCTTAAGTTCATCCATGTGATTCTCTATGTGTATAGTTCTACTATTGTGGCTTGCTAACATGTTTTTTAGTTTACTCAGTTCAGTTTGTAAGGACTCTCTCATTTTCTGTTAGAATTCTTTGATTTGGATAAACTATTTATCTATGAATTTTTAAATTTCTTTAGTTAGTGATTCTTTGAATTCCATTGCTAGTACATTAAATGCTGATTTTATGTCCTCATCTATAAAGTTCTTACATTTTGGAGGACTTGGGAATCTATTAGGATTTCTCTTTATATCCCCAGCTGCTGGTGTTTTTTTAGTTTACCCATTTTTCTTCACATAGAATGGATTAGCATACTGGGTTTTCATGCTTGAATTTTAATTTTAAATGGTTTGTTTGGTTTTGTAGGAGGTAGATCTGTTTTAGGGCTTATTTTCTAGGGGCTCACATATTTACCCAAGTATGGTAGAGGTGTTAGAATCTAGTTAAGTTTTGGGGCTATATATTTTCAAAGGAAGGAAAGAGTTGGACCTGATCTAGCTAGGACTGACTGATGTAGTCTAAGTGTCAGCGGGGTTTGTAGGGTAGCAACATTATGAAAAGGATGTGTAAGTACAGCCCAGTGGTGATGGAGGCACAGTGATGTAAACATCTGAATGGTCCTTCCTGTGGGTGTCTTGGCAAGATTGGATTTCTGTTTCCTGGTTCCCGCATTCACTCTCTCCTCATAGCTGTAGGGACTGAGGCACGAGATGATGTTTCCTGCACGAGTCCTCACTACCTTCCCAGGCAAATTATGTTCCCTTCTTTCCCCTGGTTCCCACACTCACTCTGTCCCCAGAGTTGTAGGGACCAAGGCACCAAAATGGTGTCCCCGTGTGCTTCTTTCCTGCCTTCCTGGGCAAGTTTGTTTCCCATTTGTATTTAAGAGGAGCTATTAAAAATTCATAATAGTTTTGAAGAAAAAATAAAAGAAAGAATAAAAGAAAGAAAAAGAAGTATAGAAAGAAGAAAATACATTGAAGTCAAGATGTGGAGAGTCCTCTTGTTTCACCTCACAATCAAAGGGCAATGCAGGAAGCCCTGTCCTGTAAGCAGGTCGTTGTGGTTGTTAAGTCTTCTCAGTTTTAAGGGAAGTCTCTTTTGAGCAGGTCGATGTCTGAGCAGTGTAAGGTCTTTCGTGGTAGAGGATTACTTCCAGGTGATGTTATAGACAAGCCTGGATGTTTCGTGGATGGCTTCCCTGGTTCAGGGGTGAATGGAAAATGCCCTTTCTTCTGAGGTCTGTGCCAGGTCAATGTTCAGGGTGTAAGGTCCCCTTGCACTACTAGATTTGTGTGTTCCAATCTCAATTAGATAGGATCTTATTTGTATGTATAGTATTTTCCCATTTTAATGTGCCTATGCAAAAAAGGAGCAATGCCACATGGTGTTATTGGCGCATATGGGGGCCATAGGAACAATTCCAATAATTCCCATGATATGATTCAATCATAAGCATTAAACTGGGGGACTCTTTCACCAAAATCCTTGTTAAACAGCTCAAAAAGAGAAGATAAAAAGGGGTTAGAATCGTCATTGCATAAGACAACATTTAATAAGAATTATAGTTGTTAGAGAAAAAACACAAAAAATTCTAAAGAAATACGTGTCCATTTTATGTGTCTTGAAACAGTTTGGGGTTGTTACACACAATGCAGATTCCAGGATCTTTAATACAGAAACATGATACCAACAACAGAGACTGTGTGAAAAATAAAAGTGTGTTGGTACTACAATGTCTTGGATTGGACGATCTAGCTTGCCTGGAGCTTACAGAGTTGGTCTTGTGCCAGGAAACTTCAGGGGTCAGGTCTCTTTGTATTTAGGCCAAGGTTATTTCTTTCCATGTCCCTCATATTTTGATGGGCCTATGCAAACAACAATTGCCACTCTAACACCATTTTTACTGTGCTCCTTTGACTCTAATCCTTAAAAAGAACCCACTTAAAATTTGAGGTTAACTTAAGCTAATATGCATGTATATGGAAATGTAAAAAAATACTATGCCTGTAATGTTTAAGGAGTTATGTAAGTTTTATGGCTTTATATTGCCTTGTATGCTGTTAAGAAATATTATAATGTGTTACAATCTGGGGACTTGAGGGACAAAGTAATTGTACATGGATTCTGTCTTATTCATCTTAATGTTCTTTGGTTCTTTGGCTGAAATTTCAAAGTTAAGATATCAGCAAGGGGACTTCTGAGAATTATGTTATGGGTGATTGTCCTTCCACTGTAACTTTACCTTGTCCTCTTTCTTTGCATCCTTGTTCTCATAATTAAAAATAAAAAGAAAATTAAAAAAAGAAAGAAGAAAATAGAAAGAAGAACGAAAGGAAGAAAAAATAAAGAAAAGTCTTGTTTCTAAAAGCACAGATATGTTTGCAACTAAATAAGGTGTGTGTGTACCACATATTTCCCCATCTCATAAAACTGTAGGATCTATGTTTATCATGTATCATACTGGCAAAAACACTGACAGCTGAGACTAAAGAAAGCAGGACAGAAAGATTGATTACTATTCTTTAATTAAAAAAAGGTTGACAAAGAATATTAAGAGATGATCAGGAAAACTGTCCAGTTTTCAACAAGAAAGATAATCTCCACAAAATTCAGAGGTTCAGGGATGGCCAGTGCAACCTTGGGTGCACCACTGCTACTGTATCGTTCAAGCAGGACATATTATTTATTTGGATATAGAAAAAATAATATAATAATAAGATGTGGAATGGTAAGTCCAAAGAAGTTTTTTTCGAGATGAAGTAAAGATTCACTCAGTCATTAATTCATTTACCAAATATTTTATGTGTAAACTATGTGCTTAACTTTCAGGAAAAATATGATAATAAGATATAACTTTAGTCTTACAATACCTCACACATTATGGACTATTATCTTCATTAACAGAGATTATGCCCTTGAAATGAGACTTAACATCTGAGAATTTGATATTCAAATGAGAGTTATAGGTCAATGGCTTGTGAAATTTAATATCCTTGACTCAGTTATTTGAATATTGCCAACTATGAACATGGTCATATCAGGCAATTAATAGATTAAAATAAAGCTACCTGATAAAGCTAATCACTGAACTGAAGAAAATAATTAAGTAGACTAGAAAAATAATAGCAAAGTCCTTAACTGAATATTCCCTTTAACTTTTACAACAAATAACTAGAATTATTGCTGACTTAGATTAATGCTAGGAACCTAGTTTCACCATGGTGATAACTCTCATTTACTTGTAGTTTATACTATGTTAAGCACTGTATGAACTATTCTGCATATGATCACTAATTATTATTCAGAAAAACAGGAATGATATTTATAACATTTACGAACACATTTACAAATTCAGAATATAAGTCTCACTAACTAATTTGTTGACATAAGGCTTCCAACAACTATCCTGCTGTCACTTTAATAATATCCACTGAGAAAGAGGCTATTTGGTTATAGTTATATTAATATTTGTTTCTTTTGGTTTTCTTTGGGGGGCACATCAAGTTATACTATGGCTTTACTCCTAGCTCTGTACTCGTGAATCACTGCTGGATAGCTCTAGCAGGGGTCTCAAACTCAATTTACCTGGGGGCCACAGGAGGTAAAGTCAGGGTGATTCTTGAGTGCAAAGTCAGTAGTAAGCCTTGAATATTGGGGGGTGTGACCCAAACAACTAAAACAAAACAAAACAAAAAAGATTCCTCTAGGGCAGGGCCACAAAATGTTGTAACGAGGGCCGCAAATGGCCCGCGGGCCATGAGTTTGAGACCCCATGCCAGTGGGAGATTGGAGATCAAACCTGGGTCAATGTGTGCAAGAAAAACATCTTAACCATTGTATTATTTCTCCCACTCTGTAAAGAGCTATATGGTATCAAACTGTTGTTACTTCCAGAAAGACATATTACAAACAAGAGCAATCAAAACTCTAGAATTATTATGACTATTATAGTTATCCTCCCTTAATTATTCTTAATTTAAAGTTCAGTGCCATGCCTTTTGAACATAAGCAACTTTGACTTGAAGTAGAAACTCCATACAAATAGAAGTTTAAACTCACATCATTTTTGAGATGTCACTCACAGTTGATATAATTTATCATTAACTAAATTGATTTAGGTAGCTTTCAATATAAAAATTACTATGATTTAGTCCTCTTAAAATTAGTTCAACAAAGCACATTTTTTTAACTTCAGTGACAATCATAAAACAGTAATTGATTAATATACACCAGAGTTCTGTCATAAGGCATGTCAAACTGATTTGATCCTAACTGTATTTAATCCAAATCAAGCGTGCACTCTCAGAATGGCACCAAAAGTAATTTATACATTAAATAAATGGTCCTCACGATGTCAAACTCAGATATAAAAGGTAAGTTAATTTCTCTCTCAATGAGCTTATTATAGATTCTGGTATTTAACATTGTGTTATTTAGGACAATAATGATCAAATTAGTTTTAAAAAAATACTTATTTACAAGATAAGATAGAATGTATTGTTGGGTCTTGAGATTTTTTTAATAGCTATTAGAGTAGTCTGTACATAGCAGGCACACCGGGAACGTTGTATGAAAAATTGGGTAACATAATTTAGTGAAAATTCTTAGGAGTAAAGGGTCTCCCTTTCTAGATGGAATTATTGTATATTATTTAACATGTTGATAACCAAAAATGAACACTTAATTGGGCAATATGAGGACTGAAATCCAGATAATTTGTTTTGAATTTAGGATGTCTAGTGATCTAAAGTTTAATTTTAAACAATTATTAACATGATTCCTGATATATCTTAAATTATATTGTTATATTATCATTGTTTTATTCATATGTATTTTAATAAGTGATATTATGTATTATTGGAGTTATTATGTGCTATTATATATTATTACATTTTATTACTACTATGTTAACTTATATTACTATATTATATTAATTTACTATCTAAATATTAGTAAAACACAGAAATTAGCAGCTTTCCTTATGGGTGTAGGGAGCTAGAAAGGATTGATAGACTTGGTACTGTTCTCTATGTTATGAGGCTCTTACTCTACTGTCTCAAAGGGGAAGTTTTACTTTACTAAATTTAGCTGTGATTTTTAAATGCTTCTACAATAATAAGAAAGTAAAATTATGTATCAGAAAGTTTCTGGCTGTAGATAAAGGACATATTGCTCTTCATTCAACTGCCCCCATATATTACAATGAATGATTTTCTCTTCTATTATTTTTCTTCCCACGAGATGAAATGCCTGTGTGTTCCTTAGAGAGCTTTGTTATAAAATGTCATACCTTGTGAGAAAATACTTATTTTTTTTACGTTTTTCCTTTTTTACTTTTGAACTACACTCATCTTTACTCAGGACTTACTCTTGGAGTTTTGTGCACAGTGATCATTCCTGGTGGGCTTGGGGGAACGACATGTTGTGTCAGGATCGAATTCACCACAGCCCTGTGCAAACTAGTGCCTTCATTTTTTAAATATGCAAACACTTCACACAAAAGAAGTTAAGTATTCTGAAATTAGATGATCACAATATTTCTGATCGGCAATGCTGGTAAAAAGAACATTCAAAAGGGGTCAGAGTGATAGCGTGACTGTAGGGCGTTTGTCTTTCACACTGCTGATCCAGGACATACTTGGTTGGATCACCAGCATTCAATTTGGTCCCCAAGCCAAGAGCGATTTCAGGCCAAAAGTAATGCCTGAGCATCACCAGGTGGGAAGCAAAACCCAAAAACCTAAAAAAAAAATCATACAAAGCAAAGTACTTTGAAACCATCCTGTGAAGAAAGTTAAAAAAAAAAACTAAACCTCTATGTTTTACATTTCCAATAGTCAAAATAACAATAGTAAAGTCATAATTACCATTTTTCCATAAATCATAACCAGGTGATAGTTCTTAAATATATGTAAAAAGGGTGATTCATTTTCATGTTCTAATTAATCACTGATATTTTTTGCTTTATATAATCAAAATATTTATATGAGACACAGCAAAAAACAGTATATGATGATCCATCATTGTAAAATTATGAAAGCCACCAATTAAAATGAGGAATAATGCCTCATTTTCTTCTACCTCACTAGGTAAATTTGGTAGCAACTTATATTTTTACATTGAGTACACTATATAAAATAATCTCAATCTTCAAGTTACCACAAGGAAAAATCAATAGCCCAGAGACAACATTATCCCGCCTCTTCTCTTTGTGTTCCCCATAAAGAGATGATAACAAATTACCTCACTCTAATGCATTTTCAGAAGCTATGATTCAACACAAATTTACCAAAGGAACTTTGCAATAAGCCTTTTCTCAGCATTAACCATATAACCATTCAACTGTAAAGCAATTTTGTCTTTAAATATTTTTTTAAAAATATTAGTAGGATGTCAGTTTTAAAGGAGATAATGAAATTATTTTTGTACTACAAATGTTCATCAATTTTTTAAAAAAATGTATTCCTTTATCAGTTCCAAATACAAATTTGCAAAAATTTCAACTCAGCTTTATATTACACTGTGAAGTGTTCCTTCTACAATTCAGAAGATTCAGAAAGCACTATCATCATAATGTACAGAACTGTAAGTACATATTTAACACTGTCTTTAAATGGTTGATAACATACATACACTTTTATATTCTCATATCAACTAAGTTAAGAGTGATAAATAGACAAAAATAAAGTAGAAAAGATTCAATCATTCCTAATTCTTCCTTATATACATTTTCTAATTATACACACATATGTAACATTTTCACCTTAATTAAATTACTAAGCTTTAACCAAGTAGCCTACACTAGAACTATTTCATCTTTTGCAGTCAAAACAATACATAATAACTAATTTAATGTCACAAAATAAAACCCTGTGTATACAGAGAAAAAATTCTATAGACCAATGTACCAATCACTAAAGTGATTAGAACATGACCTTGTCCAAGAAGTTCTACTGTAGTTTCCTACATGCTGCAGTTTATTGTAATCATCAATAAAAACAATTATTTCAGTATTCATTCAGGGGTGTTGGAGCAATAGCACAATGGTAGGGTGTTTGCCTTGCATGCAGTTTCTCCAGGACGGACCTTGGTTCGTTCCCTGGCTTCCCATATGGTCCCCGAGCCAGGACCAATTTCTGAGAACATAGCCAGGAGCAACCCCAGAGCCTCACCTGGTGTGGCCCAAAAACCAAACCAAAACAAACAAACAAACAAAAAAGATTTCATTCAGTCTCTAGATGAGCTTTTGGATAATAAGACTAAACAAGGTCATTATAGTTAAAAGATGAAAAGTCATATCATTCAAAGGGGAGCACCAACTCAAACCTCAGGAATACTTTTTTTTTCTTTTTTTCTTTTTTTTTTTGGTTTCTGGGTCACATCCGGAAGCCCTCAGGGGTTACTCCTGGTCCTATGCTCAGAAATCGCTCTTGGCAGGCTCGGGGGACCATATGGGATGTTGGGATTCGAACCACAGTCATTCTGCATGCAAGACAAACACCCTATCTCTCCGGCCCCTCAGGAATGTTTTTATTATTTTATTGGCATATTTCCCACTCAACTTGTTCTGACATTCTCTTAAATCAATATTAATCAGTTTTTATTAAACTGTGACCAGTTTGGGGTTTTATTTTCTCCCATGTTCCAAGACTGATTTTGTGGACCTCAATGATTTGACTATCTCCTGTGATCTTTTAACATAATGTAGGGTCCCAAAAAAGGACATGTGACTCAAGATAAGAATGATACTTCAGAGCTTCATTTATAATTGTTGGACAAAAATATTTCTGCATACCTATGAAGCTTACTTTCATGATTATCTCTTCTCCTTCAGGATCAATTTCTCATTTTTTTAAGTAGGAAACTTTAAAAAGAGTAGATCTAAATCCACAATTTAGACTCAAAACAACTCTTTAAAATTTAATTTCAACAATTTTATTTTATTAACATACCAACAGCAAGACTGGGTACTATCATAAATATTTCTAAAAGTTATACGTGAGTTATTTTGGTACTTCTGAGTAAAATTATTCATTACTCTCAGTCTCCAGCACCTACACAACTTTTTTTGAAGTATTATAACACCAGTAATTGTGACAGTTTTGAGAACATATCTATATAATTTCACCTGTACCATTTCAGAGGGCATTATTTTGTGATTCAATTTCCAGAAACTGTATATTGTTATCTGCCATTGCTTTTTACTTGCAACTAGAATTTTATTTTCTCACAACAAATAAGGAATTCATAGGTTCCAGGAACAGCTATTATATCTGAGACATGATTCTAGTGTCCCTCTGGTAGGTTTTTGCTGACTACTGAACTTATCATTGTCTGACTTCACTCCTCTGTATCACTGCCCCCCCACTCCTTTATTTTTGCCTTTTATTTACTAAGTACTTGCATTCAAAATTTTGTCTTAAAAACTGCTTCTAGAAAATGGAGACAACAAAATTAAATGACAAATTTCTAGAGGAGATAACTTCAACAAGGTTAATCATTCTTATTCATGTTTTCCTAGAGCAAAACTAAGTGCATCAATAATTTCTTTAAATAAGATCTGATAAAGAAGCAGTGATTACTGCAGAAAACAAGTGTAACAACACCACCATTTGTAACCTGCTTTCTCAAATTGTAAGCATTAAAAACTTCAGTCTTAATTCAAGTGGGAACATTTAAAAAATAGAAAAGCCAAATTCTAAAAATTAAGAGAACAGTGTACCCCAAAATTAAGGCTCTAGATCTTGAACCCCCATTGATTTATAATAGGTGATTCTCACATATTGCTTCTTCATTTCTGTCATTTGAGTTGCCAGTGATTTATCAAGTCTATCTTCTTTTCTGTACTTTCAAGACCACAATTATTTTCATTTCTTTCACTACAGAAAACTAATAAAAATTAGGTGTAAACTAATATCAATTTAGCTTACTTTATTTTATTATTTTTAAATAATTTTTATTGTGACCAAAAGTGAATAACAAATCTTTCATAGCAGTATTTAAGGTACATAGTGACAATGAATCTGGGCCATTCCCACCACCAGGGAGATATCTCCTTTGCTCCCCGGAGTGCTAGCATAACTGTTCCCCTTTGTGTATACCTTGTTGTAGATAGGGTATCTATTCTGTTGTTGTTGACTTTGGGTTTGGTGTTTAAGTCTGATCATTTTTTATTTCCACTCAATATTTATATGGCTGTTTGTTCCTGGTACCATTCCCAAACATAAAGGTAGCCTTCTCCATCACTTCTTTTCTTTAATTTCTTTTTTATAAAATTATTATTTATTTCTTCTATTTTATATAGATATATTTTTTCTTTAACTTCACCTGTTTTGATTCTACTTGGTACAAAAACCTAGAAGAAAAGTCTTGCCTGGGATAAAAGCTCAGGTAAAAACAAGGACACAAAGATAGGGTAGCCTGTCATTCTTACCCCTAAATGCACCAGCAATATAATATGACACCATATGCTTTTCTATAGGCATAGTAAGAAAGGGGAAACCTTATGCACAGAAATTCTAGAAATAAAAACTCATATTTTTATAAAACAGGGGTGCCTCCCACCCTGAACAATTGTCATGTGGACCCAACTTAGACTCCAGGAGATTGGACAATTTAGATTACATTATTTAGAATCTTAAAATGTACTAAAATAAAAGTATATTTATCCTTTATGACTTGTTGCATCATATTGCTGTTTGCAGGAGTAATTGTGCTATTTTTCCCATTCTAGTATTGCAACAGAAACAGCAGTGTGTACATCACAAGAATGTATAGCTAATGTTAGCTAAAATGCTTTTTGCATTGCTTAACAACTCTACATCACAGGCTATTATACAATATTATAGCAAGCAGTTTATTTCCTGTGATGAGTTATACTCCTTTGTGTGCAAATCTGAGTTAATTTTAAGAGAAGAAAGTAATCATCCACTTCCATTGATTTTTTTTTACGTAAATACAATCTTAATTTAAAACAGCACTATTTTATTTAAAAATCATACAGAGGTTAAATTGAGTGAGTTGAAAGGTGAGTTAAAATTCTTTTTCTGTATTCCTCTTTACACAAAGAAAAATTATGTCATTCCTACATTCTAATATCAAGAATATTTACTACAAATACTATCACAATGCTGGTGACCATTTAAAATAAGAAGGATAGGATACTGTCATGAGAGAAAGAAAATGCTAATCAGGGTACTTCGCATTTATTCTGCTGCCTATTTGTATTTTTATATATTTGACATAATAGAAATAAAGTAGGATCCTGGGTCAAATAATAAAAAATATATTGAACAATAAAAAGTGATGAGGCAAAGATTTTACCACCATAGAGGACCTCACATTACATCATTTTAGTTTAAGGGTTACTTGAATTCATGGGCTTGTATAAATTTGATGCTATGATTATGGTTCATCTGAACTTGCCAGTTGTCCCCAAGCTGCAATAATCAATTTTTCAATATCAGATTCATTTACTCCTCGAAGAATCCTGAAATAACCATTCTCTCCCCATGATTTTCCCCAGGAATTAGCAGCAATCTGCAGGAAAAGGAAAAAAATTGAATATCACACTGGATTATTTTAAAATTCTTCCTTTTAAAATACAAGGAACTCATACTTACATTTAAAAGTCCTTGACATGTAGAGATTGGAACTTTTAAGACTTTTTGTATGTTTTAAGACACAGCTAGCAGTGCTTGGGGATTACTTACGCTGGAGCTCAGGGGAACGTATATGGTACCAGGGATACAAACTCACATGTGCAGCATGCAAAACAAACCCCTTACCCATAGCACTATGTTTCTGGTTCAAATATTTAAATATTGTATACATACAAATAAAGGTTTTAATCTTCATCAAGTAGATTAATAGTCAGTATGTTCTTTTTGGTAATAATCAGAGGAAAAATGATACCTATTTTCCCAATCCCAAACACTCAAACACAGTAATAACATATGAGAGTTTAATATAACACATCAGAAGATATTATAGCTATAAAGGGTGTAATCTTGAGATTGGCCATATGAATGGCACTAGAAGACAAAGAAAAATACATATTATCCTTTCGTTTTGCATTATAAAGATGATAACAATCAAACAAAAACAAAAACTAAAGGTGCACAAATGTTAAAATTAATAGGCATCTCATTATTTATATTATTCAGGGAAGTTATCCTAAAAGAAGTCTATATGTAGTATATTTAAAAGGCTGAACATAAATTGGCCAGACATTAAAAAGAAAGGAGGGAATTCAAGTAATGGAAATCATAAAAGCATAAACATTAAAGCAAGCAGCTGCATGCAGCAATAAAAAAGCAATTAAATTATAATTAGGTCATAAAAATGAACAGGTTGGGGGTCAAATAATAGAAAGGTAAGTAAGGACATTCATACAAAAGAAATAATGGTGAGAATAATGGCAAATTATTCAGTGACTCTAGAATGAGAGTAAGATAGAAAAATTTTTACTTGATAAAGTAGTTCTGTATAAAATGGGAAGGATGGCAATAATGGATGTAAAGGGCACATAGATTGGATAGGAAACTTAAAGTGTGCTGGATGTATTACTTAGAGCAAAAGAAATAAAAATAGATAAAATTGAGTCTGAAAGTTAAATCAATGGAAATTAGAAAATCTTCTGTTTACATTTTTATTTTTTAAATGTGTGGATGCTTAGAGAAAGGATCTGTAATAGAGAATTTTTAAATAAGTATTCAGGGAGTCAAAAACATTAACAAAGCTTGTCAAGAACATCAGAAAGGCAAATGAGCAACCAAGAATTAGTTACATAACCACACACACACAAAAAGGAAAACTTAAAAACTTAATGATTTGAACCATTCAGGAGACTTGGTAAAACTAGAGATTTCAAACCAGCTTCCATATTTACTTTACATTGTTTCTACAGTGGGGCCTAAGATGAAAAGTTCTTGGACATGAACCACCATGATCATCTTAAGGCTTATTGGACTGTATTGAGCTTCACTTTTCTATCAGGAAAAAAATAGAAAAAGGATTTCGATTAGCATTGGCTATAACATAACTAGTTTTAAGAAAGAAACTAAGAAGTTATTTTAGATTCTCATCCTTGTCTTCTGTCTATTTCTAGCTGTACTGAATTATTGATACAACATCCCGGAATATTTTAGATGTGGCTTATGAGCTAAGGAAAAAATATCTGTTTTCGTGTAATTGGAAATTGCTAAAATATAAAGATTGGCAAACTTAAATATGAGGACCAAATATGGCGAGGAATCTATTTATAATAGCTTTTGAGCATGCTTTGGTATATATATGACTTCTTAGGTTCCTAATGTGATGTATTTTATACAGGAAAAACTGTTAGCCCACCTCAAGCAATAATTCAAAAGCAGCTCAATTTCTCAATTAAAATGCAAAGATATTTTCAATTTAAGCAAGTGACTGTGTGCCTCAAAAAAATTATTATATTTGACTTTACTCTATTACTCTATTCTTAGGCTATAAATGCAATCTAAATTACTTTTGATTTATAAAATAATTAAATATTAGTTTGATGTGATTTTTTTTTTTTTTTTGGTTTTTGGGCCCCACCCAGTGAAGCTCAGGGTTTACTCCTGGCTATGTGCTCAGAAATAGCTCCTGGCTTGGGAGACCATATGGGATGTCAAAGATTGAACATAGGTCCACCCTGGATCAGTCACATGCAAGGCAAACACCCTACCACTGTGCTATTGCTCTGGACCTTTAATGCGATAATTGGGATACATGACATTAGGAATCTTCAACTACAAATCCATAACTGGCGGTTAGTAGGAAATATAAAAAATTGAAAACCACTGCTGCATAATATTGGTTATTAATGATAGCTGATGACCAGTATGCAGGATAAATGTCTATCCTCAGTGTTTAAAAGCTTTGTATAGATTTAATAAAATTCCTGTAAGAATATCAATGCCATTTATAAAGAAGTGGATGAAGCTCTTATGAATAGCTACAGCAACCTATGGGTAAAGGAATGTAGGAGGTATAATTTTCCCCAACTTTAAATTGTATAACAGAACTATAGTCATTAAAACAGCATGGTACTTGAATAAAGACAGACCCTCAGATCTGTGGAGTAGACTTGAGTATTTAGAGAATGTGCCCCAGATATACATCAAATAATTTTTGATAAAGGGGCAAAAATGCAAAATAGAGCAAGAAAATCCTCTTCAACAAGTGGTGTTGGCAAAACTGGTTAGCCACTTGCACAAAAGTGAACTCAGAATTTCATCTTACACCATTCACATAGGTCAAATACAAATAAATTAAAAATCAGGCCCCAAACCATAAACTTTATAGAACAACATGTAGGTAAAACAGTCCATGATATTGATACTAAGGGCATCTTCATGGATGAAACAAAACTCTCCAAAAAATCGGAAACAAAGATAAATATATGAGATTATATTAAGCTGAGAAGCTTCAGGTCCTCAAAGGAAATAGTGCCTCTCATACAAAAGCCACCACAGAATGGGAGAAACTATTCACCCAATACCCATCAGATAAGGGTCTACTATAGAAACCATATTAGTTTCTGACATAACTTAAAAAAATCTAATCCCATTAAAATGGGGAGAAGAAATGAACAGAGACTTTGTCAAAAAAAGAAATACAAATGGCCAAAAGACATGTGACACAATGCTTCACATGTCTCATCTCAGGGAGATGCAAATCAAAACAATTATGAGGTAAAATCTAATGCCACAGAGACTGGCACACATCACAAAGAATAAGAACAATTGGTGCAGGTAGGCATATGGAGAGAAAGGAACTCTCATTCACTGCTGGTGGGAATGCCTCCTAGTCCAGCCCTTATGGGAAACAATATGGAGATTCCTCAAAGAAAAACCTGGAAATTGAGCCACTATATAATCCAGTTAATCCACTCATAGGGATATACCCTTGGGACACAAAAATACAGTACAAAAATCCCTTCCTCACACCTATATTCTTTGCAGCACTATTTACAAAGCCAGACTCTAGAAACAACCAAGATGCACTTCAGCAGATGAATGGCTAAAAAAACTGGTACAAATATATAATCAAACACTATGTAGCCATCAGGAGAGATGAAGTCATGAAATTTTCCTATACTTGTATGATCATGGAATCTATTATGCTGAGTGAAATAAGTCAGAGGAAAAGAGATATATACAGAATAGTCTCACTCATCTATGGGTTTTAAGAAAAAGAAAAGGCATTATTGTAATAATACTCAGAGACAGTAGAGATGAGGACTGGAAATACTGGCTCATGATAGAAAGCTCACCACAAAGAGTGATGAATGCAGTTAGAGAAATAACTACACTAACAATTATGATGTCTATATCATTGAGTGAGAATTGAAGTAGGATGCCTGTCTCCAATACAGGCGGAGTGGGAAGAAAGATTGGGGACACTGGTGATGGAAATGTTTCACTAGTGAAGGAGGTGTGTTCTTTTTCTGATGAAAATCAACTACAATCATGTTTGTAATTAAAGTGCTTAAATTTAAATTAAATTAAAACAATAATTTATCAATGATAATCTTCTTTAAAAAGTTGAAGAGCAAAGAATACTAAAATAAGTTGTAAAAAAGGATAAAATTACAAACTTTGTATCAATATATATGCAACTGGACGGTATTATGTTGAATATATTGGAATATTGAGAGAAAAAACAGGTGTTTTGTTAAAAAACTTCTTATTGAAATGTAATACAAAGCAAGACAATATTTAACAATGACAACATCTTGAGTTTATTTTATAAAATAATATCTTTATTTAAGCACCATGATTACAAACATGTTTGTAGTTGGGTTTCTTTCATAAAAAAAAAAAGAAAAAAAAAAGAGAACACCCACTACACCAGTACAACTTTCCGATCACAATGCCATCTCATTCTCCTCCTATCAACTCTCAGCCTGTATTCCAAACAGGCATTCTATTCTGTCAATTACTACCATTGTCATGATCCTTCTTCGTTGTAATTGTTTCTCTGACTGCTCTCACCATTCTAAGTGATAAGTTTTATATACTCCCTCCACCCTTGATCTCCATTGTCTCTGGATATTATTACAATAATGTCTTTATTTTTCTTAAATCCATATAGGAGTAAGAGTATTCTGTGTCTATCTCTTTCCCTCCACTTATTTACTTCAACTTATTTCACTCATCATATTAGTTTCCATATCTATCCATGTATAAGAAAATTTCATTACTTTATCTCTTCTGATGGCTCCATAGCATTCCATTGTGTATATATATACCACAGTTTCTTTAGCCACTCATGTATGGAAGGGCATCTTGGTTGTTTCCAGAGTCTTGCTCTTGTAAATAGCACTGCAATGAATATAGGTGTTCAGAAAGCATATTTGTATTGTGTGTGTGTGTGTGTGTGTGTGTGTGTGTTCCTATAGTATATCCCTAGAAGGGGTATCGCTGGATAATATGGTGGCACAATTTCTAGTTTCTTGAGGAATCTCCATATTGTTTTCCATAAAGGTTAGAATAGACAGAATTCCCACTATCAGTGAATTCTCCCCATATCACCAACAGCACTGATAATTTTTTCTTTGTGTTGTGTGCCTGTCTTTGTGTCATGTGATGATACCTGTCTTTGTGTCATGTGATGGTACCTTACACTGGTTTTGATTTGCATCTTCCTGATGATGAGTGACGCGGAGCATTTTTATGTGCCTTTTGGCCATTTGTAATTCATCTTTGAGGAAGTGTCTTTTCATTTACTCTCCCCATTTTATGGGGTTAGATGAATTATTAATTGTTATGTTCCCTCAGTAACTTGTATATCTTAGACATTAGTCTCTTATATGATGGGTATTTGGGTGAATAGTTTCTCCCATTCTGTGTATTTTGTATTCTTCTCACAATTTCCTTTGAGATGCAAAAGCTTCTCATCTTAATATAGTTTCATCAGTTAATCTCCTGTTCCATGTTTTTGGAACCTTGAAGATGCCTTTATTTTCAGTAATATGGATTTTTTCGTGTTGTTCTATATACCTAAGGTCCAGGTTTTTATAAAAATCTCAAATGCAATTGATTTTAACATTTTCACTTGGTGTTAGAAGTCTGTATTTGCTTTTTTGAATGTGGCTGACAAGGTATCCCAATACCACTTGTTGAAGAGATTGATCCATTTTGAATTTCTTGTTCCTTTATAAAGATTGATTGTATGTCTGGAGAATATTCTCTTAATACTCAATTCTATCCACTGATCTAAGGGTTTGTTTTAGTCCAATACCATCTGTTTTAATGACTATTGCTTTGTAATAAAATTTAAAGTTGGGAAAGTGATGCCTCCAATATTCTTTTTCTTAAGTCTTGCTGTAGATATTTGTGGGATAATTGTTCAAAAACAATTTCAGGAGTGTTTTACCCAATTCTTTTAAAAATGCCATGGCTATACTTAGAGGAATTGAATTAAATCTGTACAAATGTGGGGAATATTTCCATTTTAGTGATGCTTATCTTCCCAATCCATGAACAGAGTATGTGTTAATTCTATAGCTTGCCACTTCCTTATATGTCTCTATTGTTTTTAAAGCTTTTGGTAGTCTGTATGGTTTTTCTAAAGATAGTATGAATTTATCTGCAAACAATGAGAGTTTGAATTCTTCCTAGCATATCTGGATGATCTTGATCCCTTTGCTTGCCTAAATGCTATGACAAGAACTTCCAGTACTATGTTGAATAAGAGTGTTGACTTGGGCAGCCTTGTTCAAGATTTTAGAGGAAAGACTTAGTTTATCTTCACTGAGAATAATATTTGCCACAGGCTTGTGGTAGATAACCTTGACTATATTGAGAAAAGTTTCTTCTGTGACCATCTTATTGAGAGTTTTTATCATGAATGGGTGTTCGACCCCATTGCATGCTTTCTCAAATTTATGGATAAAATTATATGGTTTTTACATTTACTTTTAGTGATATTCTGTATTATATTGATTTATTTACAGATGTCAAACCATCCTTTCATTACTGAAATGTAACCTACTTGGTCATGGTGCATGAATTACTTGATGAGGTGGTGGATCCTATTTGCCAGTATTTTGTGAAGATCTTTGTAGCTGTGTGCATTAAGAATATAGATTTTTATAGTTGTCTTTCCTTTTTTTGCAGCATCTCTGATTTTGGGATCAGGCAAGTGCCTTACCTTCTGTATTATCTCTCCAGTTTTCTTGTGTGATTTTTAAAAGCTTTGATTTCTAAGAAATGCATATCTCTAATTGCACATCTGTTGGAACAAAACTTTTATAAAATTTTACCTTCCTAATCTTGATAATTTAACTAAGCAACTTTTTAAAATTTCAAATGAGAATACATCACAGTTAAAATGATAAAAATAGCTGATTATTTTTTCAAACTGAACACCAGTATGTAAAACATTACACACTTGATTATAGTTTGTCTATCTAGAGGGTTTGCCTATCTAGTAGTTAACTATTACTACAAAAAAATGAACATTTTTATACTATTATTGAAAATATGAATTTGTGTTATTGTGTTCAGTGGGATTAAGAGTTCTCAAAATTAATATAAAACTGCAGTATGACCTACCAAATAAATTTACAGTTTATCATATAAGTTTACAGATGAAAAAATTAACATAATTTATCTCCATCATATTCATTGCAGCATACTATTGACAAGAGTAGAAAGGAGTATACTTCAATACAAAAAATAAATACATAAAATATAATACTATAATGTATTGCTTAGCAATGTTTTCTTAATGATGGACTAAAATAAAACAGTGCTCCCAATAGTCAGTAACATGTAGCTAGGTATGAAGTGGGACATACAACATAGATTGTTCTAATTGTGCTATATCATACACACAGTGATGAAGTTGCCTAACAATACCTTTATTGGAACATATTGCCACCATAAAGCAAACATGACTGTACATACACATATATGCATAAAATACGTTTTGCCATTTTATAAAAAGGAATTTCTTGGAACTATATAGATTAATATAAATAAAACTCAAAAAATTTAAGTGAAAAAATTAGACAAATACAAAAAATATAGTCTGACACAAAGTTAGATAATATCAATGATATATGGCATCTAAAAGAGTTAATCTTATAAATTCAATTGGTTTCCAGGGACTAGAGTAGAAAATGAGAAATGGGAAAATGTTTTAAAAAAGCTTAAGAACTGGTAGATAAACTTGCAGATTAATGCAGTCTGAGCATTCATACATAAAAGGGCTGTATCTTAAAAAAATATAATTCTAGAAGATGCTAAAATTTCTCACAACACAGACTTAAAAGGTAGTTTAGTGAGATGATGTTTTTTAGGAACTATATTACAATATACATATATAAATTAACCATTGCAATTGTCTTAAATTAATAGAATATTATATATCAATTATTTCTCTATTAATATGGATATTAATGACTAATTTTCCCAAAGAAATAAGAAAATTAAAAATATAATAAAAACATATTGTTAAAATGGGGAACTCAATATTAATAATAATGATATTACCTGTCAAACTTGAATTTCATATATGGTGACAATTTTTATCAAAAAATGCAAAATAGTACATAATACTCTGCATAAAATTTGAAATGAGTTCAGAAAATTTCTTGTTAAATGATTAGTAAGTGTAAAGAAATTTATGTAAATAGTATATATATATATTACAACGAGTTTGGGAGCACCAAAATACCATATAATTTACTTTATAGTAAAAATTCAAGTTGATAAAATTACATACCCAAAATTTTTCTTTCTGCCCTTGAGCTCCTCTCAGTATACCCCATCTAAAAATAATAAAAGTAATAAATATTGGTATGTTTAAAGTATCTTAATAGCACTTTGGTAAAATGTAAATTCTTACAGTATTATATTTATTTTCTATTTTCTTTGGCATGATTCTATTTTACATGGAAATCTCATTATTGCCTTTACTCTTTAAGCTCATCTTCAGAAACTGGATCATAAGTAGCATAAAATAAAAGTGTTCCAAACTATTGATCAAAACAAAGATGCAAATACTCGAATATCTCAAATTGATGAGATAGTTTATATAAAAATTGATATGTACACATCACTTACTCTACACATATATGCATGGGAATCAAACCCTATATTTCAAATACTTCTCTGTTTTTAATATAGCACATAAGATTATATATAAATTCAAAAAATGTATTGGCTATTCGCAATAGCTAGAATTCAGAAACAATCCATGTAGCATAGGACTGAATTAAAAAAATTGTACATCTACACAATATTATGCAATATTAGCTGTTAAGAAAATGAAGACATAAAATCTGTTTACATATGGATGGTTATGGTGATTATTATGATGAGTAAAATGAGTAGTAGGGAGAACTAAAGTTATAGTATAATTCCATATTTTGGGGATCTAAAAAAAAGATAATATGGTAATAATATACAAAGACAATGGAGACAAGGCCAAAAGACTGTTACATGGAAGGAAGCTTGCCAATAGCAAGAGAATTTAATTAGGGTATAGAAGGGATCACTATGAATGATGATGATTGAAAATTTTTTAATCTGGACAAGTGTGGCCTCATCCCCCAATTCTTCCCAGGTAACCTGATCTTACCTGCAAGACCCCACCCATTCCTGGGAGGAGTCTTGATAAGGTTAGATAAGGCCTTGTCCAGAGAGGATTGGGCCTTTTGCTCTTTGGCCAGGATGGAAAGGAATTGGCATTTACCTGGATGGAGAGCTATGGCTGAGGGAGAAGCGAGAATGCGGGGCTGAATGCGTAAATGATTAGCAGCCACATCTGTTGGCTAGGGCTGAATAAAGATGTTATCTCTCTCTCAAAACTACACCTGCCCAGTGGGGCCCAACTGTGAAAAATTGTGAGTGCTGCCTGTTTGTGTGTCTGTCTACTATCCTGTTGTGTGAACCTCTTGGGAGTGGGCCGAAAAGAGGCTCCAGAAAACTCTCTCTCCCAGAGACCAATTCAGGGCAGGAATGCCAAGGAACTGCTCCATAATGTGAAAATTGGCTATGCTTTGCAGAAGCCAGGTCCCCTGTTTGTTACGTCAGGCTGGGAAAATCCACAAAACTATACCTGCCTAGTGGGGCCCAAATGTGAAAAATTGTGAGTGCTGCCTGTTTGTGTGTCTGTCTACTATCCTGTTGCGTGAACCTCTTGGGAGTGGGCCGAAAAGTGGCTCCAGCAGAGCACTTTGGCTACACGGCCATGCGCTCTTTCTAAGAAAAGAACACCATCATAACAAGAACAAACAAATCACAATAAGAACTGTGCTGGATCACTGAAGCCCAGCACTTCTTTCCGGACTGTCTTCTCTGCTGCGTACTCGGGCCTAAGATTTGATCTTCTGTGAGGCTTCATCCACGGAGGACTCCCCTCCCTTGGAGGCAAGTCGACCCATCCAGAAAGGGCAGAGCTAGAGGAGTGTGCTTCCTGCATCATTTAGCCAATGAATAACACCACAACACGTAGAAAAACCCACAATACAAGTGTGACAATGGGGAAACAACACAGGCCAGCATCAGACATAGAGAATGAAGAAGACAATTCTGATGACCAGATAATGACCATCCAACTAATAAACCTCTCAGATAAGGACTTCAGACTAGCAATATGGAAGATGCTCAAAGAACTCAAAGAAACCATGGATAGAGTTGAACAGAACACTAATAAGAACCAAGAAAATATGAAGACAGAAATCACAAAACTCCAAACTGAAATCACGTGTCAACTAACAGGCCTGAAAAACTCAGTAAAAGAAGTGAATGACAAAATGGATAAGCTCTGGGACAGGGTATCAGAAGCTGATAAAAGACTTGGTGCTGTGGAAGATGAGATACATAACAATTCCATACAGCAGGAGAGATTGGAAACAAAACTTAAAGCAAATGAGCAGACAATGGAAAAATTAGTCAAAGAATGGGAACAGATGAAAATAGAAGTCTATGATAAGATCAACAGAAACAACTTAAGAATCATTGGAGTCCCAAAGACCCAGGAAGAAAATCTCCAGGAAGAATCAACGGTCAAGAACATCATTAATTAGAAACTTCCAAAGCTAAAGAATATATGTAATCAAATCCTGCATGCTCGAAGAGTACCAACCAAAAGAGACCCCAGAAAAACCACCCCAAGACACATCGTAGTCACAATGACAAATCCCACAGATAGAGACAGAATTCTGAAAACAACAAGATCAAAAGGGGAAATTATATTCAAGCAAGCATCCTTGAGATTTACAGAACACCTGTCACCAGAAACACTCAATGCCAGAAAGCAGTGGTGGGATATTGTGACAAGACTGAATGAAATGAATGCTTCACCCAGAATACTGTACCCAGAAAAACTCACTTTCCAGTTTGACGGAAGAATACATGGTTTCACAGACAAAAAACAGCTCAGAAACTTTACAGACTCAAAACCAGTCTTAAGAGAAAAACTGAAAGACCTAATTTAAGACAAGACTAACCAAAATACACACCAAATTTTGATATAAAGATGGCATTAAATCCCAGGACAATTCTTTCTCTCAATGTCAATTGACTAAATGCACCAGTTAAGAGACACAGAGTGACTAAATGGATCAAAGAACTCAATCCAACCTTCTGCTGCTTACAATAAACACACCTGAATAGTCAGAACAAACATAGACTCAAAATAAAAGGCTGGAGAAATATTATCCAACACGGATAAAAAAGCTGGAGTGGCCATACTAATATCAGATAATGCAAACTTTATACTCAGGAAGGCTGTAAAGGACAAAGATGGACATTTTATATTAATCAAGGAGTATGAAGAGCAGGAAGAAATAACTCTCCTAAACATATATGACCAAATGAGGGGCCAGCAAAATATTTAATACAACTGTTGACAAATCTGAAAAATAATATCAATAACAACACAATAATTGTGGGGGACCTCAACACGGCTTTGTCAACACTGGATAGGTCAACCTGACTGAAACCCAACAATAATATACTAGACCTGAAAAGAAAAATGGAAGAAAGAGGCCTAGTGGATATATATATATATATATATATATATATATATATATATATATATATATATATATATATATAGGACACACCATCCCCAGAAAACTGGATACACATTCTTCTCCAATGTACGTGGGACATTCTCAAGGATAGACTACATGCTGGCACATAAAACATACCTCCATAATATCAAGAGGATAGAAATCTTGCAGGCTACCTTCACTGAACACAAGGCTCTGAAATTATTTGTGAATTTCAAAGGGACTCAGAAGAAAAATTTAACACCTGGAAGTTAAACAGCCTCATACTCAATAATCAGTGGGTCCAAGATGAAATCAAGGAGGAAATCAAAAGGTTCCTGGAAACAAATGGCGATAAAGACACAAACTATCAGAACTTATGGGAAACAACAAAAGCAGTACTCAGAGGAAAATTTATAGCTTTGCAAGCACACATCAGGAAGGAAGAAGGAGCTTACCTGAGTAGCTTAATGACACATCTAATAGAACTAGAAAGTGCTTAACAAAAGGACCCAAAGACAGGGAGACAGAAGGAAATAACAAAGCTGAGAGCAGAAATCAACTAAATGGAAACCCAAAAAAGTTGGTTAGTTAAGTCCATCTACCACAAGCCAATGGCAAATATTATCCTCAATGGAGAAAAACTAAAAGCTTTCTCTAAATTCTGGCACAAGACAAGGCTGTCCTCTCTCACCACTCCTATTCAACATAGCACTGGATGTACTCGCTATAATGATTAGGCAAGAAAAGGATATCAAGGGAATCCAGATAGGAAAGGAAGAAGTCAAGCTCTCACTGTTTGCAGATGATATGATACTCTACTTGGAAAACCCTAAAGACTCGACCAAAAAGCTTCAAAATAAAATAGACCCATATAGCAAGGTGGCAGGCTACAAAATTAGCACACAAACGTCAATGGCCTTTCTATACACCAATAGTAATATGGAAGAAATGGACATTAAGAAAACAACCCCATTCACGATAGTGCCACACAAACTCAAATATCTTGGAATCAACTTGACAAAAATGTGAAGGACCTATACAAAGAAAACTATAAAACTCTGCTCCAAGAAATAAGAGAGGACGCGCAGAAATGGAAATGCATACCCTGCTCATGGATTGGCAGGATTAACATCATCAAAATGGCAATACTCCCCATGGCATTATAAAGATTTGATGTGATCCCTCTAAAGATACCCATGACATTCTTCAAAGAAGTGGATCAGGCACTTTTGAAATTCGTTTGGAACAATAAACACCCTAGAATAGCTAAAGCAATCATTGGGAAAAAGAATATGGGAGGAATTACTTTCCCCAACTTTAAACTGTACTACAAAGCAATAGTTATCAAAACAGCATGGTATTGGAATAAGGACAGGCCCTCAGATCAGTGGAATAGGCTTGAATACTCAGAAAATGTTCCCCGGACATACAATCACATAATTTTTGATAAAGGTGATAAAGGAATAGGAAATCCTAAATGGAGCAGGGAAAGCCTCTTCAACAAGTGGTGTTGGCACAACTGGATAGCCACTTGCAAAAAATTGAATTAAGACCCCAAGCTAACATCATGTACGAAGGTAAAATCCAAATGATTAAAGACCTCAATATCAGACCCAAAATCATAAGATATATAGAACAACACATAGGCAAAACACTCCAGGACATTGAGACTACAGGGATTTTCAAGGAGGAAACTGCAATCTCCATGCAAGTTGAAGCAGAGATTAACAGATGGGAATATATTAAGCTGAGAAGCTTCTGCACCTCAAAGAAAATAGTGCCCAGGATACAAGAGCCACCCACTGAGTGGGAGAAACTATTCACCAAATACCCATCAGATAAGGGGCTAATCTAGAAAATATACAAGGCACTGACAGAACTTTACAAGAAAAAAAACATTTAATCCCATCAAAAAATGGGGAGAAGAAATGAACAGACACTTTGACAAAGAAGAAATACAAATGGCCAAAAGACACATGAAAAAGTGCTCCACATCACTAATCATCAGGGAGATACAAATCAAAACAACTATGAGATACCACCTCACACCACAGAGAATGGCACACATCACAAAGAATGATAATAAACAGTGTTGGCGGGGATGTGGAGAGAAAGGAACTCTTATCCACTGCTGGTGGGAATGCCATCTAGTTCAACCTTTATGGAAAACGATATGGAGATTCCTCCAAAAACTGGAAATTGAGCTCCCATATGATCCAGCTATAACACTCCTAGGAATATACCCTAGGAAAACAAAAATACAATACAAAAACCCCTCTCTTACACCTATATTCATTGCAGCACTATTTACCATAGCAAGACTCTGGAAACAACCAAGATGCCCTTCAACAGAGGAATGGGTAAAAGAAACCGTGGTACATATACACAATGGATTATTATGCAGCTGTCAGGAGAGATGAACTCATGAAATTTTCCTATACATGGATGTACACGGAATCTATTATGCGAGTGTAATAAGTCAGAGAGAGAGAGAGAGAAAGACACAGAATGGTCTCACTCATCTATGTGTTTTAAGAAAAATGAAAGACATTCTTGCAATAATAATTTTCAGACAAAAAAGTGAAAAGAGCTGGATGTTACAGTTCACCTCAGGAAGCTCACCACAAATAGTGATGAGTTTAGTTAGAGAAATAACTACATTTTGAACTGTCATAATAATGAGAATGTGTGAGGGAAATGGAAAGCCTGTCTAGAGTACAGGCAGGGGTCGGGTGGGGAGGAGGTAGAATTGGGACATTGGTGATGGGAATGTTGCACTGGTGATGGGTGGTGTTCTTTACATGACTGAAACACAAATACAATCATGTATGTAATCAAGTTGTTTAAATAAAATATAAAAAAGAAGATGTTATCTCTCTTACAGGTTGCCTGTGAGTTCAATACCCATTGCTTTCCTGAACCCAGACCGAGTGGTTAATGGGGAGGGAGCCACGTGGCCGGGGCCTAAGAACAAAGGCCTCCATCCACCATCCAAGCCCATCCTAAGGGCTGCTCTTCAACAGACAAGAACTGGTTATTTAATGGAGATAAAGTGATAATCATGGCACCTCTTTAGTAACAATATTTTAAGCCACAGTGTCTAAAAGAATAAATGAGGAAGAGAAAAAAAAACTTGCTACAAAGACAGGCCAGGGAAAGATAAAAGGGAAACTGGGACACTGGTGGTAGGAAATGTGCAGGGTGAGGGATGTTGTACATTGTATGACTAGAACTCAATTATAAAGACTTTGTAATTGTTTATCTCATGGTGACTCAATTTGCGTTTTTGGGTATGACAATATCAATTCAGAAATTAAAACTTGATGAGAATAGAGGATGAACAATTAAAAATACAGTTTGCTTACTGTGATTCAGATCTATAAAATATCAGTTTTCACATTGAATTCAATTCAGTTCAAAATTGGTGAAGGAGCTAGTCAGGCATATTATTAAATCTAGAAGCTATTGTTCTTGGAAACAAGGCAGATAATACAATGGTGCAGAGTGCTTGTTTTACATGCGCAGATCTGGGATGAATTTTTTGACATCCCAGGTGGTCCCCTGAGTACCATAGAAGTAATTCTTTAGTGCAGAGCTAGAAGTAATCCTTGAGTAACATCAGGTGTGAATTCCAAAACTTAATTAAAACAATAAAAGCAATTTTCATAAAATCTCTAAATATGCTAGGAATCCAGGTAGTAGAAACATATCTAGGATGTAAGAAGTTCTTAGCTTGATCCTAAACACCACAAGCTCTCCATTACTGACTACTGTAGAACAAAGATAGATAGAAAACTACCAAATATGCTTTTTGTTGAAGACAATAATTACATTAAAAATCATAATACCAATAATAAAAAGGCTTTTTTAACTTGGTTTTATATATATATATATATATATATATATATATATATTGGGTGCCACTATGTTGCAGATGTATAAACAAAGTAGGAAAGACAACAGAAAGAATAGCAAAGTCTTACACGTATAATTTATCATAACTTAAACATTACATTTACTATATAAGAGATATATAATAAAACAAACTCTTATGCAATTACCAATGCTTTTCATATGTTTACATACATATTTATACCATCCGCTAAATATATTATAAATTATAAATTATAAATATATTATAATGATGAAATAGCAGTAAATTTTACTTAATATTATTGACTGAGATAAATTAATATATCTTTTTTCCAATCATCATTTTTGTTGACCACAGTTTTATGATACTTTTCTTTAAATGCCACTCAATTTTCACCTGGGGAGAATATCAGCCTTCATATTAATTAAATATTCTGAAAATAAATGGATAAATAAATTAATTGAGTCTTAAACATTAGTTAGAAAAATTTCTAACCACTGAATTTGATAGTTTCAGTCTAATAATGTTCTAAAAGGAAATTGTAAATAAAGAATAAACTTTTATGCAAAATTCAAATGGAAAAATATCACATCTCACCAAGGACTTACTGTGCTTTATGTGCTTATGTTACATCTGAATATCAAAACAACAACATAAATTCATCCATCAGAGTATAATGTTTTCACTGTGATCATCACCAGCTATGTTTTTATACTTTTTAAACATTTTTTATGGAAATCAAATATTTTATACACTCACAATGGGGTGCTGTAAAGAAATAAACGTGCATTGTTTTCTAAGTATCTGTGTTCTTAATGACTGAAGGAAAATCACTTTACTCCAGTTGATTATCGATTGGTAAAAGAGAGAATGTAACACATGTAATCTATGTACTAATAGCTTTACAAAATAATCCTGTTTATCTAGACTAAACATGGAAGTTAAAAACCAGTTCTCTCATTTATTTTTAGATGAGATTCGTTTTTTTTTTATAAAACTGTGAAGAGCATTTTGCCTTAATATAATAACTATGTTCATGAATTGTGGTTCTGGATATTTGCTTGCCATTACATCATTTGATAATAAAAAAACCTGTGAAGGCATAAGAACTTCTAGTATATTCATAATAACTTTAAAAAAAGAATATATATTCTTCATGATTCACAGCCTTTTGCTTTTGAGAACTATTTACAAGAATTTGTTTAGATTAATCATACATTTAACCTAATCATGCTGAGATACTTTTCTTAATCTTACTAACACAAAATAAATTTGGAAAACTCTTTTTTTTTTTTTGCTAGTCCTGACAACTTCCCCAACCCCTTAAGTCATATGCTTCCTGCATCCCACATTTCCATTACACTCAGTATCACCCACACAGAGACACAATTGAGACATTTGTTGCTTCAAGGACTTTCTATGAACTTTATGCTCTCAATTTGCATTTTTTAAACTCCACGAAAATCAACGGTTCCAACTATTTCTTAAGATTCATTAATATTTATTTTTTCTCAAAATTTAACAACACTTGGGAAAATGCAGGTTTTGGGGGAAAAGTTTAGACATGAACTTTTTAGTTCTTAGGCTATAGTTCTTAGACCATAAGCCAAATCCCAGCGAATTTCTAAAAACTGACTGTTCCCTACATTAAGTCAATGGCTCTATATCATTTCAGTACATAAACAGTTAAGTTCTCTTTTAGATTCATATTATATGATGCCTACTTTTTTTTGCAATTCTGTAAATAATTATCTTATAAAATATTACACATAAGAGATTATATTTTTCTAAGCAGTAAGCCATTAAAATGCATAAAAGTGCAACATAAAATTTAGCACTTCTAAGTTTATGAAAAGGTTTATGCATAAATTTTAAAGAGACATGATAGTTTTTAGATAGCTATATTAATCAAAACACCATTTAGGATATTTTCATAAACATTTACACTGTGGTATGTTTATCTAACAAAATTATTGGAATTAAAGATTTAATTTGTATAAAGTTTGCCTGGTCATGATTTTTCTTTGTTTGTTTCTCTCCTTTCTTCTAGGTTTTATTTGATTTTGTCATTGAGGTCCATATTATTCAGTTGTTATCATTTTAGATAAGATAAATAAGAAACATAGAGATACAGATTTCTTAATAGTCATGTAGCCATAAATATTCTTTTTAAAAGAAATCACTGCATCTCTGACCAAAATGATAGTAGAGGGGTCGAAGAACCTACCTTTCCTGCCATCAAGGATGTGAATACTTTTGAACGATTGACTGCTAACTATATTAAACTCTGTATTTTATGATGATATAATTTTTGAAAATGTAAAAGCAGATCAAAAATGAATTTTAACTATAAAAAAAAATAGAATCCATCTTACAAGAGAAAAACTCCAGCTTGATCCCCACACAATATGGCCACAACATAAACCCCATATAAACAACTCCAGATTTATCCTTAGAGACTGCCTTGCTGGAGTTGCCTGAGACTTATTGCATGCTTAAACCACATAGTATTTGGTTTGTCAGTCTGTCTGACTCAGTTGGCAGAGAATCATCAAAATGGAACTCTGAGTCTCCTAAGAATTGTTTGGGGTTCAACCTCTTACTCAACACAAAAACACTGAATTTCTTCCAATACCAAGGTGTTTTGATAACTATTGCTTTGTAATACAGTTTAAAGTTGGGAAACGTAATGCCTCTCATATTCATTTTCCCAATAATTGCTTTGGCTAATCGAGGGTGTTTATTGTTCCAAATGAATTTCAAAAGTGCCTGATCCACTTCTTTGAAGAATGTCATAGGTATCTTTTGAGGGATCTCATTAAATCTGTACAATGCTTTGGGGAGTATTGGCATTTTAATATATTAATCCTGCCAATTCATGAGCAGGGTATGTGTTTCCATTTCTGTGTGTCCTCTCTTATTTCTTGGGGCAGCGTTTTGTAGTTTTCTTTGTATGGGTCCTTTACATCTTTAGTTAAGTTGACTCCAAGATATTTGAGTTTGTGTGGCACTAATGTGAATGGGGTTGTTTTCTTAATGTCTTAATGTTCTTATTTCTTTCCTACTATTATTGGTGTAAAGACAGACCCTCAGATCAGTGGAATAGACTTGAATACTCAGAGAATGCTCCCCAGGCATACAATCATCTAATCTTTGATAAAGGAGCAAGAAGTCCTAAATGGAGCAAAGAAAGCCTCTTCAAAAAGTGGTGTTGGCACAACTGGCTAGCCACTTGAAAAAAAGCAAACTTAGACCCCCAGCTAACGTCATGTAAGAAGGTAAAATCCAAATGGATTAAAGACCTTGATATCAGACCTGAAACCATAAGGTATATAGAACAACACGTAGGTATAACACTCCATGACATTGAGACTAAAGGCATCTTCAAGGAGAAAACTGCACTCTCCAAGCAAGTGAAAGCAGAGATTAACAGATGGGAATATATTAAGCTGAGAAGCTTCTGCACCTTGAAGGAAATAGTGCCCAGGATTCAAGAATGGGAGAAACTATTCACCCAATACCCATCAGATAAAGGGCTAATATCCAAAATATACAAGGCACTGACAGAGCTCTACAAGAAAAAAACATCTAATCCCATCAAAAACTGGGGAGAAGAAATGGACACACACTTTGATAAAGAAGAAACACAAATGGCCAAAAGGCACATGAAAAAATGCTCCACATCACTAATAATCAGGGAGATGCAAATCAAAACAATTATGACGTACCACCTCAGACAACAGAGATTGGCACACATCACAAAGAATGAGAGCAAGCAGTGTTGGGGGGAATGCCGTGAGACAGGAACTTTTATCCACTACTGGTGGGAATGCCGACTAGTTCAAACTTTCTGGAGAGCAATATGGAGATTCCTCCAAAAACTGGAAATTGAGCTCCCACTCGACCCAGCTATTCCACTTCTAGGGATATACCCTAGGAACACAAGAATACAATACAAAAACCCTTCCTCACACCTATATTTATTCCAGCACTATTCACAATACGCAGGCTCTGGAAACAACCATGATGCCCTCCAACAGATGAATGGCTAAAGAAACTGTGGTACATATACACAATGGAATATTATGCAGCCATCAGGAGAAATGAACTCATGAAATTTTCCTATACATGGATGTACATGGAGTCTATCATGCTGAGTGAAATAAGTCAGAGGGAGAGAGAGAGAGACGCAGAATAGTATCACTCATCTATGGGTTTTACAAAAAATAAAAGTCATTTTTGTAACAATCCTCAGAGACAATGAGAGGAGGTCTGGAACTTACAACTCACTTCATGAAGCTCACCACAAAGAGTTGTGAGTGCAGTTATAGAAATAACTACACATAGAACTACCATAATCATGTGAATGAATGAGGGAACTAGAAATCCTGTCTGGAGTACAGGTGGAGGTGGGTTGGGATGGAGGGAGATTTGGGACATTGGTGATGGGAATGTTGCACTGGTGATGGGGTATTCTTTACATGATCAAAACCTAATCACAATCATATATGTAATCAAGATGTTTAAATAAAGAAAAAAATTTAAAAAGTAATTATAATGAGAAAAAATAAGAAAAATAACACTGATTTTTTTTTTAGGTTACTTCATTCACAATTATTTTCAGATCAGATATACAAGAAATAAATATTTAGAGAGTTAATAGTCGAGGAGAGTGGCATAAATGGATGAGTTAAAGACTCTTAATTGGAATATGGTAGACCTGTCACACACAGTCTTGGTTAGCATTAGGTGGAAAGTTTTTCTGTTAATGTCTGCCCTTTTCCCTATGTTTGGCACGGGACAATAAATTTCAATCAGGGCTCTCAATCCACGAGTCTGAGAGTCCTTTTATTATGCTTTTCTTTACTATGCCTGTCTTGTTTTCTTACTCTGTGAAGCACCCCTGTTTTATTTTTATTATTCAGGGTCTGTACTCTAGTAACTCTTCCATGATTAAAGATATTATTGTTCAGCATAAAGAATACATGGTTTTCCTTTGAGGGTATCAGTCTATTGGAATGCTGTGAAATAAAAATATTTGCAAAGATAATAGAGTTATTTAGTTACATTTTTAATAAAATACATGTATTAAGATTGTGTTACTGTTAAAGAAATTAATCATTTGCAGAGAACAAAGATCACTTCCTTTACAGAGTCAAGTAGGAATTCTTCCAGTAAAGATAGAAATGTGTAATGTGAAATCTATTTGTGCTCTATGTTAAGAGACATACTTGGATCAAAATAATTGAAAAACAGGGTATAGGGACTGGAGAAAGTTTCACTCTAGCCTTAATGAGTCAAAGTTAGCATTTTACAAAGTTGGTAATGGATACTCTTATACAATATTAGAAGACATAACTTGATTTAGATAGACTTACTATGAAGAAGAGATGGGGGAATTTAAATATCTATGGAGAAGAGGTGGAAAGCATAAGCTATATGTTGTAGTTAAAGCAATAAATAATTAAACTCTAAATAAGAATTAAGACCTGTGAACCAAATATTATTTGTTTGTTTAACAGCTATGTTCCTAAAACCTATAATGACTATCACTTTGCTACCCTAAAAATCTAGTAAATTGAAGTAAAGTTAATAGAAAAGCATAGATTTAAAAAATATTTGGAAGGTTAAAAAAGGTGAATGAATTTGTGGACAAGTTTATATTGACACAATAAAAGAAGAAAGAGTAAAGGTTGATTTCAGAGTTTCATGGCTAAATTAGAGATAAATCAAATTTGCCTCTATTTCAAGTGCACTTGACAATACACAAGAGATATGTACACATTAATCATTAGCAAAGAGAGTAGTTACATATTTGATTTATTTTTGTTTAGATTTCTCTATGGATAGTAGTTTATAATATTAACCTTTAAATATATGTCCTTTCAAGTTTTTTGATTGGTAAAACACTTCAAGTTAAAGTTGATATAGTAAAAGAAGTTGTATAGTGTCTCTGCAGGGTAAAAATATTTTCTTAAATAAAAATAGTTCTAAGTCATGTCAAAACATGCTTACTTAGGAATTAAATACATCTAGAATATTTAGTTATAAGAACAAAATAATTTTATATATATTATAAATTAATATATTGTACCATGATCACCTAGATAAATACATTGTAAACTCAAATTTTTTTTATTTCTAGGCTCCAATAGCAAGTATCTAATAGACTAACAACTGAAATTCCATCTCAAGTTTTTCTAGGCAGAGTATATATTTATATATATATGTATATATACTATAAGTATATATACATTTATATATATAAATATAGTTATATATAAATATATTTTTCTAGGCAGACAGAGTAAATATAGATTTATATATATAAATATATTTAAGTATATATATTTACTATATAGTCAGAGTAAATATAGATCTATATATAAATATATATACTTATATTAATCTGTCTGCCTAGAAAAACTTGAGATCTAGACAGATAAAAATAAAGTATCTAAAGTGTACATGTAAAGAAATATTATGCTGTACAGCCTATCTGAACAGAAAATTTTAGAGGAAAACAGAGAGCAAACACATATTAAAGACTGATAAGGAACTCTACTTTCTCTTTCTTTTTTAAGGAAATGAAAGTCAGATAGCATAAAAGTATTAAGAAACAACAAGCTAAGCTTCAAGACAATAGCAATAAAATAACTATTTTGGACATAGGAGTTTGCTTTTAAAGGTGAAACTCTTGATAGACTCTGTTCCCCTAACACAAAGTTTTAAAAACTAACTGCAGGAAAAGTAAGGGAAAGATAATACATAATCTTTTGTTGTCTTGTGAATGTATTACAAGATATTATAAATAACTTTATATAAAAATTATGCCTAGTCATTACTGCTGTGTGAAAATAAAGTGCTATGCAACAGTGCTAATTTGTTTCAGATAAAAGGCAAATGAAAATAGACTCCATAAAAAAGTAAAACTAAAGGAGGTCTTTCCTATCTATTCTTACTTTTATATTTAAGCAAAATTTAAATAAAATAAGAATACTAAGTCTAAGATCTGGGACTTTTATTCATAATATTTTACCAGGAAGTAATAAATTTTTATCAAAGAATTAGAATAATTTGAGATTTATTTATGAAAATATTTATATAAAAAGACATAATCTAATCCCAATATAAAATAATTTTTAACTTACACTGATAATTAACTTTCTAGCATTCAACTTATAGTATCTAATTCTAATATTTCAGGAAGCCAAAAAAATTCTAAGTAAATGTCACTTGTATTTTGACTTACAAAAAGATCAAGGATGTGCTACCTGTACCAAATTTAAGATATCATATGAATTATGTCTGTGGAACTAAGAGATAAATATTTTGCATTTACTTCACTGAATAAAATGTATGTTAAGATTACCACAGCACATAAAATATACTGTGTGGTGAGTGTTAAAATTCATCCATCATAATTAACAGCAATTCAGATGATATTTTATGATGATGTATCTTAAAAGAAAACTCCAGTCTTCTAAGTTAGAAACAGAATTTTTTCACAAAATACTGGAAACACAAAAGCAGAGGCTATAGAATACTGTAGGCATTACCCAACTGTGCTTGTGAGCTAAATTTGGCCAACTGTCTATGTAAATAGGGTTTTTTAAACAAAAGATAGTTCATTTAATTACCACCTACTATATACATTATATATATATATATATATATATATATATATATACTACTTTTATGGTATAACTGAGCTGTAAATATCATATGGTCCCTTAATTCTAATAAGATCCCTTTGTTTCATAGATTAGACAGTTGAGACCAAAAATGTTAATATTTCAAAATATTGTTAGTGGCAAATGATAATAATGTAAAGAAACAATAAAAGGTTGATTTCTAAAAAGCAGGTGAGTGAAATCACTTTCAGATCTATGAGAAAAAGTGTGACATGGTATCTACACCATTGATAATAATTTTTATATCTCCATTAAAGGGGCTATTTAATAGGCCCATCAGAAAAATTTTCTGATGTAGATGGATGTTCTCATTACCCCCCACAGAATTTCATCAAAAGGCTTGCTGTGGAATTTTCACCACTGTGAGGAGAGTTGTGAAAATTCCATAGAGATTTTTTTCTTGTTGTTGTTTATTTTGGCCACACCCAGTGATGCTCAGGGGTTACTCCTGGCTATGTGCTCAGAAATCGCCAGGACCATATGGGACACCAGGGGATGGAACCACGGTCTGTCCTAGGCTAGTGCATGCAAGGCAGATGCCTTCTGGCTTTTGTCACTCCCCCCCCCCACCACCAGAGATATTTTCGAAATTCATGTCATGGTACTGACATTATATTCCCTTCATATTATTTGGCTTAAAATTACTTCTCCATTGTGTATTTACAGGCCAAAAATATGGCCGCAATCAAATTCTTTTTGCCCAGAGAATTTTCAAGTATTTACATCAAAAGGCTTAGCCAGAATTTAGCTCTGTGTCACCAAAACTTCTTACCTGGTAGAAATATTTGCATTTCTTTAAAAGCAAATTACCCTACTAACAATGGTAGAACCTGTCAGGCAAGTTTAGCTTACAAAAAATTAGTCAGGCAGTTTCTGCCTTTTGAAATAACATATTTCTCCCCTCTAAGCAGGACTTTTCAAAGAGATCCTTCACCTGAGCTGCCTAGCAGTTAGATTGTTATGTATATGTAACAGGCCTACTGCTAAGACGAAGAACTCCTGTTCTTCGTCAATGTGGACATTTCTCTCATACCTGTGACTGGCATTTTACCCCTTTAAAAACTTCTAGCTTGGAGATTAAATTGGGATCACGCTTGTCAGAATTTGTTTCCCCATGCGCTCATTATGTGGTTTCTTTTCTTCATATTTTGCTGCTGCCTGTGCATACACTCTCCTGAAGAGGACTCACAGTCCTCTAATTCAAATGGGACCCTGAGAGTTAGTCTGTGAGAATATGATCTTAAATGATGCATAGAAAATGCTGAGTAAATGTCTTGGCAGAATAGCATACAATAAAAAATGTCAGGAGAAACATTTGTATATTCAAAATTAATCACAAAAGTTTTAATAGATAGACAAAGAATTCCAAAGTTACTGCTGATAAATAAAATAAATTGGAAATTAAAATTAATATTGGAAGCAGGAAAGAATAGCTTGTCTACTATAGCAGTATTCCTATCAAAGAATATTTAAATCAATTATACCTAACCATTCATTTATATACATAAAACAAATGAATGTAATTATTATGATCATGGGCATGAATGCATTTAACTTGAGAAGAAAATATATCTGAACTGTAAACTCATGAATAGTACTCATTCATCTACAAGAATTACATTTCTGCACAATATTATTTTTAAATTAGACTGATTACTCTTTTGTTGTTTTGTTTTCAGTTGACCCATGAACAATAGACTAAATAGTTGTACTCATTCAGTTAAAAGTCCTTGCATAACTTCAAGCAATAGTCTGACAAACTAGGTGATTCTGATAGTTCAAATTTTGGTGTGGCAATGAATAGTGTAGGGGTTTCACTGACTAAGGAGTACTGGGTTGGACCATACAGTGTCAAATATGAAACTGAAGCCATTTGAGTACCCCAGAAAATATTTTGTGAGAATAATCTTATTCATTTAAGAAAATTTAATGCATAAATATTTATATCTAAAATTAATTTATAAATGAACCTAGAAAGTTGAAACATAGGTCATTAAATATTTGATAATAGTAATATCCTACACATTATTAGAAAAGATATTGTAAATTTCCTTAGCAGCAAACAACTGTTAACAAAATCTCCTAGATCATTCATAAATAAGAATTGCCATATATCATATTCCTTGATCAAAGAATAAAGCTTAAACCTAGATTCTGAGATTATGACTGCATTATTTACTTTCTAAAGATGTACACTGATAAATGTAGATTTTTTTGTTTGCAAGGACCAGCCATTTACACTAAAGCTAACAAATCAAAAATTCGGGGCATCATTGCTTCTCTTATATAAGTAAATCGTTTATTTGAATCTCTTATACACAGTTACAAAGTTGTTCACGATGAAATTTCAGTCTTACTACAATGTAAAATAACTTCACCAGTGTACTTCCCACCAATATCGTCTTGTTTCCTTCCTGCTTTCCCCTTTTCCTGCCTGTCTATGTGTCAAACATTTTTCTTCTCTCTCTCAATCTTTCTTTATTTTCTTTTTGACACTGTGGTTTTTAATATTATTACCAGAGTATCATGCATATTACTTTGCCTTCTTTAAGCACCCAGTTCTTGTCTAGAGTGATCATTTTCAACTATCATTGTCATTGTATTTTATTTAATTAGTTTAATTTGCACTATTGTATTTAATTTAATTAGTTTAATTTGCACTATTTATTTGTAGTATACATAAAATATATGATACTTTATTCAACTGCTTTTAATAATGGGATCATCTATAATATTGGTTCTTAAAGATTTAAAAAGTAAATGAGTAAAATAAGATATTACAAGCAAAGATGGGGTGGAGAGATTGCATGGCGGTAAGGCATTTGCCTTATATGCAGGACAATGGTTCAAATTCTGGCATCCCATATGGTCCCCAGAGCCTGCCAGGAGCGATTTCTGAGCTCAGAACCAGGAGTAACCCCTGAGTGCCACCGAGTGTGACCCAAAAACAAACAAACAAAAAGATATTATGAGCAAAGACAAACTTTAAAGGTTTAACTAATCAAAATCTTATATTTTATATGGGGAAATACATAGTTTTGTCACTTTATGCTAGAATAATCTGTGAATATAATTCTCATTCCAGAAACTTTTTAAGAGGACTACTATAAATCCCATTTTTATTCTCCAGTGCTAACCACGTAATTGAAATTTGAATTCATTCATTCAAGTAAGTTAAATGTAATAGCTTTGTCTTAGAGAGAAAGGTCTGCAGTAAATTTTTAAGGTACTTCAAAACAGCATATTGAGCTCAATGATAAGGAACATTAACCAGGAGTAGTTGATTACTTTCATTCATTAAGTCCTTAATTTCTGACTGCAGTAATTATCAAATTATAAATTACTAATGGAGAAATGAATTAAAATTTATTACACAAAGGCGCCTAATATATTTCTAAAAAATAAAAAATGATCACCAAATATAATTCATCTTGCTACATGTCCTAAACTAAATAGGAGCATTTTTTTTGTAAGTTAGTAGAAGAACATCCTTCAGGATTGTTGGAATTGAGTCTAAGCCATAGACTTTCCCATCACTATTGCAAGAGCATCTGAAGGAAAAACAACAAAGAGCCTATTGGACTGTCAAAATTCTGGGTAACCAACCTAGATAAAAAAAAATTTTTTTTTTAAAAGGGAGGCGAGGTGGATTCCTTGGAGGAGCTTATAGGTTACCCTAGGCTTTCTCCATTTCCCACCCGGCTCTGGAGGGAGGGTTTGGGTGGGGGCTTTGACCTTCAGGCCTTCTAGCGCTTGAAGGTCTCTTTTCTCCAGGGCTTCCTTACTAAACCTATCCATTGTGAAACCGTGCCCTGCGTGGAACATATTTACAAATATTTGGATATCATTGTGTTTAATCTATTTGTCATATTCAGAACACTGTGAAGAAGCTCATTTTATTCCTTTACTCCACACTCCCACCACCTATTACCCCACATTTAACCATTTTTTGTACTAATGATTTTTGTTTTGGCCAAGGTGGATTGCATATCTTTCACAGTAATTTTTGGGGGGAAGTCTGAAGCTTCAGCAGGCAACACGGGGACAACATGGCTCCTTGTTGTAGGCTTTTTGGCCAAGCTAAGAGGAAGATGCAGCCTCACCTGTCCCCCACAGCCTTCTCTCTCCTTCCAGTCCCCAGGGTTACCCCTGGACACCTGCTCAGGGTCCCAGCAAGTGGGTTCCAGCGAAGAGCAGTTTAAATGAGACTCCAGGCTTCCCTGTTCCTTCCCAGAGTGGGAAGAGGACTGCTAAACTTCAGACATCCAGCAATTAGGAAGCAAACGCCTCTCAGGGAGTCGGAAGCTTCAGCAGGCAACACAAGACGACATGGCTCCATGCAGTAGGCTTTTTAGCCAAACTTAGGGGAAGATGCAGTCTCGGCTGACCACCCCCCACCCCAGCCTTCTCTCTCCTTCCCCGTTCCTTTAGGGGACAGTGAGGGGACTGGTGAACTTCTGGCTTTCAGCAATTAGAAAGCAAATGCCCCTTGGGGAATTGGAAGCTTCAGCAGGCAACACGAGGATGACATGGCTCCATGCACTCTTCGCTTAGCCAAATCACAGACCAAAGTGGTGTCTTGGAAACAACACCCTCCCTCTTGACTATTTCTAAAACATAAAAGGGACACGTGTATCTTCTTTGTATATCTCAGATGTATTCCTTCAACATCTATAACTCTTTTCGAATATCCTCATATAGTGACAATTTTGCCCACTGGTTTTGTTATTTGATCGTTTGTTTGATTTTCCCCCCTTGAGATCTGTTTTATAAGCAATACTGGTAGAAGAGTATCTCTGTATAATTCATGTTTGAATTAAGTTACGGGGAATGTTGGACTTTATTCGTTGGTCTCCAGGTGCACCAACAATATCTTGTGGCATTGCTTCTCTTTTGCATAGACACATTAAAATGGAAAAATAATACATATGCAAACAAGTTCTTATCTAATAGAGATGGGAACACAAATTTGGTGATGCAATTAGGCCTTATACCCTAAACATAATGATTTGGCTTAGGCCTCAGAAGAATGGGCATTGCCCATACACACCTGTACAATGGATACCATCTATGGAAACAACCACAATTTTCTATAACATTACCAAGATGCAAACCTTTACCAGGGAAGACCTACCACTGCATTGGCATTGTCTTACTAAAAGAGTGCTCTCAACACCCAGACGACTCAGCAATAGCCTACTTGCAGGGCAGATTGCTCCACATTTAATGATATGCTGAAACTAGAGGATGCTTCACATCAGCCTGTCATCGATGAAAGAAATGAATAGAATCCAGAATCTTTAAATATAATAACCTAATACCAACAATAACTAAAGTGTGGAAAAGTTTCACCGGGACCATGGAGAATGACTTGGGTTGGACAGACTGGTATGCCTGGAACCCAGAGTCAGTCTTATGCCAATAAACTTCTGGGGTGAGGTCCTCTTGTAATAAGGCCAAGGTTTTTTTTTTTTTCCATTTTCCCCATATTTTTCTGGACCTATGCAAACAATGGCGATTGCCACTATCACACCTTTACTATATTTTTTTACTCTTATCCCTTAAAGAAAAAAGAACAATTTACTGAACTTAAAAACAAACAACTGTAGTAGAATGCCTGTCTCGAATACCGGCAGGGTGTGGGAAGGGGAGTGGGGGTATGTTACACTGGTGAAGGAGGGTGTTTTATTTGTGACTTTAACCCAACTATGATCATGCTACTTAAATAAAAATATATTTAAAAAAATAAAAAAGGTCTGGTTGGCTTGTACAATTCATTTAACCATCTTCTCACCCATTCCTGCATTTAAATTTTTTTCTTATGTTATAAATTTACTTATAAAAAATGAACTCAAGAAATCTTAGGCCCTTCATTTTCTAACTCATCAAAAACAAAATTATTCCCTCATGTTCTGGAATCATAGAAATAAACAAAAAACAACAAACTTACTATTAGGATGGATAAAATATTGGCTCTGGTTGGCTACATATCTGTCGTTACTGGTCACTAGAAATAACACTGTGTAATGGAAGCATCTGTTGGAATCTCATCCTGTATTCTTCAACTTCTTTTATTCTGAAAATCAACATACATCCTGCACACTTTTTTATAGATCAGAAATTATAATCAAAGTATTAGCTCAGTGTTTTTTAGACTTTCTAAAGAAGTCTGTGGTCTGAAAGTTAGAGACTATTGAACTCATTAATACCATCAGTTATTTAAGTCTCTCTTACTAGAGGGAAACCAATCAAGCAATTGGAATAAATAACTCAAGGTTTAGATATGTAGGCATAAATTGGATACAGTCTAGATGATACATAGTTTGCTTATTACATGCACACTGAAAGATGGTAGAATATGACACAGTCAGAGAACAAAGGAAAAGTGAAAGTGACAGAGTAGTGGAGCAATAGGATTCAAGAGGAAGGCTACAAAGTTCAAAGAGCAGTACTCAGATCAGGACCTTGTACCTGGAAAGGATAGAATATTGAACTTTCATCAAGAAGGGATACCGAAGTAAAGGCTACAGCTAGAAACAGAACTGAACCAGCTTATGTTATTTTAAGATAAATATGACATCATCATATGTGAACTATACTACACAAAATATCAAGAATCCATTCAAAATAACTAGCTTGTATTCTTTTTATCAGTAGTTTGGTCACAATGAGTTGCCTAAGTAACTCTTTCTAAGTTCACAATGGATAGGTTGAAAGCAATTCTAAGCAATACTGCTGATGAAAACTTTAACACCAGTTTCTCTGTCATAACATTTTAGTTTAGCATCTGATTTTCTTATAAAATATATTTAGTTGATCTATATATCATTCTATATACTTAAATAGCTAGAAGATATATAAAACTTTTAATAGAACTTATATCTAGATGGTGAGATTATATTTTGTTAGTCTAGAGTTTTCAATTATCTAACAATAACATGAAATACCATATATTAAATTTGCAGGAACTCATATTTTTACATGCCTGAAATTATGCAAGTTATTAAATCTGTTGTTTCACAGCAACAACTTGTTTGTAGGGCAGGGCTTCCTGCATTGCCTCCTAAGTGAGTTATGACATCCTATCTTAGACATATGATCTGTGTAAAAAACCATGATCTCTAACTACAGAAACCTGACTGACAACCATGAAGAAGAACTTTTACTGGGATCAAAGAGAAAGAATTTGGAGTTAGACAACTTAATATGGCCAAAGCCTACAGTTGGTCTTTTGGCAGGATGCTTCATGGATAGGGTCTCCTTGATTTTAGGCCAAAGGTTTTTTTATTTCTATTTTTACCCATCTTTTGCTGCATATAAAAAAAATAAAGCAAACAAAAAAACCTGCCCCCCCCCCCACACACACACCTTTTTATTCTTTTCTTTCATTGTTTTTCTTATCTTTTAAATAGGGCCTTCCAACATTTTCATAGAAACTTGGAACATGAATTACTTTATCACACATTTCTAGTTTTTTTTATATAAAACTAAAAAGAGATGAAATAAAGAAAGATGGGGACAAGCAGATAAGTGGTCTCAGGTGCATTGGTGGAGAAAAACAAGGACAGAACTAAACAACCAAGCCATAGTCAACAATAATAGAATCAAGAGACCTAAACCTTAATAATCTAAATTTAAATGGACCTGTTACACTGGCAGGCCTGTGAGAAAAGGATGGTGATATTACACGCACTGAGATCATTGGTGGAGGGAGGTTGTCACTAATGATGGGAATAGCCCTGATTCACTGTATATATATGAAATTGAATCATGAAAAACTTTGTAGATCATAATGGTTTTAATAAAATAAAAATTAAAAAAAATCTGTTGTTTCATACATAAAATAAATTAGGGAGAAGAAAACAGCAATGCTCAGCAAGAGCCAAAAATATAATAACTACCAATAATTTCAGGGTAATTTGGTTTTGGTTAATACCCCTCTGGAATTCTAAGAAGGGTGGGGCAGATCTCCATTTCTCCATGAACCACAGAAGCCTCATACCACACCCTATACATTCTGAAAGAAACAGTCCAGCTCAGAAACTAATATTATCAAACTGACATGTTTCCAAATTTGTTTAATATCTACAAATTCTAAACTGTGAAGTGGCCATATAACCCCTAAAAATTTTAGTGTCCGTCCAGTAGAAACATAGGAAATCTGATGGGGAAGTTTCATAACAATCTATCAGCTCAGTGAATCTAAACACTAAAACAGAAGGCTCAACTAGCATCAACTCAGTTCAGTAAATCCTTTGATCCCAACTATATTATTAACAACTTGGTAAATCACAGTGTTTCCAACAAAGTATTTTTGAAAAATATGTAAAAAATAAAGTAGGGAATGCAGAAAAGTACTGTTGATAAGACACGTGCTTTGCACTTCGTCAACAATCATTTGATTCCTAACATTGTATTATTGTTTCCTACATATACACTAGAGTAATCTCTGAGCACAAGGTCAATAGTAACTCCTGAACACCACAGGTATGAACTCCCCCATAAAAAGAAAGCATTATGCTTAAAGAGATATCACTGGGAATAACTTTTTCTATTTAATAAATTTAAGATCTTACATTTTAAAATTTCAAAGATCAGTAAGAAACAATTTTCATATGAGGTTGCAGTTATTCAGACTCAATAACATTAAGACACTAAAGATATATTCAACTGTAATCCAGTGATTTTTCGATAATAGGCAACATGAGAAAATTGAGAAGTTTAAAATAAAATTATTTTTTGTAGAATTTTTTTCAACTGAAGTAAGACATAAAAAAGGACTAGAAAACTGGACAAAGTCAGAATGAGACTGAGAATTTGGGAGTGTTTTTAGAAGATCACATTGTCTTGCTGAGTAGATGAAGTTATTTACTTCTAAAGTATAAACAAATCACCATCATTATGTGAAACATTTTCTAAATGTGCCAGCATTAATAATAAGATATGATAATTTTATCATACTGGTATATATGTGATAATTATTTCTGATATATATTTAAAGCCTTCAATCTTAATTTTAATTGTTTCATTTCCTTGGATTCTATAAAATATAGAGAGTATGATATTACAATTTGAGGTAGTAGCAATCAGTATAATTCTAGAAAGGCAAAAAGCCACACAACAACCAAGAAACCTATGGAAAATAAATTGTTTCCAGCTCAAAACAAAACCATATCCTCCACTGAGACCATGGATGACCAGAAATGATGCTTTGACAAGACTGAATGGAAATAAAGAAACCCACAAGACTAAAAGTCTTTCTTTTTGATAATCCCCAAGAAAACCATCAAACCAAGTTAATCTGGTTTTTTGGAAAATATATATAGAAAATCAACTTCACAAATATCATCTAGCACTATATTCCTAGAGTTACCTACAACCCAACTCTGGTATAGTGTAATCGTCCCAATCTGAAACTGCTATGCCTTCCCTTACAGTCTGACACCCTTTTCTTTGGGGAGTTTCTCAGCTTTCTCTCTTATCTCTTATGTTTTCTAAATAAATCTTTTCATTTAGTGTGGCTTCTTCAGAAATTCGTTTCTGTGACCTAAAGACACAAATCTGAACCAGGGTGGAGATTAGAACTGGCATTTTATCAGTTCTATTCTCTTTGGACTTACTCTTTCTCCTTACTCCTTGACAACACTAACAGTGCCTTTTCTTGCAAATTTTTAAGTTTCAGTAACATGAGAAAGAAATGAAATAATCACAATTATAATTGAGTAACTTTTTGGTTGGAATTTAAAATAATGATTATATAGTACCAATGCTTAGGGAATATTTAATGTATCAGAATATATAAAAGATAATTTGGTTACCTAAATGCACTGAATAAACTTGTATTTGCGTTCATTTTCAAAAAAACATTAAGTGAATTATTTAAGAAATTACCTTACCCAATCAGTTTGACTGCATGTGTCTGAAGCTTTCTATATTTTTCTAATCCTTTATTTATTGTGGGAACATGTCTATATATTCCTGTTTTATAATAGAAGAAATCCTTGTAGACTTGCATTATGGCTGAAAAAAAAACCAGTAAGATGATTTTTTAATTATTCTTAGAAGACCAGAAATTATCACAAATCAAAGATTAAATCGTCAAGAGAACATATGAGGATTTGCCATTAAACTTAATTTTCATTCTTAACAAGTGGCAATATTATCTTTGCTTACAATAACAGAATGTACCTATTTAGAATATTACTTAACTACACATTATCCATGTTAAAGATCATGAATGCTACTACAGAGTGGAGTCCCATACAGGAGGATGTTCACACACCTGACTGGTGATTCCTATTTCTCCATTAAAATTGTGTTCCACCATAAACATTTCAAATTTAATTAAGCCTGAAGCAAAAAGAAAATCTAGCAAACTGAAGTTAAAGCATTTTTTCCTTAATCCTTGAGAGTAAATATAAAGCATTCATGTATGATTTCAAAAAAATCCTTTCTAAAGAATACTCTGACAATATTTCATCCTTCCATATTAAGCTAAGCCAGGTTGAATTCTTTAGAAAGTAAGTTTATACTTAGTACAAGCTCTCCTTCTTTCCCTCACCTAGATTACTTCCTTACTGTATTCTAGGCTTCTTTATGGAAAGACTTGAGCAATTTAAGGTGAAGATTTTAAAATTCTTCCCTCTGTAAGACATGTATCAAAAATATTTTAACTAGAGGTGTATGCAATGCTTATCTATATTTGTCGAATGTTCCATCTAAGTAAAACAAGAATTAAGGCAATTGGCATTGTTAGATCAAACAGTGAACCTTGTACACCAAAGTCAAATATTTATGTTCCAGTTATATCATTTAATGTTCTGTATATTTTCTAATGTTGTTTAGCATTCTGAAAAGAGGTTAAATTTTCTTTTCTGCTCTAAATTACATCCCCATAAAATCTTACTTATCTCATTGTATTGTATGCATATATCTGTTTTTATTCTCTTTCTGAGACCTACACTAATTTTAATGTAGGATTTTGCAAGAATACAAAGATTTATGCATTCAACGTTTCATTTCCTTTGTTGAGGTGTGGGAGACGCTGGGTTCTCCCAGGCAACAATGAGCAGACAACCACATTGAATCAATAGCAAAATTAGTAAAGCAGCATTTATAAATATGTTCAGAGATTACTAAAATTATTTTTCTTTTCATAAATTGACTGACATCTTAAGGTTGTAAATCTCTCAAAGCACATTATTAAAATTTCTTCCTCATTGCTAAAAAAAGCTACCACTAGAGAAAAATGGGAAAGAGGCCATATAAGTAACTTGAAGGTGTATCTTTCTTCCCGTTTCTGACACAGAAACAGACTCAATAAAGTAATAAAAAACTACATAAACTACTCCGATGTCATTTTGAACGAGAAAGTCCAGTTTCTTCTTTCTAGCTGTTGTGAGAAAACCCATTTTTGACTGGCTCCATCCTACATTTATAAAAACTCCTATAATTCCTCAGGACCAAAAAATTCTGCTCTGAGTATTGGCTCATCAGGCAACAGAGGTATTAGGCAATGCCTAAGGCAAATGGCCAGGCAGATGACACAAAAGTCTCAAACTAACCAGACCACTCTGTAGGATTCTTGCATTCTTCCCAACATTCTTGCCAATTGATAAGAATGGAAAGATCCTTAAAAAAAGTATTAAGTACATGGAGTACACAGAACCCATTAATTTTAACTTAGTCCTATACTAAGTTTCTCTCCAATGAGGAGATTCTTTTCCTTTCTCCTCTACTTTCCAATAAACTTTTCTACCTTCTAACTCTTAAGTCTGAGCATCTATTTCTCAGTATATTCATTCTTGAAATATCGAGTTACCTGGGAATAGTGGACAGAGTTCTGCAGTCACTGTTCTAGCATCAATTTTACTTTTGGAAAATAGAACAAATTTATAATAGAATTACAATATATATATTTTTATAAACATATACAAGATTTATTCTTGACTCAAGCTGGCAGATTCTCATTAAAATTTTGTGAAATTAATGTTGAACAACTTACAAACTTAGCTTTATTATTTTGAAATTGCACGTTCTAAATTATTTTGTGAAATTCATGAACATTTTTATAAGCTGAAAATAAATTTAAGGTGCTTGTTTTTGTTTGGGTTTGGTTTTGGGAACCACTCAGAGTTCACTGCCTATTCCTGGCTCTGTACTCAGGGATCACTCCTTGCAGTGTTCAAGGGTACCTGAGATTAAACACAGATAGGTTACATGCAAGGCAAGCACTCCTCCCAGCATGCTATCTTTCTAGCTTCAAATTTCTTACACTTCTCAGACAACAAAAATTACACAATTGTAAAAAGAAAAAAATGTTCAAAAAAAATTTTTAAAAGCTTTTGTGCAAAATGCCCTAACTTTTAAAATTAATTTGCAAAACATGTTTAGGTGTATGCTGCAGTTTCTCAATTGCATATTGTTCTACATCGATAAAAATTCTCCAAAGACGATTTAATTCTCTAAACCTTACTTTTCCTGATAAGCCTAAAGCCACTATTAGATATAATTCAAATTTAAATCATTGGTTGTTTCTCAGATATATTTAAATTCTTATAATTTAATATTATTTGAATTTATACTTATTGTGCTAACAATGTTTTTGTTCTTTTGGTGTTTATTTTATTTTATTGCACACTGCACTTACTCTGCTATATATTTTACAGCAATAATACAGAAAAATATACTCTGTGAACTGAGCCTTTATTAATGCCATTGGTAATATAAGTGAGCAGCGAAACTTTAAAAGATAATCTTAAAAATTAAAGTTTAACAAGTTGTTATTATGTTATTACATATATATTTATAAAATAAAATATTTTAAGCTTACTTTACTTATTTTAAATTATAGCAAAAGATAGCATTTATAATGTTTCTGTTAACCCTTTTTAATACAATTTAAATCTATTTAAGCTAAAGGTGAAAATATTTTAGATATTATGTATGTTTCTCAAAAATATGACTGAACAAATAAAGTGAATTCCATTATTTTCTGTTTTATGTTTGGCAATGATTTATGATCACCCTGGAAAAACTTAGTCATCTTATGCTGAAATTAAAATTAATGTTTAAGAATTATATTTTAATTAAGTTTATTAAAATAAAATGCCCACCTATGAAGATATTAGATGAGCATATTTACCACAATTATGCTGATCTTAAAATATTAGACCCTAACAAGAACTCTAAAGGTAAAAATGTCCTCTTTACTAAGTATTTACTTGTTTCTTAAAGGAATAAATAAAGATATAATCATATTTCATCAAAGAGTACCTTGAACAGGTCCATTTTGCAGTATTTCTTTCATTATCTCAGTTTCCTGGAAGGAAAATTATCAGTGAAAATTATGTTTTGTTACATAAAATATACTATTGTTTAGAATACAATATTATTTGTAGTATAGTTAATTTGGTGGTACAGAGAATTCCTATTTACAATTTACCATGCTTTAAAGGACATGTTATATGCCACACAACATCTTGAAGACAGGATGTAGCAATTTGTTTCAGTGGCTTTTGTCACTTATTTGAATTTTATTTACTATATTTTACTTTAGGTAAAAGGTTACAATAGTGTTAAAGTCTACTATATTTATATACAAATTTATGATTCGAAGAGGAGATTTGGGACATTGGTGATGGTAATTTGCACTGGTGAAGGGAGGTGTTCTTTACATGACTGAAACCCAAATACAATCGTATTTGTAATCAAGGTGTTTAAATAAAGATATTAATTTAAAAAAATTTAATTTTTGTTTCTGTGGGTTCATGGGGTGGCATGTGTGGATTCCAAAGAGTGTCTAGAGGGCCCAGGGGCCACTCTGGTGACATACATCCAATACATTGCTTGAGCCTTGCCCTGCTGAAGGCCTACAAAACTATTATCAGTACTACTGGGAAAAGGAAATCCATAGAGTGCTGGGATTTGACTAAGATAGTTTATGCTCCAAACATATTGCTGAGATATCTCCACCATCTACGACCATGTTTGATCAATGGAAAATTTTCATAAGTATTTTTTGTGGGATCAATTTTGTGTCTATAGCCAGTACCTGTAAGTTCTGTGTGCTTAGACACTCCTGGCTCTGTGCTCAATTGTCATTCATGGTGGTAAATAAGTTAATATTTGTGATGCTGAGTATCAAACTACAGAAAACTGACTACAAGGCAAGTGCATAAATCCCATGTATTATTTTTCTCATCCCTTATCTCCTTTCCATTGCTAATTAGAACTAGCCCATTATTACTAATTTATAAGGTTCTTAAGGGCACTTTAGAGAACACTTTTTAATGTGGCTATTCAATACATAATATATATTTAACTAAAATATATTTAAATATATAGTATATATACTAAAATATAGTATAAATTGTATTTTAAAACTATAAATATAAAAGTTTATGCATAAAATAGCATTGTTTTAGAGTAGTTTTAGTAACAGCAAGCTATGTAATTTTTGAGTAAAGTAAACATTATTAGTTTTGACCAATAGACTCACATTGGAAGAGACTCTGTAGGGAGGAGAACATTGATAGATTCGGTTTGATTTTTCATAGTTATTGGGACATGGCTTTGTGGCATGCCTTTTTCCACGCCCATCAGATCTGCTTTCCATGGCACATACATTATTAGCATCACTTTGGTTCTTGAAAAGTGGATAGCAGGCATGAGATACCAATCTATGAGGGGAAAATGTTAAATTTAATATTTAGCAATATTATATTTACAAATATAAAAGAAATGCACTGTATCCCACTTGCATATAATTATGGTATTGAAAAGTTACAAGTTATCTTTGGCTACTTAAATATGTGTAGCTTTGAAAATGTTGACTGATCCCAACACAATAGTTATATAACATTCACTCTTCTCTATACCCCTAGTCTTTTAGTTATATAATAAGTTATATATATATATATTATATAAAAAGTTTTAAAACAAAAACAAATAAACAAAAAACAACAACATAAAGACTCAAGAGTATACTCTACTCCCTCAAAAGGGACTTGAAGAACAATTTGAATTAGTGTAATCAGACAAGGTTTCCTTGAGTCTTTTATTAATTTAATTAGTAATGTAGACATATTTCAACAGCTTATACTTAACTTTTCTAAGTTGCTCAATGTTGCTTATTCTATTAGAGGTGTCAATTTGGTATTTACTTAAATACAATGCATGCATTTTATAAGTATAGAACGCATATTTGTTTGTTAAAGTTATTTAAAAATTACAATATTTTTTCCTCATCATATTCCTAGATACACTGAATAGGACTTTAGAAACATATGTTATATAGGCTATTTACCCACGTTTTCTCAGGTACCACCAAGCTTTATCAATGCTTCCACTGTTACATCCACGATGGTTCTTGGCACAAGAGATCAAATTCTGAGGAGATAAGTTGGCTGTATATCGACCCTGAGACTGAATTGCTATTCGGTCAGCTGCCACACCTGTTTCAAATAGAATATTTTTTCAAATTGTTATAGTATTTTTCAAATTTATTAATAGGAAATGAACAACATTTCTAATAATTTACAGAGAAAGTTCTTCTGAACTTTAAGCCAGTCATCAAAATATTATAAAACTTAAAATGAAAGCCAATGCCAATATTAATTATGTGTTCCAAGTTTAGCTGTAGCAGAATTTTTTTGTTTGTTTGTTTTTGGGCCACACACAGTGACACTCAGGGATTACTCCTGGCTATGTGCTCAGAAATCATGCCTGGCTTGGGGGACCATATAGGATGTCGGGGGATCAAACCGCAGTCTGTCCTAGGCTAATGTGCACAAGCAGATGCCTTACGGCTTGTGCCACTGCTCTGGACCCTATATAAGAAATTTTTGTCAACTTTTGGTATTTTCTATTATTAATTGCAATGACTTTATTAGCTCATTGATCTTTTATTTTTATATTTTTCTGATATAATTAAAAATATGCCAATTAAAACTCCTTGAAGGAAAGAAACATATTTTTGTTACAAATACAATTACTTAATTATATTTATTATGTATCTTTCAAAACTGAATTGTGTTATACCAATAACCATGGGTATATTTTAATTAATCTGACTAAACTGAGGAATTAAATAAAAACTATCATAGATATGGTCCCAGATACACAGTTTTGTGGGTGAGACACTTGCCTTGCCCATAGCCAACCTGTATTTGAAACCTGACATTCTATGTGCTTGCCCAAATAACTAGGAGATATTCCTGAATATAGAATCAGGAGTAATATGTGAATACTACTAAGCTCAAACGCCAAAGTAAAAAATAGTCATAAATAAATTACTTGAGAATTTATATATCTATAGCTTATATATGGAATAATTCAAATCCATAACTTTAAAATTGCATATGATACAATCATGATAGTATTTATAAACTTAGCAGGCTAATAGGAATTTCTTTTAAAACATGTAATCACTCTATAATATGCTTTTATATTCATTTTAAAATTATTATAATCTTTTAGTAGTCAGGTATCTATTTGTATATACAGATTAATAAATTAATAGAAAGAACACTTATTTTGTATAAATCTGGAAATATAATTTCCCCCTCAATCTTACTTTTAGAAACTCTTAAAAGAGTTCTAAAACTGGGGCCAGACAAACTGGAAGGGCATTTATTTGCCATGCATATGGTCAACCAGGTTTGATCTCCATAATCCCATATGTTCCCCAAACCTGTCAGGATTGATTTCTGGGTGCAGACCAGAAATAACCCCTAAATGCAGCCAGATGTGGCCCAAAAGCAAACTAAAATTATTCTAAAATTTAGGCTATAAATAGTAATTCTTTTTATGTCCTTAATATCACCTAATTTCAATGATCGAGCCTTATATTCTATTTAAATAATTTTAGCATATATAGACTGAAGTAACTGAGTTATCAGAGAAAAACTGTATGTTATCAATTTATCATTCTGACATGATAAGCTAATTTAAGTGAAAAAAGGTGGATGAAAATTTGACATATTTTATTGCTGCATATGTTAGAGTCTCATCTTGACATCTAATTTTCTACTTCTACTTGAAGAAAACAAAATTATAGCTTATTTTCTATTCATCCAATTTTCTCATAATTTATTGTTCTTTGTCATCAAAATTATATACTGGAATACTTCTTAGTGTTAATTTAGACTTATTAGGAAATAACTGATTTGAATATGTTGACATATTAATGGTTCCTTGGGTATTTCATGACTACAGCATATAGAGAAATCTATAGTGAAATTACTGGCACTTTTCAGAATTTCAATATGTATTAAATTTATCAGTTCCATTTTATTTTTAATTTTCACCTGTTATTGTTTTATAATTCTTGGGGGAAATTACATTATTTAATGACCATTGCTATCCTCAAAAATTACTCTCTATATTATGATAGAATATACAAGAAAATAATTTAAAAGACTTTATTACTTGCAGTAGAAAATGCCCATGAGGCAGCACAATTTTTTTGATCCAGTGGCCCATGCGTCCATCCAGGCCACTTATATGAAGCAACAAAAAACTCTGGAAGAACAGTAGTGTCAGGTAGAGAAGCCTAAACAAGAAGAGGAAAATAGGTCAAATACTTTCAAATGTATAACCATTAGAAGAAAATACCATGCACAATTTATAACAAATAATTCTAATTGCTCTGCATATTCAAGTCACCTGAATAACATTTCCTTAAAACATCATATAATGTTTTATTTCAATTAATGTAAATATTACAATTAGATGTAAAAAGTCTTTAACAGGGGTCAAAGGGATAGCACAGTGGTAGGGTGTTTGCTTTGCACATGGCTGCCCAGGATGGACCTAAGTTCGATCTCCAGAGTCCCATATGGTCCCCGAGCCAAGAGCTAGTTCTGGCACATATTCAGGAGTAACACCTGAGAGTTACCGGATGTGCCCCAAAAACCAAATACAAAAAGTATTTAACATAGTACTAAATTATAAGAAGAATATGTATAATGCTTTTTTGTGAATATTCATGAAATACCATAATTTTAAACAATAATTCTGTGATCTTGATCACAGATTTGCTCACATATATGAAGGATCACATGATACTTGATACTGTATAAGTTCATTTCACAAATAAAGCTTATTACTAGATTTCCTATATGATCCTGCTATGAATTAATTTCAATATGACCCATTTATGATAATTGTAATTTTTAAGAACTGTATGTTTTACAGCAGCTATTACGAAATAAAATTAGGGTGAATTTTCTTATTTTCTTAAAATCTTTGAAAATTGAAAAGAAACATTTAAAAGTATGTACTACTTGGAAGTAGTAGTTAGGGCAGAAAAATATATTAAGGGCATCCAGATAGGAAAGGAAAGGTATTCAAGTTCTCACTTTTGCAGATGACAAAAGACTGTACATAATAGATTCTGGAAACAATCGATTTGTAGGTAAAGTGAGAGACTACAAATTTAATATGCAAAACACGATGGCATTTCTATATACACATAATAAAATGAAAGAAATATTTAAAGAAATTATCCCATTCACAACTGTCTCAGAAGTTCAAACACCTGAGACAACTTAATTAAGGAGATGAAGACCTATATATAAAACTACATAATAAGGCTTCAAAAATAAAAGATGACTCAAGAAAAGAATTATCTACCCTTCTCATAGGTTGGAAGGATTAACATCATTAAAATAGCAATACTTCCCAATGCATTGTACAGATTTATTGTAATGCCTATTAGAATACCCATGATATATTTCAAAGTAGTGGGTCAAACATTCCTTAAATTTGTATGGAAAAATAAACATCTATTGCTAAAGCAATCCATGACAAAAAGATGAGAAGAATCACTTTCCCTAGCCTTCATATCTACTGTAAAGCAGTAATCATTTAAAGAGTGTAGTTCTGAAATAAAAACAGACCTTGATCAATGAATAGACTTGAATATTAGAGATGAACCCACAGGCTTATTAACAATTAATTTCTGATAAAAGAGCCAGAAATACAAAATGGAGTAAGAAAAGCCACTACAAGTGGTGCTGGGAAAATTAGTCAACTATATGCAAAATAATAAGTTCAGACTTCTCCTTAACAAAAGTCAAATCAAAATGGACTAAAAACCTTGATATCAACCATGAAACTATAAGGTACATAAGAGAAAATGTAGGAAGAACACTGAGCGACACTGAGGCAAAAGATATCTTCAAGGATGAAACATCACAAGCAAAGAAATTGGAAAGAAATATTAACAAATGTGATTACATTAAGCTGAGAAGCTTCTCTACCTGAAAAGAAAATGGTGATTAAGAAACAAAGATTAACTACAAAACGAAAGAAACTATTCACCCATTTCCATCAGATAACAGGTTAACATTTAAGAAATTAATAAGAAAAATATAATCCTATCCAAAAAATGAGAAGAAAAAAAACAGACATTTCCTCAAAGAAAAAACACATATGACTAAAGGCACATGAAAAAATGCTCCACATCACTAATCATCTGGGAGATACAAATCAAAACAACAATGAGGTATACAAGAAAGATTGAAACAAGTCACAAAGATCAAGATCACCCAGTGCTGGCACAGGAATGGAGAACTGCAGGTGGGAATGTGTACGAGTAGAACTTTTTGGGAAACAGTATCAATATTTCTATTAAAAACTAGAAATTGATCTTCCATATATTCCAGCTATGCCACTTCTGGAAAATGAAGTCATGATATATATTTATATATAGGTAAATATGAAGATTAGTATATTGAATGAAATGAGTCACAGTGTTTTTAAACACTGTGGTTCTCACAATTGTTAGTAAAGGGGATTTATATATATAAGTGATAGTGCATATCATTTTATCTCTGTTCAACTCCCAGTTATTGTTTGGAGTGATCATTTCCAACTATCATTGTCATTGTTGAATATAAGGAAAAAGTAATAGATTGGTAAGAGTATTTAAAAACAATAGAGATGATGGCTAGGAGGACAAGTCCATGAAAGAAAGCTTGCCCCAAAAAATAGATCAGTGAAGTTAGAGTAGAGAAAGGGCCACAATGACAATGATAGTTGGAAATGATCACTCCAAACAATAACAGTGTTTAAAAACATGGAAAAGGACAGAGAGAAAGAGAGAGAGAGAGAAGTAAAATGCCTGCCCAGGAGCCAGGCAGTGGAAGATGGGGGAAACTGGGGACATTGTTGGTGTGAAATGTTCATGGGTAAAGGTGAACATTGTAAGACTGAAAATCATGAAAAACTTTGTAATCATAGTACTTAAATAAAAGGAGATAAAAAGAACAGTTTCACTGCTCAACTATGCTTGGTGATGACTAGAAACCAAGACGCTATATTTCTTTCTTCTTCTTCTTCTTCTTCTTCTTCTTCTTCTTCTTCTTCTTCTTCTTCTTCTTCTTCTTCTTCTTCTTCTTCTTCTTCTTCTTCTTCTTCTTCTTCTTCTTCTTCTTCTTCTTCTTCTTCTTCTTCTTCTTCTTCTTCTTCTTCTTCTTCTTCTTCTTCTTCTTCTTCTTCTTCTTCTTCTTCTTCTTCTTCTTCTTCTTCTTCTTCTTCTTCTTCTTCTTCTTCTTCTTCTTCTTCTTCTTCTTCTTCTTCTTCTTCTTCTTCTTCTTCTTCTTCTTCTTCTTTCTTTCTTCTTTTTTTTGGGCCACACCCGGTGAAACTCCTGGCTATGAACTACTCAGAAATGGCTCCTGGCTTGGGGATGCCAAGGAATCTAACCACGGTTCGTCCTAGGTTACTGCGTGCAAGGCAAACACCCTACTGCTTGTGGCATGCTCGAGCCCCCAAGATGCTATATTTTAATTAACATTTTCTTAACCCCCTTTTCTTTTTTAATATATTTTTATTTAAGAACCATGATTACAAATATGTTTGTAGTTGGGTTTCAGTCATAAAAAGAATAAACCCCTTCACCAGTGCAACATTCCCTAAAATGTATATGTATTTTAGAATTAAAACAATTTTAACAAAAAATAAACTATGTACTTCAAAATATGTAATAGCACGAGGTCTTAAAACCAATGCTAAAACTTAGGAGTTCTTTCAGTTGTTTAAGATGGTAAATTAAATATTGTAAATCATGCTGTTTGCATGTTACTCAATTATTATCTAAAGCCCACAATGTCTTATGTTGTGTTTTGTTTCACAAATGTTGGGAAGTGCAATAAATTCACTTCCATAAATAACAAAATTCCAAATAAATTTTTTCTTCTTGCCTCTTTTCTTTATAATTATGCATTCACAGTATCATTTTTGAATGCTTTGTAGCTTTCAATGTGTGTTATATTATTATCTATTATTTTGTTAGTAGCTCAAAATATGATTAAATCAGAGCATCATATTTTATAAATGAGGAAATCAACTTAAATAATTTTAATGATAAGCTAAGCATTCTTGGTTAAACAAGAGACACTCTTTAAAATTTATAAAATATTTATAATTCTTATTGCTATGCTCCTCTTGTCATTTCTATACTTTACCTGATAAAAACTTAGTTACAAAAGATAAATACCTACAATAGCTAAATTTGTACCTATTTAAATGTTTTATATTTAACCTGAATGTCAGGGTACTTAACATTTTGCAAAAAATTGTTACTTGTGACATAAAATAGCTTTAAAAAAGAAAAGAAATCCTAGAATTTATGTGATGCTTAAACATATTATATAATGTTTTTAAAATTTTGAAGTTATGGGAAAGTTCACTTTTAATTTTTAAAATCTATTTTTGGTTGACAAAAATATTATTTAAACTAAGGTCAATTACTATAAAACATTATTACTTAGATGATGGCAAAGTAGTTTACTCTTGAGTAGTTACTCTTGAGTGCCTGTATGATCATGTGAAGAGTAGTGATTTTTAAGCTCATATGCTGTTAAATTGAACATACTGCAAAATTTAAGGTTGGAATAGAATAACTTGACTACTGTGGTAATTAGAGAGCTATAATCTCACCAAAGAGTCTTTCTAAAATGATTATAAATACATATGTGCATTATTTAAACCTCCCAATTTTACTGTATTGGCATGATTGCATGTTTTAAATGCAACATTTTTTCAACTGGACAAGAAGAGTATCAAATATAATCTTAATTTACAAGTTACCTTTATCACTCAAAAACAGAACTTTCTAGCAAACCTCTCATAGGGTATAAAACCAAAAGAGTTATCATTTATTTACATTAACACATATTTTTGGCATTCCCAGAACTCAAAAACAGCCTATTAAAATCATATAAGATACATAAACTTAGACTATGCTAACGAAGAGTAAAAGTGGAAGGATGTGATGAAGAAGTAATTTGAAGGGGCCAGAGAGAAAGCACAGAGGTAGAGCATTTGCCTTGCACGTGGCTAACCTAGGATGGACCGAGGTTCAATCCTGGAGTCCCATATGGTCCCCCAAAGCAGGAGCAATTTCTGAGTGTATAGCCAGGAGTAACCCTGTGCATTACTGGGTGTGGCTCCCCAATACAAAACAAACAAAAAAAAGAGAAAAAATAATTTGTATACAGCCCGTCTAGAAAAAATATATACACATAAGAAGAAAAGTAAAAGGAAAAATCAAACCAAAACAAGCAATGACAAAAACACAACAACAACAAAACAACAATAAGAAAAAAGAAACAAAAAAGGAAGGGGGACTGTTGTGGCAAGGTTTTGTAGGGGGTTGTTTGTTGGTTGGTTTTATTGCACAAGCACAGTAAGTATTGGGGAAATTAAAAGGGACTTCCTTGGCCATAGAGATAGAGTTTCTCCAACTTTGAAGCATAGTTGTCTACAGGCTCTAGACATGCTCATTGTCGAACCCCAAGGTCTTTTTATGGTGCCAGAAAATTTTCTGCTCAGTTTTGATTGTGAAAATCAGTCCTATGTAGCTAGAGTTCTAGGTATTTGCACAGATCCTAGGACAAAATCTAGGATAAAGTCTTTCTTTATGGTTCCAGAAGTACTGCTTTATTACAGTTGTTGTAGTCAGTCTTCTGTAATTAGTGATCTTGGATTCTACACAGATCCTAAGACTAAGCCTAGGATAGAGACTTTACTTATGGTCCAGAAGTTCTGTTCAGTCAAAGTCAGACCTCTGGAATTATAGATCTTGGTTTTTGCACAGGTCAAAGGACAGAGTGTCTTCTAATTTTATCTTACCATTAGATAATGAGGTAGGGCAACTTGCTTTTATATCGAGGTGTTTCTGTTTTCTCATCATCAGGATGTCATATCAACCTGGCGCAAGTTGATGCCAGAGCGGTATTAGTAACTCCCTGGGTGGAGTTTGTTTCCTGGTGCTATTGCAGGAAACTGTGTCATTTCTACAGTTGGGATCTGATGTTTGGGATTGGATGGTCATTGCCTGATCACATGAAGTTAAGTCCCTATAACAAATGTTTAGGGTAGAAAGTGCCTCTATATTATAAAATTTATGGATTCTTAACCCTAGTAGATAAGAGCTACATAAGATTTCTCTATTTTTAATATGCCATGCAAAAGGAAATAGTGCCATATTATATTGCTGGTGCTTTAGAGGGGAAGAATGACAGGGTATACAATATCTGTGCCCTGGTTTTGACCTGAGCTTTTATCTGACTTTTAAACTGATTTTTTAAATATTTTATATTCCCGAAACTTTTACTCTATGTCTATCCTTCTCTGACTCATTTTGCTTAACATAATACCCTCCATATCCATCAGTGTATAAACAAAAATTAAGACTTTAATTGATTCTTTTCTATTGATTTGTTTCTTGTTAATAGATATCCGGTATTATAAAAAAAAAAAAAAAAAAAGCCCTAGTCTAGGGTTTGATCTACGACCTGCACAACAACCATGATCTCTAATTCCAGAGGTCTGACTGAGACAATAGCAACATGAATGGGTTTTCTGGTAACATACGAAAGACGCTATCCCAGGCTCCATCCTAGGATCAGCGCAAAGGACCAAGACCACCGACTGCAGAAGATGGATTAAAATGACACTGAGGGAACAGAACTTCTAGAACCACAAAGAAAGACTTCATCATAAGTTCCATCCTTGACCTGTGCAGAGACCGAGATCTCTAGGTACAGAGGTCTGATTTTACCATCCAGGACAAAGCAGAAGTCTTCCATACACCAGAAAAGCACCAATGAGAGAGTAAATGAACTAGAAAGGAGTCTTTCTAGTTAATCCCATGACAATATACTCCAAGGGTGGAGAAACCCTGTATCTCTTAGGCCAAGGGAATTCCTGTTCGAATGACCCCAATGTTTACTGTGCCTATGCAGGAGGGAGAAAAAAAAGACAAAAATCACAAAATAATCTTTTTCTTTTTCTATCTATTTTTTTCTTTGATTTGGTGTGGATATTGAACTTGTCCATTTTTATTTATTTATTTATTTTATTTTTTCGTTTCTCTTCTGCTTTGTGCTCTGTCATGTTTTTCTATTTCAAGACCATGGCTATTATGTGGTGCCTATCTTTATTGCTATAGTGCTCACTGGATATTTTATTCGATACTTCTTTTTATGCTTTTGTGGTGTTTCACCTTCTTTTTCCTCTTCATCTCTCAAACCAAGGATGAGGGCCTCTAGAAGGACTCTGCCCATTTTTGGAGTTTTTGATTTTTATTCCATTTTATTACTTTTCTCTTCTTCAAACAAAACCACATAACTTTAACTATCTAGTCCCGCCTCCCAATTAGAGGGGGATATAATGGAGGTACCATGACCAAACAGTTGTAAGATCACTAAGTAGTAAGCTAGGCACAGAGGGGGCCACTCATTCTAGCATCATCGGAGGTGAGGGTGGAGGATATGGGAGGCAGGACGGGAATGGAGGAGGAGGGAGGACAATTCAGTGGTGGGAATTCCCCTGATTCAATGTTAATATGTACCTAAAATATTACTGTGTATATGTAAGCCACTATGATTAAAATAAAAATTATAAAATAAATAAATATCTGGTATTACAGATGGATGTGAAACAACCAGCTTTTTAAATCATTTTTTGGACATAAAGGCACTGAAAAATAGAATAAGAGAAATTTCCTGGGGGTCCAAACCAGATAGTACAGGGTGATCAAATATCAAAACCTTTTGCATCTCTGTGCTCTTCTACTAAAATGTATCTCTACGGTTAATAACATAAAAAGATAAGCCAAAGGCTGATACCACACCATTCTACTTTTATTCACTGCACCAAGATAGAGCCTTACAATTAAATATCTGTTATTGCAAAGCACAGAACTGGTCAGTAGAAAGTGCACAATGGAGCCATTTTGGAACCTACATTCTCATTTTTAGTTATTGACATTCTAAAAAACTTTATGCTTTTTATATTCTGTACTTGTTGTATAAAATTATATATGTCTAGTATATGTTCCCTAATGGTACCTGACCACCTTTCCTCTAATAAAATGCATATTATTCATAAAAGCTACTAAATGTATATAAACATATATCAACTCTAATCAGTATCAAATAAATCCCCACTTCTTCTCTTGAAATCAGTATGATTCAGAGCCAGAGAGATAGCATGGAGGTAAGGTATTTGACTTTCATGCAGAAGGTCAGTGTTTCGAATCCCGGTGACCCATATGGTCCCCCGAGCCTACCAGGAGCGATTTCTGAGCATAGAGCCAGGAGTAAACCCTGAGCACTGCCAGTTGTGATCCCCCCAAAAAATAAATCAGTATGACTCTAAGCTAGTGAACATTAGGTAATTTCAATTTACATAAATTACCCTTTCATCATTAAAAACACCCAAGGGTTATTTTAGTTTTGTGGTCACACTCAGCAGAGTCCTGGGCTTACTCCTGGTTTAGGAATAACTCTGGGATTCTGGGGATTGAATCTAGGTCAGCTGTGTGCAAGTCAAACCAGCTATACTATGCTCTGGCCCACCAATACTTTTATTAATGTAATATTAATCTAATATATAAATATTGGATTCCAGAACCACCAATTTAATTTATTTGGGAGAAAAATTAGATTTTTAACTTACTATAATTTTAGATTTTTGTCACTCTCAGTTAAGTCAAATGCTTACTAGGAAAAAATGCCTTTAAAGCTATACAGGCAAAATAATATTTTGCTGAAGCCCAACATAGCATCAAATATAATAAGTACTTCAATTTTATAAATGTTGTCACACAAAAACTGAGAACCTGCAAATATATACATAATGAAATTTTCTCAAATAATTTCCTTAGAATTATAGTTCTAAGGAATTATAATAAGTAATTACAAGAAAAGGAGTTGATTAATCAAACAGCTCTGAAAAACAATGTTTTTTTTTAAATTAAATGTACTTTATTTTCATTTACTGCATGTTTTATAAACTGTTGTTAGACTCTAAGAAATGGAAATGATGTTCATATTTTACATGGTTTTGAGCCATTGCAGGGAATTTTATTTAGTTTCATGTCATTTTTATTAGAGAAATCCTATGCTCTAGAACACAATTTTAGAAGAACCCTTTGGAATAGAGATTCAAATTGGAAGAATCCATAAACACATTTGTTTTTGGAGATTTTCTCACAGTGAATATTTAGGGACCATTATTCTGTTCATGTTCAATTGTGTTACAATCTAAACATATAACTATGACTAGTTTAGAAAACAAAGTTGAAACATCCAATAGAGATTTGAGAAATAGGACATATTGCCACAAGTTCAACTGAAATAGTATGCAAATGAATTTTATAAAGTCTGTTGAAGAGGTTGTTTACATTTTCACTCAAGGAAGAGAGGAAAAGAGAAAGAAATGGACTCATTATTCACATACTAAATACTCTGACGTTCTTTTCGTTTTCAAACTCTTGGCTCAGATATAGCAGAATATTGGAAGGCACACTCAGTGACTGGCTTTACCCATCCTAGATGTGAAGGATTGAGATGAACTGATAAAAATAATAATCTTAAACATATTCTACCACCATGCTATTTGAATAGGCTCTTGTGCCATGGCATCAGCAGAATCTATTGTGTTTTGGGAGACTTATACTATTTGTACATCTGTTCATGTATGTGAGAGTTTAATGTTACTTTTATAAATAAAATAGATGTTTCTGTTCAATATTAAAGTACATAACCATTCCACACTTTTGTAATCAGTGCTCCAGTTTCCACAAAATCTTCAATGTACTGTATATGGCATTAAGTTAAAAGACATTTTTTAAGTTAGATAAAATAATTATCAATCCCTGGGGCTGGAGAATTAGTACAGTGGGTAAGATGCTTGCCTTGCATGAACCTGACCCAGGTTCAATCTCCACCATCCCAGATGGTCTTCTAAGAGTGATCCCCGAGTACAGAGTGAGGAGTGATCCTGGAATACAGAGCCAGGAGTAAGCCCTAAGCACTGTAGGTATAACCCAAATACAAAAACAAAATTTTTATGCTCATCCCCTTCTCTGACTAATTTTACTCAGCATAATAATCTTCATGTTCATCCATGAATAGCTAAATTTTATTGTCAGAGACCAATATAGAATTGAGCAGGACATAGCAGTCTTGTGTGGCAAGAGTACATAACCTAAGGCATTGGCTAGCCCCAGAGCCCTAAGAAATATCACAGTTTCCTATCAGGCATACATTCCAGGAAGCTTGTTAGATCCTTGAAACATCACTACCCTGAGATGTTCCTGTGCCCCTTATATAAAGATGGCATGTAAAGATTACCTGTAAGATGATCTCTGTAATGCGGGCTGTTTATCCTGCCTTCTCTCCACCCCTGTAAAAATTGTGCTTAAAAAGAGCCTGTACCAATCAATAAAGCGAGACCTTGATAAGGCACTTTACTTGGTCTCTGTCTCTTCTTTCCCCCCATTCTCTTTTCAGGCTGGGACCCCTCCATACCCACGAAAATAACCTGTCCTGCAGGCAGGACATTTTATAACTTAATTTTCCATAACAACGTCATAGCATTCCATTGTGTAGCCACTCATCTATTATTGAGCACCTGGGTTATTTCCAGATTCTGACTATTGTAAATCACTATGTTCTTTGAACATAGGAGTGAAAAGGGTTTTGTATTTTTGTGTTTCTGAAGTATATCCCTAGATGTGGTATAGTGGATCATACGGAAGCTAAATTTATAGCTTTTTTGAGGAATATTCATATTGTTTACTAAAGAACCTGAACCAGTTTGCATTCCCATCAGCAGTGAATGTAAATCCCTTTCTCCCCACATCCATGCCAGCAATGGTTGTTTCTATTTTGTGTGAAGTGCAGTTATGTGTGGTATATAAGACAGTCAATATCCAGAGGCAACAGAGATTAGGAGGTTCATCTCATGGTAGGAAGCTTCCCACAAAGAGTGGTGAGTGCAGTTTGAAGAGAGAAGAATCTACAAAAATGATAGTTGGAACATTTTGCTCTGGACAAGAAATTGTTGCTAAAAGAGGAAGAATGCAAACCACAGTGCATAAATGAAAGAGAAAGATAAAGAGAGAAAGGGAGGGTGGGATAATGAAAGAGAGAGAAGTATATTGCCTGCCCTAGAGACAGACTAAGGTAGGGAAGTCAATGTGGGAGAAAAACAGAAGCCGTTGTTGGCAGATGGGTGCACTGGTGAAGGATGGTGTACATTATATGACTGATAAACAACAATGAACAATTTTGTAATCACATGCCTCAATAAAAAAATTAAATTAAATATATTTCAACAACCTGTTCTTCCAGAAGAACATTATTTTTTCTCATTATTTGATTTTTGAGGCGTGGAGGTGAGAAGTGGCAACTGGTGGTGCTCAAAAGCTAATCCTGGCTTGATACTTCAGTTTGCTCCTAGAAATATTTATTTGGCCATATGGTGCCAAGAATTGTACCCAACCTCCATGCTCTCTAGACCTTTGAATGATATACATAGCTCAATGTTTAACATTAAGTAAAATTCATTGAAATATACATTAAAAGAATAAACAGTTTGTCTTACCACAATGTATAGAAAAATAAGTTCAATCAATCTTATTTATGCATTATATACACAATTTTAAAATATATAGCTAACTATATAATTTTTATTTCTTATTCCAATAATGTATACATCTTAGTTATCATACAATAAATAAAATGTTCTTTTACTTTAACTTCCAACAAGTCATAGAAAACACGTTCACTTATAACTTTCAATGCAAATTAAAACATACAAATTTTCATTGGGTAACTGAAATATTATACTATCAAACTCTGAATTTAATGCAAAATGTTAGAAAACATTAGATACATTAGTTTTTCTCATCAAGTTTTATATTTTATAGCAAACTTGTTTATATGTATTAGTTTTCAAACAGCTCCACCACGAGGTTAGATCTGATAATAATAGATTTTATAACTTTATAATTATGCCTGAAGAATTAGCAACTATTTAAAAATATTTTTAAAGACAAAATGTATTTATATATTTTATACATATTTATTTAAGCACCATGATAACAAACACTTCTGTATTTGGATTTCAGTTATAAAAAGAACAGTTCTCTTTACCAGTGCAACATTCCCATCACCATTGACCTCCAACTCCCTTCTCCTCCATGTACTACTTGTATTCAAGACAGGCATTATATTTCTTTCACTCAACACTCGTAAAATATGTAATTGTAGTTATTTCTCTAACTGAACTCACTTCTCTTTGTGGCAAGCTTTATATCATGAGCAGATTCTTCCAGCCCTAATCTCTATTGTCTCTGACTATTATTACAACATGTTTTTTTATTTTTCTTAAGTCCCACAGATAAGTTAGATTATTTTGTATATATATTTCTCTCCCTCTGACTTAATGGCAGAGCATAATAATTTCCTTATTCATCCATATATAGAAAATTTTCATGACTTCAATTTTCCTGACAGCTGCATAGTAATCATAATATATATGTACCATAGTTTGGAGCCACTCATCTGTTGTTGGGCATCTGGGTTGTTTCCAAATTCTGGCTGTTGTATATAGATAGCACTGCAATGGATATGGTTGTTCAGAAGGCATTTATATGTTGTATCTTTAGGTTCCTAGGGTATATGCCTAGGAATGATATTGCTGGATCATATGGGAGCTCAATTTCCAGTTTTTGAGTAATCTACACATTGTTTTCCATAAAAGCTGAACAGGACAGCATTCTAACTAGCAGTAAATGAGAGTTCCTTTCCCCCTGCATCCCTGCCATCACTGATTGTTTTTGTTCTTTGTGCTGGTGCCAGTCTCTGTGGTGTGAGATGGTACCTCATTGCTGTTTTGATTTGCATCTCCCTGATGATTAGTGATGTGGAGCATATTTTAGTGTGCCTTTTGACTATTTGCATTTATTTTTGTCCTCTTTTATTTCCTGAAAAAGTGTTTTGTAATTTTCTTTGTATAGGTCCTTCACTCCTCTTTGTTTCTCTTTTTATGCAGGGGGCCACACAAGTGACGCTCAGGTGTTACTCCTGGCCATGTACTCAGAAATCGTCCCTGGCTTTGGGGACCATATGGGATGGCGGGGTATTGAACCGCGGTTCATCCTACGCTAATCGTATGCAAGGCAAACGCCCTACTGCTGTGCCACCACTCCAGCCCCAGGTTCTTTCACTTTTTTAGTTGTCTCCAGGTATTTGAATTTCTGTGATACTACTATCAATGAAATTTTGAATGCTCATTTATTTTCCATTATTATTGAAGTACAAGAAGGTCATTGATTGTTTCATGTTAATTGTATAGCCTGCAAATTTGCTATATGAACTATTGTTTCTAGAATCTTTGAATATTTAGGGTTTTGTAATTATAGAAACATGTCATATGCAAACAGTAGGAGCTTAACTTCTTCTTTTTCTATCGGTATGCCCTTGATATCTTTTACTTACCTAATTGCTATGGTAAGTACTTCAGTACTATGTATAATAGAAATTGTGAGAGAGGAAATGCTTGTCTTGTTCCAGATTTTAGAAAAAAAAGACTTTTACTTCATTTCCCTTGAGAATATTATTTATTTTCCCTTAGCTTGTGGTATATGACCTTGATTATATTTAGAAAAGCTCCTTCCAAAAAAATTTAAAAAAAAAAGAAAAGCTCCTTCCATTCACATATTATTGAGAGTTTTTATCATGAATGGGTGTTGGCCATTATTGAATGCTTCATTTTCTCTATTGATATATTCATATGGTTTGCATTTTGTTAATATGTTGTATTATGTTGATTGATTTGCATATGTAAAAACAATCCTTGCATATCTGGTATGAATGCTACTTGGTCATGGGGTATGATCTTCTTGATGAGGTGTTGGATCCTATTTGCTATAATTTTGAGGAGGATCTTTTCATCTGTGAGGTGTTGGAACTTATTTGCTAGGATTTTGTTTAGGATCTTTGCATCTGTGTTCATCAGAGATATTGTTTTGTATATTTCTTTTCTTGTAGGATCTCTTTGGATTTAGTATAGGGGTGATGTTAGCTTCATAAAAATTATTGTTTTGTACTTCCACAATATATTGTTATATTCATTATTTTTTAAAATTATTTTTAGACCCATGTGTTTTACAAGTCTTTTACATTTATATTTAAGGTACATAATGACAGTGAATTAGGGCAATTCCCCACCACCAATGTTGACATCTATTTATCCCTGTTCCCAGCATGCATCCCATACTCCTCCCCTTTGCCCTCTGGAGTGCTAGTATAATCGGGCCCCTTTGTATATAACATATAGTAGAGCTTGATCCTGTTATCATTTACTTTGGGTTTGGTATTTAGGCATGATCTTTAATTATTTCCACTTAATGTTCATGTGACTGTTTTCTCCTGGTACCACCCACTTTCTCTTTTGTCTTTTCTTTTTGTCCTTAATTTATGAGGTGGAACAAAATAATTCAAGTTTTGTGTTCTGTTGGGGAAAAAGAACAATAAAAACCTGGGAGGAATCCATCTAGAAGCTATTAATATCAATTTAAAAGAAGAAAAAAAGGAAAAAAGAAAAAATGAAGAAAAAACAACGACTAAATACTCAACAGTCACAATAAACAACTACTAAACAACAACACAATAAAAGAGGAAAAAATGGAGGGCCAGTGTGGTGAGGTTTTGTGCTTCCCCCCCCTTTTTTTTGCACAGGCACAGTAAGTATTGGAGAAATTTGAAAGAGAATTTTGTTTTATTAAATTCTAATTTTTATTTTTCTTGTTTTGGTTCTGCTTAGTATAAAATTCTAGTAGAATTGTCTTTCTTGGGATATAAGCTCAGGTGAAATCCAGGGAATAGGGAATGTATAGCTTGTCTTTTTTACCCCCCCCCCCCAATGCACCAACAATATAATATGGCATAATTTCTTTTTGCACAGGCACACTAAAATGAGGAAATCTTACATGTAGAAACAGTTCTTATACACTAGAACAAAAACCCATACATTTTACAACACAGGGATGTTTTCCATCCTGAACATATGTCATGGGGACTCATATGATTGAACTCATGTGATTGAACATCGACCACATAAGCCTGAACTCAAGATCTCAACCTTAGAAATGGCACAGATACCTACAGCAGCACCAGCAAGTAAATTCCCCCCAGGGGAGTCCCTAATACTGCTCTGGTACTAATTTGCCTAGGATATGTTCATATGACACCCTGTTGACAAGGATGTAGAAACAATTTGATCAAAGGGCCGGTTTTCCTACCTCATCACATAACGATGAGATAATATTAGAAAACACTCCATCCTTTGGTGCAAAAACCAAGATCACTAAATATAGAAAACTGACTACAAAAACAGTGAGTGAGCGGAAATTTTGTAACCATAAAGAAAGACTCTATCCTAGACTTTGTCCTAGAATCTGTGCAAAAACCAAGATCTCCATTTACAGAGGACTAACTTTTGACAATCACGACCGAGCAGAACTTTTCCTGAAACCACAAAGAAAGATTTTGGGGTTCGACATTGAACAGGTCAGGAACCCATAGTAGGGCTCATCACAGTATGCTTCAATGGTGGAGACATCCTGTATCTCTTAGGCAAAGGGAATTTCCTTTCTAATTCCCACAATAATTAATGTTTCTATGCAATAAAACAAAACAAACAAACAAACAAAAAAAAACCACCTCACCATACCAGTTTCCCCTCTTCTTTTGTTTTTAATTTATATTTATAGCTTCTAGACAGGTGCTCTAGCTCGCTTATTATATTTTTCTTTTTTCTTTTTAATCAGAACCATAAAACATAAATCATCTTGCTCTGCCTCATATTTTTGTGTCTTCTTACAAAGTAAAAAAAAATGTAGATGGTACCGGGGCAAAGCAGTCTCATGAGCATTGAGTGAAAATAAAAAAGGATCAGTCTTAAATACCAACTCAAAGTTAATGAAAATAGAATTGAGAGAGCTAAACCACAACAAACTATATACAAAAAGGACCTGTTACATAGTCCAGGGGGCTAAGGGTAGAGTTATGGGACCCATGTTGGGAACAATGGGAAGAGAGGTCATCGTTGGTGATGGTAATTGCCCTAATCCACTCTCACTATGTATCTTAAATATAACTCTGAAGTACTTGAAATTCATTGTGGTTTCAATAAAAATAAAAAAATAATCAACCTTAATTTTTGCTTAATTCACTCTCACAATGTACCTTAAATATAACTGTGAAAGACTTGTAATTCACATTGGTTATAATAAAAATTAAAAACAATAAACAACCCTATTTCTGCCTAAATAATCTGAGAAATGGATATGTATTTGAGTCTGAAGACAGTCATGTTTCTTTGCAAATAATTACCAATGTTGGACACTATTAATCACAAATATACACAGAGACCATCCTGTGCTAAATTTTTTTTTTAATTGGAGAAAGGTAGAGAAAAAATTTTATTCAGACATATATCCACAAAAGCATATTTATTTCTGGGGCAGGAATGATAGCACAGCCATAGGGCATTTGCCTTTCAATTGGCTGATCCAGGATGGACTTCAGTTTGATCCCAGTGTCTTATATGGTCCTAAGCCAGGAGCGATTTCTTAGCGCATAGCCAGGAGTATCCCCTGAGCATCACCGGGTTGTAGCCCCAAAACAAAAAAATATCATATTCATGTTCAGTGTACTCAGAAGTAATTTAGCATATTGGGGTTTTTTCTATCTAGTTACCAAGCTAAGAATGAATTAATTTTTAGCTTTATTTTCTATAGTTACTACTTCAATTCAATTTGTATTGACTATATCTAACTTTCTTATATTTGATCATATATCAGGGCAAAACTAACACTGGAAAACATTTTGAAAGATCTCTAGAATTCAAAGTACTGCACCATGGAAATAAACTATTTTATCATAAGTGGGTAACTGGATCCCTTGTAGATAGTTGAAAAATCCTTACTGCTTTCCTTGAATTACCACACAGCTATATTACACATTAATCCATTGCACTAAATAACCCACTTATACCAAGTTTTAACCATTACTATTCTTCATTTAAATATCCCCACAGAAAATTTTATGCAAAATATTGCTCAGCAGCCAATAACTGATTCAAGATTAGATTTTCTATGGCAAATGCAACTTGGAAAAAATAGACTTCATTATTTTCTAAACATAAAATATACCAATTTTCAAAAACATCAAGCTTAAATAAATATTCTGAGATAATGTAATCAGTATATATACACTCAAAAAGAATTTAGTTGGCTGTAGTTATTAGTAAAAGCAGGGGAAAGAACAACATTATTCTTAAAAAGACCTAATGTACCTTTCTTAAATGATTCTGTCTCTTTTTCTCTTCAAGAGAAGACACTAGTGAAAAAGAAAACAGGAGAAAAACAACCACCACCACCTTTTTGGCAAGTTTATTTTATAATTATGCCAATAAAATAATTTATATGGGGCACACCTATAAAGATTTTTTGTTTTACTGACAATGAAAGTTTCAAAATGATAGATTTATGTTTTTAAAGTTTTTTCCTTTGAAATTTAATTAGTCATAATGACTATTAGAAATCTAGAATTATTTTACATGCAGATAATTTAAAATGCCAAAGCTTCACAATTTCAGCAATTCTGTAGTAATTTTTATTTTTCTTAAATTAGATGTGAATTAACTTCTTTCTTTTACAGTTCTTCTGTCTTTATAACGTGATTAATAAATGCACCCACTAAGAATTACAAAAGCATTAGTATGAAATTTCTTCTCTGAGTTCTGAGCTCATAATTTAGCTACTCAGTAATAAGCAGCTATTATTTTCCATTCTCCTACCAGTTATCTGTTTCTACTACACTCACAGGGGTCTCAAACTTGCGGCCTGACGTACAACATTTTGTGGCCCTGCCCTAGAGGAATCTTATTTTGTTTTGTTTTGTTTTAGTTGTTTGGGTCACACACACACACACACACACACACACACACACACACACACACACACAATGTTCAAGGCTTACTACTGACTTTGCACTCAAGAATCATCCTGACTTTGCCTCCTTCGGGCTGCAGGTAAATTGAGTTTGAGACCCCTGACAGGAATTGAAATAAAAACTCAAGGGGACTATATCTTTCTAAAGCAAATATTAAAAGTCTAATGAGAACTCTATTGGTTCATAATCCACCCAATTACAAGTAACCCTGATTTCTCCAGAGTTTAGGGCTTAGAGATAGCCTTGACGTCTTCATTGTAGTGAAGTATGTAATCAAGTAATGGGGAAATGTTCTGTGTTTGGCTTTTACAGCAGGCAGTAGGAGTCAATCACATATCAACTGGATAGTTTACGTGTCAAAGAGAGCTCAGGGGTTAGTGTTAAAACTGCCCTTCCCCTGGGACTGAAAAAGACTTAGAGTATTACAAGCCTTTTTAAGATACCTATTATTGGATAGCTACTGTGAAGCCTGGAGCAGAAGTGACTCCATTTTGTTAAGTTTCCTTTTCAGGTTTATAAGGTTAAATTCTAAATAAGAGCTAAGCTCCTTTCCCAACAATATTGATGCAGACACTAAGGCCCTAAACCACAATATATCTCCATAGATATCTAGCCATTAAAAAAAAGATGAAAAAAAAAAAAAAACCATGATGAAACATCCTAGAAACACCCTACACAACAGTGAATCAACTTAAAGACCAAGACTTCCTGCTTCTAATCCTATATAACCTGGCTTGTGACCCCTGGGCTGGGTTGCTTCTTGCAGGAGGTGGCCCTGATGGTCTATTTGTAGCTTGTTGGTTGAAAAATAAAGCCTTGCTTTATTTCAATTGTGTGGTTTCATCCTTCAACTTTATACCCTAACAATAATAACTTTTAAATATGATGGAAACACCAATAAAATAATACAAGGCGTAAGATTATTAGAAATGGAAAAGTTTTATTCAAAACAGTTTATTAGGTAAGTTGAAGGTATTCTATTAATGGAAAATTTTAATTCTTGAGGGGGCAAAGCTTACATTTTAGTTTATGTCTATAATTGCTTGCATTTATTTCTTCCATGTGGCAATGTATAATTAAGACATACTCAATTATAATGAATTCACACAAATGGGAATTATAAATAAATGTTGTCTCCATATATAGTTACTCACATTCAAACAAAAACACTTAAGCCAAAAAATAACCCACTTACCATCATTTCATTCATACTCAGAAGCATGGGGCTAGGTGGCAAGGTACCAAGACGATTTTTGAAACCTTCTTCTAAGGTCATTCCCCAAAATTGGCTATAGTTCTGAGCTGTCCATCTGCCTTACAAATAAAATAAAAAAAATATGTATAGATTATGTGACATTATTTTTACAAATATGTGTTTATATATATTCATATATCTGAAATATACAGAACAGATATAATTGTCACAAAAATGTGAATGATGGATGTAAAGCAGATATTCCTTAATATCTTGTTCATTATTGATTACTGTAATATGAAGCATATGAGACATTTTTTAAGTTAGGTCCATTTCAATTATGGTAACGAGTCACAGGAGAAACTTAAGGTCATATTAATATAGACTATTTTAGAATATGTAATCTACATAAAGGGATTGATGGTAATAAGGTCAGTATACACACTTTCTTTTTAATGTCATTAAATCGATTTTAGAATTTTAAATATACAGGAATAAATTTTTAGATTTTGAGGGGGTTTGGGTCACATCTGGTGACTCTGAGGAGTTAGTTACTCCCAGGTATGCACTTAGAAATCGCTCCTGAATGGGGGACCATATGGGACACCAGGGATAAAACTGAGGCCCGTCCTGAATCAGCTGCATGAAAGGCAAACACCCTACCGCTGAGCTGTCACTCTGGCCCTATTTTTTTAGATATTATAAGTAATGTTTGATTTAATACTTGATCTGATATGAAAACAAGTCAACTATGTTAAAAGACTTCATAAAAAGGATTACATTAATGCTACTTAATTATTCAATGTTATTAAAATATTTTATTAAAATATTTAAATATATTAAATTGTGTGATTTATGTTAATGCTCAGTAATCTATTGTTAATAAAAATTTTAAAATAGGGGCTGGAGATACACCACAGAAGACAGGTATTTGTCTTCTATGTAGTCAATCAGAATTTGTTCCTAGATACCCTATCTCAGGGGTGGCGAACAAGTTCGACACAAAGAGCCACAATTTTAAACTGAGAGATACACCAGGCAGTGACCTGCCAAAACAGACAAACACTCACACAAAAGCATATCATTTTAACAATAATATATTAAACACATATTACATTTTGCCATTTTGAATGAGGGCAAAAATCCTGCAGTGATGGTGAGGGTGTGCTGCGTCCTCCACACTAAGAACTAACGGCCAGATGTGACCCAAATTGTGACACACGGGTTCCCCACCCCCCCTCTTTGGCCCATGCAGTTGTTTCCCAGGGATGGGAGATGGGAAGACGCAGCCTGGGGGCGGGACTATGCGCTTGGAGATCTCTCCTCAGAGGTCCCTCCTCAGAAGCAGCAGAACAAAATCCAAGCTGGGCAAAGAGCCACAGTATACAAAATAATGATAAGAGGCAAAGAGCCACATTCATTTTGGCCGGGAGCCGCATGTGGCTTGAGAGCTGCATGTTCGCCACCCCTGCCCTATCTAGTCTCCTAAATTCTGCTAGGCAATATCCCTAAATGTGGAGCCATTGTAAACTCTAAAAACAGATGAATATAGCTCAAAACCCCAAAGTTAAATAAGTAAAATAAAAAATTAGGTAATAAATAATGTAAATATTTTGACAAATTTTACCTTTCCACATAAAATTAGATTTATTTTCAAAATACACTGAAAATAAAATTAAAAATTAAATATTGATAGAAGATGAAAAATGAGAAAGAAAAAATAATAACCAGGTCAACAAAATTACGATTACTTAAGGTAAATATATTTTCAGCATTTAAATCAATTATAAAAATATTCCTGTTGTGTTTAATAACTAAAATATTCATAATATCATAGATTCTTGTGAATTATTTATGATAAAGGATATTTAATTTTATTTGGGGGGGTCACACTGGACGCTGCTCAAAGGTTACTCCTGGCTCTATGCTCAGAAATCGCACCTGGCAGCCTCCGGGGACCATATGGAATGCAGGATTCTAACCACCGTCCTTCTGCATGCAAGGCAAATGCCTTGCCTCCATGCTATCTCTCCGGCCCCTATTTCATTTTTTTATTTTTTGTTTTTGGGGCCACACCCGGTGAAGCTCAGAGGTTATTCTTTGCTACTTGCTAAGAAATCATTCCTGGCTTGGGGACTATATGAGACACCGGGGGACTGAACCACGGTCTGTCCTAGGTTAATTGCATGCAAGGCAAACACTTTTCTGCTTGCACCACCACTCCAACCCTGATAAAAGATATTTTAATATTATATCTAGTAAACCAATGCTCTTCTTCTACAGATTTGTTATTTAATAAGAACATAAGCAAATCAGAGCTTAATTCAAGGTGTCATTACCCAAATAATTTTATTTAGGAAAGCTCAGTACATATTTAAGGTACTATTTAAGTCATTACTAAGAACATAGAAACAAATTCTTCTGGGTTTATGGATATATATTCCTAAAAATGCTTTAAGATAGAAATAATCTTATTTTGCATCTTCACAAATATTTCAGAGTAGAAAAAAGCAAATATGTCTACAAGAAGGAGCTCACATTTTTTTAGGGTTTTTTTGGGGGGGAGGTCACACCCGGCAGTGCTCAGGGGCCACTCCTGGCTCCATGCTCAGAAATCACTCTTGGCAGGCTCGGGGGACCATATTGGATGCTGGGATTTGAATCAGTGTTCTTCTGCATGAAAGGCAAATGCCTTACTTCCATGCTATCTCTCCAGCCCCCAAACTCACATTTTTTTAATGAAGCAAGAGAGGTTTTATCGAACATAACTTAGTTTTAAAGGATGTGAAAGGAGTAGAGAGATGACTGATTATTCAAGAGTGAACAGTGGCTTGAGAGAAGGGCAAGTCTGAACTGACATTTTCTGTAAAATAAAAAGTGATTTCTGTACTCAGTCTTGGAAAATAAGAATAAGTTTGATAGGCAGATGTAAAAAAAGAGCACAATTTATTCTAGATAAATATAACTTGAGATCAAAATTTAGAGGTATGAAACATAACATATTTATTAAGTGCTTCAATATAAGAGACTGGAAATATGATAAAAATAATTTATAAAAATATATAAAATTTTGGGGCGGTAGCAGTGGCACTAGAGATAAGGCTTCTGCCTTGCAAGCGCTAGCCTAGGACAGACCGCGGTTCAAACCCTCAGCATCCCATAGGGTACCTTTCAAGCTAGGAGCAATTTCTAGGTGCAGAGCCAGGAGAAACTCCTGAGCATCAATGGGTGTGGCCCCCCACAAAAGAAATTTTAAAATTTTATTTATAAAATAATTTATAAAGCATTTGAACCATTTTTATGCTAAAAAATAAAATATTGTATTTAGATATGTTAAATCAAGAGTAACCTTAAAGAAATTATCGTGAGTGGCAGAATCACAACTTTCTTTTAGAAAATAATTATAAAAATGTGACTGAACTATTAAAACTTGGTCAGATTGAAAAGGAAAAATAAAATATGCTATTATTATCTAGGTTTAATATAGAAATTCAAGAGAATATAGCTTAAAACAAATAAAAATATCTTAAATTTTGCATCTGTGAATTGTAAGAACTCTGACCGAAGATGCATACCAACATTTTATTTTGTGGATTTGATGACAAGCTAGAAGCGGGGAGATAATAACCTAGAGTGGGTAAAATAGATCATTTTTCAGGTGGGAAGTGTTGCTTATTTTGAGAAATAAATGAAAAAATAATAGTAACATAAACAGTGAGCTATACATTGAATTAATAAAAGAAATAAAGTTTATAAATGTGATAAATTGAAAGCTACCAAGAACTATTTACATGAAGAAAAGTCCAATTAAAGTTGGAGATATAGTACAGCTAATAGAAAGGAAGGAATCTTGTAGTGGACAGCAAGGCTGGTTCATGTTCATTTCCCAATAGCAATACATAACACTTCATGGGGCAACACGAGTTATCCCTGAGTGCATAATCAAGAGTGAGCCTTCAGAACTATCAGGTGTGTTCTCCCCCCAAAAATATAGAAAAATGTTCTATTTTCTCAATTTCTGAAGGTGGATTTCCCTAATGACATTTTGCTGAGTTGAGCAAAATAAGTCTGTTACTTTCAAGAATGACCGGCTTCATAATGTTTCCATTTAATTCCCATTACAACACTGTAACTGCAGTAAGCAGATTAGGATAGACCAGTGGTCAGCAACCTGCGGCTCGTGAGCCACATGTGGCTCTTTACACTTTGAATTTGGCTCTTCTGTGTGCCAGGCAGCAGCTCCAGGAGTCAGGACTCTACTCCTAGCCTCTGTCAGTGCCCGCCCTGTATGCAGCCCCAGAGGCTAGCTCCACACAGCTCCAGTCAGGTCATGTGGTATAGGGGCCGTGACTTTCTGTGTGGTGCCACACAGGTCCAGTCAGGTTATGTGGTATGGGAGGGGGGGCGTGACTTTCTGTCTGGCACCGGGGCATTGAGGTAGTATCTCTCTGCACTACAGACTGAGGAGCAATAGAGAGAGCTGTATGTGGGTCAGTGGCTGCATCATGGTACTTGGTGAGTCACTGTCCAGCCTGGACCCCCCCATCCCCTCCCCTGTGGGACAATATATGTATTGGGGCCTGTGAGCCAGAGCTTCATGCATTTTTTTAAATCTAGGAGCCAGCAAAATAAGTTAGTGGTTCTGAGGTCAATATATAACAGTACCAGTGAGGACTATTTGAGTGAACCCTGCTTAAAATATCCATAATGAGCCCCACTAATTTTATAATACTATTTACACACACATAAGATGCCATATATGCGTTATGCACAGATCCCTCCCATAACAATGCGTCATCCACAGATCCCCCATAACAGGGCGTCATCCACAAATAACAGTGTGTCATTCACCAATACTAGTGCATCTTCACAGATAAATAACAGAGGATAAATAAATAACAAGAGAAACGTTTTGAAATGTTTTGCTTCCTTATTATCAGAAATCAAAGCATTCTTCTTTGAGAAGGGTGTTCACTATCCAGAATTAACAAATAATCAGTGGATTCAAAAACTGTATTTCATGGTGGATGTTACTTCACATCTAAATCAGTTTAATCAGAGGAAAGGAAACAATTTTTTCGATGTTAGAAGAAAATATTTCTTTTGAAAACAAATTATCTGTTTTTGCTCAAGATTTTGACAGAGAAACTTTGATTCACCTTCCAAGCCTGTTGAAACATCACCAAGAAAATAATTCTGATATTGACATTACCTATTTTAAAACTGCACTTTTAAATATGAGAGAAGCTTTTCTCAAGAGGTTTCAGAATTTCAGAAAGAGCAAACCGACGTTGGTTGGCCTTTGTTAAAAAACCTCTGGATGCCACTGTAATGGAATTAAATTTTTCTCCCTTTAATAGCAACATTGGCAACTTTGAAATGCAATTTCTGAAAAAAAAACAAAAACAAACAAAAACAAACAAACAAAAAAAGAGATGCAATTTCTGAATTTAAAAAACAAAGAACTGTGGAGCTCAAAATTTGAACGTCTTTGTGCTAATTTAGAAAGACTGGAGAGACACAAATGTGAACTTAGTTCACAGCACAAGTGGTCTGCTTTGAAAGACCTGGAGAAGGAAGATATGTTGATTTTTAACACCTGGAATAGTATTCCTGACTATATAATCAACTAAAAATGCTAGTGTTTGCTGTTCTTTCCTTGTTCGGGTCTACATATTTATGCAAACAATCATTTTCAAGCATGAATCTTATCAAGAGTAAATTGAAAAATTGTTTCGTGCCTAAAATTAAAAACAACTATATACAAACCTGACTTACTCAAACTATCCAAGGAAATGCAAGGCCAATGTTCACATTAGTGTTTGTGACTTTGTCATTGTCAGGATCTAATTTTCTCTATACTGTAAGGCAAATTTTATGGAATTTAACATTATTTATAACTAATATCATTCTAAAGTTTTTATTTTATTAGTTGTATTATTTGTATCCTCCCGACCTATGTGGATACTTGCATGCAGAATATTCTCAATAAAAACTTATCGAAACTAAAAACAGTTTACCATTCTATGGATTTTTGCTTTTAAAAATGTGGCTCTCAGGGCCGGAGAGAGCATGGAGGAAAGGTGTTTGCCTCTCATGCAGAAGGTCGGTGGTTCGAATCCCGACATCCCATCTGAGTATCCCATCCCTGAGCCTGCCAGGAGTGATTTCTGAGCCAGGAGTAACCCCTGAGCACTGCCAAAATAAATAAATAAATAAATAAATAAATAAATAAATAAATAAATAAATAAATAAATAAATAAAAAATAAAATGTGTGGCTCTCAAAATAAATTTCAATCGTGGTTTTGGCAAGATTTGGCTCAGTTGAAAACAAAGGTTGCCAAAAACTGGGATAGACTATCAACAACTAAACCAAAACTCCAGAATTGAGAATATGATTTTCTTAAAAAGTTCAGGTCCACTTGAGATTTTAAAGGTCTAAAGACAAAAAAGTAACCGTAGAATACAACAGCACAATCATCTCAGTTGAATTCATCCCACTGCTGTTATGAATAAATGAAATGCTTATGGTCATACATTTTGGATACGTAGAAGATAGCTGAAACATTTATCTATTTTTCCTCTAATTTGTTGATTTTCATATGTATGCATATGTGCACACACCATTTATATAAAATAATGTACATATATTCATATATCATATATAAATATTCATATCATTGTTTAAAAAGCCATTTACAATAAATCACATATTCACTGCTTAGGAAAATGATAAATTGCATGAATACTTTAGTTATTTTTGCCATCAAAATTTCCACAAATGAAGACATGTTTTGTTGATATTGATTGCACTAAAATAATAGAGAATAAATGAATATGGGTAAGTTTCATATAATGAATAAAAATTTGGATCTAAAATATCAGCAAGACATGAAAAAAGGTATAAAGCAAAGGTCATATATATTTATAGAGGCTATTTTGAAAAGTACTTAAAATATAGTATTATATTTTTACACAATTTGAACCTCAGGAACATAAAATAATGAAGAATTAGAATGTACATTGCTAGTGTTGGAGCGATAGCACAACGGTAGGGCAGGGCATTTGCCTGCCAAACCTGGACAGACCTCAGTTTGATTTCCAGCATCTGATATGAATGTCAGAGCAAGCCTGCCAGAGCAACTTTCTTCCATCATTTTTTTTTATTGTTTAAACAATTAGACATTTTACTAAATTAAAGAATATACTTGCACGTAAATACTCTGACAAAGATATGCTGCATAAAAGGAAAATGCCCTACTGCTGCACTATCAGTCTGGCCCCATCTTTTTTTAATTAAATTTTTTATTTTAGATACAGTATTTTATATATACAAAATATATATATTCTTTATTTAAGCACCATGATGACAAGCATGATTGTAGTTGGGTTTCAGTCATAAACAAAAAGCTCCCCTTCACCACTGCGACATTCCTACCACCAATGCCCCTCCTCTGTATTCACCCCTGCCTGTATTCAAGACAGGCACTCTACTTCTCTCATTCACAGTGTCATATTTGTTGTTATTGTAGTTATTTCCCTAAATGCACTCACCACTCTTTGATTTGGGCTTCATTTTCTGAGCCAGTCCTTCTAGCCCTCATCTCTATTATTATCATGATAATGTCTTTAATTTTCCTTAAAACTCATAGATGAGTGAGAATATTTTATGTCTATCTCTCTCCCTCTGACTTATTTCACACAACATAATAGTTTCCATGGCCATAAAAAAATTTAATGACTTCATCTCTCCTGATGGTTGCATAATATTCTATTGTGACTATGTATCACAGTTTCTTTAGCCATTCATCTGTTGAAGGGCATCTTGTTTTTTTCCAGAGTCTGGCTATACTAAATAGCGCTGCAATGAATATAGGTGTGAGAAAAGGATTCTTGTATTAAGTTTTTTGTGTTCCTATGGTATATTCCTAGGAGTGCCTTAGCTCAAATATATGGGAGCTCAATTTCCAGTTTTTTGAGGAATCTCCATAATGTTTTCCGTAGAGGCTAGACTCAACGGTATTTCCATGAGCAGTGAATAGGAGCTCCTTTCTCTCCACATCCCACCATCACTGATTTTTCTTGTTCTTTGTGATTTGTGCCATTCTCTGTGGAGTAAGATGGTACCGTATAGTTGTTTTCACTTGCATCTTTGAGATGATTAGTGATGGAGAGCATTTTTCATGTGTCTTTTGGCCATTTGTATTAATTTTTTTTTAAAAAATTTCTGTTCATTTCTTCTCCCCATTTTTGATGGGGTTAGATATTTTTTTCTTGTTAAGTTCTGTCAGTAACTTGTATAGTTTTGATATTAGCCCATTTTTGATGGGCATGGGTGAGTAGTTTTTCTCATTCTGAGAGTGGTTTTTGTATCCTGAATACTATTCCTTTGAGGTGCAGAAACTTTTCAGCTTAATATATTTCCATTTGTTTATCTCTGCTTCCACTTGTTTGGAGAGTGCTATTTCCTACTTGAAGATGCCTTTTGTCTCAAAGTCATGGAGTGTTTTACCTATGTGTTGTTTTTATATACCTTATGGTTTTAGACCTGCTATCAAGGTCTTTAATCCATTTGGATTGACCTTTGTGCATGGTGTTAGATGTGGATCTGAGCTCACTTTTTTAAAAGTGGCTAACCAGTTGTGCCAACACCACTTGTTGTAAAGGCTTTTCTTGTTCCATTTTGGTTTTCTTGCCCCTTTATCAAAAATTAATTCATTGTATTTCTGGAGAACATTCTCTGACTACTCAAGTCTATTCCACTTACCTGAGGATTTGTCTTTATTCCAATACCATGTGGTGACACATACTCTGCTCAAGGATTGGTAGGATTAACATAATTAAAATGGCAATATTTTCCAAAGCATTGTACATATTTAATATAATCCCTCTAAAGAGACTCATGACATTGTTCAAAGAAGTGGATCAAACACTCTTGAAATTCATTTGAAACAATATACACCCACGAATAGCTAAAGCAATCCTTGTGAAAAGGAATATCAGAGGCATTATTTTCCACAATGTTAAATTATATTACAAAGTAATACTTATTAAAACAGGAGTGATTTATGAGTGCAGAGCTTGGAGTAACCCCTGAGTGCCACTAGGTGTGTCCCAAAACAAAAAGTTAGTAAAATAAATGTGTATTGCTTTAGAAAACATTCCTCAATTTTTCACCCTCAAGCAAATGTTTTTTCAAATCTTGTTCTTTAATTTTTCTTTGTTTGTCTATGGATGATTCTTTTAGTTATCATTATACTTTTTATTTTATTCATCTTATGTTTGTTAATATAGTAGTTTGCACCAATGCTTATCTATTAGGTCAAAACCCTATTCTCTTAAATGGATCTTGAGTTGTCTCCAAGGGAACATAGGTTAAAAATTTTCCTTTTTTGCTTTTGTTTTTAGTTCTTACCTGATTGTGCTCAATAATTACTCTTTGTGGGAATTGGGGGATCATCTAGGGTTCCAGGGTCAAACACTGGTAGGCCACACAAATCAAGCACTTAACCCACTACTATCTCTGATATCCACTGTAATTCTTTCAGCCCCTGAAAAGTAAATTATTTTCTTCAAGGATATTATCATTGCTGAGATATTGTGTACTCATATGCACTTTTATTCTTTCTAAACTTCTTTAGACTTATGTGCCTATTGATAACAAAGAGCTTGACTAGGATTTCTCGGAAGTGTACTTGTTATGCCAAGCATTTGAATTCTTTTAATAACCTGACTTAGATAATTTCTCATGATACATACTTTTATATACTTTTAATAATTTATTTATCACTTACCCACAGAAAATTGTAAACAGTTTCTCAAGAAATACCAAAAATGTCATCATATTATCTAAAATACCAGTTAAATACCCACAGAAATAAAATAATTAAAGAAAATAAATGTCATCAAATGTTATTTCTAGATTATGTGTCATCTAAGAAAATACTTAGGCACATTTACATTTAATATTTTCATTGTTCTGGGAAGTATACATCTATGTATTATAGGAAATGTTATTTCTGACTTTTAGAAAGGCACATTTTATGAGTACCTCACTTTTACAGCACTGGCAACAGATCTTCTCATACAAATATTTTCCTAGAACTTAGAAAATGCTTTCCAAGTGATATAGCAATTTGATTAAAGTCAGAAAAAAATATAGGGCAGACTTAAATCAACTCTTTATTTGCAACTACAAAATCCAATGTCTCTGCATTCCTACACACTATCCCTTTACATAAGTGGAATAGTAATCAATGCACAGCACAATGAATTAAGTAGTGCACAGTGCAAAGCATTTAATCTCTTGGAGATCATGAGTTATTTCCAGTGTTTGTCAGTTAAAACTTTTTTAAATTTGTTAGAAAAAGTTATTAAAAATAAATAAGTCAAGGGCCGAAGTAATAGCACAGCAGAAGTGTGTTTGTCTTGCACATGGCCAATCAAGGACAGACTAACCTGGTTTGATTCCCCACATCCCATATGGACCCCCTAGCCAGGAGTGATTTCTGAGTGCATAGCCAGTAGTAACCCCTGAGCATCACCGAGTGTAGCCCAAAACCAACAACAACAAAGTCACACTAAAAATATGTAACCAGATCTATCTTTCAACTTAATTGTAAATAAAATTGGTTAGATTGTAATCAGGTCAAGGAAATTGTGTAAATAAACTATTTGGGAAAATATCAAGAAAACTTTACAAAGGTCAGGTTCTACCTAGAAATATAAGCTCTATAATTGACTAGGTAAAGGTAATGAAAAAGCTAAAGGAACAGATCGTTTGAACAAATCCATTCATTTTGTATGCTTCCTAATTTTCCCTGAATACTTGCCCTAAGCAGAGCTCTCTTTACTCATTTCACTCACACCATGACAAGATCTGTTCTAGACTATTTAAGACCATATCCTATATTTCTTTGTGATATACAGATTTTAATATTAATTACTTAATGTTCATCTTCATGCAATTCACCTTTGCACATCTTTTTTTACTGTTTAATTTCTTGCCCACTCACATATATATGATGATCATTTAGAAGTAAATATCTAGGATATAGTTAAAACCTAAGAAATACCTAGGAGTGCCCAAATCCACAAAAAGAAAGATTTCTTACCCATAATCTCCTGTATTGACATGTTCTATTAATTCTGGCTGAACAAGGCATATATTCTGGGAACATATCCACTGTTGTCCTAAGCATGTGCTGTAAATATTTAAAAATAAAAGAATTTTATAATTAATGGAGTACATGTCTAAAAATTTTTATCCAGCAGAGCAAACTGTTACTGTATAAAACATAGTTTGATTAGTTTGCAATAAACAGTTTTATTTTAACAGAAATACATTACAATGCATATCCTATTATATTATATTTTCTTATATGTTTTATACAATTAAAAATTAAGCACTTTGTTCACAAATTTTATTTGGTTCATTTTAATTCAAAGTATGTATAACATCCTTAAATAGTGAACTTTTCCTGACATCAGTGTCCCTAGTATAGCTCTGACCCAACCACCCCATCAGCCAATGGGGCAGGCATTTTATTAATCTCTTTCTCTCTCTTTCATCTTATATCTCTCTTGTTTTTTGAAAAAGTGGATTGTATTACTGCCACTGAAGGGGTACCACGCATATTGCTTTAGCCATTTTTAGCACTCAATTTTTGTACAGAATAGTTCCAACTATCATTTGCTACCTTAACTGCATTTACCAATCACTGTGGCAAGCTTCCTACCATAGATCTTGTGGCTCTGATCTCTATTGTCTCTGAATATTATTACAATATTATCCATTATTTTTCTTATATTCCACAAGTGAGTGAAATTATTCTATATTTATTTATTCCCTCTGACACATTTCACTCAGCATTATAATCTCTATAGTTCATGTATAAGCAAATTTCATGACTTCATTTTTTTCAAAAAGATGTGCAGTATTCCATTGTGCATATGTAAAACTGCTTATTTATTCACTCATCTGTTCTTTGGCATTTGGGTTGTTTTCAGTCTCAGATTATTTTAAATAGCCTTGCAATGAACACAGGAATGCATAGGGCTTTTCTCTATAGTAATTTGGGGAACCTAGGTTATATCGCTAGGAGTGCTATTGCTGGTCCATATAATCATATGGAAGCTCAATATCTAGTTTTCTGAGGAATATCAATATTTTTTCCAAAAGGGCTGGGAGACTCTACATAATCCCTAGCAGTGAATTAGAGTCTCTTCATGCATGCCAGCACTGGTTGTTCTTGTGTTTTGTGATGTGTGCCAATCTCTGTGGTATGAGATGACATCTCATTATTGTTTTGATTTACATTTTCCTAATGGTCAGTAATGTGAAGCATCTTTTATGTGTCTTTTGGCCACCTGTATTTTTCTTTGAGGAAATGTATGTTCATTTCTTTTCCCCATTTTAGGATGGGGTTAGATGCTTTTTTCTTCTTGCTAAGTTCTATCAGTGCCTTCTGTTTGTTTGGTTTCTGGGGGGGCACACCCAGTGATGCTCAGGGGTTATTCCTGGCTACACACTCAGATATCGCTCCTGGCATGCGGGACCATATGGGTTACTGGGGATGGAACCATCCTGGGTCAGCTGCATGCAAAGCAAATACCCCACCACTGTGCTGTGACTCTGGCCCCTATCAGTGAGTTTTATATCTTAGATATTAACCACTTATCTGATGGGTATTGGTTGAATAGCTTTCTGATTCTGTGGGTAATCTTTGTATCCTAGTCAGTGTTTCCTTTTTGAGTACAGAATCTTCTAAGTTTAATGCACTACCAATTGTATGTTTTGCTTCCACTTGCTTGTCCAGTGGTGTTTCATCTTTGAAGAAGATGTCATGTAATATTTTACATACATTTTTCTCTATGTAGCTCATGTTTTTAGCTATGATATCAAGGCATTTAATCTATTTTTATAGGTCTTTGTGAGTTGTGTAAAAGAGTTTTTGTTCAATTTTTCAGGTAGTATACCAGTTTTTCTAATACCACATTTTTAAGTGGTATACCCAGATCTACTTTGTTGTTTTTTTAATGATCATAGAAACAGAGGGGCCAGTCTCAGAATATTATAACTTTTCCACTGATCTGATAATCTGTTTTTAATCTAATGATATGCTGTTTTACCACTACTAATTTATACTAAAATTTGAAGTTGGAGAAATTTATGCCTCCATTTTTATTTCCTCTCAAGAATTTATTTAGTTATTCATATTCATTTATTTTTCCAAATGATTTTCAAGAAAGTTTCTTCCACTTTCTTGAAAAATGTCATGGGTATTCTTATAGGGGTCGCATTACATTTGTACAATGTTTTAGGAGGTATTACAATTTTAATTGTATTACCCTCCTAACCCTGAGCATAATATATGTTTACATTTTCTTGCACTCTCTATTTCTTAAAGCAGTGTTTCATAGTTTTCTTTGTATAGGTCCATCATACTTGGTGTTAAGTCGACTCAGAATTACTTGATTTTCTGAGGCAAAATTGTGAATGCAATTGTTTCTTAAGGTCACTTTCTTCTTTTTATTATATAAAAAACCATTGGATTTTTGTGTGCTCTTGTAGCCTTCAATTTTACTATAAAATTTATTGTTTCTAAAACATTTTGATAGATTCTTTAGAATTTTCTAAGTATATCATATCTTCTTCAAGCAATGAGATATTTATTCTCCCCTTTTCTATTTGGATGCCCTTGATAGTTTTTTGTGCCTAATTTATACAGGAAGTATATGCACTACTATATTAAATAGAAATGGTGAGAGGGAGCAAAATTATTTCAGGCCAGATCTAAGAAAGGCTCTTATGTTTTCTTCATTGAGTATGTAATGTTTCCGATAAATAGCTTTGATAAAATTGAGAAATAATCCTTTATTTCCCTTCATATTGAAAGTTTTTATCATGAAAAGGTGCAGGGGCCTTGTTAAATTCTTTCTCTGCATCTATTAATATTATCATATAAATTTTTATTTTTCTTTGATTAATATTGTTATGATATTTAATGACTTGCATACGGTAAACCATTCTTGCATGTCTGGGATGAATCCTACATGGTCATATGATCACAATGTATAATATTTTTGATGCTATATTGAATTCTACTTGATAGCATTTTTTGAGGATATTTTTAACTTTATTCATGAGGGACATCAGCCTATAGCTCTCTCTCTTTTTTCCCATCTATTTTTTATTTCTGTATCTTGGTGATGTTAGATTCATAGAAACTATTTGGGAGTGTTTTTGTTTTCTCAATTTACTAAATATTCCTGAGTATAGGCACTAGGTTCTCTTTAGAGGTTTAATAGAATTTACTAGTAAATAGATCTGGGCCTGAGTTCTTGTTTTTTAGGAAGCATTTATATTATCATTTCAATTTCATCAGCAATGATAGGTCTGTGCAAATATTCCAGATCATCTTGGTTCAATATTGGTAGGTTATAGCAGTTCAACGACTTATATATTTCATACAGGATCTCTTGTTTTATGGCATAAAAATACTCAAAGTAGGCCTGCTCACTGCTGGTAAATGCCATTAAAAAGGGCTGCAACAGACACAATCACTGTGGGTTTTAAGACCAACCTCCCACACAGAAGCCCCTGTTGAAGCTATATCAGTGGCTGTAAGCTAGAAACATCCAAGCAGGATGAAGTCAGAAGAGCACAGCTGTTCTATTTTGCTTTTAGTTGGTAGGCATTTTCTACCCAGTGAAATCCAACATAACATGTAGAAAAATCTCACTACAAGCATGACAATGGGGAAATAATTCAGGCCAACACCAGGCATAGAGAATAAAGATGGCAGCTCTGATTACCTGAAAATGCCACCACTGATTAGCCTCTCAGAAAAGGAATTGAGATAAGAAATATGGAGGATCCTCAGAGAAATCAAAGAAATCATAGATTGAGCTGAACAGAGCACAAATAAGAATTAAGATAAGAAGATAGAAATCAGGAAACTTGAAACTGAAATAACAGGTCTGAAAAATTTAGTAGACAAAATAGAAATTCAATGGAAAACCTATAAACAGAGTAATAGCTGCTGAGTATATAATCAGCTGCTGGAAGATAAAGATGCATAACAACAGAAGAGATTGGACATGAACCCTAAAGCAAATAATCAAACAATAAAAAAAGTACTTGAAGAATGTGAACAGATGAAAATAGAAGTCTTTGATAAACTCAAGAGAAACAACAAAATAATCATTGGAGTCACAGGCCCAGGGAGAAAACTCCCAGGAAGAATCAACAGTCAAAGTCATAAATACACAGAAATACTCAGAGATAAATATGGCATAAACACAAATCCAGCATGCTAAAAAGGACGAGATAAAAGAGATCCAAAGGAAAGGAATCCAAGACACATCCTAATCACAATGACAAATCACAAAAATAGGGATAGAATAATGAAAGCAGCAAGGTCAAAAGGAAAATTACATTTAAAGGAAAATCCTTAACATTTACATAGACCAGTCACAAGAACCCTCAAGGCCAAAGTCAGTGGTGGGATATATATAGTGACAAAACTCAATGAAATGAATGCTTCGCTCAGTAAAGTGCACACAAAAAGAATCACATTCAGGTTTTAAGGAAGTACACATAGTTTAACAGATAAACAACAGCTCAGAAACTTTACAGAAGCAAAACCAGCTTTAAAAAAAAGCCCTGAAAGGTCTATTTTAAGAGAAGACATACCAAACTTCTACACAAAAATGATACTAAATACCATGACAATTATCTCTCTCAATGTTAATGGACTAAATGCACCAGTTAAGAGACAAAGAGTGGCTGAATGGATCAAAAAGCTGAATTCAAAGTTCTGCTATCTATAAGAAAAACACCTGAATAATCAGAACAAACAGATTCAAAATCAAAGGTTGGAGGAAAATCATCAAAGCAAACAACTCCCTTATAAAAGGTGGAGTGGCCATATTAGTATTAGAAGACATAAACTTTAAACTCAATAAAGTTATAAGGGACAAAGATGGACATATCATACTAATCAAGGGAGATCTACAACAGGAAAAAATCACACTCATAAACATATATGCAATCAATGACAGACCAGCAAAATATTTAATATAATTATTGACAAATCTGAAAGAAGATATCAATAGCAACACAATAACAGTGGAAGACCTCAACACTGCCTTGTCACCCTTTGATAGTTCAATAAGGCTAAAACCCAGCAAGAATATACTAGCTCTGAAAAGAGAAATGGAATAAAGTGGACTAGTAGATATATATTATAATACATACTTTATATATAATACTATAATATATATTATAGTCATATATAATATATATTATATATTGCTCACCGCCCTCCAAAAACAGTATACACAATTCTTTTTTTTTTTTTTTGAGGGGGGTCACACCCGGCAGTGCTCAGGGGTTTTTCCTGGCTCTGTGCTCAGAAATTGTTTCTGGCAGGCACGGGGGACCATATGGGATGCCGGGATTCAAACCGATGACCTCCTGCATGAAAGGCAAATGCCTTACATCCATGCTATCTCTCCGGCCCGTATACACAATTCTTATCCAATGATCATGGGTCATTCTCCAGGATTGACCACATGCTGGCCCATAAAGCACATCTCCATAAAATCATTTGTACATGCTAACTTCTCAGATCACAAAGCACTGAAATTAGATGTGAGCTACAAAGGGACACAGAAGACAAACTCTAACACTACAAAGGGACACAGAAGACAAACTTTAACACATGGATATTAAACAACTTACTGCTGAACAGCTAATGGGTCTGAGATGAAATCAAAGAGGAAATCAGTTTTCTAGAAACAAATGACACTGGAGATACAAATTATCAGAATTTATGGGACAAAGCAAAAGTGATAGTAAGAGAAAAATTTGTAGCTTTACAAGTCCACATCAGAAAGAAACAAGGGCCCTACATAAATAGCTTTATTAAACATCTTATAAAATTAAAAAGTGATCAACAAAAGGAACCAAAAATAGGTAAGGAGAAGGAAATAACAAAGCTTAAAGCAGAAATCAATGAAGTGGAAATTTAAAAACATTTAAATTATCAATGAAACAAATGTTGGTTCTTTGAAAAATAAACTAGATAAATAAGCCATTAGAAAAAATTTATAAAGAAAAGAAAAAAACTTAATAACTGAATAAAGAATAAAAAGGGGATATCAATAAGTTATTGCCGAGTTTCAAAGGGTAATCAGAGACTACTTTGAAAACATCTATGTCACAAATCTTAAGAACCTGGAAGAAATGGGTAAATTCTTGGGCTCATAATCTTCCACGATTAAACCAGGATAATCTAGTATATCTAAACAGACCCATCACTACTGAGGAAATTAAAATGGTAATCAAAAGTTTTCCCAAAAACAAAATCCCAGGCCCAGATGCATTCACTGACAAATTCTTTCAATCCTTTCAAGAGAAACTACTGCCAATACTTTTCAGGATCTTTCATGAAATTGAAAAAACAGAAACACTCTCAAGTAGTTTTTATGAAGCTAATATCACACAAAAAAGAAAACTACAGACCAATATCCCTGACGAACCCAGATGTAAAGATACTCAACAAAATCCTGGCAAATAGAATCCAACACCTCATCAAGATGATCATACATCATGACCAAGTATGTTTAATTCAAGGAATGCAAGCATGATTCAACATCAGTAAATCAATCAACATAATATACCGTATTAACAAAAAACCCATATAATCATATCAATAGATGCAGAGAAAGCATTACATATGTTCCAACACCCATCTTTGATAAAAAAAAAAACATTCATCAAGATGTAAATGGAAGGAACTATTCTCAACATAGTTAAGGCCATCTACCAAAAGCTAATGTCAATTATTCTCAATGGAGATGAACTAAAAGCCTTTCCTCTAAAATATGGTACGATACAAGGCTGCCCTCTTTCACCACTCCTATTTAACATAATGCTGGAAGTTTGTGCAATAGAGATTAGGCAAGAAAAAAAGTTAAAGGGCTTTCAGATGGAAAGGAAGAAGTCAATCTCTCACTCTGACTTGATACTACATATAGAAAACCTTAATAAGGCTGCAAATGGCCCTCCATACAACATTTTGTGGCCCTGCCCTAGAGAAATATTTTTCTGGTTTTTTTTGTTTTGTTTTAGTTGTTTGGGTCACACCCCCCAATGTTCAAGGATTACTACTGACTTTGCACTCAAGGATCACCCCGACTTTGCCTCCTGCGGCCCCCAGATAAATTGAGTTTGAGACCCCTAAAACTTCCAGATTTATATAGCAAGTTGCAGGTTACAAAATGAAAAAGCAAAAATTTATGGCCTTCTTGTACACAAATAATAAAAGCAATTAAATGGACATTAAAAACAATCTCACTCATAACAATGAGATACCATCTCACGCCACAGAGACTGGCACACATCACAAAGAACAAGAATAATCTTTGTTGGTGAGGATGTGGGGAGAAAGGGACCCTCATTCACTGCTGGAGTCCAGCCGTTATGGGAAACAATATAGAGATTTCTCAAAATCTAAAATTTGAGTTTCCATATGTCCAGCAATACTAGGAATTACCCTAGGAACACAAAAATGCCTTCCTCATACCTATATTCATTGTAGCTATTTACAATAGCCAGAATATGGAAACAATTAAGATTTCAATGGCTAAAATAATTGTGGTACATATACACAATGGAGTATTTTGCAGCTATCAAGAGAGATGAAGTCATGAGATTTTCCTATAGATTTATGGATATGAAACTATTATGCTGAATGAAATAAGTTAATGGGAGTGAGATATACACAGAATATTATCACTCAACTATGGGTTTTAAGAAAAATGACATTATGTAATCATGCTCAGAGAAAATAGATGAGAGGACTGCCTCATGATATGAAGCTTACCACAAAGAGTGGTGAGTGCAGTTAGAGAAATAACCACAATAACAACTATCATGACAATTTTAATTAGTGAGAGAATTAGAAAGTCTGTATGGAATACAGGTGGGGGGGGGAGGGATTACTCCCAATGGAGTAGGAATGTTGCACTGGTGAAGGGGGATGCTCTTTTTTGATCGAAACCCAACTACAATCAAGTTTGTAATAATGGTGCTTAAATAAAAATATAAATAAAAAATTAAAATACTCAAAATAATTATGATTTCCTTTGAATTTCTATAGTATCTATTTACCTCCCCCTTTTCATTTCTGGTTAGTTTTATTAATTATCTGCATCTCTGTCTTTGTGTGTCTTGCTAATGGTTTCTGAATTTAATTTATTTTTTATAGCATCAACCCTTGCTTTCATTGATCTTTTGGATTATTTCGTGGCTTTCTATTTTATTGCTTTCGCTGTTTTATTATTTCCTTCCTTCTATATATTTTCAGTTTATTTTGTTGCTGGTTTTCCAATTTGTGAAGCTGTGCCATTAATATATGTAGGACCTTAATTCCTTTCTGATTTATGCTCAGGTGTTGTTGCTCTTGTCTATGCATTCAGAAATCACTAGTGGCTTGGGGACCATTAATGGACATTGGGAATCTAACCACTGTCCGTCCTAGCCTAGCGCAAGCAAGGCAGATGCCTTACCACTTGTGCCACTGCTCTAAATTTTCCTCTTATTACTGTTTTTGCTGTGCCCAACAAGTTCTTATAATTTGTGTCGTCATTTTATTGTGTCTTCAATTGTATTACAAGGATCTTTAGATTTCTTTTTTATTTCATCTCTGGTTGTTTATTAATGAGTTTTTTTAATTTTCATGTGTTGAATTTGTTTCTTTGTGTTTGTTTGTAATTCACTTCTATTTTTAGTGCATCATGATCAGAGAAGATGGTTATTACAATTTTTATCCTCTTGATTTTATGGATCAAGTATTATTGCCTAGATTGTGGTCTGTCTTGGAGGTTATCCCATGTACATTGGAGAAGTTTGTGTAACTAGCATTTAGGAATAAAAACCAATATATACATATATACTAAGCCACACTCTTCCATTTATCTTTCCAAACCAGTATATTCTTGCTGAGTTTTAACCTGGTTGATCTATCCAGGTTGACAGGGCAGTGTTGAAGTTTTCCACTATTATTTTATTGCCACTGATGTCTTTATTCAAGTTTCTTATCATGATTAATAAAAATGTCATTCTCTGTTTTTTATAACATTTAAAGCCTGAATTTTGTTTAATATTATATTAGAATGAGCAACCTAGGGGCCAGAGAGATAGCATGGAGGTAAGGCATTTGCCTTTCATGCAGAAGGATGGTGGTTCGAATCCCGGCATCCCATATAGTGCCCTGTGCCTGCCAGGGGCAATTTCTGAGCATAGAGCCAGGAGCAACCCCTGAACACTGCCGGGTGTGACCCAAAAACCAAAATAAATAAATAAATAAATAAATGAACACCCTAGTTTTTAATGGGAGTGTTTGCTTGAAGGATTTTCTTGCATTTTCGAAATTGTGTTCTAATAATTCAGATGTGTTCTTGCAGGCAAAATAATATTAAATTTAATTTTATGATCCTTCTTGCCATGCTATCTTAATTGTTGCATTTAGTCCACTGAAATTGAGAAATATAATTTTCATTTTCTACATGACCTACAATAAGTATTATCTTATTGTAGGAGTTTGGTGCTTTATTGGTCTGTCTTTTCTTAGGGTATACCCTTTAGCTCTTCTGTTAAGATTGGTTTTAAGTGTCTAGTGATTTTGAGTTGTTGTTTATCCATGAAGCTTTGTATCATTCCTTTAAACCTGATGAAAATCTGGTTGGGTAAAGAATTTGGTTATGCATTTATTTCTTTGAGTTTATTTTTTTTTACTATATTTACTACTACCTTCAGGCCTGGGGAGTTGCTTGTAATAAATCTGCTGTAAATCTTGTTTGCTTTTTTATATGTAATTTCCCTTTTTAATTTTGCAGCTTTCAGTATTCTTTATTTTTCAGGAAATATCAGCTTTATTTATGCCCTGGCCAACATGTGTATGGCCTATCATAACCATTTACACTGGATTCCTAATCAGCCCTGCATTGTACCTTCTCTCAGCCATCTCTCCTCCAGCTTTCAGTATTCTAACTATGGTTTCTGTCATTGTAATTAGGATGTTATTATATGTACTTTTTAGCAGGTATAGTTTGGGTGCTCCAAATTTGGGTTCAAGCATTATTCATTTAATGACCATCAGATAATAAGCTAATATCTAAGATATAAAAAGTACTGACAGAACTTAACAAGAATAAAACATCTAACCCCATCAAAATGGAGAGAAGAAATGAACAATTTTTTCAAAGAAGAAATACAAATGGCCAAAAGGCACATGAAAAAAATGCTCCACATCATTAATCATCAGGAAGATGTAAAACAACAATGAGGTACTACCTCATGCCACAGAAACTGGCACATATTACAAAGAACAATCAGTGCTGGCAAGGTTGTGGGGAGAAAGAAACTCTCAATCACTGCTGGTCAGAATGCTGTCTAGTCCAGCCTTTACAGAAACAATATGTATATTCCACAAAGAAAACTAAAAATTGAACTCCCTATGATCTAGCTATAGCACTCCTAGGGATATACCCTAGAAAACAAAAATAAAATTCAAAAATCCCCTTTTCATACATATATTCATTGTGACAGTATTTACAATAGCCAGAATCTGGAAACAACCAAGATTCCCTTCAACAGATAAATGGATAAGTAATGATGTGATTATATATATATATATATATACATACATACATACATACATACATACATACATACAATGGAATATTATGCAGCCATTAGAAGAGATAAAGTCATGGAATTTTCCTATACATGGATGTACATGGAATTTATAATGCTGAGTAAAATAAGTCAGAGGGTGAGACACAGAATAGTCCCACTAAACCATGGGTTTCAAGAAGAAAAAAATAAAGACATTATTGAAATAATTCCCAGAGATGAGGGCTGGAAGGATTGGCTCATGATATGAAGCTCACCACAAAGAGTGGTGAGTGCAGTTAGAGAAATAACTACACTGAGAACTATCATAACAATGTCTTGATTACAGGTGGTGGTGGGGGAGATGTGGAGTATTGATGATGGAAATGTTGCACTGGTGAAGAGGGGATGTTCTTTTTTTGACTGAAATATAACTACAATCATGTTTGTAATCACAGTGTTAACACTTGTTCTGCTGGTGAGTCTTTCCAGTGTGCATTTCATTTAACCTACCATGTTTTTCTGTCCAGATACTTTTGTTTGATGTGGTCTCATTTCTTATCTCATGTCCTCTGTAATTCCTCAGGCTGTCTAGTCCGTAGTTTGAGTTATTTGAATAGCTTTAATATTTCCTCTCTAAAATCCAGATCAGAGTTGTTAAATCGGTGGCTGGTGTTGGTGAGTTATCATAACTAGCCTCTTTAGTCAAAAATTGTGATGGTTCTGCATTGTTTTTCCACTGCAATCTTTGTAGTGTGGTACTGTTATTTTATGTGTTGTTTTGGGCTTCTTGACTAGAAAAACTGCATGGTCACAGTGGGAAAATGGCTCACTATTGACTGTCTTCTCTGGTGCGTGCTTGGGCCTAAGATTTCATCTTGTGTGAGGCTTCATCCACTGAGGGCTCCCATTCCTTGGAGGCAAGTCGACCCACCCATAAAAGGCAGAGCAAGAGGAGCGTGGCCGCGCACATAATTTAGCCAATGAATACCACCACAACACGTAGAAAAACCCATAATACAAGTGTGACCATGGGGAAACAATGCAGGCCAGCATCAGACATAGAGAATGAGAATGACAATTCTGATGACCAGAAAACGACCAACCAACTAATCAATTTCTCAGATAAGGAGTTTAGACAAGAAATATGGAAGATGTTCAAAGAACTCAAAGAAAACATGGATCGAGTTGAACAGAACACTAATAAGAACCAAGAAAATATGAAGACAGAAATCACAAAACTCCAAACTGAAATAACAGGTCAAATAACAGGCCTGAAAAACTCAATAAACTAATTAAATGACAAAATGAATACACTCTTTGAGAGGCTAACAAAAGCTGAGAATAGAATTGGTGCTGTGGAAGATGAGATAAATAACAACTCCATATAGTGGGAGAGATTGGGGAAAAAAAACTAAAGCAAATGAACAGACAATGGAAAAATTAGTCAAAGAATGGGAACAGATTAAAATAGAAGTCTATAATAAGCTCAACAGACACAACTTAAGAATCATTGGAGTACAAAGACCCAGGAAGAAAATTTCCAGGAAGAATCAACAGTCAAGAACATCATTATAGGGAAACTTCCAGAGCTAAAGAATATATGCGATCAAATTCTGCATGCCCGAAGCGACCCAGAAAAAATACCCCAAGACACATCCTAGTCACAATGAAAAATCCCACAGATAGAGACAGATATCTGAAAGCAGCAACATCAAAAAAAGAAATTACATTCAAGGGAACATCTTTGAGATTTACAGCAGACCTTTCACCAGAAACACTCAAGGCCAGAAAGCAGTGGTGGGACATAGTGACAAAACTCAATGAAATAAATGCTTCACCAAGAATACTGTACCCAGAAAAACTCACTTTCAGGTTTGACGATGAAATAAATGATTTCACAGACAAACAACAGCTCAGAAACTTTACAGACTCAAAACCAGTCTTAAGAGAAAAACTGAAAGACGTAATTTAAGACAAGACTGACCAAAAGACACACCAAATTTCGATATAAAGAGGGCATTAAATCCCAGGACAATTCTTTCTCTCAATATCAATCGACTAAATGCACCAGTTAAGGGACACAGAGTGGCGAAATGGATTAATAAACTCAATCCAACATTCTGCTGCCTACAAGAAATGCACCTGAATAGTCAGAACAAACATAGACTCAAAATAAAATGGGAGAAAAATTATCCAAGCAAACAACACACATAAAAAAGCCTGGAGTGGCCATACTAATATCAGATGATGCAAATTTTATACTCAGGAAAGTTGTAAGGAACAAAGATGGACATTTTCTATTAATCAAGGGATATGTAGAGCAGGAAGAAATCACTCTCTTAAACATATATGCACCAAATGAGGGGCCAGCAAAATATTTAATACAATTATTGACAAATCTAAAAAATAATATCAATAACAACAAAATAATTGTGGGGGAACTTAACATGCTTTGTCAACACTGGATAGGTCAACCGGACTGAAACCCAACAAGAATATACTTACTAGACCTGAGAAGAGAAATGGAAGAAAGAGGCCTAGTAAATATATATAGGACACACCAACCCAGAAACCTAGATACACATTCTTCTCCAATGTACATGGGACATTCTCCAGGATAGACTACATGCTGGCACATAAAACATACCTCCATAATATCAAGAAGATAGAAATTTTGTAGGCTACCTTTGCTGACCACAGGCTCTGAAATTATATGTGAATTCCAAAGGGACTCAGAAGAAAAACATTAACACCTGGAAGTTAAATAGCTTCATAATGAATAACCAGTGGGTCCGAGATAAATCAAAAAGGAGATCAAAACTATCCTGGAAACAAATGATAATAAAGACACAAATGATCAGTATTTATGGGACACAGCAAAAGCAGTACTAAGACGAAAATTTATAGCTTTGCAAGCACACATTAGGAAGGAAGAAGGGGCATACCTGAATAGCTTAATGACGCAGCTCATCGAATTAGAAAGTGCTCAACAAAAGGACCCAAAAATAGGGAGACAGAAGGAAATAACAAAGCTGAGAGCAGAAATCAATGAAGTGGAAACCCAAAAAACAATCCAAAAGATCAACGAAAGCAGAAGTTGGTTCTTTGAAAAACTAAACAATGTTGATAGAACACTGGCAAAACTAACAAAGAAAGATGGACAGAAGCTTGATACCTCGTATTAGGAATGAAAAAGGAGAGATCACTACTGATATGACAGAGATTCAAAGGGTAATCAGAAACTACTTTGAGAAACTCTATGCCACTATAAATGAGAGCCTGGAAGAAATGGATAAATTCTTGGACTCTTATAGTCTTCCATGGTTGAATGAAGAGGATGTAGCATATCTAAACACCCCCATCACTATTAATAAAATTAAAATGGTAATCAAATATCTTCCCAAAGACAAAAGCCCAGGCCCAGATGGATTCACTAATGAATTCTTTGAAACTTTCCAAGAACTACTACTAATCCTGGCAAGACTCTTAATGAAATTGAAAAAATGGGAACACTTCCAAATAGCTTTTATGAAGCCAACATCACCTTGATACCTAAACCAGACAGAGAGGCTACCAAAAAAGAAAATTACAGACCAATAACATTGATGAATGCAGATGCAAAGATCCTCAACAAAATCCTGGAAAATAGGATTCAATGCCTCATCAAGAAGATCATTCAGTATGATCAAGTAGGTTTCATCCCAGGAATGCAAGTATGATTTAACATCTGTAAATCTATCAACATCATACACAACATCAGTAACAAGAAAAATAAAAGTCACATAATCATATCAACAGATGCAGAGAAAGCATTTGATAAGGTCCAGCACCCATTCTTGATCAAAACTCTCAGCAAGATGGGAATGAAAGGAACCTTTCTCAATATAGTTAAGGCCATCTACCACAAGCCAGTGGCAAATATTATCCTCAATGGAGAAAAACTAAGAGCCTTCCCTCTAAATTCTGGCACAAGACAAGGCTGTCCTCTCTCACCACTCCTATTCAACATAGCACTGGAAGTACTCGCTATAGCGATCAGGCAAGAAAAAGATATCAAGAGAATCCAGATAGGAAGGCAGAAGTCAAGCTCTCACTGTTTGCAGATGACATGATACTCTACTTAGAAAAACCTAAAAACTCTACCAAAAAGCTTCTAGAAACAATAGACTCATATAGCAAGGTGGCAGGCTACAAAATTAACACAAAAATCAATGGCCTTTGTATACACCAATAGTAATAAGGATGAAATGGACATTAAGAAAACAACCCCATTCACAATAGTGCCACACAAACTCAAATATCTTGGAATCAACCTGACTAAAAATGTGAAGGACCTATACAAAGAAAACTATAAAACTCTCCTCCAAGAAATAAGAGAGGACATGTGGAAATGGAAACACGTACCCTGCTCATGGATTGGCAGGACTAATATCATCAAAATGGCATTACTCCCCAAAGCATTGTACAGATTTAATGCGATCCCTCTAAAGATACCCGTGACATTCTTCAAAGAAGTGGATCAGGCACTTTTGAAATTTATTTGGAATAATAAACACCCTAGAATAGCTAAAGCAATCATTGGGAAAAAAGAATATGGGAGGAATTACTTTCCCCAACTTTAAACTTTACTACAACGTAATAGTTATCAAAACAGCATGGTATTGGAATAAAGACAGGCCCTCAGATCAGTGGAATAGGCTTGAATACTCAGAGAATGTTCCCCAGGCATACAATCACCCAATTTTTATAAAGGAGCAAGAAATCCTAAATGGAGCAAAGAAAGCCTCTTCAACAGGTGGTTGAATAGTTGGCACAACTGGCTAGACACTTGCAAAAAATTGAACTCAGACCCCCAGCTAACATCATGTACGAAGGTAAAATACAAATGGATTAAAGACCTCGATATCAGACCCGAAACCATAAGATATATAGAACAACACATAGGCAAAACACTCCAGGATATTGAGACTACAGGCATCTTCAAGGAGGAAACTGCACTCTCCAAGTGAAAGCAGAGATTAACAGATGGGAATATATTAAGCTGAAAAGCTTCTGCACCTCAAAGGAAATAGTGCCCAGGATACAAGAGCCACCCACTGAGTGGGAGAAACTATTCACCCAATACCCATCAGATACGGGGCTAATCTCCAAAATATACAAGGCACTGACAGAACTTTACAAGAAAAAAAATATGTAATCCCATCAAAAAATGGGGAGAAGAAGTGGATAGACACTTTGACAAAGAAGAAATACAAATGGCCAAAAGACACATGAAATAAATGCTTCACATCACTAATAATCAGGGAGATGCAAGTAAAAGCAACTATGAGGTACCACCTAACACCACAGAGATTGGCACACATCCCAAAGAATGAGAACAAACAGTGTTGGCGGGGATGTGGAGAGAAAGGAACTTTTATCCACTGCTGGTGGGAATGCCGACTAGTTTAACCTTAATGGAAAACGATATGGATATTCCTCCAAAAACTGGAAATTGAGCTCCCTTACGATGCAGCTATACCACTCCTAGGAATGTACCCTAGGAACACAAAAATACAATACAAAAATCCCTTCCTTACACCTATATTCATTGCAGCACTATTTACTATAGCAAAACCCTGGAATCAACCAAGATGCCCTTCAACAGACGAATGACTAAAGAAACTGTGGTACATATACACAATGGAATATTATGCATTCGCCAGGAGAGATGAAGTCATGAAATTTTCCTATACATGGATGTACATGGAATCTATTATGCTGACTGAAATAAGTCAGAGAGAGAGAGAGAGAGAGAGAGAGAGAGAGAGAGAGAGAGAGAGAGAGAGAAGAAAGATATAGAATGGTCTCAGTCATCTATGGGTTTTAAAAAAAAATGAAAGACATTCTTGAAATAATAAGTTTTAGACAGAAAGAGAGAAGGGTTGGAAGTTACAGCTCACCTCATGAAGCTCACCACAAACAGGGATGAGTTTAGTTAGAGAAAAACTACCTTTTAAACTATTCTAATAATTAGAATGTATAAGGGAAATAGAAAGCCTGTCTAGAGTACAGGTGGGGCTTGGGTGGGGAGGAGGGAGATTTGGGACATTGGTGATGGGAATGTTACACTGGTGATAGGTGGTGTTCTTTACATGACTGAAACCCAAACACAATCATGTATGTAATCAAGGTGTTTAAATAAAATATAAAAATATAAAATATGAAATGTGATTATTCATGGAGAGCTATGGAGAGTATGATGATACATGAAATGAGTCAGAGGAAGATAGACATATAATGATCATACTCATTTTCAAGATATATAAAAGCATAGTATGAAAATAAAACCCAAAGATATAAAATAATTGGTGGTGAAGTTGGGACTGAAAAGGGACCACTGTGACAATAATAGTTGAAAATTACCACTTTAGTAAAAACTGGGTGTTGAATGGATGTGTATATATATTATATATTATATGTATTATATATGTATATGTATATATTATATATGTATATGTATTATATATGTATATATAATACACTTTCCATAACAGTATTGCAAAACACATTGCCAAAAATGAGGGGGGAAGGTGTCACGGCATGCGTAAAATTTTAGGCAAGCACAGCCCACCATATGTATCCCCAGATTTTCCTGGTGGGGAGAAATGAAATAACCCCCACGGGGTTCCTCAAAAGGCCTGCTGAACCCCTTTTTCCCTTGCATGGATAGTTGAGGAATTCTTGAAGAGAAAAATTAATATTTGGTATTATATTTTCTGTCATTATTTGGCTATCTCTCATTTTTAAAATCTCAGGCAAAATTGTGGCCCTAATCAAATAATTTGGCTCAGAAATTCCAGTAACAAAGATTACTAAGAGAACTCCTTTTCTGGATAATATTTAGCCCTAAAAGCAAAGACGATGTTTTTTCCTTTTTTCAAATATGTCCTTGCAGCTGCAGTTTCTGGTAATCTAGGGTAAGTCAGAAAGCAGACCCTAAACTACTGACTCTCCTTAGAAAAAGGAAACCACACCTAACCACACCCAAGGCAATTTGACTCTTCCTTTACGTGACCTCTAAAACAATAGAGCCCAGCTCATTGAAGACCATGTTCCTAGATATTTTCTACTCCCTAGTAATCCCTGATTTTGCATTTGAAATAAGCTTGCAAGAGCTGCCTTGACTTATAACGTTCTCTTTTATAAATCAGAATCCTTACAATTCACACCCATAGCTTAAGCATTGTCACTGTTAAACTTTGCTTTGTGATTATAAATACTCTTCTCTATGCCTATGATGGTTTTTCCCCCCTTAAGAGCCCCCTGCTTAAAGATTAAACTTGTCACACTCCTGCCAGAAGATATGTTGACCCCACATACTCTGTGTGTGGTTTCATTATTTCATATTTTCTATTTGGCCGCTTATGTTACCCGTTTTCCTCTCATGAAGGATTTGCTCCCCACTAGAGATGCTGAGTTGCAAGACACCTGCAGCAGGAAGGAAAGAGAAGAAAAGTGTAATATAGGAGGGCTAGAGGGGAGATACAGAAAGAAAGAGAGAAAGAAAGAAAAGAAAAGTGCCATAGAGGAAAGTTCCAGGGGACAGGGGAGTGAAGACAGAGAGAAATGGGAAATTGGTGGTGGGACTGGAACACTGGTGAAGGAATGGGTATTGGAACAGTTTATGATTAAAATTTAACTATCAGCAAATTTTTAATTATCTCACTAGTATTTGATAAAACAATTTGAAAAGTTACAATAATGTGCTCTTATGCATTTAGATACAGGCCTTGTTTCATAAGTACCTCTTTTATTGGAGAAAAGCATACACAAAGAATAAGTAACATTCAATTTAAATTCATTACCAGGAATTGCAGTTTTCTTTAATGGTTAACCCTTCTTCATAATGTTGTCCATTTCTAAGGCAACCTGTAAATAAAACATGTAAAACTTAAAAATATTAAATTAAGTAAGACAACCAATTAACATAATAGGTATTCAAACTGTTATTAGTTTTTTTCGGTATGCATAAATATTGTTTTGATCCAATTCAAAATCATATTTTGTCAAAATTTATATATCAAATTCTTCTGTATGAATTTTATGAGTTATTATTTTTAAATTGAATATTATATTTTAACACAGAAGAGTTATTGCACATTACAGATTACTAAGAAATTATTTCCTAACCATCCTTAAAATATGTGTTTAGGAGTTGGAGTAAGTAAGGGCTTTTGTTATACATAGACAAATGGATTTGATACACAGAAACACCTATGGTTTCAAACATTATCAGGAATGATACTTGAGTTTTGAGTCAGGAGTACCTCATAAGTATCAACAACAGGTGTGTACCACAAGAAAAAATGTCTTTATGTCATTTCTTATTTAATCAAGTCATATAATAAATATAATTATGTTTATATTTAAAAACACATTTTCAAACAAAACATAAAGCTATTCCATTGAATTTAGCTTACAAAGATAAATATTACTTAGTCTATCAGTATTGGTTTAAGAGAAAAGTTCATAAGTCCTTTTGTATTTTAACCCAATTTTTTTAACTACTAACTTATATACATTGCTAATTTACCAGGCTATTTAACTGCTCAAAAGAAATCAATAATGCATTATCATGAAAATTATATGATCCTTATATAGCTCTGGAGTTACAAATTAAACTCTGTTTAGCATATGATTTATATAAATTTGAAATTCATATTAAATTTACAAAAGATAAAATTTCATTACTTTGTGAGGCAAAAATTTTTGGCAGAAACATATAATTTATAAATCACAATGAAGCCTAATAAGTTTTCACTTTTACTCATAAAATATTAAGAGAAAATATATACATGTGGGGAAAGTTTCAAGGGCCTAATTATATACCAGCCACAATATTACAAAACACATCTAAAAAATTAGTTATAGTTGGGGCCAAGAGATAGTACATCAAGTAAGGCTCTTGCCTAGCACATAGTTGACCCATGTTCAGTTACCGGCATTCCATATGGTCCTATGAGTACCAGGAGTGCTTCCTCAGTGCAGAGCAAGTAATAAAAAAATTAATTAGTGTTCTATTTTTTAAATAAATATTTCTACAGAGGAAATGAAGCCAAAACTCAGGCCAAAAACACATACCTCACATACAAATTTCAATTCATTTCCCAACATTACATGCTTCCCTCTCTGTGAAAACCTAAATGATGGGAGGTCATACAGTTCTGTAAAGTGTGGATCAAATGGGCCCTGGACAATATCCCTGCATTGAGTTATCAGAGCATGTTGGCCAAGTATCACTGAAAATGGCTCCGGGATCCCTGAGCACTTCTTGGGAGCCCCCCAAAGTAATTATTTTTTACCAAATATATATTATATATACTATGGGGGGAAATCTCCAGCATGCATTATATTTTTTAAGTTTACAAGTTTTATAAATGAGAGGCCCGGAGAGATAGCACAGCAGCGTTTGCCTTGCAAGCAGCCGATCCAGGACTAAAGGTGGTTAGTTCAAATCCCGGTGTCCCATATGGTCCCCCGTGCCTACCAGGAGCTATTTCTGAGCAGACAGCCAGGAGTAACCCCTGAGCAACGCCAGGTTGTGGCCCAAAAACCAAAAAAAAAAAAACAAAAAACAAGTTTTATGAATGAAATCTAGTATTACGTATCCTCCTCTTTTCCAATTATGTTTGATATTTCAAAATTATAGGAAAGAAAAATCTATTTTGACTTTTTCATGGAAAAAATTCAAAATAAACAAATTTAACTTATTTTCAGGGAGCAGTGGTACATTAGATGGACTGAGGAACCTCACTGGCAATTCTTGGTCAACCTAGTTATTAGATAGTTGAATACAAGGGCCGAGAATCTGCTACTTGAGTCCTATGGTGTCAGGGATAGAAGGGCCTAAAAGGGTACAAGGAGCTCCTGGGTTGCATCAGGTTAACCATATAGTGCTGGCAATCAAACCTGGGCATACTATATCCCAGTCCCAGGACATAAATTTATATCAAATTCAGCTTAAGTTACTATCCAGCATCGTACAAATTTAATAGCTGAATTTGCACTCTATTTGCAACTTAAAGAGATACAAAATTTTTTATTACATAAGAAATCACAAAATTCATTTGATTAAAATTTTCATTCAAAGTCTAGAGAGGAACTTCTCTATTCTGAAAGAAGAATGAGGGACAAAAATCAAAACTGATCTAGTCAATACAATAAAATCTTTTCTACAGACTGAAATGAATTTAAAAAATCTATGTTCTTTCGCAGGATCTTCAGCTAATAATTTTAGTAAGGAGAATTTCTCACCAGACCTAGGCCATCATAAGTACAAATGCAATGCTATAGAAGTTTCATTTATATGTCTTGTATTTTAATATCAAAGTTCTTTATTATAAACCATGTTCTTTGTAATCTCACTTGAAAATTAACTTCTAAACAAAATCCATTTACGTAGAAACATAAATCTATCAAAATCTATCATTTACTTCATAGAATGGGTAATGTGTCTGCAACCTGTATATGTACACAAAATATAACCGACTTCTTTCCTGAATTCTTTTTTAAACCCCATACCTCCCTCTCTCCTTCACACAAATATTTAAGATAGAAAAAATATTTTAATTTTATCCTATAGAAACAATTGTGATCTACAAAGTCCTTCATAGTTGAATTTTAGATATATAATGAGTCAGAGCTCTTCGTATCACCAGTGTCAACCTCCTCCTACCAATGGACCCAGAGTGTATCTTATTATGCAAAACAGACATTTCAAAAAATAAAAAAAATACACTGCATCACACCCTGATTTTGTGGACTCAGAAAACAGTCCACATCAAATTTAGAATAAAATCATGATTGTTATAAGGCCATTCCCTGTCTCTTTCTGATTTCTGATCTCATCTCATATTTTGGGCTGGTATTCCCAGAGAAATGAAGACCTTAATATAAATGTTGAAGATAAAGCAAAGTGGGCAGGTAAAATACAGAAGTAAAGCCAATAGAACTTGGTCATGGATTGAAATTGGGGATAAGAAAACAGAAGAATTAAAGATGTCTTATCAGGTTTGAGCAATAAACAGTTGTTGAAGCTGTTACTCAAATAAATAATAGCTTGTATAGAGAATTCAAATTTGTCTGCTTTTCTATTTGATTATATCTAAATTAAAAAACATTCTTAATAACACCAAATTGAGTTTGCAGAACTCCAAGGTAAAGTCTGGTGTATGAATTTGAGAGAAGCAGCACAAGATTTTTAAAAGCATGGAGACTTAGTTTCTTTTGAGAAAGCACATCTAGGTAGAAGAAAGTCAGTTAAGACTGAGCTCATGACAAGGTAAAATTGGGAGGCAGTGCTCTCTTTTAAAAAGAATAAAATAGAGAATTCAGGATTGATAAATCTTGAAAGTAGGAGAATATTTAAAAGAATAGTAATGGCAAACTATAATGTACTACTGAGAGATCAAGAAAGAAAAGACAGTTATATAGATATACAATTTGCTGCATCAAATGATAAATACCCAGATAACATTTCGGGGTGGGGGGCACTCAGGGGTTACTCCTGGCCCTATGCTCAGAAATCGTTCCTGGCTTGGGGGACCATATGAGACATTGGGGGAATGAATTGTGTCCATCCTAGGCTAGTGCATGAAGGCAGACACCTTATTGCTTGTGCCACAATACAGGCCCCCTTTAACATTTTTATAGAAATGATACAGTGATAGAGAAGTCAAGAAGCAAAAGTATTCTTTATGATAGTTTACTATCGAAGTTAAAGCAAAATGATATATTAGATGGTTAAAGACATGGTATTAATAGATAGTCTTTTTTAAATCAGGGGTTACAAGGCACATTTCTTTAAACTGAGACAGAAAATGGGAGAAAGAGAGAGAAGGGGACAAAAATGATTGAAGTAGATGAATCAACCCAGTTGGTGGAAAGAATAAAAAAAATTCTTGTGGTTTAATGTTTTTTCAGTGTAATAAGTCTAATGTATCTAAGAGTAATTTAGTCAAGTTACAAATATAAGATCTTGATTACAGTAAAAGATAACAATGGTATAGAGAGAAAACTAGTTGGCTTATTCTTTTGAAAAGATGGTAATATGTTTACTTTCATCGTTATAGAGATTATTGCTGAAAGTGCTCAGGAAGGGGAAATGGTGAACATGTATTACCAGGAATAAAACTCAGAACCTGATACATTCCATATATATGTTCTCTGTATTATTTGAGCCACATGCTACTTCTGGTTTTTTTTTTCCTTTATTTGTTTGCCTTTTTTCTTTTGTGTGGTGGTGGTGGTGGGGTTTGCTACACTGTGCAGTGCTCCAGACATAATTCTGGCTCTATTATCAGGGTTTTCTTTTGAGAATGCTCATAGTAGTTCTGGGGATTCAAATCTGGGTCAGTTGCGTGCAAGGAAAGCACCTTTGATCCTGTACTATCTTTACAGTCTTAATATATTAAATATATGTTTTGGTCTAAACTTCACTTTGTGGAAGGCAGCTATTTGCTCTCATCAGAAATGTACCTTCCAGGATTGGTTGATTCTGCTACCCTTGAAAAGCCAGACTCCAGGTTTACTGCTACAAAATCTTACATTACATTTAGACCTTAAAATGAAATTGAATTGGCAAATTAAAATCTTGAAAATAAACATGATGTATATAAATAATTAGCTTTTATTGGTTAAGTTAATAGCTTTTAAAAAATATACTTGGTATCAATATCTATTAAGTTAATAGTATACAAAAGTCACTACTTAATTTTAAAATGGTATTTTTATGGGGCTTTAGATAGTGCAGCTGTTAAGATACTTGTCTTCCATGTGGCCTCTACTGAATTGATCTTTGTTACTACACAGGGCCCCTGAATATTACCAAGAATGATCATATAACATAGAACCAAGAATAAGTTAAGCTCTGAGCACAGAGAGATGTGTGATCAAAAATCATTTTAAAATAATACCCAATTAATGGATACTAAATGTAATTACCTAAACTATTTTAATGTTATATCATATTATTAAACCCCATAATTATATGTACTCTTAAAATTAAATGGCTTTACTCTTAGACCAGTGTACTATTATTAAAATTTTTATAAAAGGTCCATATTTGGAAAAATAGTATAGTGGATAGGCTGCTTACATTGCATGAAACAGACTCAGATTCAATCCAAGTAACATATAGGGTCTCCCAAAACCACCAATAATGATACCCGTGCACAGAACTTGAGTACCAATTGATATGGCCCCCCAAAAGTACAAAAATAAAATAACAGACACATGTTCAGCCACTGTGTAGAATGTCTCATTCTCTGTCACCTATTCTAAGGGTAAAAAATTTTTGCACTATAGAACTTTCAATAAACTTTCACACAAGATGTACTTAGACACATATAAAAGAACATGGACTTGACACTTTAAGAAATTACAAAGGGGCCAGAACGATAGCACAGCAGTAGGGCATTTGCCTTGCATGCAACTGACCCAGGATCGACCTGGGTTCTATTTCTGGTGTCCCAAATGGTCCCCCAAGTCAGGAGTGATTTCTGAGCACATATCCAGGAGTAATCCCTGAGGTGACCAGCCAAAAAGAAAGAATTGATAAAGGTTATATAAATTGATTTATATCACTTTACTGAAATAATTTTATTATAACTATCAATATGTAAGGTAGAATTTATATTGTGATGTATCTTCATTATTATGTAGTTAAGGAGGTTGTAAAAGAATATTTAACCCCTATACAATTCAACTATGTCTGTCATATACATAAAATTTAATTTATACAAACATAAGAATAATCAAATTAGGGCCCGGAGAGATAGCACAGCGGCGTTTGCCTTGCAAACAGCCAATCCAGGACCAAAGTGGTTGGTTCGAATCCCGGTGTCCCATATGGTCCCCCGTGCCTGCCAGGAGCTATTTCTGAGCAGACAGCCAGGAGTAACCCCTGAGTACCGCCGGGTGTGACCCAAAAACCAAAAAAAAAAAAAAAACAAAACAAAACAAAAAAAGAATAATCAAATTAGTTTAGGTTTGTTGACAATAGATGGTACATGACACTTTACTAAGAAATACTATGACAAAGGATTCTGTCTAGGAAATATACTTTAGTTCTTTTTCAAATTCTGTTTTTTACATATGACTCTGGAAATTATTTAATCACCAGTAATTAACATCAGAGATAGGAGGAGACATAAAAGGACAAGATTTTCTGTTGTATCATTATTCTTTTTAGACAAGATTATATCTCTAATATAATGTAGTTTAAGACAATGGTTTTAAAGAGTACCCAGATAAATTAAGTAAAAAGAACTATAAATTATCATAAACCTAGATTATGTAAAATATTTAGCAGTTAATTAATAAGTAATGCAGTAATAATAAGTAAAAATAATGTCTCATAAGAATGCTGTCTTATGCATACAAAGAAATAGTATACTCATTTTTCTCTTTATATTCTCATGACAATCCTGTTTAATTAAATTGTACAAAATTTTAAAATATTGCAAAAACACTTTGTTCTTTCAATTGTTACTTTCATAACAAGATTATAAATATTTAAGAGAGCACCTATAGTCTAAGAAGAATTTTTGGCTATTTAATAGAACTATTAAATTCTTCATTCCATAACTAATGTAATAAAAATTATACCTGGAACATAAATTCTACCTTCTGTATGACCTAGATTTCAAGTAAAAATGGATGGTATAGAAGCAGCAATTTATTTTCTTTGTAGACTATGGCTCAAAGAGTAAACTTAAAATATGGTTATGATATCAAAGTATTATAGCTTATATAATAATGAGATTCAAGACCATGAAGTAAACTCTATTACCACACCATTAACTTTCATTAATTTGTTCTGCTAATAAAATATATCAATCTCAGTGGTAAAATAGCTTCTTATAATGTGAGGCTCTGGGTTTGATTACTAGCATCTACCCCAAAATTTTTATTTGCATTTAACTACTCAGTGTAGACTTTAAAAAATTTATATGAATCCCTCTTTGGCTTTTACTATTTAAAAAATTACAATTAAAATATAGAAAACAGGAGCCGGTGAGGTGGCGCTAGAGGTAAGGTGTCAGCCTTGCAAGCGCTAGCCAAGGAAGGATCGCGGTTCAATCCCCGGCTTCCCATATGGTCCCTTCAAGCCAGTGGCAATTTCTGAGCACTTATCCAGGAGTAACCCCTGAGCATCAAACGGGTGTAGCCCAAAAACAAACAAACAAACAAAAAAAACAAAACAAAAAAGAAATATAGAAAACAAAAAATAATAGAATGAATATCTTTACATTAAACAGTAAAGAAGACTGACTTTATTTTGCCATTGTATTGATTTTTATGAATGCCTTTGCCACAATTCTAAAATGCATGTCAGTCCATGAAATAACTCAAATGTTACATTAATTTACATATAATCATATGTATGACTTTCATGAGATCTCTAAAACTGATTTTCAGTTGCCATGGTCACAGATTGGTATTCATCTACAATGTAGACATGTTGTAAACAAAGGTTCCATTCAAAACCAGTTAGAGTGTTCTGATTTTAATGCATTTTGCAAAGAAATAAAGAAAAAATTCAAATATTCTCTATGAGTATTTAAAATAGGATCCACATTCTAGTACTTATGGTTATCAGACAAGATGTTTCCTGATGGTGTTCATCTAATGCAGATAACTTAAAATGTGGTTAGCATTTAAAATAAACTGTATTAAACTACTCAATTTAGACTTGAATTTTTTATATGAATCCCTCTTTGGCTTTTACTATTTAAAAAAATCACAAATGGCATATAGAAAACAAAAAATACTTAAATACTTTAATAATATAACAGTTTAACTAAATTGATCTGTTGGGCCCAAAGAAATATACAGTGGGTAGAGTATTTGCTTTGCATGTAACTAATCTCAGTTGGATCCCTGACATCCCATATGGTCCTTTGAGCTTGTGAAGAGTAAATCTTGAGTGCAAAGCCAGGAAGAACCCTCTGGGTGCAACTCCACCCACAGAAATATAAATCTACAACCACAGTATTCAGTTACTGTTTTTTGTGACATAAGAAAAATTAATAAAAAAAAAAGGAAGGAAGGAAGGAAGGAAGAATGAAGAAGGAATGAAAGAAAAAGAAAGAAAGGAAGAAAGGAAGAAGAAAGAAAGAAAGAAAGAAAGAAAGAAAGAAAGAAAGAAAGAAAGAAAGAAAGAAAGAAAGAGAGAGAGAGAGAGAGAGAAAGAAAGAAAGAAAGAAAGAAAGAAGGAAGGAAGGAAGGAAGGAAGGAAGGAAGGAAGGAAGAAAGAAAGAAAGAAAGAAAGAAAGAAAGAAAGAAAGAAAGAAAGAAAGAAAGAAAGAAAGAAAGAAAGAAAGAAAGAAAGAAAGAAAGAAAAGGAAGAAGGGAGGGAGGAAGAGAGGAAGGAGGAAGAGAGGGAAGGAGGAAGGAAGAAAGGAAAGAAGGTAGGGAAAAAGGAAAAAATAAAGGAAGAGAGGGAGGTAGTGAGGAAGGAAGGTAAGGAGGGAAGATGTGAAGCTAGGGTAAAAGGAAAAGAGGAAGGAAGAGAGGGAGGGAGTGAGGAAGGAAGGTAAGGAGGGAAGAAGGGAAGGTAAGGAGGAAAGGAAATGAGGAAAAGAAGGAAGGAAAGGAGGGAAGAAAGTAAGAAGGGAGGGAAGGGAAAATGAATGGAGGGAGGAAGGGAGGAAGGAAGGGAGGGAGGAAGGAGGGAAGGGAGGGAGAAAGTAGGAAAGGAGGGGAGGAAGGAAAGTAGGAAGAAAGGGAGAAGAAAGGATAGAAGGAGGAAGGGAGAAAGAATGGGAGGAAGGAAGGAAAGGAGGAAGGAAGAGAGGGAGAAAAAAGTGAAAGGAAAGAGGAAGGTAGGAGGAAGGAAGGATAGGAAGGATGGAAGGAGTGAAGTAGGGATAGAAAGAAAGGAAAGAAGAAAGAAAAAAGGAAGGGAGGAAGAAAGGAAAGAAGAAAGGAAAGAAGGAAGGAAAGATGGAAGGAAAGGAGGAAGGGAGGGAGAGAGGAAGGAAGGGAATGAGGAAGAAAAGGAAGGAAGAATGGAAGGAAGGGAAGGAGTGAAGTAGGGAAAGAAAGAAGGGAAAGAAGGAAGGTATGGAGAGAGGAAGGGATGGAGGGAGGAAGAAAGGGAAGGAAGAATGGAAGTAAGATAAGGAGTAAAGTAGGGAAAGAAAGAAAGAAGGAAGGAAGGTAGAAAGGGATGAAGAGAGGAAGGGAGGGAGGGAGGAAGGAAGAAAGGAATGAAGGAAAGAAGGAAGGAAGGGAGGAAGGAAGGATGGGAGGGAGAGAGTAAGGAGGAAGAGGGAAGGAGGGAAGTATGAAAAGTAAGGAAGGAAAGAATGAAGGAGGGAGGGAAGTAGTGAAAGAAGGAAGGAAGGAAGGAAGGAAGGAAGGAAGGAAGGAGGGAGGGAGGGAAGGAAGGAAGGAAGGAAGGAAGGAAGGAAGGAAGGAAGGAAGGAAGGAAGGAAGGAAGGAAGGAAGGAAGGAAGGAAGGAAGGAAGGAAGGAAGGAAAAGGGGAAGGAAGAAAGCAACCTTGTTATGCAGGATAATGCTAAAGCATCCCACAAAGCCTACCTTCTGGATACCAAGGCTTCGTATAAGGCAATTCTTTCTCTTCATGACAAAATGACTTGTAATCTGGACAGCAATCAGAATTTTCCCTCTCACAGAATTTATCACAGTAACACACTGCATTCATCTCATAGAACTGAGTGACACAATCATCATCTCTGTCTTCACAACAACCAAAACTTCGACAGTATTGACCTCTGAAAATGGATCTTTTGAATCGTGTTCCTTCCAAAATGGTGTCATTCCTAGTGAAATCTGCTCGTTGTTTTGGTGTTCTTTCAGATAAATACAGTTTTCCCATACAAATTTCCATGGTAAGGTAAAAAAGAATTGATATCGTATATCCAGACCACATTTTTTAAAGGCCTTGTAGGCTTCCACTTACTGTTTATATACAGTAAGTATATAAAACCTAGGCCTTAAGGTGTTCTCAAGTAAGCCTGAGTCATTAAACTGTTTCTTCACTTGAATGGAATATGCTTCATGCAGTTAAACATTAATCAAGAATTTCAATGTTTACCCAAGATAACTATTAGAAATGTACCATTGTTATTTCTCCAAAGTTAAAAATCTATATTTCATATCATATAAAATATTTCTTCACCATTAACCCATATAAAGTTTTATGTATATAAAGTGTATTGAACATTACTTGACTAAAAATTTATATTCTTGAATCAAAAAAACTCTCTGGAATATATATATATTCCAAATTATGGCTGCAATAAGCATTGACAGGTATTGAAAGCTCAAAATTTAGAATTACACTTACATTTCTTCTTTTAAGCTGAAATCTAGTATCTGTCATATTAATATTTGCTTTAATCATGCCCAGTCACACCAGGGTTTGATTTTCCATTTCTATCTCATATACTTACCAGATTCATTTTTACTTCAAAACTTAGTAGACTTAATTTGACTAGAAATTCCCTGAATTGACCTTAGCTCTTTCCACCTTGGTCCCTATTTGGCCTCAGTATGAGAACCTGCAGCATTAGAAAGGCAGCTTATAATCAAGAAAAGGAAGTTATAACTCTATGATGAAGAGCTGGAAAAAAGGCAGAGTTGAGAAGTGGAATTTTGAAGGAAACTCAAAGGTCAAGATGTCTTTTGTGTGTTTATAGGCCAGTGTGTTTACAGTGGATTTTGCTACACTTTATTTATTCATTAACTACAATAACTCCCTTGGGTCTGGGTATAAATAACTAGCAGACTATGATTCAGCAAAAGTACCTGAATTGCCTAGTGGTAAGGGCTCTTCTTGATTATAAAAAACCCTGGACTCTGGTCCCTGAGCAAGCACTCAGTTTGCTTGATGCCCTTGAATTCACAATTTCTTCTCCAGTTATCAGTTATTTTCTTTTAAAATTATGATCAATATCTTCAAAAATATTTTATAAGTCAACCCTTTATAAATATATTCCATAAATATGCTGGGTTTTATATTTATTGTTACTTTGCTGTGGCAACTTTCTCTTAGTTTATAAAAATATGAATCTATTTATCATGTTTAATATTATGTTGATATCTATAACCCTTTTTCTACCCCCCCCAAAATGCTACCATATTTCTCTAGCACCTCTGAGTAACTAAATAATTACAATGTACTATTATATTCTCCCACACACTATCAAAACTTCCTAACATAAACATCTCATAGACCAGTGGCCTTTTTTATCACAAATTTTCTGCAGCATTCAACCATAAAGCAAACAACTTAGACAGGAATCTAAAAATCTAATCTAGAATTCCTGTTCTAATTTCTTCATTCTCAATTCTCTCTATATTCTTAAAAAAAACCCAATTTATCTGCTTAAACTTAGAGCTACTCACTTAATTTTTTTAATGGTTTTCTAAAATGTTTTCTACCAATATTTTCATCCCATTACTTTGCTCATCTTCTCACCTCATATTCTTTAGAAATTCAGCACTGAACCTATGAAAATGTTGGATCACAGATTTATTTGGAGTTTATTGCCTCTCTGCTTCAACTGAAATCATACTTCCCTTTCTTATACTGATCTAGATATCACCGTATCACACTCTCTGGCTTATCATTCCTCACACATGCAAAACACACTCCTCATTTAACTGTATCTTTGTACTTGTCTCAGCTTGAAACATAGTCCCCAGATACCCACAGAGCTTAATTTAAAAAAACAAAACTTACCAAATAAATGCTTATCAGGAAACAATGTCCATATATCTCTATTTAAAAAATGACAGCCCTTTGGTTGTCTTTTAATATAGGAGTTCTAGATTGTAACACACACAGCATTCTGAGCACTTTTTTTTGGGGGGGTGGCACACCCGTTGACGCTCAGGGGTTACTCCTGGCTATGCTCTCAGAAATCACTCCTGGCATGGGAGGACAATATAAGACGCATTTTATGCAGCCAACTAGGATTCAATCTCTAGCACCACATACAGTCATAGAGAATGGTCCCTGGTACAGAGCCAGAATTAAAAATGCTCCACATCACTAATCATCAGGAAGATGCAAATCAAAATAACAACGAGGTAGCATATCATACCACATATTGGCATACATCACAAAAAAAAAAAACAAGAACAATCAGTGCTGGCAAAAATGTGGGGAGAAAAGAACTCTTATTTGCTGCTGATGGGAATGCTTTCTTACCAGCCCTTATGGGAAACAGTATGGAGATTCCTCAAAAAACTGAAAATTGAGCTCCCATTTGATACAGCTACATCACTCCTAAGGATATACCCTAGGAACACAAAAATCTCTTCCTCACACCTATATTCATTGCAGCACTTTTTACAATAGCAAGACTCTGGAAACAATCAACATGCCCTTCAACAGATGAATGGCTAAAGAAACTGTGGTACATATACACAATATAATAATATGCATCCATCAAGAGAAATGAAGTCATGAAATTTTCCTATACATGGATGTACATGGAATCTATTATGCTGAGTGTAATAACTTAGAGGGAGAGAGAGAAAGAGGTAAAGAGAAAGAGAGAGAGAGAATGGTCTCACGCATCTATGGGACTTAAGAAAAATTAAAGGCATTGAAATAATTCCCAGAGATGAGGGCCAGAAGGACCGGCTCAAGATATGAAGCTCATCACAAAGAGTGATGAATACAGTTAGAGAAATAACTATGCTGAGAACTATCATAACAATGTCAGTGAGTGAAGGATGTAGAAAGCCTGTCTCGAATTTAGGCGGGGGGTGGGGAGGAAAGAGACACAGGCTTTGGTGATGGAAGGGTTGCAAAGGTGAAGGGAAATGTTCCTATTATGAGTGAAATACAGTTGCAATTATGTTTGTAATCACGTGTTTAAACAAAAATTATAAAAATAAAAAATATTACTATAAAATAATAAAATTTTGTTACTATTAACAAAAAAGAAGCCCAAACTCCACTGAGTGTGAACCAAACTCTGCACGCCAATACTCTACACACAATAAATATAAACATTATCTATCTGTGATTTGTTTGTTACCCTCTCTGATGCATCATTATTTGCAATAATATTAATATTTTAGGTATAGGATATTACCAGAGTATAAAATCTCGCCCTTCTCCCTTCTTGTCTTTTTTTTTTTTTTTTTTTTTTTTTGGTGTTTGGGCCACACCCGGTGACGCTCAGGGGTTACTCCTGGCTATGCGCTCAGAAGTTGCTCCTGGCTTGGGGGACCATATGGGATGCCAGGGGATCGAACCGCAGTCCATCCTAGGCTAGCGCAGGCAAGCCAGGCACCTTACCTCTAGTGCCACCGCCCGGCCCCGCCCTTCTTGTCTTAACCATCTATTTGGCAGAAAACTTTGTAGGTCTTTAACTATTTTATTCCCAGTGTTCAGACAAGTGACTGCCATATATTAGGCACTCAATAATATTCATTTGACAAATTAAATCTGCATTTTTTATTTTCTTTTTTAACAATTGACCAAGTACTTTTGGAGATAATTAACTACCCAATAAATTGATGCTATTAAAAAGTTAGAGAGTTATGTCCCAAATAAGATCTTAAATTCTTTAATATTTTTTTCAAAATGATCTCCCATTACCTGATACAGTTTGTTAACCTTCTTGACTTCCTACATTACTTCCTACTTTCCAGAAACAATGTTCTCTGGGAGCAAAGGCAGAAAATGTTAATTCTGTTATCAAACTATCTTTGTTTTGTTTTGTTTTGGGGTCACACCAGGCAGTGCTCTGTGGTTACTCCTGGCTCCATGCTCAGAAATCACTCCTGGCAGGCTCAGAGACCATATGGGACACCAATATTCGAACCAATGACCTTCTGCATGAAAGGCAAATGCCTTACCTCCATGCTATCTCTCCGGCCCCTTCAAACTCATCTTTATTTGTAGTGATTACTTCTCATTTATCTTTTTGATGCAAAAATTCATATGGTATCGTTTTTTTAATAAACCTCCAAAATTTTATTTTAATTTTTCACCATTTATTTTATTTCTTTCCCTTATCTCTTAGGAAGTCAAGTCCTCATCCAATTCCTTTAGTCTGTTAGAAGAATTGTAGCAGACACTGTTATCTTTTATCCAATATTCCCACAACTACTACCTTTATAGGACAAGTTAGTTGAGTTATTATATGAGTTATTATCTAATATCTACCAGTATAATTAACTATAAAGCAAACCAAAGGTCTAAAGCATTTGCACCCTGTTTCCTAGAAGTAGACTTTAAAAACCTAGAAGACGATCTGAAAACCTAAGGCAGACAGACAGATCTACAACAGGGTCCACTTTTTGACTAACGGCCATTTTTACCTCAGGTCAGTGAAACTCAAAGGAAAGCAAAGAACCAGGGCTACAGATAGAGGATTTCCAAGAAACTGAGGCAGAAAATCTATCAAATGGGGTTCTCTTTATGAATCAGAAGAGTCATTTTCTTGGGTTTTTGTCTCCATGGAAAAACCCTCTTGTTTATTTGACTAAACAAAAGTAAAATAAGCTTCAGAGGAATAATTTTAAAGTCCAAAGAGACAGCACCTTTGTTTTAAGGCTGCAGTAGCCAATACAGAATCTCTTTGCTACCTTCCCCAGCTTTCTCTATGGACCACAGTAATACATTTAGAAGCCTGTTTATTCATACAGAAATTTTGAACATTTTTCCATTAGTTAGAGAGCCATTTTCTTCTTAGGTTATTGTACCCTGAGTAGAATGCAGCCATTTTGACTTGATCAATGGGTATGCATTTCTTCTAGTCAATGAGACACAACACAACACATAAAAATATTATCACACTGCAAACATCACAATGGAAAACACCACCATCGTCAGTACATGAAGATGATAGTTCTGAAGACCCATGAATTTCAGCCACCTATAAGGACTCTCTGATAAGGATTTTGGAAAGGAAATTTTGAAAATGTTTAAGGAATTCAAAGAAACCATGAAAGGAATAGTCAATAAGCCTCAAGAGAATATGAGAGTAGAAATGAAAAAACTCCAAACAAAAATGACAGAAATGAAAATTTAGTAAATGAAATAAAAAAAAAAAAACTCACTGGACAGCCTCACCAGCAGAGAAAGAGCTGTTGAGGACTATTATTTTAATCAGTAAGTTGGAAGAGAAACTGCATAACACTTCCATACAACAGCAGAAGTTAGAAAACAGGGAAAAAAATCCTCAAAATAAAGTGAACAGATGAAAATAGAACTTTGAGATTAATTTAACAGAAACAACTTAAGGATAATTGGGGTCCCAGAAAACGAGAAGGAACTCTCCTATAAAGAAGCAACAAAGACATCATTGCTGAGAATTTCCCAGAGATGAAGAGTGCGTTCACTGACATCCTGGCTGCCCAAAGAGTACCTAAAAGCTGAAAATCTAAAAGAAATTCAAACAAAAGCACCTTAAGACACATCAATGTCACAATGATTAAAAAAAAAAAAGTCAGAAATAGAGTACTGAAAGGTGCAAATCAAAAGAGAAAATTATATACAAAGGAGTATCTTTAAGATTTACAGCAGATTTATCACAACCAACCCTTCAGATACAAAGAAACTTGTGTGATATCGTGAAAAACACTCAATAAAATGAACACCTCACCAAAAATAATTTACCCAGAAGACTCTCATTCAGGCTTGAAGGAACAATACACAGATTCCTGGGTAAGCAAAAGCTTTTTAGAGTCTCAAACTCAATTTACCTGGGGGCCGCAGGAGGCAAAGTCGGGGTGATCCTTGAATGCAAAGTCAGTAGTAAGCCTTGAACATTGTGGGGTGTGATCCAAACAATTAAAACGAAACAAAACAAAAAAGATTCCTCTAGGGCAGGGCCACAAAGTGTTGTACAGAGGGCATTTTAGCCCAAGGGCCGAGAGTTTGAGACCCCTGGTAGGAGCTTTACAAACTCAAAATAAACTTTAAAAATCCTGAAGGAGGTACTTTAGGGCAAGATAAACTTCACAAACACAGAAAATTCTACAATAAGATTTACATATTCGGGTCTGGAGAGATAGCACAGTGGTGTTTGCCTTGCAAGCAGCCAATCCAGGACCAAAGGTGGTTGGTTTGAATCCCGGTGTCCCATATGGTCCCCCGTGCCTGCCAGGAGCTATTTCTTAGCAGACAGCCAGGAGTAACCTCTGAGCACCACCGGGTGTGGCCCAAAAACCAAAAAAAAAAAAAAAAAAAAAAGATTTACATATTCTAAAAAAATTTGTTACAATAATTATCTTAAAGTCAATCAAATAAATGCAGCAATTAAGAGATTTAGAAGGACAAAACAAGATCAGAAAATTAAAACACATTTCAAAAGTCAGAGAAACCAGTCTCAAACTCAGATTCCCTTTAAAAATGATGTGGTGTATATCCAAATATAAGATAAGAGACTTCATGCTTATTAAGGTTATAATAGGCAGAAATGGTCATTTCATAGTAATCAAAGGATATGCACATTGGGAAGAAATCACACTCCTAAACATATGCACTAAGGAGTGTCTAGAAAATTACATAAAACAACTGCCTAAAGATAACAATAGTTAAAAAGAGTACTGGGAAAATTCAACACCACTCTATCACCTCTAGCTAGAACAACCAGGCTAAAACTCAAAAAGGATATACTACATTTAGAAGGAGAAAATGCAAGAAGGGGTGATCAAATATAGATAGACCCTTTATCTACCTAACTCAAAATATGTAATATTTTCCAATGCATATGGGACATTCTCAAAGATAAACCACATGCTGGTCCACAAAACATATCTTAATATATTTGAAGCCATTTACCACAGCCCATGGCAAACATCATGTTCAATGTAGAATAAACTAAAAGCCTTTTCTATAAAATCTTATACAAAACACTTTTCTCATTATCCCCACTTCTTTTTTAAATTACTTACCATAGAACTATCTCTACTAGATTCACTCTTAATGTAAAATTAGTCATTCTTCTAAAGTGGCGCAAGGAAAAGTTCTTCAAGAAGTGATACTAGAAAACCGGCAAAGCTTTGCAAAAGCTGGCTCCCTGTGTGTGACACCAGGTGGGGAAAATCCGCGAAAGTACACCGGCCCAGTGGGGCCCAGCTGTGAAAAACTGTGACTGTGACCTGTCTATGTGTCTATGGTCCTCTTGCGTGAAACTCTTGCGAGTGGGGCAAAAAGAGTCTCCAGCGGAGCACGGCCGCTCCGCTTCTCTATGCGGCCGTGCACTCTTTCTAAGGAAAGAACTCCATTGCAACAAGAAGGAAAAATCACACTAAGAACGGCGCTATATCACAGAAGCAAACATTTCTCTCCAGACTCTCAACAGACTTCTCTGTTGCATGCTCGGGCCTAAGATTTGACCCAGTGTGAGGCTTCATCCACGGAGGACTCCCCTCCCTTAGAGGCAAGTCAGCCCATCCAGAAAGGGAGGAGCCAGAGGAGTGTGCTGCCTGCATCATATAGACAATGAATACCACCACAACACGTAGAAAAACCCACAATACAAGTGTGACAATGGGGAAACAACGCAGGCCAGCATCAGACATAGAGAATGAAGATGACAATTCTGAGGACCAGATAATGACCAACCAACTAATCAACCTCTCAGATAAGGACTTTAGACTAGCAATATGGAAGATGCTCAACGGACTCCAAGAAACCATGGATCGAGTTGAACAGAACACTAATAAGAACCAAGAAAATATGAAGACAGAAATCACAAAACTCCAAACTGAAATAACATGTCAACTAACAGGACTGAAAAAGTCAGTAAACGAAGTGAATGACAAAATGGATAAGCTCTGGGACAGGGTATCAGAAGCTGAGAATAGACTTGGTGCTGTGGAAGATGAGATACATAACAATTCCATACAGCAGAAGAGATTGGACAAAAAACTTAAAGCAAATGAGCAGACAATGAAAAAATTAGTCAAAGAATGGGAACAGATGAAAATAGAAGTCTATGATAAGATCAACAGAAACAACTTAAGAATCATTGGAGTCCCAGAGACCCAGGAAGAAAATTTCCAGGAAGAATCAACGGTCAAGAACATCATTAAAGAGAAACTTCCAGAGCTAAAGAATATATGTGATCAAATCCTGCATGCCCGAAGAGTACCAACCAAAAGAGACCCCAGAAAAACCACCCCAAGACACATCCTAGTCACAATGACAAATCCCACAGATAGAGACAGAATTCTGAAAACAGCAAGATCAAAAGGGGAAATCACGTTCAAGCAAGCTTCCCTGAGATTTACAGCAGACCTGTCACCAGAAACACTCAATGCCAGAAAGCAGTGGTGGGATATTGTGACAAGACGGAATGAAATGAATGCTTCACCCAGAATACTATAACCAGCAAAACTCACTTTCCGGTTTGATGGAAGAATACATGGTTTCACAGACAAAAAACAGCTCAGAAACTTCACAGACACAAAACCAGTCTTAAGAGAAAAACTGAAAGACCTAATCTAAGACTAGACTCCCCAAAAGACACACAAAATTTTGAAATAAAGATGGCATTAAATCCCAGGACAATTCATTCTCTCAACGTCAATGGACTAAATGCACCAGTTAAGAGACACAGAGTGGCTAAATGGATCAAAAACTCAATCCAACCTTCTGCTGCCTACAAGAAACGCACCTGAATAGTCAGAACAAACATAGACTCAAAATAAAAGGCTGGAGAAAAATTATCCAAGCAAACAACACCCATAAAAAAGCTGGAGTGGCCATACTAATATCAGATAATGCAAACTTTATACTCAGGAAGGTTGTAAGGGACAAAGACGGACATTTTATATTAATCAAGGGGTACATAGAGCAGGAAGAATTCACTCTCCTAAACATATATGCACCGAATGAGGGGCCAGCAAAATATTTAATACAACTGTTGACAAATCTGAAAAATAATATCAACAACAACACAATAATTATGGGGGACCTTAACACGGCTTTGTCAACACTGGATAGGTCAACCAGACTGAAACCCAACAAGAATATACTAGACCTGAGGAGAGAAATGGAAGAAAGAGGCCTAGTGGATATATATAGGACACTCCATCCCCAGAAACCTGGATACACATTCTTCTCCAATGTACATGGGACATTCTCCAAGATAGACCACTTGCTGGCACATAAAACATACCTCCATAATATCAAGAGGATTGAAATTTTGCAGACTACCTTCGCTGACCACAAGGCTCTGAAATTATTTGTGAACTCCAAAGGGACTCAGAAGAAACACTTTAACACCTGGAAGTTAAACAGCCTCATGCTCAATAACCAGTGGGTCCGACATGAAATCAATGAGGAAATCAAAAGGTTCCTGGAAACAAATGACAATAAAGACACAAACTATCAGAACTTATGGGACACAGCAAAAGCAGTACTGAGAGGAAAATTTATACCTTTGCAAGCACACATCAGGAAGGAAGAAGGAGCTTACCTGAGTAGCTTAATGACACAGTTAATAGAACTAGAAAATGCTCAACAAAAGGACCCAAGAATAGGAAGACAGAAGGAAATAACAAAGCTGAGAGCAGAAATCAACGAAGTGGAAACTCAAAAAACAATCCGAAAGATCAACGAAAGCAGAAGTTGGTTCTTTGAAAAAATAAACAAGATTGATAGACCACTGGCAAACCTAACAAAGAAAGAGAGAGAGATAAACTTGATAACTCGTATCAGGAATGAAAAAGGAGAGATCACTAGTGATATGGCAGAGATTCAAAGGGTAATCAGAAACTACTTTGAAAAACTACGCCATTAAAAATGAGAACCTGGAAGAAATGGATAAATTCTTGGACTCTTGTAATCCTCCACGGTTGAAGGAAGAGGATGTAGCATATCTAAACACCCCCATCACCATTGATGAAATTAAACAGTAATCAAAGGTCTGCCAAAAAACAAAAGCCCAGGTCCAGATGGATTCACTAATGAATTCTATCAAACTTTCCAAGAGGAACTACTGCCAATCTTGGCAAGACTCTTTCATGAAATTGAACAAACAGAAACACTTCCAAATAGCTTTTATGAAGCCAACATCACCTTGATACCTAAACCAGACAGAGATGCTACCAAAAAAGAAAATTACAGACCAATATCACTGATGAATGCAGATGCAAAGATCCTCAACAAAATCCTGGCAAATAGTATTCAATGCCTCGTTAAAAAGATCACCCACTACGATCAAGGAGGTTTCATCCCAGGAATGCAAGGCTGGTTTAACATCCGTAAATCTATCAACATAATACACAACATCAATAACAAGAAAAATAAAAACCACATGATCGTATCTATAGATGCAGAGAAAGCATTTGATAAGGTCCAACACCCATTCTTGATCAAAACTCTCAGCAAGATGGGAATGGAGGGAACCTTTCACAATATAGTGAAGACCATCTACCACAAGCCAGTGGCAAATATTATCCTCAATGGAGAAAAACTGAAAGCCTTCCCTCTAAATTCTGGCACAAGACAAGGCTGTCCTCTCTCACCACTCCTATTCATCATAGCACTGGAAGTACTTGCTATAGCGATTAGGCAAGAAAAGGATATCAAGGGAATCCAGATAGGAAAGGAAGAAGTCAAGCTCTCACTGTTTGCAGATGACATGATACTCTACTTTGAAAACCCTAAAGACTCTATCAAAAAGCTTCTAGAAACAATAGACTAATATAGAAAGGTGGCAGGCTACAAAATTAACACAAAAAATCAATGGCCTTTTTATACACCAATAGTAATTAGGATGAAATGGACATTAAGAAAACAACCCCGGGGCCGGGTAGGTGGTGCTGGAGGTAAGGTGTCTGCCTTGCAAGCGCTAGCCAAAGAAGGACCACGGTTCGATCCCCCGGCTTCCCATATGGTCCCCCAAAGCCAGGGGCAATTTCTAAGCGCTTAGCCAGGAGTAACCCCTGAGCGTCAAACGGGTGTGGCCCAAAAACAAAACAAAACAAAAAAAAAAAAAGAAAAGAAAACAACCCCATTCACAATAGTGCCACACAAACTCAAATATCTTGGAATCAACTTGACTAAATATGTGAAGGACCTATACAAAGAAAACTATAAAACTCTGCTCCAAGAAATAAGAGAGGATACACGGAAATGGAAACGCATACCCTGCTCACGGATTGGCAGGATTAACATCATCAAAATGGCAATACTGCCCAAGGCATTATACAGATTTAATGCCATCCCTCTAAAGATACCCATGACATTCTTCAAAGAAGTGGATCAGACATTTTTGAAATTCATTTGGAACAATAAACACCCTCGAATAGCTAAAGCAATCATTGGGAAAAAGAATATGGGAGAAATTACTTTCCCCAACTTTAAACTGTACTACAAAGCAACAGTTATCAAAACAGCATGGTATTGGAATAAGGACAGTTCCTCAGATCAGTGGAATAGGCTTGAATACTCAGAAAATGTTCCCCAGACATACAGACACCTAATTTTTGATAAAGGAGCAGGAAATCCTCAATGGAGCAGGGAAAGCCTCTTCAACAAGTGGTGTTGGCACAATTGGATAGCCACTTGCAACAAATTGAACTTAGACCCCCAGCTAACATCATGTACGAAGGTAAAATCCAAATGGATTAAAGACCTCGATATCAGCCCCAAAACCATAAGATATATAGAACAGCACATAGGCAAAACACTCCAGGACATTACAGGCATCTTCAAGGAGGAAACTGCACTCTCCAAGCAAGTGAAAGCAGAGATTAACAGATGGGAATATATTAAGCTGAGAAGCTTCTGCACCTCAAAGGAAATAGTGCCCAGGATACAAGAGCCACCCACTGAGTGGGAGAAACTATTCACCCAATACCCATCAGATAAGGGGCTAATCTCCAAAATATACAAGGCACTGACAGAACTTTACAAGAAAAAACATCTAACCCCATCAAAAAATGGGGAGAAGAAATGAACAGACACTTTGACAAAGAAGAAATACACATGGCCAAGAGACACATGAAAAAATGTTCCACATCACTAATCATCAGGGAGATGCAAATCAAAACAACGATGAGATACCACCTCACACCCCAGAGAATGGCACACATCACAAAGAATGAGAATAAACAGTGTTGGCGGGGATGTGGAGAGAAAGGAACTCTTATCCACTGCTTGTGGGAATGCCATCTAGTTCAACCTTTATGGAAAGCGATATGGAGATTCCTCCAAAAACTGGAAATCGAGCTCCCATATGATCCAGCTATACCACTCCTAGGAATATACCCTAGGAACACAAAAATACAATTCAAAAACCCCTTCCTTACACCTATATTCATTGCAGCACTATTTACCATAGCAAGACTCTGGAAACAACCAAGATGCCCTTCAACAGACGAATGGCTAAAGAAACTGTGGTACGTATACACAATGGAATATTATGCAGCTGTCAGGAGAGATGAAGTCATGAAATTTTCCTATACATGGATGTACATGGAATCTATTATGCTGAGTGAAATAAGTCAGAGAGAGAGAGAAAAACGCAGAATGGTCTCACTCATCTATGGGTTTTAAGAAAAATGAAAGACACCCTTGTAATAATAATTTTCAGACACAAAAGAGAAAAGAGCTGGAATTTCCAGCTCACCTCAGGAAGCTCACCACAAAGAGTGATGAGTTTAGTTAGGGAAATAACTACATTTTTAACTGTCCTAATAATGAGAATGTATGAGGAAAATGGAGAGCCTCTCTAGAGTACAGGTGGGGGTCGGGTGGGGCGATGGGAGACTTGGGACATTGGTGATGGGAATGTTGCACTGGTGATGGGTGGTGTTCTTTACATGACTGAAACCCAAACACAATGATGTATGTAATTAAGGTGTTTCAATAAATTAAAAAAAAAAGAAGTGATACTAAAAAATTGGTCAGCTACGATTAAAAAATTGAACTTTTGAGACAAAAATAGCTTGCCAAACTTAAATATAGGCTCTGGTCATTTGATTGGGAAGCCAAAACTAAAGCTTGCTAGAAAATAAACTATATAAATCAAAGACAGTCAAGGTCAGTAACTGAGGAAACATACTTGTAAGCATGAAGCCAGTACATTTACTTCAGATAAGGTAGGAGTGTGGTTCTGTCTTCCCCAGCCCTTACAAGGAAAGTATATGTTGTAGAAAAACTTTTCAAGGCTTTCAGAGTCTCTTTGGCTTGAGAGTCCTTCATAGTGAGCTTTATAAATAAATAAGCTTTATTTACTTTAATTTATTTCTATTTCGTGTCAAGCAAAGGCCTAAAAAGCTCTAACACTATGCAAAGATGTCAAATCAAAATTGATTAAAGACCTTTATATCAAACCTGAAAACAGAGAGGATTAAAATAATAAAAATGGAAATAATACTGAATACATTGTAAAGATTTAATAGAATTTCTATAATAAATGTCAATAAATGTCACTTAATATAAATCCTTAATATTTTTTAAAGAAATAGTTATTCATGGTATTCATGGTATTCATATGAAGCAATAAACCCCCATAAGTGACTAAAACAGTTCTTGAGATAAAGAGGATTGAGAAATCATTCCCCCCAATTTCAAACTGTACTATAAATCTATAGTAATTAAATAGCAGGCATTAATATAAAGACACCACAGATCAATAAATTAGAGTTGTAAATCCTAAGATATACCTTTGAGTTACATGACCAGTTAATTTTTGAGAAAGGAGCAAAATAAAGTGTTATATGGAAAGGAAAACCTCCTCCCTAAGTGGTGGTGTTGGGAAAAAATGTTCAGCTATGTGCAAAAAAAAAAAAAAAATAAGAACTCAGACATCTTAAATACCTTGATATCAAGCCTAAATCCATTAGGTCCATAAAGGAAAAAGTAAGCAGAACTCTCCATATTGAAACAAATAGCATTTTCCCAGATGAAACTCCACTGACCAAGCAAGTGAGAGCAAAGATAAATAAGCAAATGGGATGATATTAAACTAAGAAGCTGCTACATCTAAAAGAAAATAGTGACCAGGATACCAAACAACCGACAGAATGGAAAAACTAATCACCCAATACCCCCTTGACAATGAGTTAATATCTAAGATGTTAGATATGAGGCACTGGTAGAGATTAACACAAAAATAATTAACTCCATCAAAAAATTGGAAGAAGCAAGCAAAAACTCTCTCAAAGAAGAAATATGGATGGCCAAAAGCACATTCCAAGATGTTCTACATCGTTTTCATCAGGAACATGCAAATAAAAACAGCAATGTTATATCACCTCATGGCATAAAGACTGACACATAGTAAGAAGAGAAAGAATAATCAGTGTTGGTGTGAATGTGGGGAAAATGAAGTCTACTTTTCTGCTGGAGGGAATAGAAACTGGTCCCAATCATTTTAGAAAACAATACGATCTTCCCTCAAATCTAGAAATTGAGCTCCATATGAACCAGAAATATCACTTGTAGGGACTATACACTAAGGACCCAAAAACATAATGTAGAAAAGGCATTTACACTCCTATGTTTATAAAAGCACTCTTCATAATAGCCAGAAGCTGGAAACAACCAAATTACCAAAGAACAGATGAATGGATAAAGAAAATAAAATTCTATGTAGCTTATATGTGTGCATTAATAAGAGTTATAATGTTGAATGAAAAGAGTTAAAAAGGAGAGGTACAGGCATAGAGTGATTACACTCATCTTTAGGTTATAAAAATTACAAAAACCATAGTATGAGAATGATATCCAAACACAATAAAATGTTGGGTGGAAAAATGCAGTTACAACAGAGAAAGGACCATTATAACAGTAATAGTTGGAAATAATATTTTTTTTGCAGATGACATGATACTATATTTAGAAAAGCTTAAAGATTACCAAAAATCTTCTAAAATTAGATTTGTATAACAAAATGGCATACAACAAAATTAACATAAAAATACCATGGCTTTTTTATGTACAAATAATAAAAAAGAAGAAACAAACATTAAAAAATTCACATTTATGCCAGAGAATACCAAGTACCTTGAAGTCAAATAAAGACAACTTTTGAAACAAAAAAAAAAATGTCAACCAAAAATTGGGGGTCGTCTTATATGCCAAGTATATCCCGAAAAATGTTTCAATATGCTGCTAAACGAAAATTGTCTGAATATTGCCACAAAACGAATTTTCCAGCTCGATCCTGCACCAATCACTGCAAGGCTGCTCGGACCACCTCTCTAACTCAGCCAATTCAAGCAGGCTTTTTATGCATGCAAATTAGACAATGTTCTGGACCTGAATCTACTCTGTAAAAAGCATTGTGAATTGAAAGAATTAAAATGACATGTGTCAAACAAGTTCAGTAACAGTTTTGAAAATCATGATACCTAAAAGAATAAATGGAAGGAAATGAAGAGAGAAACGAAGAATGGTGTCTGTCAAAGAGAAAGGCTGGGGTTATGGGGGACAAGGGCAACTAGGGATATTGGTTGTAGAAAATAAACACTGGTGAAGTAATGAGTGATGGAAGGATTGGGTGTATGATAGAAACTCAATCAAGTTTAACAGTGTTTCTTATGGTGATTGAATAATAATAAATGAGTCATTCTTTACATTGTGTAATAGTCATCCATTTATCACTTTTAAGTTATTAAAATGTTCTGCCTTTCATACCATCAAGTCTTTCTTGAACTTTGCACCTATCTGTTATGATAGTGTTAATCGTGATCATTAAGTATCTCAAAATAAATACATACATGTCAGACTTCTTATCTCTAGCTCAAGAAACAGTGACCTATTACCACTAGATCCAACTGTTGGTGGTAGATGCCTTCATTGTGGCATAATCTCATTCACATTAAGAATCCATAAATTGGCAAAAGCTGGCTCCCTGTGTGTGACACCAGGCGGGGAAAATCCGCGAAAGTACACCGGCCCAGTGGGGCTCAGCTGTGAAAGACTGTGAGTGTGACCTGTCTATGTCTGTCTACTGTCCTCTTGCGTGAAACTCTTGCGAGTGGGGCAAAAAGAGGCTCAGAGGAGCACGGCAGCTCCGCTTCGCTACACGGCCGTGCACTCTTTCTAAGGAAAGAACTCCATTGCAACAAGAAGGAAAAATCACACTAAGAACGGCGCTATATCACAGAAGCAAACATTTCTCTCTGGACTGTCTTCTCTGTTACATGCTCGGGCCTAAGATTTGACCCAGTGTGAGGCTTCATCCACGGAGGACTCCCCTCCCTTAGAGGCAAGTCAGCCCATCCAGAAAGGGAGGAGCCAGAGGAGTGTGCTGCCTACATCATATAAACAATGAATACCACTACAACACGTAGAAAAACCCACAATACAAATGTGACAATGGGGAAACAGCGCAGGCCAGCATCAGACATAGAGAATGAAGATGACAATTCTGAGGACCAGATAATGACTGAACAACTAATCAACCTCTCAGATAAGGACTTTAGACTAGCAATATGGAAGGTGCTCAACAGACTCCAAGAAACCATGGATCGAGTTGAACAGAACACTAAAAAGAACCAAGAAAATATGAAGGCAGAAATGACAAAACTCCAAACTGAAATAACATGTCAACTAACAGGCCTGAAAAACTCAGTAAACGAAGTGAATGACAAAATGGATAAGCTCTGGGACAGGGTATCAGAAGCTGAGAATAGACTTGGTGCTGTGGAAGATGAGATACATAACAATTCCATACAGCAGGAGAGATTGGACAAAAAACTTAAAGCAAATGAGCAGACAATGGAAAAATTAGTCAAAGAATGGGAACAGACGAAAATAGAAGTCTATGATAAGATCAACAGAAACAACTTAAGAATCATTGGAGTCCCAGAGACCCAGGAAGAAAATTTCCAGGAAGAATCAATGGTCAAGAACATCATTAAAGAGAAAATCCCAGAGCTAAAGAATATATGTGATCAAATCCTGCATGCCCGAAGAGTACCAACCAAAAGAGACCCCAGAAAAACCACCCCAAGACACATCCTAGTCACAATGACAAATCCCACAGATAGAGACAGAATTCTGAAAACAGCAAGATCAAAAGGGGAAATCATGTTCAAGCAAGCTTCCCTGAGATTTACAGCAGACCTGTCACCAGAAACGCTCAATGCCAGAAAGCAGTGGTGGGATATTGTGACAAGACTGAATGAAATGAATGCTTCACCCAGAATACTATACCCAGCAAAACTCACTTTCCGGTTTGATGGAAGAATACATGGTTTCACAGACAAAAAACAGCTCAGAAACTTCACAGACACAAAACCAGTCTTAAGAGAAAAACTGAAAGACCTAATCTAAGACAAGACTACCCAAAAGACACACCAAATTTTGAAATAAAGATGGCGTTAAATCCCAGGACAATTCTTTCTCTCAACGTCAATGGACTAAATGCACCAGTTAAGAGACACAGAGTGGCTAAATGGATCAAAAAACTCAATCCAACCTTCTGCTGCCTACAAGAAACGCACCTGAATAGTCAGAACAAACATAGACTCAAAATAAAAGGCTGGAGAAAAGTTATCCAAGCAAACAACACCCATAAAAAAGCTGGAGTGGCCATACTAATATCAGATAATGCAAACTTTATACTCAGGAAGGTTGTAAGGGACAAAGACGGACATTTTATATTAATCAAGGGGTACGTAGAGCAGGAAGAATTCACTCTCCTAAACATATATGCACCGAATGAGGGGCCAGCAAAATATTTAATACAACTGCTGACAAATCTGAAAAATAATATCAACAACAACACAATAATTGTGGGGGACCTAAACACGGCTTTGTCAACACTGGACAGGTCAACCAGACTGAAACCCAACAAGAATATACTAGACCTGAGGAGAGAAATGGAAGAAAGAGGCCTAGTGGATATATATAGGACACTCCATCCCCAGAAACCTGGATACACATTCTTCTCCAATGTACATGGGACATTCTCCAGGATAGACTACATGCTGGCACATAAAACATACCTCCATAAGATCAAGAGGATAGAAATTTTGCAGACTACCTTCGCTGACCACAAGGCTCTGAAATTATTTGTGAACTCCAAAGGGACTCAGAAGAAACACTTTAACACCTGGAAGTTAAACAGCCTCATGCTCAATAACCAGTGGGTCCGAGATGAAATCAAGGAGGAAATAAAAAGGTTCCTGGAAACAAATGACAATAAAGACACAAACTCTCAGAACTTATGGGACACAGCAAAAGCAGTACTGAGAGGAAAATTTATAGCTTTGCAAGCACACATCAGGAAGGAAGAAGGAGCTTACCTGAGTAGCTTAATGACACAGCTAATAGAACTAGAAAATGCTCAACAAAAGGACCCAAGAACAGGAAGACAGAAGGAAATAACAAAGCTGAGAGCAGAAATCAACGAAGTGGAAACTCAAAAAACAATCCGAAAGATCAACGAAAGCAGAAGTTGGTTCTTTGAAAAAATAAACAAGATTGATAGACCACTGGCAAACCTAACAAAGAAAGAGAGAGAGAGAAACTTGATAACTCGTATCAGGAATGAAAAAGGAGAGATCACTACTGATATGACAGAGATTCAAAGGGTAATCAGAAACTACTTTGAAAAACTCTACGCCACTAAAAATGAGAACCTGGAAGAAATGGATAAATTCTTGGACTCTTATAATCTTCCACGGTTGAAGGAAGAGGATGTAGCATATCTAAACACCCCCATCACCATTGATGAAATTAAAACAGTAATCAAATGTCTGCCGAAAAACAAAAGCCCAGGTCCAGATGGATTCACTAATGAATTCTATCAAACTTTCCAAGAGGAACTACTGCCAATCTTGGCAAGACTCTTTCATGAAATTGAACAAACAGAAACACTTCCAAATAGCTTTTATGAAGCCAACATCACCTTGATACCTAAACCAGACAGAGACGCTACCAAAAAAGAAAATTACAGACCAATATCACTGATGAATGCAGATGCAAAGATCCTCAACAAAATCCTGGCAAATAGGATTCAATGCCTCATTAAGAAGATCATCCACTACGATCAAGTAGGTTTCATCCCAGGAATGCAAGGCTGGTTTAACATCCGTAAATCTATCAACATAATACACAACATCAATAACAAGAAAAATAAAAACCACATGATCATATCAATAGATGCAGAGAAAGCATTTGATAAGGTCCAACACCCATTCTTGATCAAAACTCTCAGCAAGATGGGAATGGAGGGAACCTTTCTCAATATAGTGAAGGCCACCTACCACAAGCCAGTGGCAAATATTATCCTCAATGGAGAAAAACTGAAAGCCTTCCCTCTAAATTCTGGCACAAGACAAGGCTGTCCTCTCTCACCACTCCTATTCAACATAGCACTGGAAGTACTTGCTATAGCGATTAGGCAAGAAAAGGATATCAAGGGAATCCAGATAGGAAAGGAAGAAGTCAAGCTCTCACTGTTTGCAGATGACATGATACTCTACTTAGAAAACCCTAAAGACTCTATCAAAAAGCTTCTAGAAACAATAGACTCATATAGCAAGGTGGCAGGCTACAAAATTAACACACAAAAATCAATGGCCTTTCTATACACCAACAGTAATAAAGAAGAAATGGACATTAAGAAAACAACCCCATTCACAATAGTACCACACAAACTCAAATATCTTGGAATCAACTTGACTAAATATGTGAAGGACCTATACAAAGAAAACTATAAAACTCTGCTCCAAGAAATAAGAGAGGACACACGGAAATGGAAACACATACCCTGCTCATGGATTGGCAGGATTAACATCATCAAAATGTCAATACTCCCCAAGGCATTATACAGATTTAATGCCATCCCTCTAAAGATACCCATGACATTCTTCAAAGAAGTGGATCAGACACTTTTGAAATTCATTTGGAACAATAAACACCCTCGAATAGCTAAAGCAATCATTGGGAAAAAGAATATGGGAGGAATTACTTTTCCCAACTCTAAACTGTACTACAAAGCAACAGTTATCAAAACAGCATGGTATTGGAATAAGGATAGGTCCTCAGATCAGTGGAATAGGCTTGAATACTCAGAAAATGTTCCCCAGAGATACAACCATCTAATTTTTGATAAAGGAGCAGGAAATCCTAAATGGAGCAGGGAAAGCCTCTTCAACAAGTGGTGTTGGCACAATTGGATAGCCACTTGCAAAAAATTAAACTTAGACCCCCAGCTAACATCATGTACAAAGGTAAAATCCAAATGGATTAAAGACCTCGATATCAGCCCCAAAACCATAAGATATATAGAACAGCACATAGGCAAAACACTACAGGACATTACAGGCATCTTCAAGGAGGAAAGTGCACTCTCCAAGCAAGTGAAAGCAGAGATTAACAGATGGGAATATATTAAGCTGAGAAGCTTCTGCACCTCAAAGGAAATAGTGCCCAGGATACAAGAGCCACCCACTGAGTGGGAGAAACTATTCACCCAATACCCATCAGATAAGGGGCTAATCTCCAAAATATACAAGGCACTGACAGAACTTTACAAGAAAAAAACATCTAACCCCATCAAAAAATGGGGAGAAGAAATGAACAGACACTTTGACAAAGAAGAAATACGCATGGCCAAAAGACACATGAAAAAATGTTCCACATCACTAATCATCAGGGAGATGCAAATCAAAACAACGATGAGATACCACCTCACACCCCAGAGAATGGCACACATCACAAAGAATGAGAATAAACAGTGTTGGCGGGGATGTGGAGAGAAAGGAACTCTTATCCACTGCTGGTGGGAATGCTGTCTAGTTCAACCTTTATGGAAAGCGATATGGAGATTCCTCCAAAAACTGGAAATCGAGCTCCCATACGATCCAGCTATACCACTCCTAGGAATATACCCTAGGAACACAAAAATACAATACAAAAACCCCTTCCTTACACCTATATTCATTGCAGCTCTATTTACCATAGCAAGACTCTGGAAACAACCAAGATGCCCTTCAACAGATGAATGGCTAAAGAAACTGTGGTACATATACACAATGGAATATTATGCAGCTGTCAGGAGAGATGAAGTCATGAAATTTTCCTATACATGGATGTACATGGAATCTATTATGCTGAGTGAAATAAGTCAGAGAGAGAGAGAAAAACGCAGAATGGTCTCACTCATCTATGGGTTTTAAGAAAAATGAAAGACACCCTTGTAATAATAATTCTCAGACACAAAAGAGAAAAGAGCTGGAAGTTCCAGCTCACCTCAGGAAGCTCACCACAAAGAGTGATGAGTTTAGTTAGAGAAATAACTACATTTTGAACTGTCCTAATATTGAGAATGTATGAGGGAAATGTAGAGCCTGTTTAGGGTACAGGCGGGGGTTGGGTGGGGAGGAGGGTGATTTGGGACTTGGGTGATGGGAATGTTGCACTGGTGATGGGTGGTGTTCCTTTTATGACTGAAACCCAAACACAATCATGTATGTAATCAAGGTGTTTAAAAAAAAAAAAATTAAAAAAAAAAGAAAAAAAAAAGAAAAGGGATCAACTTGTCTCTCTATAAGACCCATTGTTCTCCTCTCTTTAACTATATTTCTTTTTTATATTTAATTTTACCCATTGATTCTGTGGGAAGTGGCTCATAGTTCTAACATTTAAAAAATCTCAGATCTGGGAGCCAGAGAGGTAGGTAGCTCAACAAGAAAGGGCACAAACACAGGAAGCTCAAGTTTGGTCTGTCTTTTGGATCACATATGGACCCCTGAACACTGAGTAGGAAATGGCTTCTGAGCCTCCTATATGTGGTCCATAAAAAAAAAAAATAAAGATAAATAAAAAAAAAAAAGAATCCATAAATTGAGCAAAAATGAAAAGAGCTAAATTTGCAGTTGTATACTATGCATGCAACATATTAGCTACATATTATAACTCTAGCCCCCTTCTTTTCCTATTATTCACTTTTAATAATAAAAATAGGCAGAATTTGTCTAATCTTAAATTCTTAAGCAATTGTAATATTGCCTTTGTCGCACAGAAGAGTTTGTATTCATGATTGTGAAATCAGTGTGTTCTTATCCTATTTAATTATGGATATAATGAGAACAATCATTCAAAAATGTTGTGCAAACATTTAGAAAAAGAGGAATATGAGAGGAATTACTAGCTACAATAGATGTCTATAGTCTAAGGGAGGAATAGAAGCTATGGAAAAGGATGTGCTTCCTTGTTTCTCATCAGAAGGTCATTTGCTTTGATCAGGATCAGGAACCACAGCTGACTAAAAAAGCTGAATCATTTTCAGCAGCTCCTTTAGTGTACATTAAAGGAAAAAGAAAGTGTTAATATTATCACAAACAAGCAAATAGAGAGTAACTACTTTTTTCTAAAAGGTCTCAAAGCTCCAAAACAAAATACAAATGAAGGAACAAAAAACACCCCTACATAATACAGAGGAAGATAAGCAATGCATATGAAATAAATTCCATTAAAATGTGACCAAAGGGATGGGCCAGAGCTTTGGCATGAAGTGGTAAGGTGTATACCTTGCCGGCGCTAGCCTAGGATGGACCGTAGTTTGATCCCCCAGCGTGCCATATGGTCCTCCAAGCCAGGAGAGATTTCTGAGCTCATAGCCAGGAGAAATTTCTAAGCATCTCCGTGTGTGGCCACCGCCCCCAAATGTGACCAAAGAGATTTGAAATCAAAGGAAAAAATACTTGGGTTCTGCTCCTGCTCTTATTTTTTTTTTAATACAGTCGTTTCATAGGCCATTTTATTCTTTAGTGGCACAGTTCATGAAAGAAACGATATTCAGTATATCCATTCATTATACTTTCTCACAGTTGGGATAATAGAAACCAATCTCAAACAATGTAATTATTCCAGCCACTTTACAATAAAATTCAAACCTCAGATCTATGCTTATGCTGTTTAACTTAGTATCCATTTAGATATCTTATAAACTGTTGAGGAAGAATAAAGCATACATCTAAGAAGAAACAGATCAAAATATAAGCACACTGTAAGGTGATTTAATAATATTCCCTTTCTACTTATTATTTTTATTTATTTATAAAATATTTAAGTACTGTAATTAAAAGCATGATTGTAGTTAGGTTTCAGCCATAAACAGAACACCCTCTTCACCAGCGCAACATTCTCACCACTGATGCCTCCAATCCCCCTCCTCCCCGACCCCTGCCTGTATTCGAGACAGGCATTCTACATCTCTTACATTTCTAGCCATCAAAGTAAGACATGACATAGCATTGTGCATCATAGCAATAGAGTGTCTTTTTTTTTAGCATCCCATAATGACAAGTAAAGAGGTTTACTTGTGACTATTCATGTGACTATTGGCCATCTGTTTATCTTGCTCAGAGAAGTGTCTATTTCCTCTCTCCATTTTTGAGAAGATTTTAGGTTTCGTGGGGTTAACATTTTTGAGTACTTTGCATGCTTAAATGAACATTAATCTGATGTGCTGAAAGCAAATATTTTCTCCCACTGAATTAGCTGTCTTTTAACTTTAGTCATGTTTCTTTTGTCATACACAAAATTTTACTGTGATATAGTTTCATTTATTCTGATTTGATATAGAACTTGCCATTGGCATTCTATCATTGATTTTTTGAGGTCTACATCTTAAAGTGTTTTTGTCTATGTTCTGTCTCAATAAACATCATGGATTCAGGTCTAATCTCAATGTCTTTGATCCATTTTGAATTGACATTTTTGTAAGACATTATATATAGATTGATCTTTTGTCAGAGACCAATATGGAATTCAGCAGGACAAACCAGTCTGTGTGGCAAGAATTCATAACCTAAGGCATTGGCTAGCCCCAGAGCCCTAAGAAATATCAGTTTCCTATCAGGCATACATTCCAGGAAGCTCGTGACATCCTCGAAACCTCACTAACCTTGAGATGTTCCTGTGCCCCTTATGTAAAGATGGTATGTAAAGATTAGCTGTAAGGTGACCTCTGTAATGTGGGCTGTTTATCCTGCCTTCTCTCCAACCCCTGTAAAAAGTGTCCTTAAAAGAAGCCTGTACCAATCAATAAACGGAGCCTTGACAAGCCTCGTGTTGCTTGGCCCCCTTCTTTCTCCCCATTCTATTTTCAGGCTGGAACCCCTCTATATCCATGAGTAACAGAGTCCTGCAGGACAGGACAATCTTTAATTACTTACACATTGTTATCTAATTGCCTAATAGCATTTGTTAAAGAGACTGTCTTTATTCTCTTTCATGTTCTTAACTCCTTTATCAAAGATTAATTGACAAAATACTTTGGGGTTTGTCTGAATACTTCATTCTGACCTATTGGTTTGAAGTCAATAAAAAACTTTGTTCCAATACCATGCTGGTCTGATAACTATGGCTTTATAGTAGAGCTTCAAATTAAGTAATGCTATACCTCCCAGTTTCTTGTTTTTAAATATAGTTTTGGCTCTCTTAGGCCTTTCATGATTCCACACAAGCTTGATAATTGATTTTTCTAACTCCTTGAAATAATGTTTTCTGAATTTGGATAGGTATTTTATTGAATCTATATAGCAGTTTAGATAAGATTATAATTTTGGTAATACTAATTCTTCCAAAAATATATATGGAATGCTTTTTATTTTCTTAGGTCTTTCTCATATTTTTTCTTATATGTTTTAATGTTTTCATGACATATGTCTCTCATCTCTCTTGTTAGGTTCATTGCTAAGTACTTGAAAGATTTGTATTCTATTTAAAATGGGATAGACACTTAGATCACTTTCTCCTCTAAGTCATTATTTGTATAAAATTGTAAATGTCCTTTATGTATTGAATTTGTAGCTGGCAATTTTGCTGTATTGGTTTATTATATCTAGAAGATTTTATTGTGGACTCTTTAGGATATTCAATGTCTATTGTTTTGCCATCTGCAAATACAGATAGTTTGGCTTTCTCTTTTCCCATTTGGATCCTTTCGATTTCCATATTTTACCTTATTGCTACTACTAGAACTTCTAATTCTATATTGCATAAGAATGGAGACAATGAACATCCTTAACATGTGCCTGACCTCAGTGAAAATGCTTTCAGATTTTTGCCATTTAAAATATTATTGGGGAAAAGGCCAAGAAAGACTGAGTAAGTGAAAACGGGTTACCAGAGATGCCCAGGAGAACGGTAGATCCTTTGTGTGAAGGCAGGTTGGAGGGGTCTCCCGCTGCTGTTAGATTACCAACTGGGACAAACAAAGGGGGCCTGTCACCTTTGAGACTTTCTCTACTATTCTGTCTCCTGAAACTCTCCTGAGAGGGCCAAGAATGAAACAGCAAAAACTGTCTCCTTGAGGCTCCACTTCACTTCGCAGCCACATGCTCTATCTAACTAATGAACCCCACCATAGCATGCAAAAAAAAAATCACAGTACAAGCATGACAATGGGGAAAACTCTTAGGAAAACACCATGCACAGAGAATGAAGATGATACCTCTGATGACCCCAAAACTACCAACAATTCGATTACTCTCAGATAAGGAATAGAAATAGAAATAAATAAATAAATAAATAAGAAATGAATAAGGAATATAATAGAAATATGGAGGATCCTCATGGAAATAAAAAAAAACATAGCTCTAACTTAACAGAACACAAAGGTATATCAGAAAATTTCAAACTAAAAAAACAGATCTGAAAAGCAGATCTAAAAAAAAAAATAAAGACTGTCACAAACAGTAGCTGAACTGAAAACCTCAGTGGAAAGCCCCTCCAACAGGGTCACAGCAGCTGAAGACAGATCTAGTGAACTAGAAGATGAAAAGCAGAACAACTTCATACAGCAGAAGAGATTGGAAAAGAATATTAAGGCAAATGAACATACAATGGAAAAAGTACTCAAAGAATGTGAACAGATGAAAATAGAAATCTTTGATAAACTCAACAGAAACTACTACCAATCCTAGTCAGGCTCTTTTATGAAATTGAAAAAACGGGTACACTCCCAAATGGCTTTAATGAAGCCAACATCACCTTGATACCAAAACCAGACAGTGATGCTGCCAAAAAAGAAAATTACAGAGCAATATCCCTGATGAATACGATGCAAAGATCCTCAACAAATTTCTGGATCCAATGCCTCATCAAGAAGATCATTCACTATAATCAAGGTTTCATCCCAGGAATGCAAAAATAGTTTAACATTTGTAAATCTATCAACATAATACAGAACCTCAACAACAACAAAAATAAAAATCACATGATCATATAAATAGACCCAGAGAAAGCATTTGATAAGGTCGAACACCCATTCTTGATAAAAACTCTCAGCAAGATGAGAATGAAAGGAACCTTTCTCAATATAGGTAAAGCCATCTCCACAAGCTAATGGTAAATATTATCTTCAATGGTGAAAAATTAAAAGCCTTTCCTCTAAAATCAGGTACAAGAGAAGGCTGACCTATTTCACCACTCCTATTCAACATAGTACTGGAAGTACTTGCTATAGTGATTAGGCAAAAAAAAAAAAAGATATAAAGAAAATCCAGATAGAAAATGAAGAAGTCAAGCATCACTGTTTGCAGATGACATGATAACTATACTTAGAAAACCCTAAAGACTCTATCAAAAGGTTTCTAGTAATGTGCAGGCTACAACACAAAAATCAATGGCCTTTTTATACACCAATAATGATAGGGAAGAAGTGGACATTAAAAAAACAACCCCATTCACGTTAGTGCCACACAAACTCAAATATCTTGGAGTCAACTTGACCAAAGATGTGAAGGACCTATACAAAGAAAACTATAAAACCCTGCTCACCCTGCTTCAAGAAATAAGAGAGAACATACAGAAATGAAAACACATAACCTGCTCATAGATTTTCTAGGATTAACATCATTAAAATGACAATACTGCCCAAAACATTGCACAGATTTATTGCGATCCTGCTAAAGATACCCATGACATTCTTCAAAGAAGTGAATCAAACATTTTTGAAATTCATTTGGAACAATAAAGACCACGAATAGCTAAAGCACTCCTTGGGAAAAGGAATATGGGAGGCATTAGTTTCCCCAACTTTAATCTGTATTACAAAGCAATAGTGATCAAAACAGCATGATATTGTAATAAAGACCAACCCTCAGATAAATAAGATAGACTAGAGTACTCAGAGAATGTTCTCAACTAATACAATCACCTAATTTTTTTTGTAGTTTTTTATAAAGAAGCAATATATCCTAAATGGAGCAGAGAAAGCCTCTTCAACTGTGGTATTGGTACAACTGGCTAGCCACTTGCAAAAAACTTGAACTTAAACCCCCAGCTAACACCATGTACAAAGGTAAAATGTAAGTGGATTAAAAACCTTGATATCAGACCTGAAACCATAAGGTATATAGAACAACATGTAGGTAAACACTCCATGACATTGAGACTAAAGGCATCTTCAAGGAGAAAACTGCACTTTAAAACAAGTGAAAGCAGAGAAAAACAGATGGGACTATATTGAGCTGAGAAGCTTCTGTACCTCAAAGGAAACAGTACCCAGGATACAAGAGCCACCCACTGAGTGGGAGAAACTATTCACCCAATACCCATTAGATAAGGGGCTAATATCCAAAATATACAAGGCACTGACAACTTTACAAGAAAACAACATCTAATCCCATCAAAGTTGGGGAGAAGAAATGGATAATTTGACAAAAGAAATACAAATGCCCAAAAGACACATTAAAAATGTTCCACATCACTAATCTTCAGGGAGATGCAAATCAAAACAACTATGAGGTACCATCTCACACCACAGATATTGGCACACATCAGAAAGAATGAGAACAAGCAGTGCTGGCAGGGATGTGGAGAGAAAGGAACTCTTATCCACTGCTGGTGGGAATGCCATCTAGTCCAAACTTTATGGAAGGTGATATGTAAATTCCTCCAAAAACTGGAAATTTCCCATAAAATTTAGCTATACCACTCCTAGGGATATACCCTAGGAACACAAAAATACAATACAAAAATTCCTTCCTTACATCTATATGCATTGCAGCACTATTTATAATAGCCAGAATCTGGAAACAACCAAGATGCCCTTCAGAAGATGAATGGCTAAAGAAACCATGCTACATATACACAATGGAATACTATGCAGCCGTCAGGATAGATGAAATCATGAAATTTTCCTATAAATAGATGTACATGGAATCTATTTTGCTGAGTAAAATAAGTCAGAGGGAGAGAGATAGATGCAGAATAATTTCTCTCATCTATGGGTTTTAAGAAAAATGAAAGATATTCTTGCAATAATTTTTAGAGACAAAAGTGAGGAGGGCTGCAATTTCCAGCTCACTACATGAAGCTCACCACAAAGAGTGATGAATGCAGTTAGAGAAATAACTACATTGATAACTATCATAACAATGTGAATGAATGAGAGAAGTAGAAAGCCTGTCTAGAGTACAGGTGGGGGTTGGGTGGGGAGGAGGGAGATTTGGGACACTGGTGGTGAAAATGTTGCACTGGTGAAGGGGGTTGTTCTTTACATGACTGAAAGCCAACCACAATCATGTTCATAATCAAAATATTTAAATAAAGATATTAATAAAAATTGAAAAAACAATGATGTTTGATCTTCTCAATTTATTTCTATAAGAGATAGATACAGAAGTCTCAATTATCTATGGGATTTAAGAAAAATAAATGACATTATTGTAATAATACCCAGTGACAATAGTGTTGAAGCCTAGAAGGTCTGACTCACCACAAAGAGTGGTGTGTGTATTTAGAGAAATAACTACACTAACAACTATCATGACAATGTTAATAATTGAGAGAAGTTGAATGCCTGTGTCGAATATAGGCAGCGTGTAGGTGAGGATGGAGATGGGGGCATTGGCTGTGGAAATGTTGCAATGTTGCACTGGAGAAGGGGATATTCTTTTTTTGACTGAAAGTCAACTACAAACATGTTTGAAATCATGATGCTTAAGTAAAGATATTAAAACAATTATTTCTCTGTATCAATTGAAATTATCACATGATTTTTATATTTTTTACTGATATAGTATATGATATTGATTGATTTAAGTATATTGAGCCATCCTTACATTCCAGGAATAAAACCAACTTGATCACTATGTGTGTGTATATATATATATATATATATATATATATATATATATATATATATATATATATATATATATATATATATATGTGTGTGTGTGTGTGTGTGTATATATATATATATATATATATATTTTGCTGTTGGATTTGGTTTGCTATGATTTTGTTGAGTATTTCTGCACCAATGTTCATCAGTGAGATTTGTCTGTAGTTTGCTTTTTTGGTAATACCTCTATAAGCTTTGGGAGTTTGCATAATGTTAGCTTCATGGAAAGTTTTAGAAAGGATTTCTATCTCTTTGATATTTTGGAAGAGGATATCTATCTGTTTAATATTTTGGAAGTGTTAAGGATCAATGGTTATAATTCTCTAAATATTTGATAAAATTCACCAATAAACACATCTGGTCCTTAACTTTTATTCTTGGGGATAATATAAGTTTCTTTTCAATTTCCTTCAAATTTGTATTTTTAGGCTCTCTACTTCCTCTTCATTCACTTTTGGGGAATTATATATTTCTAGAAATTTGTCCATTTTTCTAAGTTCTCTAGTTTAACAGAGTACATACATTAGTTCATAATAAGTTTTCCTGATGTCTTGGATTTCTGTAGGTTATTTTGTAATTTCCTCACTTATGATTAAATTTATTTGAGCATTTTCTTTTATTTTCCTTCTGAGTTTTAACAATTATTTGTCTATATTGCTTATTTAAGCACTGTGGTTACAGAAATTTTAGTTTGGTTTAATTCATAGAATGTACACTCACTGTTACCAATATAATTTTCCCCCCACTAATGTTCCCCATTTCCTTCCCAGTCCCCCACACTCTGCACATCTCTGGGACAAGCATGTTGCTTCTCTCTCACACATATTCTATTTCCTTATTTACACTGTAGTTTGCACTACTGCTAATGAGGGGTACCACTTTATGCCTTTTAGCACCCAGGCCTTTTCCAGAGTGATCTGTTCCAACTGTCATTGTCATGTTAGCTGTCAGTGCAGTTAGTACTCTAATGCACTTATAGCTATTTGGGCAAGCTTTGTATCATGGGATGGTCTCCCCAGCCCTCAAATCTAATGTTTATTCTTTCAGAAAACCAGATTATTGTTTTTGTAATGTTTTCTTTGTTTCTTTTTCACTTATTTCTGCTCTGGTTTTTATTGTTTCTTTTATTCTGCTTGTGTTTAGGTTCATTTGTTTTCCATATATTTAAAGTATTAGAGTTTTCTCCACAATCTCATTTTACAGACTGTCTTGGTGGCTTTGTGTTCTGATAGGATATGTGTTATAATTCTTATGTCTAAATTTTCATAAGTTAGATTTATGTAGTAAAATGTGGCCTAATGTAGAAATTATTCTCTATACACTTGAGAAGAATGTACATTGAACTAGTTGAAGACCAAAGGCCCTGTATAACTCCATTAGCTCCAGCTCTATTAGTTTCTTATTTAAGATTCTTATGTTTTTCCTATTGTTCAGGTTAGTGGATGTCTCCAGGGAGAGAGTGGCATGTTGAACTCTCTTATTATTATTATATTTTAATTCATCTGTTTCTCTAGGTTTGTGAGCAAAAGTCTTACAAACTGCATATCTTGATTAGAGTTAGTACTCTTGGTCTACTGTTCCTCTAATCAATCTAATTAGTTTTTTGAGGTTGAATACAATATTTCCCCAAACTAATACCTGCCTTTTGCCTTGACACAAAGGAGAACTCCAAAAAGTGCCTGCTTTCTCCCAACTAATTTCCTTCTTTCTCTGCTGTCCTGCCTGAGACTTCCAAGAACAAACCCAGAGAAATATTTCTCCTCAGGGCTCGGCATCAAGGTGGGTTGTCTCTGCCTGTGTGTGTGCAGGGGAGGGGGGATCCTAATTCTTGAATGTGCCTTGACACAAAGGAGAACTCAGAAAGGCATCTGTTTTCTCCTGTCTGGTTTCCTGCTGTACTGCTTGAGGTGTCCAAAAACTAAACCAGAAAAAATTTTCTCCTCAGAATTTGACAAGATTGGTTGTCTCTGCCCATGAAGGGTGGAGCCAGAGGAGAGTGGACATTCTACATTGCTTCGCAGCAGCATGCTTCTTCTAACCAATGTACCCCATCATTACACGTAAAAAAAAAACACTACAAGTGTGACAATGGGGATATAAAGCACTAAAACACCATGCACAGAGAATGAAGAAGTGAGCTCTGATGACCCAAAAAGTCCCAACCGCCTAGTCAGCCTCTCAGAAAAGGATTTTAGAGAAGAATCGAGAAAGATGTTACTAGAACTCAAAGAAAGCATAAATCGAGCTGAACAGACCACAAAGCTAAAGATCAGAAAACTTCAAACTGAAATAACAACACTGAAAATCTCAGTGGTTGAAATGAAAATCTCAATGAAAGGCCTCTCCAACAGAGTAACAGCAGCTGAGGACAGAATCAATGAGTTAAAGATGAGATACAGAACAAATTACAGCAGAAATGATTAGAAAAGAACCTTACAGCAAATGATTTGACAATGAAAAAATATTCAAAGAATGTGAACAGATGAAAATAGAAGTCCTTAATGAATTTAACAGAAACAACATAAGAATCATTGGAATCCCATGAACCAGGAAGAAAATCCCCAGGAAGGATCAACAGTCAAGGACATCATTACAGAGAAACTTCCTGAGGTAAAGACTGCATGCAATAAAATTCTGTATGCCATGCCTAAATAGTACCTGCTAAAATATCCAAGACACATACTAGTCACAGTGATAAATCCCACAGATAGGGATAGAATACTGAAAGCAACAAGATAAAAAGGGAAATTACTCATAAAGAAGAATCCTTGAGATATGCAGAACTGTCACAATAAAACCTCAAGGCCAGAGGGAGTGGTGGGATATAGAGACCAAACTGAATGAAATAAATGCTTTACCTAGAATACTGCACCTAATGAGACTCACATTCAGGTTTGAAGGAAATATACATAGCTTTATTTATTAAAAAAAAATAGTTCAGAAACTTTGCAGATGAAAAACAAGCCTTAAAAGAAAAACTGAAAGTCTACATTAAGAGAAGACAAACCAACAGACACACCAAATTTAAAAAAAAAATAGATGATACTAAATTCCATGACAATTATCTCTCTCAACATCAATAAACTAACTACAAGAGTTAAGAGACACAGCGTGGCAAAATGGATCAAAAAACTGAATCCAACGTTTTGCTGCATACAAGAAACACATCTGAATAGTCAGAACAAACATAGACTCATAATCAAAGGCTGCAGAAAAATCATCCAAGCAATCAAGACCTTAAAAAAGCTGGAGTGGCTATATTAATATCAGATGACACAAATTTTAGACTCAAAAAGTTTATAAGGAACAAAGATGAAAATCATGTCATAATTAAGATATTTTTATACCAGGAAGAAATCACACTTTTAAGCATATAAGTATCCAATGATAGACCAGAAAATGTTGAAAAATATGAAAAAAAGACATTAAAATCAACAAAATAATAGTAGAAAATTTCAACAATGCCCTGTCACTCATTGATCAGTCAACCAGGCTGAAAGCCAACAAGAATATACTAGCTCTGAAAACAGAAATGGACAAAGGTGGACTAGTAGATATATAGAGGAAACTCGATTCTCAGAAAACTGGATGAACATTCTTCTCCAATGCACATGGGTCATTCTCCAGGAAGACTACATGCTAGCCCACAAAACATATCCCCATAAAGTCAAGAGGATAGGAATTGTGCAGACTACCTTCTCAGATCACTAGGCATTGAAATAATAAGTGAACTACAAAGAAACACATTAAGACCAGAAATTAAACAGTTCAATACTGAACAAACAGTGAATCAGAAATGAAATCAAAAAGGAAATAAAAATATTGAAGACGAATGACACTGAAGTTACATGGGAAGTTATATGGGACAGAGAAAAATTGGTACTAAGAATAAAATTTATAGCTTTGCAAGCACACATTAGGAAGGAAAAAAGGGCCTACAAAATTGCTTAATTTTACAGCTTAGAAAATTAGAAAATTATGAACAATAAAAAGCAAAAATAGGTAGCAGAAGGAAATAACAAAGTGTAGAGCTGAAATTAATGAAGTGTAAATACAAAAAAATTCCAAAAGATCAATGAAATAAAATGCTCTTTTTTGAAAAATAAACAAGATTGACATACCACTAGCTAAACTGACAAAAATGAGAGAGAAAACTTAATAAAGTGAATTAGAAATGAAAAGGAGGAGATCCCTACAGATAATATAGAGATTCAAAGAGTAATCAGATTACTTTCTGTTTCGCTCACCAAGAGGCAGACCTGCCCACATCTGGGAGGAGTCTTTGGTTTCCTGTTTTGCTGACCTTGAAGGGAGTAGGGGGATGTTTAGAGGAGGATGGAGAGAGGAATCTGCAAGAGATGTGGCTGGCAGAAACAGGGAGATGCCAGGGTAGCTGATGAGTGCTTGCTTAAAAGGTTTAAGATTAAAGGCCACATATGGTGGCTAGGATCTGAATAAAGTTGATGTCTCCTGAAACCTGACTGCCTGTGGATCATTTCCTCCTGGCGATCCTGAGCCCTCAGACACGACGGCTGGAGGAAGTTGCAGGCATGTGGCCCAGGCCAGCAGAAAAAGCCTTACCCTCCATCTGTCTCACCATCATCCACCACCAACCAGAACTCAGAACTCAGAATTCAGTATAGCTCTCCCATTTCTCATTCATTTCTCTTGTGTCTTTCACTGAAAATATGCCCGTGTTTGTTGATATTCACCAGAGAAAATAACTCTGAAAGTCTCTAAACTTGTTGTATATGCATATGCATAGTATCTATGCAGAAATCAAGTAAAATCTCTGGTCTGAGGAAGTTTATTGGTCTAGTGTGAGAATGTGCCACTCCAGACTGGACTATATTTTGGAATTAGGATTTAATTTCTGTCAAGCTGAACTGGAGCTGTTGACACAATAAAAGTTTCATGTTCAGTGTAGTTCCTGTATAAAAATGGTAGATTAGAGTGTAAGTAGAAGGGATGAGAATTTCCACAAAATATAATAGAGTTGAGATAGATAAATGTATGGCAACAACTTCAGACAGAGAAGAAAGGACACACTGCTTTAGTACTCAACATGACCGGGCATGTCACAAATATTGAAGATAACTCTAAACAGATGATAAAACTAAAAACAATATTTTATTTTCTACATTCAAATAGCCAAACTTGGGGCCAGAGAGATAGCATGGAAGTAAGGCGTTTTCCTTTCATGCAGAAGGTCATTGGTTCGAATCCGGCGTCCCATATGGTCCCCCGTGCCTGCCAGAAGCAATTTCTGAGCATGGAGCCAGGAATAACCCCTGAGCACTGCTGGGTGTGATCCAAAAACCACAAACACACACACACACACACACACACACAGTAATAACAAATAGCCAAAATTTTAGGCCAGAGAAATAGTTCAGTGGTAGGGCATTTGCCCTGCACACAGCTGCCCAGGACGGACTGGGTGTGATCCCCTGCATTCCATATTGCCCCTCAAGCCAGGAATGATTCTGAGCCCATAGCTAGTAGTAACCCCTTGAGCGTCACTGGGTGTGCCCCCCGCCCCCGAATAGCCAAACTTTCATGAGGATATATTAACATTTACCAGGTTTTTCCTAGCTTTCATTTGAGAAACTTTTGTCAGCTTGTATAAATTTTAAAGAGGTTTGTAGGTGGTGGTGGTGGTTGTTTTGGGGTCAAACTTGGTGGCACTCAGGGGATACTCCTAAGTCTGCATTAAGAAATCACTCCTGGCAGGCTTGGGGAACCATAAGGGATGCTAGGGATCAAATGCAAATATGTCCCAGGTCAGCAGCATGCAAAGCAATGCCCTATCCACAATGTTATCACTCTGGCCCCAGCTTGGATTAAAATTTTTAAAAAATGAAAGACTAGCAAAAACTTTATAGTTCCTTGTTCAGAGTAAGAGGATTCAGGTCACAAAATGCATCTTTATTGTGTAGGAGTTATTCTGTCAGTTCTTCCATAATAATGCAGCACCACTGCAAAGAGCATAGTATTTGAACCCCATATGCAATATTTTTTGGGGGGTGGTGGTTGGACTACACCAGGTGTAGTCAAGGTGTACACTCAAAGGTTACTACTGTTATGAGCTCAGAAATCACTCCTAGCTTGGAAGACCATATGGGACACAGGGGATTGAACCCAGGTCCGTCCTGGGTTAGCTGCAAACAAGGCAAATGAACTATCACTGTGCTATCACTACGGCGCCACAATTTTTTGCTTTATGCTTTAACAGAAAGTTAGCACTGCAAAGTGTTCTGTAATATCTTCATTTATTAGACATGAAAACAAACTTGAAGAAGTAAAATCTCTCTCCAAATTGATTCCTATAAAGATAAAAAGAGGTGGAACATGTGTTTGTGTGTGTGTGTGTGTGTGGTGTGAGGAAGAAAAATAAACAACAAAAATATAAACAAAAAATTTAAAATACGTATATTTTTGCTAATACTATAGAAATTCATTTTAGAAAAAATAAAAGAAAGAAAAAGTTCCAACTTTGAAGAAAGGAAATGATATTGTAAATCATACTGAAAATATTAGCTATTATCAGAGAAAAGTTAAATCTAGTAGTACCTAATATTGAAAAGTAATACTAAAAATAGGAATAATAAGAGTAATTATAATTTTAATCATGAATACATAATTCAGAATTTTAATTGAAATTTCTTAGGAAAATAATGTTACATATCTCAGGACTTGGACAACTTGTTTAGTGAATAGTAGTATACTAGTGAACTTTGAATTTCTGACCACAGTTCCCCATACCTACTGACCAGAGTTAATAATTCCATTAAATCATTTTGCTTAGTTAGAGTCTTGGCACATATTAATCAGAGAAGAGCAGAGTCTACATTCCAGGAATGTATAAAGATGTCACTTAGAGCAAGAAAGTGAAACTTCAGAGATGGAGAAAATGAGGACCAGCAAGAGCCAGAAATGTAGTCACAAATACACCAAAATTAGTATGACAGCCACTGTCCTAGCTTCTAACCCATCTTCTTTCTCTGGGAAACATAAACAAGCTGATAGGTGTTGACAAGATGAGCCCCAGCCTCAGTTGTAGATAAGCTTGGGGCAGGATCAAAGTGATCCATTTATAGAAGATAGGTTTTCTGAACTGTCAGGAAAAGACACTTGGATCCATGGTCCATCTAATCCATGGACTGAGGACACTTACTTAAGTCAATTTAAAACATTTTATTTAGCAGCTCAGTAGCTTCAGATTTACTCAAGTCTAATGAAAAAGTTTCACAGTTACTCATTTCTGAGAATATCTTAATACTCATATTCAGAAAAACAAATAGGGAAAACAAAACCTTTCTAGCTCATCAAGGCTGAACCTCAACCTTGAGATCATTGCAATAATCTAAACTATCAAGTCTTCCCATAGTGTAGACTTGTTTTACCTCTTTACCGAAACTTTTCTTGAGAAAGCAAAAAATGAACTTTCTGACACTGACATGAACTCAGTTTTCTGACTCCACACTGAACAAGCCAGAAAGTAGCTCTGTACAGGTTAAATCAGAGGATTGGACAACTTGTTTCCTAAAATTATTAGTTCTAATTTTATGCAGTTTAGTTAAGAATCACCATAGAGAGAATATGAACTTCTCATTAAATACAAATTTCTTCTGTTTAGTACAGGTTCATTTCAAAGGCAAATATATAATTTTATAGTTCAATTGATTTCTTCAGTTGGTCCTTGTTTTTGTGAGGGAGGAGATAAACCTAGCAGTATGTACTACAAAGCAATAGTTATCAAAACAGCATGGTATTGGAATAAAGACAGGCCCTCAGATTAGTGGAATAGTCTTGAATACTCAGAGAATGTTCCCCAGACATACAATCACATAATTTTTGATAAAGAAGCAAGAAATCCTAAATGGAGCAACGAAAGCCTCTTCAACAAGTGGTGTTGGCACAACTGGCTAACCACTTGCAAAAAATTGAACTTAGACCCCCCCAGCTAACATTATTAAAATGGATGAAAGACCTCGATATCAGACCTGAAACCATAAGATATATAGAACAACATGTAGGTAAAACACTCCAGGACATTGAGACTAAAGGCATCTTCAAGGAGAAAACTGCACTCTGCAAGCAAGTAAAAGCACAGATTAACAGATAGGAATATATTAAACTGAGAAGCTTCTGCACCTCAAAAAAAAATAGTGCCCAGGATAGAAGAGGTCCCCACTGAATGGGAGAAACTATTCACCCAATACCCATCAGATAAGGGGCTAATCTCCAAAATATACAAGGTACTGACAGAACTTTACAAAACAAAACAAACAAACAAACAAAAACATCTAATCCCATCAAAAAAATGGGAAGAAGAAATGGACAGACACTTTGACAAAAAAGAAATACAAATGGCCAAAAGACACAAGAAAAAATGTTCCACATCAGTAATCATCAGTGATTTGCAAATTAAAACAACTATGAGGTACCACCGCACACCCCAGAAATTGGTACACATCACAAAGAATGAGAACAAGCAGTGTTGGGGGGATGTGGAGAGAAAGGACTCTTATCCACTGCTGGTGGGAATGCCATCTAGTTCAACCTTTATGGAAAGCAATATGGAGATTCCTCCAAAAAATAGAAATCGAGCTCCCATATGACCCAGCTATACCCTCCTAGGAATATACCCTAGGAACACAAAAATACAATACAAAAATCCCTTCCTTACACCTATTTTCATTGCAGCACTATTTCCCATAGCAAGACTCTGGAAACAGCCAAGATACCTTTCAACAGATGAATGGCTAAAGAAACTGTGGTACATATACACAATGGAATATTATGCAGCTGTCAGAAGAGATGAAGTCATGAAATTTTCCTCTACATGGATGTACATGAAATCTATTATGCTGAGTGAAATAAGTCAGAGAGAGAGAGAAAGATGCAGAATGGTCTCACTCATATATGGGTTTTAAGAAAACTGAAAGACATTCTTGCAATAATAACTTTCAGACACAAAAGAGAAAAGAGCTGGAAGTTACAGCTCACCTCATGAAGCTCACCACAAAGAGTGATGAGTTTAGTTAGAGAAATAACTACGTTTTGAACTATCCTAATAATGATAATGTACAAGGGAAATAAAAAGCCTGTCTAGAGTACAGGCGGGAGTTGGGTGGGGAGGAGGGGGATTTGGGACATTGGTGATGGGAATGTTGCACTGGTGATGGACGGTGTTCTTTACACTGCTGAAACCCAAACACATCATGTATGTAATAAAGTTGTTTAAATAAATAAAGAAAGAAAAATTTAAAATTTTCCTTGGTTCAAATAAATAAATAAATAAAAATTTAAAATTTACCCTTGGTTCTGCACTCAGACATCAATCCTAGTGGAATCAGGGGACAAAATAGGATTCCAGTATTGAATCCAGATAGGTCACTTGCAAGTTAAATGCCATACCTTCTATACTATTTTTTAATCCCATGACACCGATTCTTAAATAATATCTGCATCACCAAATTTGAATTTGAAATACCAAGAAACCACGGAAGCCTTTTCATAGGAAATAATAATAATAATAATAATAATAATAATAATAATAATAATGACTGCAGTTAGTGACTACAATAGATTGGGTTGTTAGGATATTTATAGACTCTGGTCTAGTTAACTACTTTATTCTTCAAGTAATATTTTTCTTTGCTGCCAAAGATTTTTTATTTTTATATATATTTCAGCACCATGATTACAAACATGTTTGTAGTTGGATTTTAGTCATAGAAAAGGTAAATCCCTTGTTAAGTTCTGTCAGTACCGTGTTTATTTTCTTAGATATTTGACCCTTATCTGATGAGAATTGGGTAAATAGTTTCTCCCATTCTGTGGGTGGCTTTTGTATCCTAGGCACTATTTCCTTTGAGGTGCAGAAGCTTCTCAGCTTAATATAGTCCCAGCTGTCTATCTCTGCTTCCACTTGTTTGGAGAGTGATGTTTCCTCCTTGAAGAAGCCTACAGTCTCAATGTCATGGAGTAGACACCTTATGTTTTAGGGCTTGATATCAAGGTATTTAATCCATAGGATTTTACTTTTGTGCATGGTATTAGATGGGGGGTTTGAGTTTGCTTTTTTGTAAGCAGCTAACCAGTTGTGTCAGTACCACCTTTGAAGAGGCTTTACTTGCTCCATTTTGGATTTATTGCTCCTTTATCAAAAATTAATTGATTTTATGTCTGGGGAACATTGTTTGAATACTCAGGATGCCCTTCAATAGATGAATGGCTAAAGAAACTGTGGTACATATAAACAATAGAATATTATGCAGCCATCAGGAGAGATGAAATAATGAATTTTTCCTATACATGAATGGGCATGGAATCTGTTATTATGAGTGAAATAAGTCAGAGGGAGTGAGACAGAAAAAGAATAGTCACTCATCTATGGGTTTTAAGAAAAATTAAAGAAATTATTGTAATAATGCCAAGAGACAATAGAGATGAGGACAAGAAGGGCCAGCTTACAATATGAAGCTCACCACAAAGAGTGGTGAGTGCAGTTAGAGAAATAACTACACTGAAAACTAGCATGACAATGTTAATGAGTGAGAGAAGTAGAATGCCTGTTTTGAATACAGGCAAGGGTGGGGGAGAAAAAAGGAGGGCATTGGTGTTTGGAATGTTATACTGGTTAAGTGGGGTGTTCTGTTTATGACTGAAACTCAACTAAAATCATGCTGTAATCATAGTGCTTAAATAAACATTTTATCTAAAACAAACAAAAAAGGTACACCTTCCCACCAACAATGCCCCCTTTCTCCCTCCTTCCCCACCCCCTGCCTGTCTTCAAGACAGGCATTCTATTTCTCTCACTCACTACCATTATGATGATAGTTTTTGGTGTAGTTCTTTCTCTAACTGTGATCATCAATATCTGTGGTAAGTTTCATGTCATGAGCTGGTTCCTTCAAACCTCATCTTTATGATCTCTGGGTATTATACCATATTATTTTTTATTTTTTCTTAAATCCAAAGATGAGTGAGACTATTCTGTGTGTCTCTCTCTTTCTGACTCATTTTACCAAGCAAAGTAGGTTCCATGTCAATCAATGTATCAGAAAATTCATGACTTCATTTTTCCTGACTGCTGCATAGTACTTCACTTTACATATGTAGCACATTTTTGTTAGCCACTTATCTATTGTTTGGCATTTAGGTTGTTTCCAGATTCTGGCTATTGTAAATAGAGCTGCAATGAACGTAGGCATGCAGAGGATATTTTTGTATTGTGTTTCTGAGGAACACAAAAGATATTTGATCCTTATCTGATGAGAATTGGGTGAATAGTTTCTCCCATTCTTATCTGATGAGAATTGGGTGAATAGTTTCTCCCATTCTGTGGGTGGCTTTTGTATCCTAGGCACTATTTCCCTATATTGGATATTTTTGTATTGTATTTTTGTATTGTGTTTTTGTGTTCCTGAGGAGTATGTTCCTAGGAGTAGTGTAGCTGGATCATATGGAGCTCAATTTTTAGTATTTTTTAATGAATACCTATATTGTTTTTATAAAGGCTAGACTAGACAGCATTTCCACCATCAATGAAAGAGAGTGTCTTTCTTTCCACTTCTCCTCCAGCAATGATTATTCTTGTTCATTCTGATCTGTGCCGGTCTCTGTGGCATAAAATGGTACTTTTGTGTTGTACTGATGTGTATCTCTCTGATGATTAGTGATATGGGATATTTTTCCAAGTGCCTTTTGTATTTCTTTTTTGAGGAAGTGTCTGTTAATTTCTTCTCCCCATTTTTTGTTGGGTTAGATTTTTTGTTAAGTTTTATCAGTATCTTAGATATTAGACCCTTATCTTGTGGGTATTGAGTGAATAGTTTCTTCCATTCTGTGGGTGGCCTTTGTATTCTAGTCACTAATTTATTTCAGATGGCAGAACCTTCCAAGTTTAATATAGACCAATTGTTTATCTCTGATTCCGCTTGTTTGGACAGTGGTGTTTCCTTCTTTTCTTTCCTTTGTCTCCCAATTCACAATACAGGCCAGGCAAAGGGCATGTGTTGAGGTGTATATGGGGTGCATATACTGTACCTCTTTTTATACAGTCAGTGTAAAGATCACAGACTGTGGTAAGAATTGGGAGGCCTTATCTTTTCTTTTCTTTTTTTGATTTTTTTAAAATATATACAAAAAAATCCTTCACCAGTGCAACATTCCCATGACCAATATCCCAAATTTTCTTCCTCCCCACCCCACACTGGGCTCTACTCTAGACAGGCTTTCTACTTCCCTCATTCACTCACATTTTGTTATGATAGTTCTCAGTGTAATTATTTTTTGTGATTGCATTAAACAATCCCTGTGGTGAGCTTCATGTCAGGAGCTGGACCCTCCAGTCCTCTTCTATTTTGTCTCTGAGAATCATCACACAAATGCTTTTCATTTTTCTCAAAACCCATAGATGAGGGAGACCATTCTGTGTTTATCTCTCTCTCTCTGACTTATTTCACTCAGCATAATAGATTCCATATACATCCATGTATAGGAAAATTTTATGACTTCATCTCTTCTGATGGCTGCATAATATTCCATTGTGTATATATACCATAGTTTCTTTAATCATTCATCTATTGAGTGGCATCTAGGCTGTTTCCAGAGTCTGGCTATTGTAAACAACACTGCAATAAATATAGGTGTGAGAAAGGGATTTTTGTATTGTATTTTTGTGTTCCTAGAATATATCCCTAAGAGTGGTATAGCTGGATCGTATGGGAGCTCAACTTTCAGCTTTTGGAGAAATCTCCATATCGCTTTCCTCAAGGGTTGGACCAGACGGCATTCCCACCAGCCCTGAATAAGAGTTCCTTTCTCTCCACATCCCAGCCAGAACTGCTTGTTCTCATTCTTTCTGATGTGTGCCAATCTCTGTGGTGTAAGATGGTACCTCATAGTTGTTTTGATTTGCATCTACCTGATGATTAGTGATGTGGAGCATTTTTTATATGCCTTTTAGCCATTTGTATTTCTTTTTTGTCAAAGTGTCTGTTCATTTCCTCTCCACATTTTTTGATTGGGTTCGATGTTTTTATCTTGTAAAGTTCTGTCAGTGCCTTGTATATTTTGGATATTAACCCCTTCTCTAATGAGTATTGGGTGAACAGTTTCTCCCACTCCGTGGGTGGCTCTTGTATTCTGAGCACAATTTCCTTTGAGGTGCAGAAGCTTCTCAGCTTAATATAATCCCATTTATTTATTTCTGCTTTCACTTGTTTGGAGAGTACTGTTTCCTCTTTAAAGGTACCTTTAGTCTCAATGTCATGGAGTGTTTGATCTACATGTTGTTCTATATACTTATAGTTTCAGGTATGATATCTAGGTCTTTAATCCATTTGGATTTTACCTTTGTGCATGATGTTAACTGGAGGTCTAAGTTTGCTTTTTTACAAGTTGCTAGTCAGTTGTGCCAACATCACTTATTGAAGAGGCCTTCCTTGTTCCATTTAGGATTTATTGCACCTGTATCAAAAGTTAGGTGATGGTATATCTTGGGAACAACTCTGAGTACTCAAGCCTGTTCCACTGATCTAAAGGTCTGTCTTTATTCTAATACCATGCTGTTTTAATAACTATTGCTTTGTATAATAGTTTAAAGTTGGGATAATTAATACCTCCCATATTCCTTTTCCCAAGTATTGCTTTAACTATTCGTGGTTGTTTATTGTTCCAAATAAATTTCAGAATAGTTTGATCCACTTCTTTGAAAAATGTCATGGGTATCTTTAGAGGGATCACATTAAATCTGTACAAAGCTTTGGGGAGTACTGTCATTTTAATGATATTAATCCTGACAACCCAAGAGCAGGATATGGATTTCCATTTCTGTGTGCCTTCTCTTATTTCTTGTAGCAGGGTTTTATAGTTTTCTTTGTACAGGTCCTTCACATATTTAGTCAAGTAGACTCCAAGGTATTTGAGAACACAGGGGAAAAAAATAAAAAGTAAAAGCTCGACTGCTCCACGAACCCCATTGCTATACACAGAAATACATTTAAAGGGTGATAGTGAGGAAACAATGAAGGACAGATGCATACGTGAAATATGAGGATGGCAGCTCTGATGAGCCAAAAAGTGCCAACTACCTGGTTGACCTCTCAGAAAGGGAGTTTAGAGTGGAGATATGGAAGATGTTCATGGAACTCAAGGAGAGCATAGATTGATCTGAACAGACCACAAATATGGAAATTAGAAAATTCCAAACTGAAATAATGGGTCTAAAAAGTGCAGTAGAGTTAATGAAAAACACAATGGAGCCTCTCCAGTAGAGTATCAGCACATAAAGATTGAATTAGTCAGCTAGAAGATGAGAGGCATAATAACTCTATGTAACAAAAGAGATTTGAAAAGAACCTCAAAGAAGATTTTGAACAGATGAAAATAGAAATGTTCAGTAAATTCAACAGAAAAAGCATAAGAATCAGTAGAGTCCCAGAAACACAGGAGGAGAATCCCCAGGAAGAATCAACAATCAAGGACATCATTACAAATAATCTCCCAGAGATAATGATTGTATGCAACCAAATCCTGCATGCTTGATGATGCCTTCAGTTTTTTTTTTATTTAAACACCTTGATTACATACATGATTGTGTTTGGGTTTCAGTCATGTAAAGAACACCACCCATCACCAGTGCAACATTCCCATCACCAATGTCCAAAGTCTTCCTCCTCCCCACCCGACCCCCGCCTGTACTCTAAACAGGCTCTCCATTTCCCTCATACATTCTTATTATTAGGAAAGTTCAAAATGTAGTTATTTCTCTAACTAAACTCATCACTCTTTGTGGTGAGCTTCCTGTGGTGAGCTGGAACTTCCAGCTCTTTTCTCTTTTGTGTCTGAAAATTATAATTGCAAGGGTGTCTTTCATTTTTCTTAAAACCCATAGATGAGTGAGACCATTCTGCGTCTTTCTCTCTCTCTCTCTCTGACTTATTTCACTCAGCATAATAGATTCCGTGTACATCCATGTATAGGAAAATTTCATGACTTCATCTCTCCTGACAGCTGCATAATATTCCATTGTGTATACATACCACAGTTTCTTTAGCCATTCGTCTGTTGAAGGGCATCTTGGTTGTTTCCAGAGTCTTGCTATGGTAAATAGTGCTGCAATGAATATAGGTGTAAGGAAGGGGTTTTTGTATTGTATTTTTGTGTTCCTAGGGTATATTCCTAGGAGTGGTATAGCTGGATCATATGAGAGCTCAATTTCCAGTTTTTGGAGGAATCTCCATATCACTTTCCATAAAGGTTGAACTAGACGGCATTCCCACCAGCAGTGGATAACACTCCACATCCCCGCCAACACTGTTTATTCTCATTCTTTGTGATGTGTGCCATTCACTGTGGTGTGAGGTGGTATCTCATCGTTGTTTTGATTTGCATCTCCCTGATGATTAGTGATGTGGAGCACTTTTTCATGTGTCTTTTGGCCATTTGTATTTCTACCTTGTCAAAGTGTCTGTTCATTTCTTCTCCCCATTTTTTGATGGGATTAGATGTTTTTTTCTTGTAAAGTTCTGTCAGTGCCTTGTATATTTTGGAGATTAGCCCCTTATCTGATGGGTATTGGGTGAATAGTTTCTCCCACTCAGTGGGTGGCTCTTGTATCCTGGGCACTATTTCCTTTGAGGTGCAGAAGCTTCTCAGCTTAATATATTCCCATCTGTTAATCTCTGCTTTCACTTGCTTGGAGAATGCAGTTTCCTCCTTGAAGATGCCTGTAATGTCTTGGAGTGTCTTGCCTATGTGCTATTCTATATATCTTATGATTTTGTGGCTGATATCGAGGTCTTTAATCCATTTGGATTTTACCTTCGTACATGATGTTAGCTGGGGGGTCTAAGTTCAATTTTTTTGCCAGCGGCTATCCAATTGTGCCAAAACCACTTGTTGAAGAGGCTTTCCCTGCTCCATTTAGGGTTTCCTGCTCCTTTATCAAAAATTAGGTGATTGTATGTCCGGGGAACATTTTCTGAGTATTCAAGCCTATTCCACTGATCTGAGGGCCTGTCCTTATTCCAATACCATGCTGTTTTGATAACTATTGCTTTGTAGTACAGTTTAAAGTTGGGGAAAGTAATTCCTCCCATATTCTTTTTCCCAATGATTGCTTTAGCTATTCGAGCGTATTTATTGTTCCAAATGAATTTCAAAAGTACTTGATCTACTTCTTTGAAGAATGTCATGGGTATCTTTAGAGGGATAGCATTAAATCTGTATAATGCCTTGGGGAATATTGCCATTTTGATGATGTTAATCCTGCCAATCCACGAGCAGGGTATGCGTTTCCATTTCCGCGTGTCCTCTCTTATTTCTTGGAGGACAGTTTTATAGTTTTCTTTGTATAGGTTCTTCACATTTTATTCAAGTTGATTCCAAGATATTTGAGTTTGTGTGGCACTATTGTGAATGGGGTTGTTTTCTTAATGTCCATTTCTTCCTTATTACTAGTGGTGTATACAAAGGCCATTGATTTTTGTGTGTTAATTTTGTAGCCTGTTACCTTGCTATATGAGTCTATTGTTCCTAGAAGCTTTTTCGTAGAGACTTTAGGGTTTTCTAAGTAGAGTATCATGTCATCTGCAAACAGTGAGAGCTTGACTTCTTCCTTTCCTATCTGGATTCCCTTGATATCTTTTTCTAGCCTAATCGTTATAGCAAGTACTTCCAGTGCTATGTTGAATAGGAGTGGTGAGAGAGGACAGACTTGTCTTGTGCCAGAATTTAGAGGGAAGGCTTTTAGTTTTTCTCCATTGAGGATAATATTTGCCACTGGTTTGTGGTAGATGGCCTTAACTATATTGAGAATGGTTCCTTCCATTTCCATCTTGCTGAGAGTTTTGATCAAGAATGGGTGTTGGACCTTATCAATGCTTTCTCTGCGTCTATTGATATGATCATGTGGTTTTAATTTTTCTTGTTATTGATGTTGTTAAATTTACGGATGTTAAACCATCCTTGCATTCCTGGGATGAAACCTACTTGATCGTAGTGGATGATCTTCTTAATGAGGCATTGAATCCTATTTGCCAGGATTTTGTTGAGGATCTTTGCATCTGCATTCATCAGCGATATTGGTCTGTAATATTTTTTTTTGTAGCATCTCTGTCTGGTTTAGGTATCAAGGTGATGGTGGCTTCATAAAAGCTATTTGGAAGTGTTTCCGTTTGTTCAATTTTATGAAAGAGTCTTGCCAGGATTGGTCGTAGTTCCTCTTGGAAACTTTGAAAAAATTTATTAGTGAATCCATCTGGGCCTGGGCTTTTGTTTTTCGGCAGACATTTGATTACCGTTTTAATTTCATCAATGGTGCTGGGGGTGTTTAGTTATGCTACATCCTCTTCCTTCAACCATGGAAGATTATAAGAGTCCAAGAATTTATACATTTCTTCCGGGTTCTCATTTTTAGTGGCGTAGTTTCTCAAAGTAGTTTCTCATTACCCTTTGAATCTCTGTCATATCACTAGTGATCTCTTTTTTTTCATTCCTAATATGAGTTATCAAGTTTCTCTCTCTCTCTCTTTCTTTGTTAGGTTTGCCAGTGGTCTATCAATCATGTTTATTTTTTCAAAGAACCAACTTTTGCTTTCGTTGATTTTTCGGATTGTTTTTTGGGTTTCCACTTCATTGATTTCTGCTCTCAGCTTTGTTATTTCCTTCTGTCTTCCTATTTTTGGGTCCTTTTGTTGAGCACTTTCTAGGTCTATTAGCTGTGTCATTAAGCTACTCAGGTAAGCTCCTTCTTTCTTCCTGATGTGTGCTTGCAAAGCTATAAATTTTCCTCTCAGTACTGCTTTTGCTGTGTCCCATAAGTTCTGATAGTTTGTGTTTTTATTGTCATTTGTTTCCAGGAACCTTTTGATTTCCTCCTTGATTTCATCTCGGACCCACTGGTTATTGAGCATGAGGCTGTTTAACTTCCAGGTGTTAAGGTTTTTCTTCTGAGTCCCTTTGGAATTCACAAATAATTTCAGAGCCTTGTGGTCAGCGAAGGTAGTCTGCAATATTTCTATCCTCTTGATCTTATGGAGGTATGTTTTATGTGCCAGCATGTAGTCTATCCTGGAGAATGTCCCATGTACATTGGAGAAGAATGTGTATCCAGGTTTGTGGGATGGAGTGTCCTATATATATCCACTAGGCCTCTTTCTTCCATTTCTCTCCTCAGGTCTAGTGTATTCTTGTTGGGTTTCAGTCTGGTTGACCTATCCAGTGTTGACAAATCCGTGTTAAGGTCCCCCACAATTATTGTGTTGTTATTGATATTATTTTTCAGATTTGTCAACAGTTGTATTAAATATTTTTCTGGCCCCTCATTCGGTGCATATATGTTTTGGAAAGTTATTTCTTCCTGCTCTACATACACCTTGATTAATATAAAATATCCATCTTTGTCCCTTACAACATTCCTGAGTATAAAGTTTGATTATCTGATATTTTTATGGCCACTCCAGCTTTTTTATGGATGTTGTTTGCTTGGATACTTTTTCTCCAGCCTTTTATTTTGAGTCTATGTTTGTTCTGACTATTTAGGTGCATTTCTTGTAGACAGCAGAAGGTTGGATTGAGTTTTTTGATCCATTTAGCCACTCTGTGTCTCTTCACTGGTGCATTTATTCCATTAACGTTGAGAGAAAGAATTGTCCTGGGATTTAACGCCATCTTTATATCGAAATTTGGTGTGTCTTTTGGTCAGTCTTGTCTTAGATTAAGTCCTTCAGTTTTTCTCTTAAGACTGGCTTTGAGTCTGTAAAGTTTCTGAGCTGTTTTTTGTCTGTGAAACCATGTATTTTTCCGTCAAACCGGAAAGTGAGTTTTGCTGGGTATAATATTCTGGGTGAAGCATTCATTTCATTCAGTTTTGTCACAATATCCCACCACTGCTTTCTGGCATTGAGTGTTTCTGGTGACAGGTCTGCTGTAAATCTCAAGGATGCTTTCTTTAACGTAATTTCCCCCTTTGATCTTGCTGTTTTCAGAATTCACTCTCTATCTGTGGAATTTGTCATTGTGACTAGGAGGTGTCTTGGGGTGGTTTTTCTGGGGTCTCTTTTGGTTGGTACTCTTCGAGCATGCAGGATTTGATCACCTATATTCTTTAGCTCTGGAATTTTCTCTTTAATGATGTTCTTGACCATTGATTCTTCCTGGAAATTTTCTTCCTGGGTCTCTGGGACTCCAATGATTCTTAAGTTGTTTCTGTTGAGCTTATCATAGACTTCTATTTTCATCTGTTCCCATTCTGTGACTAATTTTTCCATTGTCTGCTCATTTGCTTTAAGTTTTTTTCCAATCTCTCCTGCTGTATGGAATTGTTATGTATCTCATCTTCCACAGCACCAAGTCTATTCTCAGCCTCTGATATTCTGTCCCAGAGCTTATCCATTTTGTCATTCACTTCGTTTACTGACTTTTTCAGTCCTGTTAGTTGACATGTTATTTCAGTTTGGAGTTTTGTGATTTCTGTCTTCATATTTTCTTGGTTCTTATTAGTGTTCTGTTCAACTCTATCCATGGTTTCTTTGAGTTCTTTGAGCATCTTCCATATTGCTTGTCTGAAGTCCTTATCTGAGAGGTTGATTAGTTGGATGGTCATTATCTGGTTATCAGAATTGTCATCTTCATTCTCTATGTCTGATGCTGGCCTGTGTTGTTTCCCCATTGTCACACTTGTATTGTGGGTTTTTCTACGTGTTGTGGTGGTATTCATTGTCTATATGATGCAGGCAGCACACTCCTCTGGCTCCGCCTTTTCTGGATATGCTGACTTGCCTCTAAGGGAGGGGAGTCCTCTGTGGATGAAGCCTCACAATGGATCAAATCTTAGGCCCGAGCATGCATCAGAGAAGACAGTCTAGAGACAAATGCTTGCTTCTGTGATATAGCACAGTTCTTAGTGTGATTTTTTTCTTCTTGTTGCGATGTGTTCTTTTCTTAGAAACAGTGCCTCTTTTGCCCCACTCCCAAGAGTTTCACGCAAGAGGATAGTAGACAGACATTTACAGTTAGCACTCACAAGTTTTCACAGTTGGGCCCCACTGGGCAGGCGTAGATTTGTGGATTTTCCCCGCCTGATGTCCCCAACAGGGGTCCCGGCTTCTGCAAAAGCCTGCCAGTTTTTATGTTCTGGAGTCCCGCCCTGAGAATGGCCTCTGGGAGAGCAAGTTTTCTGGAGCCTCTTTTGCCCCACTCCCAAGAGTTTCACGCAAGAGGATAGTAGACAGACATTTACAGGTAGCACTCACAGGTTTTCACAGTTGGGTCCCAATGGGCAGGCATAGATTCGTGGATTTTCCCCACCTGATGTCTCAAACAGGGGTCCCGACTTATGCAAAAGCCTGCCGGTTTTTTATGTTCTCGATGCCTTTAGTTTTAATGTCATAGAGTGTTTTTCCTAGATGTTCTTTTATATAACGTATGGTTTCAGGTCTGTTATCAAGGTTTTTAATCCACTTGGATTTGACCTTTGTGCATGGTGCTTAGAAAAATGTCTGAATATGCTTTTTTGCATGTGGCTGACCTGTTGTTTCAACACCATTTATTTAAGAGACTTTCCTTGCTCCATTTCTGCATTTCTTGCACTTTATCAAAGTTTTATTTAATTATATGTCTGGAGTCTGGAGACTATTCTATGAATACTCTAGTATTGATCTTAGGTGCTCTTTTTATTCTAATAACTTGCTGTTTAATGATTATTGTTTTGTAATACAAGTTAAAGTTGGGGACGTTGAAGCATCCCATTTCTTTTTCCTCAAGTTTGCTTTAACTATCCATGGGTGTTTATTATTCCAAATGAATTTCATGAGTGTTAGATCCACTTCTTTGAAGGATGTCTTTTCTAAGAGGAATTGCATTAAATATGTACAATGGTTTGGTAGGTTTTTTCATTTTAACCATGTTAGTTCTTCCAGTTAATGAGCAGGGTATATATTTCCATTTTCTATGTTCTATTTTATTTCTTGAAGCAGAGTTTTGTAGTTTTCTTTGTATACATCCTTCACCTCTTTAGTTAAATTGCATTTCTGTGGCACTATAATGAATGGTATTTTTTAAATTTATTTCTTCTCTACCATTATTTGTGTATAAGAAGCTCATTGATTTTTGAATGATAATTTTGTAGCTGCCATTTTGCTAAAGAAATCTATTGTTTCAAGAAGCTTTTTGGTAGTCTTTAGAGTTTTCTAAATATATTTTCATGTCATCTGCTAACAGTAAGAATTTGACTTCTTTCTTTTCTATCTAGATGCCTTTGATACCTTTTTCTTGCCTAATTGCTATGCAAGTCCTTTCAGTACTATATTAATTAGAAGAGGTGAGAGGGGGCATTCTTGTTTTTTACCAGATTTTAGAGGAAAGGTTTTTTTTTTGATTTTGGGGTCAACCTATCAGTGCTCAGGGGTTACTCCTGGCTCTATGCTCAGAAATCGCCACTGGATGGCTCTAGGGACCATATGGGATGCCAGGATTTGAACCATCATCTTTTGGCATGCAAGGCAAATGCCTTACCTCCATGCTATCTCTCTGGCCCTTAAAGGAAAGGCTTTTAATTTGTCTCCATTGAGTATAATATTTGCCATGGGCTTTAGCAAATGACCTTGACTATATTGAGAATGTTTTCTTCCACTCCCACTTTGTTGGAAGTTTTTATTATGAATGGGTGTTGAACCTTATCCACTCTCCATTCTTAAGTAAAATCACAAACCATTCCACTGCTAAACAGTTCTTCAGTAACTTCTCTCTTTTTGCAATTCTGTAAGCAATAGGGAATACTGAGCATAAGGGTCACTGCAAAGCTTACTACAACCAAGCCCTTACAGAACAGAGACTCAACCAAACAGCTATCAAGTTAGTGAATGAACCAATTCATTAGCAAACATGAATGCTTAACCCACTTCAAAGTTATAATCTCTAGTTTGATTACAATAAAATAATAATATATTTAAGCACCATGATTATGAACATATTTTTAGTTGGGTTTCAGTTATAAAAAAAAAAGAACACCTCCTTTACCAGTGAAACCTTCACACCATCAATGCTCCCATCTTTCTTCTCCTTCACCCCCTGCCTGTATTCAAAACAGGCATTCTACTTCTCTCAGTCACTATAAAAATTTTAGTAATACTATATCCTAAGAAGGCTTAATAACTGTTAAAACTCACTGACATTACTTAAAATATTTGTGCCTCAGTATCTCATCTGCACACAGAGACTAAGAGAACATACTTGAATAATATATAGACCATTGGTTTGACAGTCCATTTGTTTTTGTCTCCTTACCTATCAACTCTCTTCCCTGGATATGGGAAAAATTCTAACAGGTTGTTAGCACTGCCAAAGCCACTGGCATGAGATGACTCTCTAAATCACTTTTTATTCACCGAGAATATACTGGAAGGTGTTTACCAGGAAAATCTTCACTAAAGTGTTTGGTCTTATTCTCTCAGGAAAGAAAAGTTATTTTTTAAATATAATTTTTATTTTAATTATAGTGGCTTACATATCGTTCACAGTAATATTCCAGGTACATATTTACATTGAATCAGGGGAATTCCCACCACCGAATTGTCCTCCCACAACTGCTCCCATCCTGCCTCCCATATCCTCCAGTCTCCGCCCCCCCCCCAGGGGCTGCTAGAATGTGTGGTCCCTCTGTGTCTAGTTTATTACTTAGTGGTCTTATAACTGTTTGGTCTTGGTGCCTCCATTACTGCCCCCTCTAATTGGGAGGCGGGACTAGAAAGTTCAAGTTATATGGTTTTGTTTGAGGAAGAGAAAGGTAATATAATGGGGTAAAAATCGACTATGTCGACTATGAGCAGAGTCATTCTAGAGGCTCTCATTCTTAGTTTGAGGGACAAAGGGGAAAAGAAGGTGAAACATCACAACAGTTCAAAAAGAGGAATCAATTAAGATATCCAGTGAGCACTGCAACAATAAAAGTATGCACCACATAGTTGCCATGGTCTTGAGATAGGAAATATGACAAGACGCAAAGAGGAAGAAGAGAAAAAAAGAAAATATATAATTAAATAAATGGACAACTACTTCAATATCTACCCCAAAACAAAGAAATCGACAAAAACTAGATAAAAAATAATAGAAAATAGAAAAATTAAAATAAAAATTAAAAAAGGAAGGATTATTTAGTGTTTTTTGTATCTTCCCCCCCCCCTTCATAGGCACAGTAAATAATGGAGTCATCCAAAATGGGAATCCCCTTGGCCTAAGAAAGACAGGGTTTCTCTACCCTTGGAATATATTGTCATGGGATTATCTGTAGACTCCTTTCACATTCATTTACTCTCCCCTTGGTGTTTTTGTGTCGTATGGAGACTTCTGCTCCGATCTGGATGTTAAAAACAGACCCCTTGCACAGGTCAAGGAGTGGAACTTATGATGAAGACTTTCTTTGTGATTTTAGAAGTTCTGTTTCCTCGATGTCATTTTAATCTGTTTTCTGTGGTTAGTGGTCTTGGCCCTTGCACTGAAACTCAGATAGAGCCTGGGATATCGTCTTTCGTTATGTTTCCAGAAGACCTGTTCACTTGCAATTGCCTCAGTCAGGACTCTGGAATTTGAGGTCATGATTGTTATGCAGGACCAAACCCTAGACTAGGGCTTTCTTGTTGGTCCCAGAATACATACTGCCCAGTCATGGTTCTATCAGCCAGTCATCTGTAGATCACATTTTTGGCTTTTGCACAGCCCACAGTGTGGTAAGTCTTCTGATTTTGTTTTATTGTTAGTTGGTATGGTAGGATAACCTGTTCTTATGTCCATTTGTTCCCAATTTCCTCGCTGTCAGGATATCATATTAAAACTGGCTCATGTTGGAGATCGAGTAGTGTTCAGGATGTTCCAGATGGGCTTTGATTCCTGTAGCTGTTGTGAAGAACTGTGTCGATTCTATATCTTGGGTTCAGGATTCAAGTCTGGACGGTCGGTGTATAATCTTCTGACATCTAAGATGGATCCACATGACATATTTTCAAGGTGGGAGATTCCCCTGTACTGTAAATAAGTATGAGTTCTTATCCCTAGTAGATAAGAGCTTCTTTATATATGTGGGATTTCCCTTTTTTTTTAGTGTGCCTTTGCAGGAAGAAATGGTGCTTCATTATATTGCTGGTGCATGTGGGGGTGAAAAGAACAGAGAAACAAGTCACACATCCAAAAAACATAAAAATAGAAATAAAAATATATTTGCTCACATATGTATAGTAAAAAATGATTTTAAGTAAAATGAAATAAAAAATAAAGAGGTAGTGTTATACAGGTCTTATACTTATGATGGAAGTATAGGTTTCCTCATTGTTTTTTGAGATTTTCTTGTGGGGTGTAGGTTCCCAGGCACCTTTTCATCGCACACCCTGCCCTTTCTGAGATGGGTAAAAGATTTGAGGGGGGTCTTGTGTAAAGTTCTTGCACTGGGAGTCCTTTTAGGGCTAAGTCTGGTATCCAGAGACAGTCCACGTTAGGATAAGTTGGTAGGGAGAGCCACACAGCATGAGTCAGTAGGGGTGTTAGTTGTCTTTTCCTGCCAGGGACGAGGTGTGAGTTTGAGTGGATGTCCCTTCACTTGGGTGCTGGGTACTGGTTCATTGGGGTAGGAGGTCAGTCTTGATGCCTAATAGATTAAGAACTGAGGGTGAAGAGTTTTAATAAGTTGGAAGATCTGGATGGGATTGAGGGGTGAAAGAGTAGTCGGATTACTGGAAGGGGATAGGGAAGAGTGTTTGGAAGGGGCAGAAAGGAAGAAAGGGGAAAATAAGATTAAATAGGGAAAAAAAGGAAGAGGGAGTAGTGAGAAGAGAGGAGAAAAGAGCGGGGGCATGTCATTTTTCTTGAATATGTTCGATGAGTAGGCTCCGTAGAATAAGTCTGCAGGTCACCGTTGCTGCTTTGGTGGTCTGGCTGGTCACATGCTTCAGGTCCTAAAAGAAGGTATGCCCCAGCAGTGGTCCTCAAACTATGGCCCGCGGGCCACATATTGTATTTGTATCTGTTTTGGTTCTTAATTGCAAAATAAGATATATGCAGTGTGCATAAGAATTCGTTCATAAGTTTTGTTTTTACTATAGTCAGACCCTCCAATGGTCTGCGGGACAGTGAACTGGCCCCTGTTTAAAAAGTTTGAGGACCCCTGCTAGAGATAAAGGGTGTTAAAAAGTTTTGTCCAGATAATTTTGTAATGCAACCTGGGTATGGCATCTCGTGTGGCTTAACTTTGAGATGCCATCTTAGGTTGTCCATTTTTGTATCCAAGAACACCTGTGGACAGAAGAGCTGAGAGGTTACTTTAAATATATTAAGCTTAAGGCATTAACATCTATTATTTTGAAATACTTCTATTGTAGTCAGTGATTTCTCGTGGTATTCTTTACCTGTAACCTTGTATAAGGTCCCTAAGAGACAATTATGAGCCTTTGCAGTAACAGGCTGATTACATACCAGTTCAATCTACGCTGCTGTTTCTACAGTTGCTGGTTTCTTTATGGTTTGATGTGTGGTCGAGAGTTTATGATGTTCCTCTTTCATGTGTTTTGGGCACTTCTGCCCAGTATATGTGTGGTATTACAGTGTTTGGAGTTTCTACCTTGTTAAGTCCTGTTAGTTGATCTATGAATATTGTATTTATGGTGTAGTTTCTAGGTGCTTCTGAATAGTGCTATCATTCTGTGTTTGTCTTTCATCTTCTGACTTACTTAATTTAACATAATATGTTCTAGGTCCATCCATGTTGCTGCAAAGTCTGTGATTGAATCATTTCTTACTGCCATGTAGTATTCCATTGTGTATAGATACCATATCTTAATGATCCACTCATCTGTTGTTGTGCATCGAGGTTGGTTCCAAGACTTGGCTATTATACTAAGTGCTGCGATAAATAGTGGGGTGCACACATATTTTGGGATGAATGTCCTTTTGGCTTGGGGGTAGATACCCAGGAGAGCAATTGCTGGGTCAACTGGCAGTTCAATTCTGAGTTCTACTAGTATAGTATCAGAGATTGAACCCAGGTTCACACATGCAAAACATGCTATCAGCACTTTAAACTGAGTGTATGGCGTCAAGTGGATCTATTTATAGGGTCCAAAGACACTAAATTGTGTTATTATGAAAATAGGTAACTGAAAACTGTAATTGACAAACTGAAGACCCAAAGGTACCTAAAAGAGTAGTTCCACTCTAAAGGCTGAGAAGAGCTGTTGTTTTAATTTGAGTTGAAGTCAGAAAAACGGTGATATAGAATGGTATTTAAAGACAGCAATCAGAAGAAAATTTCTTTACATCATTATTTTGTTTTATTCAAAACTTCAATTGATTGAATGAAGGCCCATATCACACTAATAGTGGGATCTGTGTTTGAATATTTAATGTCTGAAATGACTGTATTATGAACAACTTAGTAAATGTGGTGTGATAATAAAAATTAGGGGAAAATAAATGAATAAGATCTAAGAAATTAAAAAAAGAATACGACTCCATTTAAAATAGTATCAAAAAACATCAAGTACCTAGGAATCAATCTTACAAGGGAAGTGAAGGACTTATACCAGGCAAACTTCAAAACACTTCAGAAAGAAATTGATGAGGATCAATGAAAATGAGAGAACATCCCATGCTCATGGGTAGGTAGAATTCACATTAGTCAAAATGACTATCCTGCCAAACTTCTGTAAAGATTTAATGCAATCCCCATCCAAATTCAGACATCATTCTTTAAAGACTTAGAACAGTCAATCATAAAATTCACCACAAAAGACCCAGAATAGCGAAACACATACTAAAAAAACAGAAAGTTGGGGGGCATCTCTTTACCTAACCTGAAGCTATTCTATAAAGCCATAGTGATCAAAACAGCATGATACTGGTACAAGGATAGAGCCTCAGAGCAGTGGGTTAGAACAGAATTTCCAGACATAAGCCCCCAGATATACAGCCAACTAATATTTGACGAAAAGAACCAAGAACTTGAAATGGGACAAAGAAAGTCTTTTCAACAAATGGTGTTGGTACAACTGGAAAACCATTCATAAGAAATTAAAATTAACGCATGCCTCACCCCATATACAAAATTCAACTCAAAATGGATTAAAGACCTTAAAATCAGACCTGAATCTATAAAGTTTATTGAGGAAAAACTGGCAGAACACTCAAAGACCTATATATCAAAAAAGTATTTGATGATAGAATGCCAATGGCAAGAACTTTAGCATCAAACATAAACAAATGGGACTACACCAAACTAAAAAACTTCTGCATGGCAAAAGAAACCCTACTGAACACAAGAAGACAATTAACTAAATGGGAAAAAAATCATTGCACTCAAAATGTCAGATAAAGGGCTGATATCCAGAATATACAAAGCACTCAAACCCCCCAAACCAAATAAAGCCATAGAAAAATGGGGAGATGAAATGAATAGAAACTTCTCTGACGAAGACCGAAATATGGCCAACAAACATGAAAACATGCTCACCTTCACTCATCATTAGGGAAATCCAAATCAAGACAACAATGAGGTACACCTTACACCAGTGAGGATGGCTCACATAAAAAATAATGGGAACAATCTCTGTTGGTGGTATGAAAGGCACTCTCATCCACTGCTGGCAGGAATGCCCCCTAGTCCAATACCTATGGAGAACAGTCTGGAGAGTGCTCAAGGAACTCAGAATTGAGCTGCCATTTGACCCAGCAATTGCTCTCCTAGGTATCTACCCCTATGTTGGAAGAACATTCATCCCAAAGTATGTGTGCACCCCACTATTTATTGCTGCACTCAGTATAATAGCCAGGTCTTGGAACCAACCTCGATGTCCAACAACAGATGAATGGATCATTAAGATGTGGTATCTATACACAATGGAATACTACATGGCAGTCAGAAATGATACAATCACAAACTTTGCAGCAACGCGGATGGACCTAGAACATATTATGTTAAATGAAGTAAGTCAGAAGACAAAAGATAAACACAGAATGATAGCACTATTCTGAAGCACCTAGAACATACACCTTATATACATCTAATACTCCACAATCAACTAACAGGGTTTAACAGGGTAGAAACTCCAAACTCTGTAACAGTCAACATATACTGGGGAGCAGTGCCGAAAACACATAGAAAAGGTACAACACAAACTCTTGACTACACATTGTATCACAAAGAAACCAGCAACAGCAGAAACAGCAGCATAGAGAACAGGTATGTAATCAACCTTCTACTACAAAGGCCCACAATAATCCCTTAGGGATCTTATACAGGACCACAGGTAAAGAATACCATGAGAAATTACTGACTTCAATGTAATCATTTCATAACAATGTGTTATGAAATGTTTTAGTGACTTAATCTTACTATATTTAAAATGACCTCTTAGCTTTTCTGTCCACAGGCGTTCTTGGATACAAAGGGTGAACAAAGATGGCATCTCGGGGTTCAGACACACGAGATACCATTCCCAGCCTGCACTACAAGAATGCCCCGAGAAAACTCTTTAACATACCCTTTATCTATAGATTATATCTTCTTTTAGGAACTGAAACACATGACCAGCCAGACCAATGAAGCAGCAACTATGACCTACAGACTTATACTACAGACCCTACTCATCGAACACATTCAAGCAAACTAGCATTCCCTTGCTCTTTTCTCCTCTCTTCTCACTACCTCCTTTTTTCCTCTCCTTTTCTTTTTAATTTATTTTCTCTTTTCTCCTCTCCTGCCCCTTCCATATACTTTCCCCTTCCCCCTTTGGAAATCTGACTATCCCTTCACCCCTCAATCCCATCCAAATTTCCCACATCATTAAAACTCTTCATCCTCACTTCTTAATCCATTAGGCATCAAGACTGACCTCCTACCCCAATGAACCAATACCCAGCACCCAAGCGAAAGGACAACCAGTCAAACCCACACCTCATCCCCTGCAAGAAAAGGCAACCAACTCCCCTGCTGACTCATGTTGCACGGTCCTCCTTATCAACCCTTCCTAACTTGGACTGTTACTTGAAACCAGACTTAGCGCTAAAAGTATCCCCTATGCAAGAACTCCTCCCAAAACATCCCTGCCGCAAAACTTTTGCCATTCTCAAGAGGGTCAGTTTGTGTGATGAAAAGGTGCCTGGGAACCCACACACCACAAGAAAACCTCAAAAGACAATGGGGAAACCTATACTTCCATCATAAGTATAAGACCTATATTACACTACCTCTTTACCTACTATTCCACTAACGTAATTTAGTCTCTTGCATCACTTTGCTCCTTTAATTACTTTTTTACCTCATTTTTTAAATCTTTTTTCTTTTTATATGTTACATGAGCACATATATTTTTATTTCTACATTTATCTTCTTTGGGTGTGTGACCTATTTTTGTTTTCTTCTCTTTCCACCCTCAAATGCACTGGCAATATAATGAAGCACTATTTCTCCCTGCAAAGGCACACTAAAAAAAGGGGATATCTTAAGTATAAAAACTAGCTCTTATCTACTAGGGATAAGAACTCATACTTGTTTACAATACAGGGGCATCTCCCACCTTGAAAATATGTCACATAGACCCAACTTAGACCCCAGGTGATTAGACACCAACCGTCCAGCCTTGAACTCTGGATCACAGACATAGAAATGACACAGTTCTTCACAACATTCACAAGAAACAAATCCCATTCAGGACATCTGTAATACTGCTTGGACACCAATAAGTGCCAGCTCTAATATCATATCCTGACAATAAGGAAACTGGGAACAACTTGAGCGAAGAGCAGGTTATTCTACCTCACCAGCTAACGATAAGACAAAATCAGAAGACTTGTCACCCTTTGGTCTGTCCAAATGTTAAGATCGCGATTTACAGATGACTGGCTTATAGAACCATGACGGACTGTATGTATCCTGGGACCAATAAAAAAGGCCTAGTCTAGGGATTGAGCTATGACCTGCACAACAACCATAACCTCTAGTTCCAGAGGCAATTTGCAACGGAATGGGTCTTCTGGAAACATAACAAAAGACGCTATCCCAGGCCCCACCCTAGGATCAGCCCAAAGACCAAGACCACCAACCACAGAAGACGGATTAAAATGACACAGAGGGAACAAAACTTCTAGAACCACAAAGAAAGACTACATCATAAATTCCAATCTCTGACCTGTGCAGACACCAAGATCTCTAGATACAGAGGTCTGATTTTATCACCCAGGACAAAGCAGAAGTCTTCTATACACCACAAAACCACCAAGAGGAGAGTAAATGAACCTGACAGGAGTCTATAGTTAATCCCATGACAATATACATCAAGGGCAAAGAATCCCTCTATCTCTTAGGCCGAGGGAATTCTTTTTTGAATGACCCCATTATTTATTGTGCCTGTGCAGGTGGAAAGAAAAAAGAAAAAAAAGGCAAAAAAGCACAAAACAATTTTTTTATTTATCTAGTTTTTGTCAATTTCTCTGTTTTGGTGTGGTTTTGAAGTTGTTGTCTCCATTTATATTTGTTTTTTTTTCTTCTTTTCTTTTCTTTCTTTATGTACTCTGCCATGTTTTTTTTATCTCAAGACCATGGCCTTTATGTGGTGTTTATCTTTATTGTTGGAGTGCTCACTGGATATTGTACTTGACACTTCTTTTTATACTGTTGTGGTGTTTTACCCTCCCTTTCCCCTTCGTCTCTCAAACCTAGGATGAGAGCCTCCAGAAGGACTCCGCCCATTTTCAGCGTATTTGATTTTTTTTCCTCCAGTTTAGTACCTTTCTCTTCTTCAAACAAAACCACATAACTTGAACTATCTAGTCCCACCTCCCAATTAGAGAGGGAAATAAGGGAGGTGCCAAGACCAAACAGGTGTAGAACTTCTAAGTAGTAAGCTAGGCATAGAGGGAACCACTTATTCTAACAGCCCCTGGGCTAAGGGAGGAGGATATGGGAGGTAGGACTGGAGCAGAGGTGGAGGGAAGACAATTCGGGGATGGGAACTCCCCTGTTTTTATGTTAATATGTACCTAAAATATTATTGTCATTAACATGTAAGCCACTATGATTTAAATAAATATATTTAAAAAATAAAATGTTTCTCTTTAGGGGCAGAGTGATAGAACAATGTGCTGTGACTTGTCACCTTGCAAAACTCTCTTGCACAGTTTCAATTCCTGCTTCCCTGAGCCTGCGAGAAGTGATACAGAACAGAGCTAGAAGTAAATTCTGAGCACCACTGGGTATGGCCCCCAAACAAAAACAAAGGTTTTTATTTTATTCACATGAGTATTAAAATACAACATGATTAATTTATTGTATTAAAAGTTGCTTTCAATAATATATAGCCATACGTTTCAAAGTAATAACTAAAAAGATGAGAGAAGTCTATTCAGGGATATTAATGCATTGTGAATAGAGGAAAGAATAGAGATGTCTTTCCTAGAGGACAGTAATTTGGAAGAGCTGAGTCAAATTAAGTATTTGCATTTTTATGATTTTAAAATTATGGGGTATAAAATTACATATAAATGTCCACTAAATGGGGCCGGAGTGGTGGCGCAAGTGGTAAGGCATCTGCCTTGCCCACACTATCCTGCACTATCCTGGGAAAGACCATGGTTTGATCCTCCAGAGTCCCATTTGGTCCCCCAAGCCAGGAGCAATTTCTGAGGGCATAACCAGGAGTAACCACTGAGCGTCACTGGGTGTGGGCCCCCCCCCCAAAAAAAAAAACAAAAAAAAAAAAGGAAAGAAAAGTAGTAAAGAAATGTTCACTAAGTCCACAAGGCAATGCAGAAAGAATGCATTTTATAGCATTTACTGGTGGAAGAAAGCATTGAGAAACAAGATAGGAGAGTAGATGAAATGGAAAGTGTACCTCTGAGGAAAAAACTCATCTTTCACAGAGCACTATAGGGTTTAAAAAACATATACTGACTAAAAATAAACAATATAAACAATAATTGCATTTACCATTTCTAAATATATATTTAGGAAAAATGCAAATCTTCAAAAACACTCAATATATTAGCCAATAATAGCAAATACTAGACATATAAAAATGAGTATAAAAAGAAATAATGTTCTTCTTAGTATATAATGATCTGTAATGAAATGAAAAATATTATCAACTTAAGCATTCATACCCATGATCCAACATTAATCAGTGAATGAATAAATGTTCAATTGATTAACTAAATAGCTTCCTCTTATAAGCAAGAATATACCCTAGATTTTTAATTCTGTCTCTACTTTTTACCAGCTTGATTTGTTCTTTTATAACTGTTCCCACATACAAAATATATTGGTAATATTATCTGCCTCATAAACTCATAGTGAAGGTTAAATTAAATGCTTGTAAAGTAGTTTTATGATGCTAAATTTGACATTTAGCATTAGTATTGATAAAAAGCACAATGAATTAAAAAGACTATTAGTTATACTCTAAAGTGATTCTTCACAAAATTATGTTGAGAGAGTAGTTGTTTATGTTGTGAATAAAAGAAATGAGTGTAGACCTTTGGAACTTTTCTATTCCTCAAAACTAATAGAAGTTAGATTTGTTAGGTTTGAAAACAAAGCATTTGAAGATTCTTGGTCAAGAATTAAGAAGACAACTTACTGTCCTTTAGATAATTTTATCTGCTTTGCAATGAACAGGGTAATGGATTGATGATGTAGAAGTATGGCTTGTTAAATTTTTGTAAACCTGACACTGGAAATTGTCCTGCATTCCAGTCCATGAACCAACATTTAAAACCAAGTAGTAGATAAGTAGATTTCAACCTTTTTACACTTGATGACTGTCACCAGTTGGTGGGTCAGTGTTTGAAGACCACTGGCCAAAAATGTATCTGTAGCTCACAAAACTTTTCCATTAATAACACAGTTATGTGAAAGGAAAAAAACTAAAGATTTCCCAAATTGCTGAAGCTAACATAGAGCTGTACAAATTTACTGTAAGTTTTTTCCAAATGCACATTGCCTTGTGTTACCAGCAGGATAAAGAGTTAAAAGAAGGAAACTAGTTAGTGAAGGCAAAACAAGACTACATGGCACAGAAATGAAACAGCACCAAAATGGTGACCACTCATCCAAGACTATTTTAATTAGCAATGAATAGACTTTAAATGAATGCTTATAAAAATAATGGAAGATGAGTCAACAAGCGATATGACATTCATTCTAGCAATACAAAGTTCAGTGTCACTTAATGTCAACAATATAGGAAACATAATATGTGTTATAGAAATAGCAACTTCTTACAGTTAAACTCTCCCTTTAATGAAACTCCCAAAATTAGCCTTCCCTAAAAGCAAGTGAGGACTCATTATAAAAAAACATTTTTATTCACATGCCAAAAAGAAAAGCAAATGGAAAGTAAAACCTGAGTCCATAAGTGATATATGCATAAAATAAAATTGGTGTTGAAAATAGTCACAACCATTGCTCTTTATTTCCTGAAGATCAGGATGATATATCATTCTACCCTGCGATGTTTTTTTAATATCTTTATTTAAACCCTTGATTACAAATATGATTGTAACTGGGTTTCAGTCTTGTAAAGAATACCCCCTTCACCAGTACAACATTCCCACCACCAATGTCCCAAATCTCCCTCCTCCCTACCACACTCCCACCTGTACTTGAGACAGGCTTTCTACTTCCCTGATTCATTTGCATTGTTATGTTAGTTTTCAGTGTAGTTATTTCTCTAACTGCATTCACCACTCTTTGTGGTGAGCTGGATCTTCCAGCCCTCCATTTTTTGTCTCTGAGGATTATTGCAAAAATGTCTTTTATTTTTCTTAAAACCCATAGATGAGAGAAAGTATTCTGTGTCTATATCTTTCCCTCTGACTTATTTCACTCAGCATTGTTATATATGAAAACATTTCCATAAGATTATTATGTTACTGATCCTACTTTAATCAATAATTGTGCCCTACCCTAGGGTGTGACCTGGTAATAGTATATTGGATTATATTTTACTTGGCTCTGCTCCCACCCTAGGATGGTACCTGATTCTTGTGTATAAAAGCAAGGATCTACGGAAGGCTGGGGTTTTTTTGGGGGGGCTAATTCTGGGGCTTTTGTTTCAGCCTTATCCACTGAATAAAGCTGATATCTCCTGATGCTTGACTGCCTGTGAGTTTTTTACCTGCCGCTATCACCACAGAACCGCCAACTGATAAGGGTGGAAGATGCGTGGTCCGAGCTGGAGGAGAAAGATCTAATCCTCCATCCCACCATCATCCAGTCCAATTAAGGGCTGACTTGCAACAAGCATAATAGATTCCATGTACATTCATGTATAGGAAAATTTAATGACTTCATCTCTCCTGATGGCTGCATAATATTCCATTTTGCATATGTACCACTGTTTCTTTAGCCATTCATCTGTTGAAGGACATCTTGGTTGTTTCCAGAGTCTGGCTATTGTAAATAGCGTGACAACTAATATAGGTGTGAGAAAGGGATTTTTGTATTGTATTTTTGTGTTCCTAGGGTATATCCGTAGGAGTGGTATAGCTGGATCATATGGGAGCTCAACTTCCAGCTCTTGGATGAATCTCCATATCGCTTTTCATAAAGACAACCATTGTTCTGTTTAACCATAAATTTTCTTTATTTGCTGCTAAATATATGAGCAATTTAGTAGTGCTGGCGGCTTAATAGTAGGCAATAAAGACTAACAGTCATACAAGAAGCTGTAAGTAACTCTCACTTATGCTGGGTATTAGCAGAGTACTGTGAAGTTATCTACCTACAGGAAACTTGATTGTTTAGTTCTGCTGAACTACACTGCATATAAGGAACTTTAAGATTGTAGAAAATAATAAAGGTTTAATCTAGCAACTAATTAGCACCAGCATTCCAAATATCTTCAGAACAGCCTGTGTTGTCAACTTTTTCTTCAAATTCATTGCTGAAAAATAAAAGAAAACAATAGTCTTATTTTTAGAGAAATATAAAAATTTTAAATATATACTCCCACAAATTTAATGCCATTTTAATAAAAAATATTTTGCTTTTATCTGTGCCCCAGTAGCTATTTTTTTTATTATATAGCGAAATACATGATAAAAACATACAACTATACCTTTAAGTCATACTGACTTTGTGAGGGTTCAGCATAGTAATATTGGCCGCTTAGAAGGGATAGTGAAAGTACTGAGAGACTGCTGGGGTATTGACAGACAATGGTGCTGTGTCACTACCTACAATCCCCACATTTCTATCACTTGGTGCTATCTTCCCCTTAATACAAGCTGCATCATTACATAATAGGTAACCATCAAAATAATGAGATCACATGATTTGATATTGGTCAAGTTCTAGACTTTATGAAAGGGAAAACTGCAAAAGAAAAAAACTTACTCTTTTTCCCAAATTAATTTATTTAATTGTTTTTATAATTATATAAGAGAAAGAGTCTACACCATTCATGATTAAAAGCCCAGCAACATGAATATAGAGAGAACTTTACTCAAGACAGTAACAGTATCTATAAAAAGCCCATAGTTAACATTATTCTTAATGGCAAAAAACTGAAGGGATTACAAATAAGGTCAGTCACTAGGCAAGAATGTCTACTGTCTACTCTTATTGAATATAGTATTAGAAGTCCTAATAATATATTTTGAATATATATACTATATAATTATATATAGTATATATAACATATATACTATATATACAGTATTAGAAGTCCAAAAAGACAAGAGAAGGAAATAAAAGAAATTCTAATAGAAAAGGGAAGTCAAACTATCTCTATTTGCATATGACATTATGATTTATATCAAAGAGCCTAGAGTCTACATAAAAGCTCATAGAAACAATAAATTAACACAACAAAATGGCCATCTACAAAGTCAATACAAAAAAGACAGTTGAATTTCTTTATACAAAAAACAACTTTGAAAAGAAGATCAAAGGGGCCGGGTGGTGGCACTAAAGGTAAGGTGCCTGCCTTGCCTGCGCTAGCCTTGGACGGACCGCGGTTCGATCCCCTGGTGTCCCATATGGTCCCCCAAGCCAGGAGCAACTTCTGAGCACATAGCCAGGAGTAACCCCTGAGCGTTACCGGGTGTGGCCCAAAAACAAACAAAAAACAAAACAAAACAAAAAAAAAAACGAAAAGAAGATCAAAGAGTCTATCCCATTTATAATAGTTTCCAAAACTATCAAGTACCTAGGAATCAACCTAACAAGAGAGGTGAGACCCTGTCCCATGACAACTTCAAAAAACTTAAAAATTTGAAGAAATCTTACGGAAATGAAAAAACAACTCATGACCATAGATTAGAAAAATCAGTATCATCAAAATGACCATAACGCCTAAACTATTATATATATTTAAGGCAATCCCTTTTCAAATTCAGACAACATTCCTTATGGACTTGAGATATAAGTTATAAAATTTATGTGGAACCAATAAAACATAGGATAGCCAAATTTATATTGAAAATAAAACTGGGAGTCATCTCCTTGCCTAATTTGAAGTTTTACTACCAAGCCATGGTAATCAAAACAGCATGGTATTGGAACAAAGACAGACTTTCAGACAAATGGGTCAGAGTAGAATAGTCAGTGACAAACCCATGTGGGTACCATATGGGATACCAGGGAATTGAACCACGGTCCATCCTAGGCTAGCGTAGGCATCTAGGCTAGCTTGCGCCACCACTCTGGCCACACATATACTGTATTTCTAATGGCTCTAGCAGGTAACAAAGCAACCACAGGTTGAGTAGTAAAATCATGGCCAACATTTCTGTATGAATTGGCAGAATTTATGTTTCTGAAATGTTAAATATATTCAAAATATTCTAATTAAGTCTCTTCCTTGGAATAAAACTGGGAATGCATCTCAAATTTTTATTTTGGTACGGCACATTGATAACCTTTAAACAGAAAAATCTGCTTTCAATGGGAGTCAGTAATACACTTCTCACATCAGAAAGTGAAGGAGAGCAATTTGTAATCTTCAATTCCATCTGTATTAGCATGGAATATATATAATTTTAAACTTAAGAACATTATGAGTGACTTAAATTTAAATTTCTTTAGAATCTAATGTTACTGCAATCTACTTTCTTGTGCTACCCAAAAGTTTACACATTTATCTGTACCACAAATTCTCTGGCTTCAGTTTGTCTTTAAAATCTGGGCCTTATGATTTTAATAAGCAAGGTTTAGTAACTCTCCTATTAGATGATTCAATGATTCTGTGATATGCAAGCAAAAATTAATTTATTAATAAGTAATGCTGTCTCCGGAGAAATAGTTTTCTTAATTTTTAGAATATCAGATGCAGATAAAGTTTCCATTATAAATAGTAATGGGTAAAATGATTTATAATATAATATATTATCTAAGATATTTAATATTAGTTCTCAGCTATTCTACTTGTTCCTTTTGTGAACTGTTGTCAATATTAAGTTTCACAATACTCTATTTCATATTCTCTAAATAGTATCATATATTCAGGTAGAATATATAAAGAAATTAGTCTGTGTTAAATGAATTATAAGCCCCACAAAATCCTTGGTATTAAGAGATCATGATTATCTTTATACTGGAATTAAAAATCATTAATTTCAATGTCATTAAATTAAATTAAAACAAAGTAAATTTCTACTTTGTTCTTTGTAATAGGTCTTTTGTAATATAAATGAAAATGCTCAAATAATATGTTTTTAAAAAATGTTGGCTTTTCCTCTTTCACCCTAGAAGGCACAGACTTAGGACATGAGAATTCTCTCCTCCAATGACCACTTCCTAATGGAGCACTATGGAAATTATTCCCTTTTTAATATAAATTCAGCCTGTTTTATTTTAAACAAATACCATTTCTCTTACTTTTTCATCTAAACTTGTTTCTCACCTAGAAAACCACTTCCTGAAGGGGGTTAACTACAGCACTTTATTTTCAATTATGCAGTAACCAGCTTGTAATGAAAATGGAACAAATCTGTATTCCAATACCATTTTAGGATTATAGTTAAATTCCAAAGAATAAATTGGTATTGATAAGAATTCATATTTGTTATTTTTCGTTACTCTATTCATAATGGACATAGTATGCTATTTTAACCTATAATAAAACATCATTTTATTGCTTTCAATATCATAGTAATTCTAGTGTATTCATAAAACAATTCTCTTTCTTCATAAAGATTGTTAAATTACCTCATACAGTCATTCTATTTTATAGAATACAAGAAATATTATTGATTTATTGCAATATCACATATAATAAAAACATATGTGTATACAGAAAACCCTCTCTATATATATATGTGTGTATATATATATATATATATATACATATAATATATAAATTTACTGGTTCTCTAAACTTAATCCAGGCTTTGAACTCAGGAAAGGAGTTAACACACTTGCCTTGCATGCAGCTGATATCATTTAAATTCCCGGCCTCACATATGTCCCTCAAGTACTGACAGGATTGATTCATGAGCACAGAGCCAGTAGTAATCCTAAACACAGCTGGGTATATTTTTTTAAATATATTTAAAATATATAAAAAATAAGATTTTTTAAAAGAAGTTAAAAGGGAAAAATATTTTCACATCCATCAGAATAAATTTGGAATAGCAATCCAAATGAATTTTAAGAGAAAAAATTATAAGGGATAAAGAAAACATCAAAAAGTTTTAAAATGACTCAATTAAAAGATATCACCTGAGTAAAAAGGGGCCAGGATGTTAGAATGGTGAGTAGTATGTTTTCATTGCACCTAGATTAGACCATAGCACCAAAATACGGTGACTCTCCCTAGGGTGATCCAGAAGTGATCCCTGAATACAAAGCCCATATTAAGTTTTGAGCACCACTAAATGAAGCCAGTAAACAAAACCAAATTTTAAAAAGGAAAAAAAGAAAATAAAAAAAATAAGTTTATAATCTCCATAAACTTATATTTATAATAACACAGATTCAAAGTATTTTGCTTTTCTCAGTGGTTGATCACAAATATTTTGATAAAAAAGTGACCTAACATTTCATATTAGTGTTTCATAAAATTAAGAAAGTGTTGGAGTACCAAATTGGTATTATTTAATTTAATTCATTTTAAACAGTATAAAGGTACAACATCATAATCATATTTTTTTCACCAAAGAGACTCATAGATCATAAGGAACATATGGTTTTTTGAGGAGAAATAGATATCAAGTAGTAAAACAGTGATCATATTAAATATGATTAAACAACACAAGAAAAAAATTCAAAATGTTTCAGAATCCTTGAGTATGTAAAATCCAGAGACAATGTGTTTTAGGTTGAATGAGTTAAAGAATGCAGAGAGAGAACATTAAGTTGAATATGAAACTAACAAAGCTGTTTTGTTTTTCATTTTTGTTTGTATGCTTTAAGCCACATCCTGAGGTGCTCAGGAATTACTCCTGGCTTTGTGCTTGGGGACGATATGGAGTACCAAGATAAAACCCAAGTCTGCTCTATGCACAGTTTTATCGGCTATACTCTCTTTAGACCTTCTAAGCTGATGTTTATAAAGTAAAGAATTATTGAATAAAGATGTTATACGGCAGTCCGGGGGTCCTTTGGCTAGCTGTCCAGCCCAGTGCCCACCACATACCAGTGCAAGGGACCAACTCCTGGCTTGTGGGGTCTCCAGGCCCCGCTCTTGCCACCTCTGCAGCTTGTGAATTAATGGACAGGGGTGGAGTTTTCCTCCACCCCATCCCATCCCAGTCCAGGGGGCCAGATTTCCCCACGCCAGAATGGTCTTCATGGTCAGATCTGGTAACCTGGGCCTTGGGGGATGGGATGGGGTGGAGGAAAACTCTGCCCCTGTCCACTCATTCACAAGCTGCAGAGGCAGGGAGAGCATGGCCTGGAGACCCCACATGCCAGTAATTGGTCCCTTGCACTGGTATGTGGTGGGCACTGGGCTGGACAGCTAGCCAAAGGACCCCTGGACTGCCATTCAGTCTGAGGGGCCAGATTCCCCGACGCCAGAATGGTCTTCAGGGCCAGATCTGGTAACCTGGACCTTGGGGGATGGGATGGGGTGGAGGAAAACTCTGCCCCTGTCCATTCAATCACAAGCTGCAGAGGCGAGAGAGGGGCCTGGAAACCCCACATACCTGAACATCTAACCAAAGCAGATTTATCGCAACCATTTTCAAAAGCGCAGGGGCGCAACATATACCCTTTTCTACATTGTCTAAAAATATTCTAATTCTTGACTATTTATAGGAAAGGAAATGGAATATCTTATATATGGAGTATAGCACTCAAATAGATCTCTGAAGTCAGTGTCTAAATGAACGTTACTTTCTATACAGTTGTCCTCTCTGATTACCGAGCCTTAGCCTTAAACATTTTATCTATACAATGTATATAGCCCCTCTTCTATATTGTCTTTTGAGACACTGAGACCTTTCTACTCCCCCCATATCCCAAACCGGATTTGTTATTTCCCCCTTTTTTTTAACCCTCTTTACTCTCAGTTTTTAACTTGTTAGGCACCAAGACCAACCTCCTTCCCAACAGACCACCATCCAGCTCCTCAATGAAAGACACCCTCTCAATCCCTCCTCTTGTGTCTTAATTAGGAACAACAACCAATAAGCCTCCTGACTCAAGATTGTGACCCCTCTCACCCTCATCAAATCGTGGATGGTCGCATGATACTGGATTCAGCTGCAGCAAAACCTCCAGCTCAAGGAAACTACAGGACTCTGAAATGCTGTAAATCATATCTTAAACTCTTGACCAAAGTCTGTTATACAAAAAAGTACCTTGGTTTTCATTCACCACAAAAATATCTCAGAAGACCTAATTGGGAGGCCTATATTGCCTACGTAAGCTTAATACCTAAGATATGTATTCCTAAACATACAGTCTGCCCCATCAGTTTCTTTTTTCAAATACCTTTTTTCCCATTTTCTCAATTTTCTTTATTTTTTATTTTTATTTTCTATTTTTACTTTTTTTATATCTCAATTTTATCTATATATTCTATTTTTTATATATACATATTTTCTCTACCCTCACCAGTTTTGGTGCTGCTTGGTCAAAAACTAAGAAAACATCTTGCCTGGTATAAAAGCTCAGACCACACTACAGATACTGTAGTGTGGCTACTGTGTAGCCTGTCATCCTTATCCGGAATAGCATCAGCAACACAAAAGGACACCATACGTTTTTGTATAGGCACAGTAAATAAGGGGAAATCATGGATCAGACACAAGATCTTATCTTCTAAGGATAAGAACTCACACTTTTTACACAAGGGTGCCTCCCATCCTGGACATATGTCATGTGGATACAACTCAGTCTCCACGAGATTGGACAGTGTTAGTTCATTCTCAAATCCCAGATCCCAGACATAAAACTGAAACAACTCCCTGCAAGAACACCAGGAACTAAGCTGTGTTGGGAGATATACTTGTGCCAGTGTTAATATGACAACCAGAACAGCGAGGAAATGACAACTTGACCTAAGACCAGAAGGTCCTATCACATCACCTAACACTAAGTGGAAATCAGAAGATGTATTGTCCTTTGAAATATGAAAAATAAGAGCGCTAACTACAGAAACTGACTTTGACAACTGTGACTGGGCAGAACATACCTTGAGACCATTAAGGAAAACCCTACCCTAAGCTATACCCCAGGTCTCTTACAAAAATCAAGATTTCTTAGTACAGAGGCCCAATTCTGACAACAGAGACTGAGCAGAACCATTGGAACCATAATTTCCTAGACTTTGGCTTAGGGAACGAGAAAAAACATGGAGCACATGATACAGAAAACTGAACACACCAACAATGGTGGAATGGTACCTCTAGAACCTTAAAGACTCTATCCTAGGCCTTGTCCTAAAACCTGCACAAATACCAAGATTGCTTGCTACAGTGGCCTTATTTTCTCATCCACAACAGAGAAAAAAGGTTCCTGACACCACAAAAAAACAAAAAAACAAAAAAAACAAAAAAACCTGGGATATGGCAATGAGAAGGTATGGAGCCAGTTGTTGTTCCCATGACAATATGCTTCAAGAGCGGAGAAACCCTGAATCTCTTAGGCCACAGAAATTTACTTCCTTCCCCAATACTTACTGTGCCTATACAAAAAAAAAAAAAAAAAAAAAAAAAAAAAAGGTGGGGTAACACCAAACCCTGCCACTGCAGCACTTTTTCTGGTTTTGTTTTATTTTTTGTTTGTTTTTTGATATTACTTTCTTTCTCTTTTTTCTTCCACTTTTTTCTTTCTTTTCCACTTTTGTGGATATTATTCGGTGATTTTTTTCTTTTTTTTAGTTGATAACAATTTTTTTCTCCTCTTTTCCTTAACCTTTTTATCTCCAACAGAATAGCATAACTTGAATCATTCAGCCTCATAAATTGAGGGGGAGAAAGTATGATACCAGGACCAGTCATATGAACATATAGTGTAAATAAAAAATGACCATACTGGAACACCAAACAGAATAGATACCCAACCTATAACAAGCTGTAAGGTGGAGACCAGTTGCACTAGAATTCTGGGGGGTAAAGGAGTGAGATATGGGAGACATGCTGGGAATAGGAGTGGAGGGAGGACAACATTGGTGGTGGGAATGCCCTTCATTCATTGTTACTATGTATCATAAATAATTCTGTGTAATGAACTTCAGTCACAATAAAAAATAAAATTAAAAAAGATGTTATATGAATTAATCTCATGTAAATGATGCTAAAAATAAGACATAACATTAAAAGGTTAGATCAACTCCTCAACGCAAAACAAACTCTAAATACTTGGCTTGCAGGGGTCAGATAGTACAATGATTGTCACTTTTCTTCCACATGATCAACCCAGTTTAATTCCTGGTATCATGTAGAATAAAAGCCCTTGGATAGGGCTGGATGGTGATGGATGGAGAGATGGATGATGGAGGGGCCTTTCTCCTCCAGCCCAGTGTCTCCAACCCTCTCCCTCTGGCAGGTCTGCAGGTTCAGGATAGCGGCGAGAAAATCATCCACAGAGAGGTTCCAAGAGATATCAGTTTTATTCAAGGCTCTATCCAACATGTGTGGCCAATCATAACCTTTTACGCTGGATCCCTATTCAGCCCTCCATTGTACCTTGTCTCTCAGCCTTCTCTCCTCATGCTTCTCTCAATCCATCCTCAAAAATCCTCTCAAATCCTCTTAATCTCCTACTGCCATTCAGGCCAAACCTTTTGTTACCTACCAAAGACCCCTCCCAGAAATGGGCAGGTCCTATTAGCAGGTAAGGTTACAGGAGGAATGGGGGATAGGGTAACAGTACCACATTTGGTCTCCCAAGTATCCATGAGTTCAAAGTCAGAAATAAGCCCTGAATGTAACTGAATGTCACAATAATATAGCAAATACACTCCATCACTAATTTATTGTATTTCAAAGGCCTACATCTGTATTGCTATCAGCAAAGAAGAGTATTTTTAAGTTTTTAGACTGAAAAATTATAAAATGATATGTATGATACCCCTTCAGTAACAATATAACAGGCCTGAATGTCTAAAAGGAAGAAAGAAGAAGGAAAACTGCTTTCCTTTATCATTTTGTATCTGCTTTTTTCAGACAAAATGTTTTCTTAAGAGCATACCCTTAAGAACTCCAAGCTTGTGCTCACTACACTATGGCGAAGAGGCAGGTGGCAGCTGAGTGATCTGAAGTAGAAAGTGCTTTCTTCCTTTTGTCTGCATCTTTTTTTTTTTTTTTTTTTTTGGTTTTTGGGCCACACCTGGTAACGCTCAGGGGTTACTCCTGGCTATGTGCCCAGAAGTTACTCCTGGCTTGGGGAACCATATGGGACACCGGGGGATCGAACCGCGGTCCGTCCAAGGCTAGCGCAGGCAAGGCAGGCACCTTACCTTTAGCGCCACCGCCCGGCCCCTTTGTCTGCATCTTAACACGTTGCAAGCTAATGAAGATTTTACTTTCACTTAGGCTATAAAATCTAATTGAACCATGAAGTCTTAGCCCAGCATGTTATTTTACAAAAGCTTAAAAAATATTTTGGCTGAGGAAATAGCTGGCCCAAATGTTTCTGGCTGAATATTAAACCCTAGTACTGCATATCCTCAGCTAAAGCACCACACTACTAAGCCTACATAGCAATATATCACCAACCATCTACCTTTGTGACCAAGTATCTCCAGTACCAAAGTTCCAAAGCAATGCTTGGGAAGCCCACTTCTCCTATAAATAAAAACTATATTTCCCCAACTATGCATCTGTTCACTAAAATCCCCATTCAAACTGTCTCCTTAGGTAGAAATTTCTTTATTTCTAAAATTATATTTATCAAAGTAGTATGAAAGATGATCTCAGGAATAAATAAATAAATAAATAAGACATTTAACTCAGTGTCTGGAAAAAGTTAAAAGTCAACTATTTTGTGATTAGACTGAGTACATTTTAAGAATGATGACTGGCAATTAGCTGAGCTTAAATAAGCTTTATTTCAAAGGCCAGCCTGACATTCAGGCATCTATTGTGTTGAATGTTCTCTTTGCCCTCTAGTGAAGAACCTAATATGATCGAGTCTCCATTTTTCAAAACTGTTTCTCTTAAAATACCTGCTTACCATCATTCCTCTTTTGTACTATTGAAAGATAGGTTAATTTGTACTCACATTTAATTTAATTTTCCATTTTGATCAAAATGTTCCTTTTGAAATTCTTATAAAAATTCATCCATTTGCAAAAATTTTGGCATAGGCGAATAGTCCTTATGTTTCAGCTTGCTGAAAACTTCAAAACATCATAAAACCAATTTTCCATGTATACAGCTTTTTCCTACTCCACCCATCTCATTTATACTACTATATGACATTTTAACAGTTATACAAATCCCATTAATTCCCAAAGTTTTCAGAAAAAATTTGCTAGCATTGAGTGAGTCTGCTTAATTCAAGAGAATAAAATATGAATAGTTCTTTTTATTAAAGCCAAGTGACAAGTATAATATATCTAAAATGGGGACTGACCAGAGCAGACATTACCAATGAAAAGAATCAAAGAAAACTGTATTCAATAGTCAAGGTAATGTTAAAGTAAATAGGCCTAATTCAAGTATTTTATCAGAGCATCAGAATTACAGTGGTTATTTTAGCTATTATTTGTGGAAATGTGACTATCAATAAAAATTACAGCTGGAAAAATAAGAAAATTACAGCTAGAAATGAGACAGTGTTGAATATTTAATTACCAATAAAAGATCGTAGTTAGAAATGAAATGTAAAAAGCACTATTTAAGCAATAATAAATTGGGGTTTGGGCAATAATTTACACCCAAAGCAGTCTATATAAGAATAACCAAACATATCAATATTAGAAACCAGAAAACTTACTTGTCCTGAAAAGGAGAACTGTCCTTGTCATACTAATCCTTCAATGCCTAAAGATAAGTTCTCAGTTCAACCTTCACAAAAGTTATTAGTTATAATATAATCTTTAGTTTATTTCAATTTTTTTTCAAATAATGCAGATTGTTCCTCAGAAGATGATCCCAGCAAAGGATTTTATGGTTCTATCTGGTACTCACTAAGTTTTAAAACCATTCTTCAAAACTCTGCTTCCTATTCTCTTTTCCTATAAAAACTGTTCCTAATGGTTGTGTAGGCAAGACAGTTTCTTAAAGGATGAAAACAGCATGTTGTCTAAACCACTCTTTCTCAACCTGTCCCCAAGTCTCTTTATTGACTGGCCCATTAGCAGCAATGGAAAGGCAACTGGTGTAACCAGGTTACAACATCACATTAGGTATGTTTTTATGCCTCTGTCATCCTCAGTTTTCTCAAGTGAGCCTGAAGGAAGTTACATGGCCTCAGTGGCTACTTCTAGTTCCGTGGTACATGGCACTAATTGAACTAATTAACTAATAACTAATTAACTAATTAATTAAATAAATAAATTTAAAACTTAATTAAATTAATTGATTAAATAACTAATTAACTAGTAATTGAACATGGTTATGGTTCCCAGTTATGAGACTGATAACAATCCGCAGATTTTTTCACGACCTTTCCTCAAAGAGGTTCTGGGAGCCTGGACACTACCCAGACACTATGTTGCTTACAATTATAGTTTTTCTGATGTATCCAATAGAATGGTCATTCTTTCTTAAGTATAAATCTGTCTCACACCCACTCTTTTTCCATTGGTGTAGACTTCCAGACCCCAGCTGGCTACCACTGGATGCTTAATAAGAATAGCCATGTCCTCCTCACTGAACACTCTGAATTGGTTCTTCCCTATTGCTGAGCCTAATTGGTGAGTCATTATAATTCTCTGGATGTTTTATTACTACACAGGGAGTACTGTTTTATTTTTAGTACTAGTCTTTAAGATTTTTAGCTTTTTAGATTTTAATATTTTATGAATCTTATGAAAATTATACTTTCAGAGCTTTTACGTCTTGTAATATAATAAAAGGGTAGATTTTACTTAGTGATTATTCTTTAAAGATATAGTTTCCAGAAGGACTCCTCACATTTTTTGCTTATCTGATTTTTCCCCATTCTATTTTATTATTATTATTTTTCTCCTTCCTTCAAATAGAGCCACACAACTTGAACCATCTTGTTTTTCCAACAAATGGAGGGGGAAATAATGGAGGGTACCAAGACCAGTCATATGAATATTAAGTAGAAATAAAAGTAAATGATCAAACTTAAACACCAAATGACAATAGAATCAATATCCAATCTACAACATACTAGACACAGAGAGGACCATTTATAATAGCAGCCTAGGGCGTAAAATAAGGGGATATGGTATGTATGCTAGGAACAGGGGCTGAGGAAGGACAGCATTGGTGGTGGAAATGCCCCTGATTCAATATCACTATGAACCTAAAATATTACTGTGAAAGATATGTAATCCACTTTTCTTAAAGTAAAAAAAAATAAAATAAAAAAGAAAGTGATATGTTACCTAGTAGATAAGAAATAAATTTAATTTTTCTAAATAATAACCTCTTTTAATAGCATTTCAACAAGTTCTCAATTCACTCCCTACTTTCTGCACACATATTTTTATAACCAATTATTCCCAGGGATGCAGAAGCTTTCTGACAATCTTACTTGCTCTCTTCAAATAAAAATGTTAATTCCAATAGCTTCTTAATATTCTGGCAACTCTCACTTCCTCAAGTTTGTTCATTGTCCACTCTTTCTCTGGCCTTGAAAGCTTCCCTGAGCTGTTTCTCTGACTGTATTGCCCACCCATCCTCAAATTGTTCTTGTTTTCAGAAATCACTTCCTTGTTAAGTTTTCGGGGATGGTATATCAAGACTGTTCGTCCTCCAATTGAGGTGCTCGAATGACCATACTCAGAGGTTTCCAAGACAGTTGACAAAATTATGTATAACTTTCTTTTCATGATTTATTTTTCTTAAGATGGCAAACGCATTTCATGTTTCTACTTACTTTGCAGTTATTCCAGCATACAGTGTATTGCACCCAAAAAATATTCTCTAAATCTTTGTAAAATGAATACATAATCATACTTCTATGGGTTTTTATCTCATTGCCATATGGTAACCTGTGCATCACTGAGGGTTTTCTCTGAGGACCTGGAGCATTGCTAGGGTAGTCAAGTGATATTCTTTCTTTCCCAGTTTTTCTTCTTCACTGAGAAACATTATATCTTTAGACCCTTTCATTAAGCCATAGGCCCTGCTTGCTGAGAATCATTGGTAGAGCTCCCAGTCCTCCTCAAAACCTCTTGAGAATATAAGAATTGGGGATTTGCAAGGAATGTGCTCTTTGTTATTAGTAGAGAATAGGATAGGTAAGGTTTTTGTAACCTTAAAGAACATCACTTCATTTGTTTTGAAGTTCTGTAAAATTGTAAATTACTTAGCTCAAAGAAGCATTGTTTTATTTTTGAAATATATTTTTAAAGTTTTTCATATTTTAAAAAATAATTACTTTATTTAAACACAGTGGTCACAAATCTGTTTATACACCACCCTTTACTAGTGCCCATTTGCTAAAATGGGCACCACAAAGTCTTCAGATTCCCACCTATCTGCCCATCTGCCTACTTCTGGGTAAGACATTTTATCCCTCAAGTTTCTCTTGCCTTTTTTCCCTTTTAGAAACTGTGGTTTGCACTATTGTTAATGAAGTGGTATTATTCATATCTCTTGGATATGGATGCATCTGGAGAATATTTTGTTGTGTGAAATGAGTCAGAGGGAGAACAACAGACATATAATGATAAATCTCATTTGTGGAATATGAGAAAAAGTTTTTCACATTTTATATCTAAATATTTACAGCTTATATTTTTATTTCAAAGTTCCCATAGTTTTTAAAACAGTAGATGAAGCTAAAATTTCTTCATATTTTCCATCTATTGCTAAGGCAAACCCCTGCATTAATTCCTGTTCATTGATGTCTGCTTAAATATCAAAAAAAATTTCAAAGGAGGGAAAGAACTTGAAAATATCAACAAGCCATAAAGAAAGACTCTATCCTAGACATTGTCGTAGATTCTGTGCAAAATCCAAGATCTCCAATTACAGAGAAATGACATTGACAACCACAATGAGCAGACATTTTCCTGGAACCTCAAAGAAAGACTTTGAAGTTCAACATTGAACAGGTCTGGAGCCCACAGTAGGGCTCATGACAGTATACTTTATTCTGTATTTCTTAAGGAAATTTCCTTTCTAATTTCCCCAATACTTAATATGTCTATGCAAAAATAAAACAAAACAACAGGATAAAAATACTAGCTATACCAGCCACCTCTTCTTTTTTTTCAATTCATAATTATAGCTTCTAGACAGGGGTTCCCACCCACTTTTCTTTTTTTTCCTTTTCTTTTCTTTTTTTGGGGGAGGGCCACACCTAGTGACACTCAGGGGTTAATTTTTACTATGAGCTCAGAAATTGCTCCTGACTCTGGGAACCATATGGGATGCCAGGGATCGAACCAAGGTCTGTCCTGGATTGGCTGCATGCAAGGCAAATGCCCTACCACTGTGCTATCGCTCTGGCCCCTTTTCTTTCTTTTTTTTTTTATCAGAACCATAGAACATGACTCATCTTGTTCTAAGTCATATTTTTATGTCTTCCTTCAAACTGAGAAAAAAGTAGATGGTACCAGGGTCAAAACAATCTCATGAGCATTGAGTGGAAATAAAATATGATCAATTTTAAATACCTAACTCAAAGCTAATGACAATAGAATCAAGAGAAACAACAAATAAAATCAAAACAAGCTATACACAAAAGGGACCTGTTACATTAGCAGCCCAGGGAGCTAAGCGTGGTGATATGGGAATCATCCTAGGAACAGTAAGGGAGGGAGGTCATCACTGGTGGTGGTAATTGCCCTAATTCATGTTACTATGAACTTTAAATATAACTGTGAAGGACTTGTAATTCACATTGCTTCAATAAAATGTATAAAAAATCAACAGAATATTTAACCCATTTGAAGTATACTTATAATTTTGATACTTCAAACTTTCTATTAGATAGATATAGTTTTAAAGTTATTCTGATAATTTTGAAAATATAATAACAATGATAATGATCTCAACTTTCCAAATTCAGTAATTTGAAAACAAATGAGTAAGAGAAATTTATAGAAAGCCAAATAAGAGAAGCTATATTTATTGGGGTTGAAATATCAAAAGTTGCTGTACTAGGGCCAGGACCTACTGCATCTGCACAGCTGTATGGGAAAGTTTTCTGTTCTTCTGTTTTCCTCCTTGAATACCTCATACTCTCATAAAACCTAATCAGAGATTTCAAAGTCAATGTGTCAATCGCTAATATTCAATAATGTGAAAACAAAACAGTTGTGCTCTTCCAAAGAATTTGCAGTCAATTGCTGTTGTTTATCTACTATTCCATAAAATGCAATTTCAGATTTGGAGTAAAGTTTACACGAAAAACTCCCTCGTTCTAATTGATGCATCACCAGTGATTTACTGTAAGTAGGGAGAGCAAAAGCAGAAATAATGAAAGAATTTGGTGAAAACAGCCTCATCTGGCTCTCTTCTCTCAATTTTTTACCTAGGACAAGTTCCATTTCCTCTATAGACCTAATGTACAAAACTACAAAAAGCTTCTTCATAAAGAGATAATAAAAACTGATCAATAGATATTCTGATACAGATCTTTAAAAATTTAAATAGTTAATCTTTTGTGAATATATCATTCTAACATAAGTAATTATTATATTTTAAAATTCTCTTTATTGAAAAGACACTTAAATTTTTTAAAATATAAATAATAAGGAAGTATTTAAGTCAGCTATGAAATTGTTGAAAAAATAACTTTAATAATTTAAATATTTCTCTGGAAAAACTTTACCTTCTAATATAATAAGCTCCTGCATACTAGACATTTAATCATTTAGGCAATTTGTAAATGTTACAAGTACATGGGGATAATTTTGATTAATAATTTAAAAATGTATTACCTACTATAATAAAGAACAATTTCATAGTCAATGTAAATATGTTACATTTTTCAGCTATTTCATTTTACATTTTCATGACTGATGAGGAAAAATCAATTATAAATAAGAAATTATAAATATGTGTACACATATAAACTTGTGGTTGTTTTCTATAATCAAATGGTTTTTATTATAATTAGGGTATATTATTAGAGAATTTGAAAGGGAAAATTTACTTCATAGTGAGACCACCAAATTTTCATACAATAAAAACTTTATATATATCACAATCTAAAATGTTATTATTTGTTATTATTGTTTAGCATTTTATATATAAATAATACCCTTCACCAGTGCAACATTCCCATCATCAATGTCCCAAGTGTTCCTCCTCCCCCCCTCACCAGCCTGTACTCTAGACAGGCTTTCTACTTCCCTCATTCAGTCACATTTTTGTTATTATTTCTCAGTGTAATTATTTCTATGACTGTATCCATCACTCTCTATGGTGAATTTCATGTCGGAAACTGGACATTCCAGTCCTCCTCTATTTTGTCTCTGAGAATTACTATACAAATGTCTTTTATTTTTCTCAAAACCCATAGATGAGTGAGACCATTCTGTGTTTATCTTTCTCCGTCTGACTTATTTCATTCAGCATAATAAATTCAATATACATCCATGTATAGGAAAAATTCATGACTTCATCTCTCCTGACGGCTGCATAATATTCCATTGTGTAAATGTACCACAGTTTTTTTAGCCATTCATCTATTGAGGGTCATCTTGGCTGTTTCCAGAGTTGGCTATTGTAAACAGAATTACAATGAATATAGGTGTGAGGAAGGGGTTTTTGTTTGTATTTTTGTGTTCCTACAGTATATCCCTAGGAGTGGTGTATCTGGATCATATGGAAGCTCAACTTCCAGTTTTGGAATAATCTCCATATCACTTTCCAGAAAGGTTGAACTAGATGTCATTCCCACCAGCAGTGAATGAGTTCCTTTCTGTCCACCTCCCAGTCAAGCACAGCTTGTTCTCATTCTTTGTGATGTGCGCCAATCTCTGTGGTGTGAGATGGTACGTCATAGTTGTTTTGATTTGCATCTCCCTGATGATTAGTGATGTGGAGCATTTTTTCATGTGCCCTTTGGCCATTTGTATTTCTTCTTTGATAAAGTGTCTGTTCATTTCTTCTCCCCATTTTTGATGGAATTAGATAACTTTTTCTTCTAAAGTTCTGTCAGTGCCTTGTATATTTTGGATATTAGGCTCTTTATCTGATGGGTATTAGGTGAATTTTCTCCCACTCAGTGGGTGGCTCTTGTATTCTGGAAAATAGTGTCCAGGATTCAGGAGTCACCCACTGAGTGAGAGAAAATATTCACTCAAAACATCTAATTCCATCAAAAAATGGGGAGAAGAAATGAACAAACACTTTGTCAAAGAAAAAATGCAAATGGCCAAAGGGTACATGAAAAAATGCTCCACATCTTTAATCATCAGAGAGATGCAAATCAAAACAACAATAAGGTACCATCTCACGCCACAGAGATTGGCACACACCACAAAGAAATGCAATAAGCAGTGCTGGCGTGGATGTGGAGAGAAAGGAACTCTTATTCACTGCTGGTGGGAATGCCGTCTAGTCCAACCTTTATGGAAAACGATATGGAGATTCTTCCAAAAACTGAAAATTGATCTCCCATAGGATCCAGCTATACCACTCTTAGGGATATACCCTAGGAACATAAAAATACAATACAAAAATCCCTTCCTCACACCTATGTTTGTTGCAGCACTATTTACAGTAGCCAGACTCTGGAAACAGCCAAGATGCCCTTCAACAGATGAATGGCTAAAGAAACTGTGGTACATATACACAATGGAATATTATACAGCCATCAAAAGAGATGAAGTCATGAAATTTTACTATATGCTGAGTGAAATAAGTCAGAGGAAGAGAGAAAAACGCAGAATAGTCTCTCATCTATGGGTTTTAAGAAAAATAAAAGACTTTTTTTGCAGTAATTCTCAGAGACAAAAGAAAGGAGGTCTGGAAGTTCCAGCTCAAGACATGAAGCTCACCACAAAGATTAATGAGTGTTGTTAGAGAAATAACTACATTGATAACTATCATAACAATGTGAATGAACAAGGGAAGTAGAAGCCTGTCTGGAGTACAGGCGGGGGTGAGGTCTGGAGGAGGGAGATATGGTACATTGGTGATGGGAATGTTGTACTGGTGATGGGTGGTGTTCTTTGCATGACTGAAACCCAATTACAATCATTTTTGTAATCAAGCTATTTAAATAAAGATATATATAAATAAATAGTGTATTCCATTATTTATTTATTCAACTGTTTCAAAAGCAATAAAAAACATGTGAAATTAAAATATATTGTAAATTAGCACATATAGCTCAAAATGAACTTCATTTGACAGCTAAAAACTGGGCTTTTTAAACTATTAATCTTTTTTCAGGAAAGTTATAATTCACTTTGCTAAACCCTTGCAAGCCACACACACCAGTACCAGAGAACCTATCAGCTCTATCCCTGTTCTCGAAAAGTGCAGCCAGAAGTGAATGCCTGAAGTTTCAAGTGCATGTCTGCATACTCAGTAGCCACGTGTGGATCAGGCTTAGGAATACTCCGCCATGTAAGCCATATAACTATTTCCCAGTTTGGATTTCTATACATATGCTGACCGTGTTTTTTGTTACCAGACGATGCCATATATTTAGATTAAGGAATACACCACTAGTGCTTGGGGGCTGGGGGCAATTCCTAATTCAAGTGCAAATAGTGGTGCTTGATAGCCACCAGGACTAATTCAGTAGTATCCAGGGAATCTTGATTTGTTTGCATGAAGTGCTCTACCACTTAAGCCCCCTTCCTGGAAATAATCCTAACTACTTTAAAAAATAGCTTAATTAAATTGCCCTTTGGGGTTCACCCAGTGATTTTCAACAGCACTCAGGCATTACTCTTGTTCTGCATTCTGAAATTATTCCTGGCAGGGACCCAGGACAGCTGCATGTAAGGCAAAGGCCCTCTACACTGTGCTATTGCTCCTGCCCCTATCTTTTATTCTATTTTTCCTTTTTTATAATTGCAAATGCTTTTCTTTTTATTTTTTAAATTGCTTTATTTAAGCATTATGGTTACAAATTTGTTCATTGTTGGGTTTAAATCATAGAATATACATCACTCTTCACCAGTTTAACTTTCCTGTCACCATCAGCAGTGTCTCATGTTTCCCTTCAATCCCTTACTTCCCACTTCTGCCTTGTTCTACAGCAGGAAAATTGCTTATATCTCTGTGACTCTCTCTCTCTCTTTCCTTTTTGACTCTGTGTCTTGGTCTATTGTTCATGGAGAGATGCCTTGCCTGTTAGTTTCTCCTTTTTCAGGGCCAAGATTTTTCTAGAGCAATCAATTATTATTATTATTATTATTATTATTATTATTATTATTATTATTATTATTATTATTATTAATGACCTAGTGAACCCTTCTGTACTCACTTATCTTTGTGGTGAGTTTGGACATACTGACTTTTACCTCTATGTTTTTTAGTATTCTTTCCATGATATCTTTATATTTCTTATATATATATACCATAAATGAATAAGATTATTCTATGTCTATATCTCTACCTCTGACTCATTTCATTAAGCATAATAGTCTCCATCCCATCTATGTATAGGCAAATGTCATGACAGCTATTTTTCCTAATGGCTGCCTAGTACCCCATCATATAGATAAACACATTTCTTTATCTACTCACCTGTTGTCAAGTACTTGGGATGTTTATAGATTGTGGCTATTGTTAATAGTACTGTGATGAACGTAGGAGTGTAGAGGGAATTTTTAGATTGTGATTTTGTGTTTCTGAGTATATCACTAGGAGAAGTATTGTTGGATCATATGGAAGCACAATTTTTAAGTTTTTGGGAAAAGTCTATAGTATTTTCCAAAAAGGCTAAAAGAGCCTACATTCCCACCAGCAGTGAATGAGAATCCCATTTGTTTAATCATTGCTTCCACTTGTTTACCGAGTAGTGTTTCATCCTTGAAGATGCCTTTATCTTCAATGTTATGGAGTGTTCTGCCTACATTTTCCTCTATGTATCTTATGATTTTAGGACTGACATCAGGTCTTTAATCCATTTTTATTTAACCTTTGTGCATGGTTTTAAGCAGAGGTCTGAATTCTTTTTTTTTCCTTTTTGCACACAGCTGACCAGTTCTCCTAACACCATTTGTTGAAGAGACTCTTGTTCCACTTTGTATTATGTTGCATCATTATCAAAGATTAATTTGTTCTATGTAAACCTGGGGATCAGTCTCAGAATACACATTCTCAGATACTCCATTTATCTGTGGGTCTGTCTTTTTTCCAATACCATGCTGTTTTAATGACAGCTGCTTAAAATTGGGAAAAGTAAATCTTTCCATATTTTTGCCAAGGATTTTTAGCCATTTGTGTATGTTTATTTTCCCATAATGAATCTCAAGATCATCTGGTTCTTTTCTTTAAAAAATGCCATGGGTTTTTTTTTCCTTGGGATTGTATTAAATCAGTACAATGATTTAGAACAATGTATTGATATTAATCCTCCTAATTCATGGACAGGGTATATTCCAGGGTATATTCCTTGTGTCCTCTTTTATTTATCAAATTATTATTTTCTATTTCCCTTGTGCCCTATTTTATTTTTCAAATTATTAATTTTATTTCTTGTAGTTTTCTTTATTAGCTCTTTCACCTCTCTTGTTGAGTTGATTCCAAAGTATCTAATTTTCTGAGATACAATTGTGAGTGGGATAATTTTTATTAATAATGTTTTCTTCTCTTTTTTGTGTACAGGAAAGTCAGGGACTTTTGCGTATTAATTTTATAGCTACGTTGCTTTACAAGTCTAGAAGCTTTTATGCAGTCTTTAGGATTTTCTGTATACAGCATCACATTGTCTGCAAACAATGAGAGTTTTCACTTCTTTCTTTCATATGTGAATGAATTTGATGTCTTTTTCTTGCCTAATTGCTATGGCAAGTACTTCCAGAAAGATGTTGAATAGAAATGGCAAGAGGGGGCAACCCTCTCTTATGCCAATCTTAGTAAAGAAAGCTTTTAGTTTCCCACATTGAGTATAATATTTGCAATTGGTTTGTGATAAATGGCTTTGACAATATTGAGAAAAGTCTCTTCAGTTCCCATCTTTTGTTTTTTATCATAAATAGGTGTAGAGACCGTGTAAAATTTTTATAATGAGTAGATGTTGAGACCATGTCAAATGCTTTCTCTGCATCTATTGATACAATCATATGTTTTTATTGATATGTGTATTATATTAATTAAAATGCTTAAGTTAAATCTTCCTTGCATCTCTGGAATGAAAGTTATTTGGTCCTTCTTGGCAAGTTGATGGATTCTGTTTGCTAGTACATTAATGAGGATCTTTGCATCCATGTTCATCATTTGTTTTTGTTATCAGGGTGATGTTGATTTCAGAGAAATTATTTTGGAGTGTTTCTGTTACTTCAATTTCCTAGAAGACCTTGTAGAGGATTGGCAGTAGGTCCTCTTTAAAGGTTTAAAAATTTACTAGTGAGTTCATCTGGACCTGGGATTATGTTTTGGTGAAACCTTTTGATTATTTTGCAATTTCCTCAATAGTAAATAGGCCTGTTCGGGTATTCTATATCATCTTGCTTTGACCTTGGCATCCAAAAATGTATTTATTTATTCTATATTCTCTTGTATTTGGCATAGAGATTTTCAAAGCAGACTTTAATTATTATTTGAATTTCAGTAGTGACTATAGTGATCTCCCCCTTTTCATTTCTGACTTTGCTTATTTTCTTTCTTTCCCTATTTTTGTGAGTCTTTCTAATTTTTAGCAAGCTAGTTTAATTTTTTTCAAATGGGATTATGTCAATCTAAGAAGCTTCTGCATGGAGAAGGAAACCCAACTTAAAACAAGGAGACAACTAATGGAATGGGAAAATTTTTTCACACTCAACACATCAGATAAAGGGCTGATAACCAGAATATACAAAGCACTCAGAAAGCTGAGTCCCCCAAAACCAAACAAAGCCATAGAAAAATGGGGAGATGAAATGAGTAGACACTTCTCAGAGGAAGACTGAAAGATGGCCAACAAACACATGAAAACATGTGTTTTGGACCAACTTACTTTCATTGATCTTTTGGATAAGTTTTGTATGTGACTTGTATCCTTTTTTAAAATTAATATCTTTATTTAAGCACTATGATTAAAAACATGTTTATAGTTGGGGTTCAATTAGAAAAAATATACCCCTCTTCACCAGTGCAACATTCCCTCCACCATTAACTTGTTTTCTTAATTCTCATAAAGGCTGTGCTTTAAAGCTGTCCAACCTGGGCTGGTTCCTTTCACAGCAGCAAATATTGGCTGTGGTGTTCTCTGCGGGTTGCTGAAGTGCTTGTACATGTGCCTATCAGGGCTCACACTTCAGGCTAGGTTAGTTTTGTTTTGTTTTGTTTTGTGTGTGTGTGTTTGCTGAGTATACATTTTTATAGTGTTTTCACACATGTGGTTACAGTGATACCAGAAAATTTCTTAAAGTGCTATGGAAAGCAAACAGCAGAACCACCTGGCTCAAATTGTAGAGCAGATGGAATTACACTCACATATGGATTGCATGTGGAACAATGAGATTTGACTTTGCAACTATATACTTGCAATATACTTAAAATGTAGGTACTTCAAGCCATGCACTATCCTCTGAGTCTTAATAGTCTAGTCTATTCCTCAAAGGGGGCTTAATGTGTTATTTTTATTCATTTCTTATTTTTTCAACTGTTTATTTTATATATAAATTTAAATGTTTAACACACATATGTCCTATAAGTATTATCTATCTTTTATATAAAAAAGGAATACATTTGGACAGAGTACAGCAAGTAAATATTTTTCCTTGAGCATAGCTGACAAGGCTCAATCTCTGATCCCCCACAAGGTATCCTGAGCATAGCCATAAGTTATCCATGAGCAAAGAAGCTAGAAGTAAGTCCTGAACACTGCCATGCATTGTTAAAATATAAACAGACAGGGGCCAGTGAGGTGGCGCTAGAGGTAAGGTGTCTGCCTTGCAAGTGCTAGCCAAGGAAGGATGGTGGTTTGATCCCCCAATGTCCGATATGGTCCCCCCAAGCCAGGGGCAATTTCTGAGCGCTTAGCCAGGAGTAACCTCAAGCATTAAATTGGTGTGGCTGAAAAAATATAAACAAACAAAGAAAATAAAACATTCTATACATTATGGGTCACGTCTGTGAGCTTTCCTGGAGCGGCACTCACCAGGGGACCTTCCTTTGCTTCCACACCCCTGTTGCATGTGTGAGGTTTCCTGGGGTGGCAGTCGGTAGGTTGTGATGTTTCCTGGGGTGGCACTCGCCAGGGGACCCTCCTTTGCCTCCACCTCCCCTTCATGTCTGTGAGGTTTCCTGGGGCGGCACAAGGTAGGTTGTGAGGACTCCTGGGGCAGCACGAGCCAGGGGACCTCCCTTTGCCTCTATCCCTCCCCCGTAGCATCTGTGAGGTTTCCTGGGGCAGTACTCGCCAGGGGAACTTCCTTTGCCTCTGCTTTCCCCCGTCATGTCTGTGAGCTTTCCCGGGGCAGCACAAGGTAGGAGACCTTCTGCTGCCATTGCCCCTCTCCCAGCTGCGTCTGCGAGGTTTCCCAGGACAGCATTCACCAGGGGACTTTCTGTTGCCTCCTCCCTGCCCCTGACTGTGTCTCCGAGGTCTCCGGCACCCCCCACTGGGTTGGGCTAGGAACCATAGATGTGAGGGTTTTCCAACAGAGGCCTGAAGGAGGCAGAGCTCTGCTGACTTCCAGGTAGGGGAGGAGGGCAAAGGAGCCAAGCTCAACAGTGCTCCCCACCATTGTGGCTAGGAGCGGTACTGTACTGGCTAGCAGCAAGAGGGGGGAACACTAACCAGGCTCCAACTAGAGGGCACACTAGAGGCCAAACTTCAGCCAGCCCACCCAACAGTCCCACCCAGAGCTGCAATCCAGAGAAGGGACCCAGCCCCACATCTCAGGAAGCAAAAGCAGGCCGAAATTGGAAGGCACTGCTCTCCAAGCCATACCAATAAATGCATGAAAACATGGGTAAACTGAGGGGGACCCTAACAGCTGGAGATATAGAGAAAACTCCTACTAAGTTCCCAAGTTCAACAAAATGCACACATCCAAGAGATAAAGATTTAAAAGCAGCCATGAGAAAGGAAATGCAAGCCATAGTACAGAAAATGAGAGAATCGCTAACCACCAAGAACAAAAAAAAAATCCATAAAGGAGCAAATTAGCCAAATTAAAGAAGATCTAATAAAGAATATGAAAGACTCCATACAAAAATAATTAAAGGCATTAACAGACATCGTAAAAAGCCAGACAAGCAGAATCATAGAGATGGAGAACCACATAGTAGTACTTGAAGGGATACTGCAAACCAAAAATAACCATAAAACCAACAAGGAATTAAGAGGCAAGGCACTGGAAGGAAAAGTCAAGTACTTAATGAGCAAATACAAAAGAAATAATCTAAGAATTGTAGGTATACCAGAAGGAAAGGAAACAGAGAAAGGTGAAGAACAAGTAGTTAGGGAAATAATAGCAGAAAACTTCCCCACCCTTTGGAAAGAGGACACCGTGCAAATCCAGGAAGTTAAAAAAAGTCCCTAATAAAATAGACCCTAATAAACCAACACCAAGACACATATAATAATCCAAATGGCAAAAAAAGAGAGAAAGATGAACTCCTTAGAGCAATAAGAGAAAAAGGGAACCGCAAGTACAAAGGGACATAAGAATCAAACCAGATCTCCCATTTGAAACAACTCAAGCAAGAAGACAGTGGAATGAAATATTAAAAGACTGAATGAAAGAAATTTCCAGCCTAGCGTACAATGCCCAGCAAAACTGTCATTCATATGGGATGGTAGCCTAAAAATTCTGAATCAAAAACGAACATGCAGTATTTTGCAAACAAAACCAATCCTAAACTACCTACTCAGAGATGAACTACACAATCCAAACCCCCAGTTGTAACAACCACCCTAAACAACACAACTGCACAACAGCCCTCTCTGTCAATAATCTCCCTAAATGTTAACAGACTAAACTCACCCATTAAAAAACACATAGTAGAGAACTGGATTAAAAACATAAACCAAACTTCTGCTGCCTGCAAGAAACACACCTACAAGTACAGGACAGGTATAGGCTTAGAATAAAAGGATGGAAATCAATCTTTCAAGCCAATGGAAAACAAAAAAGAGCAGGGACAGCCATTCTTATATCAGACCAAATTTCATTCAACCTTGAGAAAGTGATCAGAGACAAAGAGGTTCACTACATACTAATCAGGGGAACAATAGATCAAGAGGTACTAAACCTGATCTATACTTATGAACCTAATGTAGAGTCAGCAGAATATGTGAGGTAGTTGCTCACTAACCTGGAGAAACACATGAAGGGAAATGTGAGAATAGTAGGAGATTTCCATACTCCACTATCACCACTGGACAGATTCAGCAGACAGAAAAATAGCAAAGAAATAAGAGCCCTAAATAAAAAATTAGAAGATCTAGGGCTAATAAATTATATAGGGCTCTCCACCTCCAGAAAGCAGAATACACATTCTTCTCAAGCCCACATGGAACCTTCTCCAGAATAGACCATGTCTTAGGATACAAATCTAACCTATATAAAAGATCACAAATGTAAGGGTCCTTAGAAGCACCCTATCAGATCACTATGCAACAGAAGTCAAACTTAACTGCAAGAAGAGGTAATGGAGAAAAACTAATACCTGGAGATTAAACAACACACTGCTCAACAACAGCTGGATCAAAGAGCAACTCAAGGAAGAAATAAAAAGATTCCTTGATACAAACTATAATGAAGAGACAACTTGTTAAAATTTGTGGGACACAGCAAAAGCAGTAATTAGGGGGAAACTCATAGTGATACAAATCTATGTCAAGAAAGAAGAAAATGACAAAATCAACAGTTTAAAGGATCATCTCAAGGAATTGGAACATCAGCAGCAAAGAAATCCAACCACAACCAGAAGGCAAGAAATAGTAAAAAGCAGAGCAGAAATAAAGAACATAGAAACTAAGAAAACAATACAAAATATCAATGAGACCAAGAGCTGGTTTTTCAAAAAAAATAAACAAAATAGACAAACCACTGGCAAAACTCACCAAAAAAAGAGGGAAAATATCCAAATCAGTAGGATCACAAATAAAGGAGAGAGATTACAACAGAGCCCCAATGATACAACATATCATGAGATTATATTATGAAAAACTATACTCAGGCTAGAGAACCCAGTAGAAATTGACAGATTCCTGGAAAAATACCATCTTCCGAGACTGGAAAAGGAAGACCTAGAAAGCCTAAACATACCAATTACTTCAGAAGAAATTGACAATGTAATTAAGAAATTCCCTAAGAACAAAAGTCCAGGCCCAGATGAATTTACAGGTGAATTCTATCAAACATTTCGAAAAGACATACTAACACTTTTTCACAGGCTCTTCCAAACAATTGAAAAAACAGAAATTATCCCCAACTCTTTTTATGAGGCTAACATCACACTCATTCCCAAAGATGGCAAAGATACCCCCAAGAAAGAAAACTACAGACCAATCTTCCTAATGAATATAGATGCAAAGATGCTCAACAAAATCTTAGCAAACCGAATCCAGCACCTCAACAAAAAGATGACCAAGTGGGTTTTATCCCAGAAATGCAAGGTTGGTTCAGCATGTGCAAATCAATCAATACCATACATCACATCAACAACAAGAAAGACAAAAACCACATAATCATATCAATCAATGCAGAGAAGGCATTTGACAAAATCCAACACCATTTCATGTTGAAGACACTCAGCAAAATAGGGTTACAGGGAACCTTCCTCAAGATAGTTACAGAAATCTATGAAAAACCCACAGCCAACATTATCCTTAAAGGCAAAAATTTGAAGCATTTCCACTAAGGTCAGGAACTAGGCAAGGCTGTCCACTCTCTCCACTCTTATTTAATATAATCTTAGAAGTCCTTCCAATAGCAATCCGAAAAAAAAAAGTGAATCAAAGGAATCCAAAATGGGAAAGAGGAACTCAAACTCTCTCTTTTTGCACACAATATGATGAAATAATTGAAAACCCTAAAGAGTCCACAGTAAAACTCATAGAAACAATTAACCATTACAGCAAAGTGGCTGGCTACAAAGTCAATACGCAAAAGACAGTAGCATTTAGCTATACAAATAATGAAAATTAGGAGAGATTAAAAATACAATTTCATTTAAATAGTTTCAAAAAATATCAAGTACCTAGGAATCAACCTTACAAGAGAAGTGAAGGACCTATACCAGGGAAATTTCAAAACACTTCAGGAAGAAATTGAAGAGGATCTAAGGAAATGGAAGAACATCCCATGCTCATGGGTAAGTAGAATCAACATAATCAAAATGACTATCCTACCCAAACTTCTCTATAGATTTAATGCAATCCCCCATGCAATTCCAGGCATCATTCTTTAAAGACGAAGAACAATCAATCATAAAATTTATCTGGAACCAAAAAATAACTAGGATAGCCAAACAGATACTGAAAAACAAGAAATTAGGTGGCATCTCTATACCAAACCTGAAGATATACTATAAAGCCTATCAAAACAGCATGGTACTGGAACAAAAACAGAGTCTCAGACCATGGGTTAGAACAGAATTTCCAGACATAAATCCCAGATATACAGTGAACTAATATTTGACAATAGAGCCAAGAACTTAAAATGGAACAAAGAAAGTCTCTACAACAAATAGTGTTGGTACAACTGAAAAACCATCTATAAGAAACTGAATATTGACTTGGGGCCGGGTGGTGGTGCTAGAGGTAAGGTGCCTACCTTGCCTGCGCTAGCCTTGGACGGACCATGGTTCGATCCCCCGGCGTCCCATATGGTCCCCCAAGCCAGGAGCAACTTCTGAGCACATAGCCAGGAGTAACCCCTGAGCATCACCGGGTGTGACCCAAAAACAAAAAACAAACAAACAAACAAAAAAAAGAGACTGAATATTGACCCATACCTCACTCCTTATACAAAAGTCAACTCAAAATGGATTAAAGGCCTTGAAATTAGATCAGACTCTATAAAGTGTACTGAAGAAAAAATAGGCAGAACACTTGAAGTCCTATATATTAAAAACGTCTTTGAGGATGGAACACCAATGGCAAGGATTTTAGCATCAAGCATAAACAAATGGGATTACATCAATCTAAGAAGCTTCTGCATAGAGAAGGAAACCCAACTTAAAACAAGAAGACAGCTAACAAAATGGGAAAATTTTTTCACACTCAACATATCAGATAAAGCGCTGATAACCAGAATATACAAAGCACTCAGAAAGCTGAGTCCCCCAAAACCAAATAAAGCCATAGAAAAATAGGGAGTTGAAATGAGTAGACACTTCTCGGAGGAAGACCAAAAGAAGGCCAACAAACACATGAAAACATGCTCACCTTCACTCATCATTAGGGAAATCCAAATCAAGACAACAATGAGGTACACCTTACACCAGAGAGGATGGCTCACATCAGAAATAATGGGAACAATCTGTCTTGGCGGGGATACGGTATGAAAGGCAGTCTCATCCACTGCTGGTGGGAATGGCCCCTAGTCCAACACCTATGGAGAACAGTCTGGAGAGTGCTCAAAGAACTCAGAATTGAGCTCCCATTTGACCCAGCAATCACTCTCCTAGGTATCTATCCCCAAGTCAGAAGGACATTCATTCCAAAGTATGTGTGCACCCCACTATTTATCGCTGCACTCAGTATAATAGCCAGGTCTTGGAACCAACCTCAATGTCCAACAACAGATGAGTGGATCATTAAGTTATGTTATCTATGGACAATGGAATACTACATGGCAGTCAGAAATGATACAATCACAGACTTTGCAGCAACGTGGATGGACCTAGAACATATTATGTTAAACGAAGCAAGCCAGAAGACAAAAGATAAACACAGAATGATAGCACTAATCTGAAGTAACTAGTATATACACCAGATTTACAACCAATACCTCGCAATCAAATGACAACTGTAACAGGATAGAAACCTAAAACACGGCAATAATCACCATATACTGGGGAGTAGATCCCAAAACAAAGGGGAAAGAAATGACACAAAGCCCGACTACACATTATATCATAAAGAAACGAGCAACAACAGAAACAGCAGCATAGAGAGAACAGACATGTAATTATCGTTTTACTACAAAGGCCCATAATAATTTACTAAGGATCTTATACAGGTTTACAGGTAAAGATTATGCGTGAAATTACTGAGTCCAACGGAAACACTTCAAAACATTATATTTGAATGCCTTAGCCTTACCACATATAAAATAACCTCTCACTTATTCTGTCCATAGGGGTTCCTGGATACAAAGTGTGAACATCCTATGGTGGTACCTCGGTGCTCAGTCACACGAGGCACCAGACTCTGCTTGAATCATGAAAATGGCCAGATAAAACTCTTTAACATACCCTGTACCTCTATATTATGCCTTCTTTTAGGACCTGAAGCACATGATCAGCCAGATCACCGAAGCAACAACCGAGACCTACAGATTTTTACCACAGGGCCCAAGCGTTGAACCCTTTCAACCAAACTAATATGCCCTTGCTCTTATACCCTCTCTTCTCATTAGTTCATATTTTTTTTTGTTGTCGGTATTTGATTGTTGGTTTGTTTTGTTTTTCCTATTCTCTTTTCTTGTCTCCCTTTCTTCCACCTTCTCCTCACTATCATCAACTCAATCTATGTCAAATAAAAACCACATGGTTACCTCCTTTATAGAAAAGGAAAGCTGACATATAGGGTGCTGTGGACAAAACTGAAAGGGTAAACACCTATAAAGATAGACCTCACTAACACAATTGACAGTACTCAAGACACGAAACCTATACATACCCAAAAGTTGATCTATTAGTTTTCTTTCCTTACAAGTACTATACTTAGTACTCAGTGCACCTCTTTCACTCCACACCTGTCTACATTAATATACACTTCAGCTAACTTCTGTATGTTTATATGTGTGCAGGAGCACACAGAGATAGGAATCCTCCTTAAGGGACAAACCTAAACCACAAACAACCCATACCTATGCCCTATATAACCCCTCCCATATGCTATTCCCTCTCCCTTCTCCAGAAATTCAACTATACCTTCACCCCCCAATATCCCCACCACACTATAATCTTCACCCTCAATTATTAATCAATTAGGCATCAATACAGACCTCCTACCCTAATGAGCCAGTACCCACTACCCAAGTGAAGAGACACTCACTCAAGATCTCACCTAATTCCCGGCAAGAAAATACAACCAACACCCTGACAGACTCATGCAGTGTGGCCCTCCTAATCACCTCTCCCTAATGTGGACTGTGGCTTGATACCAAAACTAGCTCCAAAGGACCCTCATTGCAAGAACTCTATCCAAGACCTCCCTGCCTGGACCCCACACCTCACAAGGAAATCTCAAAAGACAATGAGGAAGCCTATATTTTCATCATAAGTATAGACCTATATAACAATACAACTTATCCTGTTTTTCCCAAATATAATCTGTATCACTTTCTCCCTTTTTCTTAGTTTTTTTTTCTTTTTTTCTTTTTTATTCTTGTTAGTTTCTTTGTTTTCTTTTATTTTTTGTTATTTGATTTGATGTGTTTTTACTTCTTTTGGGTCATTCCTGGCAGCACTTGGAGGGTGCTCCTGGCTCTATACTTGGAGAACCTCCCTGGTGGGCATGGGGGACCATACGGAATGCTGGGTTCTGAGCCACCGTCCTTCTACAGAAAGGAAAGACACCTGGTCTCCATGCTATCTCTCCTGGCCCCAATTTATCCCTTTAATTAAGTCTTTTGATTAATCTTTTTTTTAAAGAAACTTTTTTTCCTTGAGATATGTGTGAGCATATATATTCTTAGTTTTGTTCGGGAGTCTGTTTCCTTTTCTCTCCACCCCCCAAATGCACCAGCAATATAATGTAGCACCACTACCTTCTGCAAAGACATATTAAACAGAGGGGAAATTGTACATATAAAAGCAAGCTCTTATCTACTAGGGATAAGAACTCATACTTCTTTACAACACAGGGACATCTTCCACCCTGAATGTATGTCATGTGGAAACAACTTAGGCTCCAGGGAACTAGACACTGACCATCCAGCCTTGACTCCTTGATCCCAGACGTAGAAATAACAAAGTTCTCCACAACAGCTCCAGGAACCAAATCCCCTCCAGGGCATTTACAATGCTGCTCTGACACCAACATGTGCCAGTTCTAAATTGATAACCAGTCAATGAGGAAATGGGAACAACTTGATCTAAGAGCAAGTTGTCCTTCCTCATCAGCTATCGATAAGACAAAATCAGAAACATGTCACCCTTTGACCTGAGCAAAGCCAAGATTGTTATATACAGATGACTGGTTGTTGCAACCAAGACCAGACAGTTCACATCCAGGGTCCAACAACAACAACAACAGCAACAAAAAGCTCTAGCCTAACTTTTGGTCTACAATCTGTTCAACAAACAAGATCTCCAACTCCAGAGGTCTGACTGAGACAATCATAAGTGAATGGGTCTTCTGGAAACATAACAAAAGACTTTATTCCAGGCTCCATCCTAGGAGCAACATAATGACCAAGACCACCAACTACAGAAGATAGATTAAAATGACACTGAAGAAGCATAACTGCTAGAACCACAAAGACTACATGAGCTCCATTCCTTGAGCTGCACAGCCATCAAGATCTCTAGATACAAAGGTCTGATTTTACCATCCAAGACAAAGCAGAAGTCTTCCATACACCATGAAAGCAACAAGGGGAGAATAAATGATTTTGTAAGGAGTCTATAGTTAATCCATGACAGTATACTTCAGGAGTGGAGAAACCCTATATCTCCTAGGCCAAGGAAATTTCCTCTATAAAATCCCCAATAGTTACTGTGCCTATGCAGGGGGAAAAGGGGGGAAAAAAAGGCACAAAACAATAATTTTTTCACATATTTATTTATCGATTGATCGATATTTTTTGTCGTCTTTATTTTTGTGTGGAGATTGAAGTTGATGTCTCCAATATTATTTTATCTAATCTTATCTTATCTTTCTCTTTTTTTTTTTGCACTCCAGCATGATTTGATTTTAGAACCGAGACTACTTTGTGGTGCTTGTCTTTATTGCTGTAGTGCTCACTGGTTATTTAATTTAATATTTCTATATTGTTGTGGCATTTCAATTAACTTTTTCAGATCTTCTCTCAAATTGAGGTTGGAAGCCTCTAGAGGGAGTCCACCCATTTTCAGCGTATTTGACTTTTTTTCTCTTATTTTGTACCCCAATCTATTGCTTTTCTTTCCTTCAAAGTTTTTAGCCACTATGCCATCTGCAGGTCTCTGGGATCCTTATATAGAAGAATTGTTTTTCATTAATAAAACTGTTATCATGGGCATTTGCCTTGTACACTGCCAAACTAGATTTAATCTCCAGCTATCCTTATATTTCCTGAAATGTTTCTCCAGCCTACCAGGAACGATCTCAGCATTCATAGCCAGGAGTAAGCACTAAGCACCAGCCACTCCCAAACCAGAAACCAAACCAACAAGAAATCCTTACCATGTCTTACCTATACCCTATGCATATCCAAATGAATTATTTTATGTTACCAAATACTCCTTTGGAAAGCATTTTTTATTTTTACATGATTATTTTTTGTTTTGTTTTGTTTTGTTTGTTGTTTTGGGGCAACACACTGTGATGCTCAGAGGTTACTACTGTTTATGCACTCAGAAATTGCTCCTGGCATGGAAGACCACATGGGATGCCAGGGAAACTGCAGTTTGTCCTAGGTTAGCTCATACAAGGCAAATGCCCTATGACTTGCGCCACCGCCTTTGTACCCTCTACGTGATTCTTAAGCATAAACAACTTTCTGCCCTTCTTTAGCTTTCAGCAATTATGTTTCTTTTTTTTTAGAGGTAGAGATAAAGCATAAAGCATAAAATCCCCTGTCTTGTGCAGATTTCTATCAGTTAGATATATTGTTGTTATTTCTGATAAAATTCTTTAACTGATTTTCACTTATTTGAGAATTATTTTCTCAATATAAAATAAAAATATGATTTTAAAAAATAAAGCAAGTTTTACTTAGGAAATAGGTTTTTTTTAAGAAAAATGTCATTTTGCTTAGTTATAAATAGTATAATATCTATAAAACCTCAAGAAAAGAAGTTTTGTAGAAAACATCACTGTGCTGTAGAAAACAATTAGCAGATAATCTGTGAATAAATTAATATATTTTTTATTATTAAAAGTTGTTTCCATTTTAACACCAAAGGGCATTTTCAGGCACTCTGAACTCTTTTCATTAAAGCATGCATATCTGAGACTCTTCTTCTGTTTGGCATTTTAAATTTTACTTTCATCCTGTGGTTTAGAAGCAAAGGATGAAAGTACACCCTTTGCTCCAGATGTCCCTCTTAGTATTGTGGACTGTTACCAATAGCTCAGGGAACTCAGGGCATTACTGAGTGAAATTGCTGAGGCCTCTAACTCCATCTTATCTGCTCCCCACCTTTCTGGTAAAACAATATGTATATTTGTATATAATTTTTATTGTGGCCAAAGTGAATTACAAGTATTTCACAGTAATATTTGCGGTACATAGTGGCATTGAATCAGGGGTAACCCACCAACAGTGTTGTCCTCCCTACACCCCAGTTTCCAGCATCCTTCCCTCTCCTTTGCCCACCAAACTGTTAAGGTAACTGGTCCCCTCTGTGTATAGCTTGTTGAAGCTTGGGTATCGATTCTATTATTATTAATATCTTTATTTAAACACCTTGACTACAAATATGATTGTAGTTGGGTTTCAGTCATGTAAAGAAACCCCCCTTCACCAGTGCAACATTCCCATCAGCAATGTCCCAAATCTCCCTCCTCCCCACCTGTACTCTAGATAGGCTTTCTACTTCCCTCATTCATTGACATTGTTATAATAGTTTTCAATGTAATTATTCTTCTAATTGCACTCATTACTCTTTGTGGTGAGCTTCATGTCATAATCTGGACCTTCCAGCCCTCCTCTGTTTTGTCTCTGGGAATTAATGTAAAAATGTCTTTTATTTTTCTAAAAACCTATAGATTAGTGAGACTATTCTGTGTCTATCTCTCTCCCTCTGACATTTCACTCAGGATAATAGATTCCATGTACATCCATGTATAGGAAACTTTCATGACTTCATGTCTCCTGATGGCTGCATAATATCCCATTGTGTATATGTACCACAATTTCTTTAGCCATTCATCTGTTGAAGGGCATCCTGGTTGTTTCCAGAGTCTGGCTATTGTAAATAATGCTGCAATGAACACAGGTTTGAGGAAGGGATTTGTGTAGTGCATTTTTGTGTTCCTAGGGTATATCCCTAGGAGTGGTATATCTGTATCATATGGGAGCTCAATTTCAAGTTTTTTGGAGGAATCTCCATATTGCTTTCCATAAAGGTTGGACTAGAAGGCATTCCCATGAGCAGGGAATAAGAGTTTCTTTCTCTTCACATCCTCGCCAGCACTGCTTGTTCTCATGTGTGCCAATCACTGTGGTGTGAGATGGTACCTTATAGTTGTTTTGATTTGCATCTCTCTGATGATTAGTGAGATGGAGCATTTTTTGTGCCCTTCAGCCATTTGTATTTTTTCTTTGATAAAGTCTGTTCATTTCTTCTCCCCATTTTTTGAGGGGATTAGATGTTTTCTTCTTGTAAAGTTCTGTCAGTGCCTTGTATATTTTGGAGATTAGCCCCTTATCTGATGGGTATTGGGTGAATAGTTTCTCCCACTCAGTGGGTGGCTCTTGTTTCCTAGGCACTATTTCCTTTGAGGTGCAGAAGCTTCTCAGCTTAATATATCCCCACCTGTTTATCTCTGCTTTCACTTGTTTGGAGAGTGCTGTTTCCTCCTTTAAAGATGCCTTAGTCTCAATGTCATGGAGTGTTTTCTATACCTGTTGTACTATATATCTTATGATATCAGGTCTTTAATCGATTTGGATTTTACCTTCATACATGGTGTTAGCTGGGTGTCAGAGTTTGCGGTTTTTTGCAAGTGTCTAACTAGTTGTGCTAATACCACTTGATGAAGAGGCTTTTCTTGCTCTATTTAGGAATTCTTGCTCCTTTATTAAAAATTAGGTGATTGTATATCTTTGGAGCATTCTCTGAGTACTGAAGCCTATTCCACTGATCTGAGGGACTGCCTTTATTCCAATACAATTCTGTTTTGATAAATATTGCTTTGTAATACAGTTTAAGGTTAGGGAAATTAATGCCTCCCATATTTCTTTTTCCAAGAATTCCTTAGATATTCGAGAGTTCTTATTGTTCCAAATAAATTTCAGAAGTGTTTGATCCACTTCTTTGAAGAATGTCATGGGTATCTTTAGAGGGATTGCATTATATCTGTACAATGTAAAATGTTGCCATTTTTATTATGTTAATCCTGCCAATCCAAGATCAGAGTATGTGTTTCCATTTTCTCGTGTCCTCTTTTATTTCTTGGAGCAGGGATTTATAGTATTCTTTGTATAGCTCCTTCACATCTTTCTTCAAGTTGACTCCAAGGTATTTGAGTTTGTGTGACAGTAATGTGAATGGGTTTGTTTTCTTAATTTCCATTTCTTCCCTATCATCATTGGTGTATAAAAAGGCCATTGATTTCCAATTAATTAAAACACAATTCAGTAATATATTTTTAATTATTTAGTTCTTAAATTTAGTGGTTATCTAATAGAAAGTTCACAGAGCATGAGGCATTGATAAGTATGAAGATATCTGTCATACCTGCTCAAGGGAACATGTTTTTGATCAAGTATTATGTACTCAAAGGTGAAGAGGCTGTTTTATGTTTTTCTATACATATCATTTAATTTTTTTCCTATGATGTCAATATATTTGGTTGAAAGGAGCAAATGATGCTGGAAAAAAAGTGAAAGGTCACATAGAAACAAAATGTGTTCCACAATCCCCAGAAAGGGAGAGGTATTCCTATGCCCCCAATCCAGGTAGGACAAGGGAAGTGGATCCCACAGCAATTCCAAAGCAGTAAATAATTCATGCATGTTTGGAAAGGTGGATACAAGGGCCCTATTTATGGGATGATACTCCCTTTTCCTCCATCCTCTCCAAGAAATATGCATGGGTTTGGTTTCAGATTATTTTTTTCTTCTTCTTTATTTGAAAATCTTGATTCCATAAATGATTGTGATTAGGTTTCAGTCATGTAAAGAACACGCCCTTCACCAGTGCAACATTCCCACCACCAATGTCCCAAATCTCCCTCCATCCCACCCCACCCCCACCTGTACTCCAGACAGGCTTTCAAGTTCCCTCATTCATTCACATGATTATGGTAGTTCTCTGTGTAGTTATTTTTTTATAATTATCTTTACTTAAACACCGTGATTACAAACATGATTATAGTTGTATTACAGTCATGTAAAGAACACCCCCCTTCACCAGTGCAACATTCCCACCACCAATTTCCCAGATCTCCTTCCTCCCCACCCCCCTACACCTGTACTCAAGACAGGCTTTCTACTTCCCTCATTCATTCACATTGTTATGATAGTTTTCAGTGTAGTCATCTCTCCAACTGCACTCATCACTCTATGTGATGAGCTGCACCTACCAGCCCTCATCTCTCTTGTCTCTGAGATACTGTTAAAAATGTCTTTCATTTTTCTTAAAGCCCATAGATGAGTGAATCCATTCTGCATCTTTCTCTCTCCCTCAGACTTACTTCACTCAGCATAATAGATTCCATGTACATCAATGTATAGAAAAATTTCATGACTTCATCTCTCCTGATGGCTGCATAGTATTCCATTGTGTATATGTACCACTGCTTCTTCAGCCACTCATCTGTTGAAGGGCATCTTGGTTGTTTCCAGAGTCTGGCTATTGTAAATAGCACTGCAATGAACATAGGAGTAAGGAAAAGATTTTTGTATTGTATTTTTGTGTTCCTCGGGTATATTCCTAGGAGTGGTATAGCTGGGTCGTATGGAAGCTCAATTTCCAGTTTCTGAAGGAATCTCCATATCGCTTTCCATAAAGGTTGTACTAGACAGCATTCCCACCAGCAGCGAAAAAGAGTTCCTTTCTCTCCACATCCCTGCCAGCACTGCTTGTTTTCCTTTTTTGTGATGTGTGCCAATCTCAGTGGCGTGAGCTGGTACCTCATAGTAGTTTTGATTTGCATCTCCCTGACGATTAGTAATGTTGAGCATCTTTTCATGTGCCTTTTGGCCATTTCTTTCTTTTTCAAAGTGTCTGTTCATTTCTTCTCCCCATTTTTTGATGGGGTTAGTTGTTTTTTTCTTGTATAGTTCTGTCAGTACCTTGTAAATTTTGGATATTAGCCCTTTATCTGATGAGTATTGGGTGAATAATTTCTCCTACTCAGTAGGTGGTCTTTGCATTCTGGGCACTATTTCCTTTGAGATGCAGAAGCTGCTCAGCTTAATATAGTCCCATCTGTTTATTTCTGCTTCCACTTGTTTGGAAAGTGCTGTCTCCTCCTTAAAGATGCCTTTAGTCTCAATATCCTGGAGTGTTTCAACTACATGTTGTTCTATATACCTTATAGTTTCAGTTATGATATCAAGGTCTTTAATCCATTTGGATTTTACCTTTGTACATGGTGTTAGGTGGGGGAATGAGTTCGCTTTTTTGCAAGTGGCTAACCAGTTGTGCCAACATCACTTGTTGAATAGGCTTTTCTTTCTCCATTTAGGATTTCTTGCTCCTTTATCAAAAACTAGGTGGTTATATGTCTGAGGAACCGTCTCTGAGTACTCATGCCTATTCCACTGATCTGAGGGTCTGTCTTTATTCCAATTCCATGCTGTTTTTATAACTATTGCTTTGTAATACAGCTTAAAATTGGGGAAAGTAATGCCTCCCATATTCCTTTTCCCAAGGAGTGCTTTAGCTATTTGAGGTTGTTTATTGTTCCAGATGAATTTCAGAAGTATTTGATCCACTTCTTTGAAGAATGTCATGGGTATCTTCAGAGGAATCGCGTTAAATCTGTACAATGCTTTTGGAAGTATTACCATTTTAATGATGTTGATCCTGCCAATCCATGAGCAAGGTATGTGTTTCCATTTCCGCGTGTCCTCTTTTATTTCTTGGAGCAGTGTTTTGTAGTTTTCTTTGTATAGATCCTTCACATCTTTAGTCAGGTTGACTCCAAGATATTTGAGTTTGTGTGGCACTAATATGAATGGGATTGTTCTCTTAATGTCCATTTCTTCCCTATTATTATTAGTGTATAAAAGGCCATTGATTTTTGTGTGTTAATGTTGTAGCCTGCCACATTGCTATATGAATCTATTATTTCTAGAAGCTTTTTGGTAGAGTCTTTAGGGTTTTCTAAGTAGAGTATCATGTCATCTGCAAACAGTGAGAGCTTGACTTCTTCCTTTTCTATCTGGATTCCCTTGATATCTTTTTCTTGCCTAATCGCTATAGTAAGTACTTCCAGTACTATGTTGAATAGGAGTGGTGAGAGAGGACAGCTTTGTCTTGTACCAGAATTTAGAGGGAAGGATTTTAGTTTATCTCCATTGAGGATAATATTTGCCACTGGCTTCTGGTAGATGGCTTTGACTATATTGAGAAAGGTTCCTTTTATTCCTATCTTGCTGAGAGTTTTCATCAAGACTGGGTGTTGAACTTATCAAATGCTTATTTTGTGTCTATTGATATGACCATGTGATTTTTATTTTTTTTGTTGTTTATGCTGTGTATTTATTTTGATAGATTTACAGATGTTAAACCAGCCTTGCATTCCTGGGATAAAACCTACTTGATCAAAGTGAATGATCTTCTTGATGAGGCACTGGATCCTGTTCGCCAGGATTTTGTTGAGGATCTTTGCATCTGTGTTCATCAAGGATATTGGTCTGTAATTTTCTTTTGGCAGCATCTCTATCATGTTTTGGTATTAAGGTGATGTTGGCTTCATAAAAGCTATTTGGAAATGTTCCTGTTTTTTCAATTTCATAAAAGAGCCTGGCCAGAATTGGTAATAGTTCCTCTTGCAAGGTTTGAAAGAATTCATTCGTGAATCCATCAGGCCCTGGGCTTTTGTTTTTGGGCAAATTTTTGATTACAGTTTTAATTTCCTCAATAGTGATGGGGGTGTTTAGATATGCTACATCTTTTTATTCAACCGTGGAAGGTTATATGAGTTCAAAAATTTATCCATTTCATCCAGGTTCTCATATTTAGTGGCATAGAGTTTCTCAAAGTATTCTCTGAATACCCTTTGAATCTCTGCAGTATCTGTAATGATCTCCCCCTTTTCATTTCTAATACGCATTATAAAGTTTCTCTCTCTCTTTTGCTTTGTGAGTTTTGCCAATGGTCTATCAATCTTGTTTATTTTTTCAAAGAACCAACTTCTGCTTTCGTTGATCTTTTGGATTGTTTTTTGGGTTTCCACTTTGTTGATTTCTGCTCTCAGTTTTGTTATTTCCTTCTGTCTCCCTATTTTTGGGTCCTTTTGTTGAGCACTTTCTAGTTCTATTAGCTGTATCATTAAGCTACTCAGGTAAGCTCTTTCTTCCTTCCTGATGTGTGCTTGCAAAGCTATACATTTTCCTCTCAGTACTGCTTTTGCTGTGTCCCATAAGTTCTGATAGTTTCTGACTTTATTGTCATTTGTTTCCTGGAACCTTTTGATTTACTCCTTGATTTCATCTCGGACCCACTGGTTATTCAGTATGAAGCTGTTTAACTTCCAGTTGTTAAATTTTTTCTTCTGTGTCCCTTTGCAGTTCACATCTAACTTCAGAGCCTTGTGGTCAGCAAAGTTGCCTGTAAAATGTCTATCTTTTTTATTATATGGAGGTATGTTTTATGTGCCAGCACATGATCTATCCTGGAGAATGACCCAGTACATTGGAAAGAATGTGTATCCAGGTTTCTGAGGATGGAGTGCCCTATATATATCTACTAGGCCTCTTTCATCCATTTCTCTTTGCAGGTCTAGTATATTTTTGTTGGGTTTCCATTTGGTTGACCTATCAAGTGTTGACAAGCCTGTGTTGAGGTCTCCCACAATTATTGTGTTATTATTGATATCCTTCTTCAGATTTGTCAACAATTGTATTAAATACTTTGCTGGTCCCTTATTGGATGCGTATATGTTTAGGAGAGTGATTTCTTCTTGCTGTACAAATCCCTTGATTAGTACATAATATCCATCTTTGTCCCTTACAACTTTTCTGAGTATAAAGTTTGTGTCATCTGATATTAGTATGGCCACCCCCGCTTTTTTAAGGGTGTTGTTTGCTTGAATGATTTTCCTCCAGCCTTTGATTTTGAGTCTATGTTTATTCTGACTATTCAGGTGTGTAGACAGCAGAAGGTTGGCTTCAGTTTTTTGATCCATTTCGCCACTCTGTGCCTCTTAACCAGTGCATTTAGTCCATTGACATTGAGAGAAATAATTGTCATGGGATTTATTGCCATCTTTGTGTAGAAGTTTGGTGTGTTTTTTGTTCTGTCTTGTTTTTAGAATTTATCTTTTAGTTTTTTTTTAAGGCTGGTTTTGAGTCTGCAAAGTTTTTGAGCTGTTGTTTATCTGTGAAGCCATGTATACATCCTTCAAACCTGAAAGTGAGTTTTGCTGGGTGCAGTACTCTTGGTGAAGCATTTCTTTCATTGAGTTTTGCCACTATATCCCACCACTGCCTTCTGGCCTTGAGTGTTTCTGGTGACAGTTCTGCTGTAAATTTCAAGGATGCTCCCTGTAATGTAATTTCCCTTTTAGATCTTGCTGCTTACAGTATTCTATCTCTATCTGTGGGTTTCATCATGGTGACTAGGATGTGTCTTGGGGTGTTTCTACTGGGGTCTTTTATAGCTGGTACTCTTCGGGCATGCAGAATTTGGTCACATGTTTTCTTTAGCTCTGGTAGTTTCTCTGTGATGATGTTCTTGACCATTGATTCTTCCTGAAGATTTTCTTCTTGGGTCTCTGGGACTCCAATGATTCTAAAGTTGTTTCTGTTGAGCTTATCAAGGACTTCTATTTTCATCTGCTCATGTTCTTTGAGTAACTTTTTCATTGTTTGATCCTTTGATTTAAGGCTTTTTTCCAATCTCTTCTGCTGTGTAAAGTTGTTATGCATCTCGTCTTCTAAAGCACTAATTCTATCCTCAGCTGCTTTTAACCTGTTGGAAAGCTCATCCATTATGTTCTTCAATTCGTCTACTGAGTTTTTTTCAGACCTCTTATTTGACCTGATATTTCAGTTTGGAGTTTTCTGATTTCTATCTTCATATTCTCTTGATTTTTATTAGTGTTCTGATTTATACTTTCTTTGATTTCTGTGAGCAATCTCCATAGTTCTTCTCTAAACTCCATTTCTGAAAGACTATTTAGGTAGTTGGCCATTGTTGGGTCATCAGAGTTTCCATCTTCATTCTCTATGGTTGAAGTTGGTCTGCGTAGTCTCCCCATTGTCACACTTACACTGTGGGTTTTTCTACATGTTGTGGTGGTACTTATTGGCTAGGTGGAGTGCGCGGTCGCACTCCTCTGCTTCTACCCCTTATAGGTGGGCTTAATAGGGCCAGCAGAGTCAGCTTTATCCGCAACTCCGGCCCCCAAACACTCACCTCAGCCGAGGAAAGCTGTCAGGGGATGAATGCCAGAGAAGATCAAAGTTCCCAGGTTGATGCAAGCCCGGGGAAGCCCCAAAATGTCTGCCAAGCTTAAGGGGCCCAGCAGAGTCTCTTATTCACAACTCCGGCCGAAAAGGCACACCTCAGCAGAGGCAAGCCTTGAAGGGATTAATGCCAGAGAAGATCAAAGTTCCCAGGTTGATGCAAGCTGGGGGAAGCCCCAAAATGTCTGCCAAGCCTAGGGGGCCCAGAATTCAGCTTTATCCGCAACTCTGGCCCCCAAACACTCACCTCAGCTGAGGCAAGCCATCAGGGGATGAATGCCAGAGAAGATCAAAGTTCCCAATGTGTAGTTATTTTTATAGCTGTACTCAACACTCCTTGTGGTGAGCTTCATGGAATGAGCTGGTGTTCCAACCCTCCTCTCATTGTCTCTGAGGATTGTTACAAAAATGACTTTTATTTTTCTTAAAACCCATAGATGAGTGAGACTATTCTGTGTCCCTCACTCCTTCTCACTTATTTTACTCAGCATGATAGATTCCATGTACATCCATGTATAGGAAAATTTCATGACTTCATCTCTCCTGATGGCTGCATAATATTCCATTGTGTATATGTATCACAAATTTGTCAGTCATTCATCTGTTGCAGAGCATCTTGATTGTTTCCAGAGCCTGGCTATTGTGAATAGTGCTGCAATAAATATAGGTGTGAGGAAGGGGTTTTTGTATTGTATTCTTGTGTTCTTAGGGTATATCCCTAGGAGTGAAATAGCTGGGTCGAATGGGAGCTCAATTTCAAGATTTTGGAAAAATCTCCATATCACTTTCCATAGAGGTTGTACTAGACGGCATTCTCATCAGCAGTGGATGAAAGTTTCTTTCTCTACACATCCCCCCCAGCACTGATTGTTCTCATTCTTTATGATGTGCACCAATCTATGTGGTGTGAGGTGGTATCTCATCGTTCTTTTGATTTGCATCCCCCTGATGATTAGTGACGAGGAGCATTTTTGCATGTGCCTTTTGGCCATTTGTATTTCCTTTTTATCAAAGTGTCTGTTCATTTCTTCTCCCCATTTTTTATGGGATTAGATTTTTTTTCTTGTAAAGTTCTGTCAGTGCCCTGTATATTTTGGATATTAGCCCCTTATCTAAAGGGTGTTGGGTGAATAATTTCTCCCACTCAGTGGGTGACTATTTTATTCTGGGCACTATTTCTTTTGAGATGCAGAAGCTTCTCAGTTTAATGTATTCCCATCTGTTAATCTCTGCTTCCACTTGTTTGGAAAGTGCAGTTGCCTCCTTGAAGATGCTGGTAGTCTCAATGTCATGGAGTGTTTTACTGATGTGGTGTACTATATACTTTATGGTATCTAATCTGATATCAAGGTCTTTAATCCATTTGCATTTTACCTTTGTACATGTTAACTGGGGGTCTATATTTGCTTTTTTGCAAGTGGCTAACCAGTTCTGCCAGCACCACTTGTTCAAGAGGTTTTCCCTGCTCCACTTTTCTTGCTCCTTTCCAAAAATTAGGTAATTGTATGTCTGGGGAACATTGAGAACTCGAGCATATTCCACTGATCTGAGGGTCTCTCTTTATTCCAATACAAAGCTGTTTTGATAACTATTGCTTTGTAGTACAGTTTAAAGTTGGGGAAAGTAATGCCTCCCATTTTCCTTTTCCCTAGGAGTGTTTTAGCTATTCGAGGGTGTTTATTGTTCCAGATAAACTTCATAAGTGTTTGATCCACTTCTTTGAAGAATGACATGGGTATTTTAAGGGGATCGCATTAAATCTGTATAATGCTTTGGGGGAGTATTGCCATTTTAGTGATGTTAATCCTGCCAATCCATGAGCAGGGTATGTGTTTCCATTTCCGTGTGTCATCTCTTATTTCTTGGAGCAGGGCTTTATAGTTTTCGTTGTATAAGTCACTCACGTCTTTGTTCAAGTTGACTCCAAAATATTTGAGTTTGTGTGGCACTATTGTGAATGGGATTGCCTTCCTCACTTCCATCTCTTCCCTAAAATTATTGGTGTATAAAAAGGCCATTGATTTGTGTAGGTTGATTTTGTTTCCTGCCACCTTGCTATATGAATCTATTATTTCTTGAAGCTTTTTGGTAGAGTCTTTAGGGTTTTCTAAGTAGAGTATCATATCGTCTGCAAACAATGAGAGCTTGACTTCTTCCTTTCCTATCTGGATTCCCTTGATATCTTTTTCTTGCCTGATCGCTATAGCAAGAACTTCCAGTACTATGTTGAAGAGGAGTGGTGAGAGCGAATAGCCTTCTCTTGTACCAGAATTTAAAGGAAAGGCTTTTAATTTCTCTTCATTGAGGATAATATTTGCCATTGGCTTGTGGTAGATGGCTTCAACTAGATTGAGAAAGGTTCCTTCCATTCCCATTGCTGATAGTTTTGATCAAGAATGGGTATTGGACCTTATAAAATGCTTTCTCTGCATCTATTGATATGATCATGTGATTGTTATTTTTCTTGTTGTTGATGTTGTGTATGATGTTGATAGATTTATGGATGTTAAACCATCCTTGTATTCCTGGGATGAAACCTACTTGGTCGTAGTGTATGATCTACTTGATCATGCATTGGATCCTATTTGCCAGGATTTTTTCGAAGATCTTTGCATCAGCAGTCATCAGGGATATTGGTCTGTAATTTTCTTTTTTGGCAGAGTCTCTGTCTGGTTTTGGTATCTAGGTGATGTTGGCTTCATAAAAGCTGTTTGGGAGTGTTCCCTTTTTTTTTTTCCAATTTCATGGAAGAGCTTGGCTAGGATTGGTATTAGCTCCTCTTGAAATATGTGAAAAAAATTCATTAGGAAAACCATCTGGGCCTGGGTTTTTCTTTTTGGGCAGATGTTTGATTACAGTTTCAATTTCCGCAGTAGTGATGAGGTGTTTAGATATGCTACATCCTCCTTACTTAAATGTGGAAGGTTTTAAGTGTCAAAGATTTTTTTCCATTTCTTCTAGGTTCTCATATTTAGTAGCATAAAGTTTCTCAAAGTAGTCTTTGATTGCCCTTTGGATCTCTGCAGTATCTGTCATGATCTCCCTCTTTTCATTTCTAATACGGGTATCAGATTTCTTTCTCTCTTTCTTTGTGAGTTTTGCCAATGGTCTATCAATCTTGTTTATTTTTTCAAAAAACCAACTTTTGCTTTCGTTGATCTTTCAGATTGTTTTTTGGTTTTCCACTTCATTGAGTTCTGCTTTCACCTTTGTTATTTCCTTCTGTCTCCCTATCTTTTGTTCCTTTTGTTGGTCATTTTCTAATTTTTTGAGGTGCATCATTAAGTTATTCAGGTATGCTCCTTCTTCCTTCCTGATGTGTGCTTGTAGAGCTATAAATTTTCCTCTCGGGACCGCTTTTGCTGTGTTCCATAGATTCTTGCAGTTTGTGTCTTCATTATCATTTGTTTCCAGGAAAGTTTTGATTTCCTTTTTATTTCATCTCAGATGACTGGTTGTTCAGTAGCAGGGTGTTTAATTTTCAATTGTTAAAGTTTTTCTTCTGTGTGTCTTTGTAGTTCACATCTAATTTCAGAGCCTTATGGTCAACAAAGGGAGCCTGCAAGATTTCTATCCTCTTGATTTTATGGAGGTATGTTTTATGTGTCAGCATGTAGTCTATTCTGGAGAATGACCCATCTACATTGGAAAAGAATGTGTATCCAGGTTTTTTGGGATGGAGTGTCCTGTATATATCTACTAGTCCTCTTTCTTCCATAACTCTTTTTAGGGCTAGTATGTTTTTGTTGGGTTTCAATCTGATTGACCTATCAAATGTTGATAGGGCCATGTTGAGGTCTCCCACAATGATTGTGTTATTATTGATTTCTTCTTTCAGATTTGTCACTAATTGTATTAGATAATTTGCTGGTCTCTCATTGGGTGCATATATGTTTAATAGTCTGATTTCTTCCTTTTGCACACATCTCTTGGTTAGTACATAGTACTAATAGTACATAGTACATTTGTCCCTTACCACTTTTCTGAGTATAAAGTTGGTGTCATCAGATATTAATATGGCCACCCCAGCTTTTTTGAGGGTGTTGTTTGCTTGGATGATTTTTCTCCAGCCTTTGATTTTGAGTCTATGTTTGTTCTATTTAAATGTGTTTCTTGTAGGCAGCAGAGGTTGGATTCATCTTTTTGACCCATTTTGCCACTCTGTGCCTTTTAATTGGTGAATTTAGTCTATTGACATTGAGGGAGATGATTGTCATAGGATTTAATGTCATCTTTGTAGATAAGTTTGCTGTGTTTGTTGGTCTCTCTTGTCTTAGAGTAGACCTGTCAGTTTTTCCTTTAAGGCTGGTTTATCATCTGTGAAATTTCTGAGCTGTTGTTATCCATGAAGCTATGTATTCTTCCTTCAAACCTGAACATGAGTCGGGCTGGGTGCAGTATTCTCGGTGAGGCATCCATTTCATTTAGTCTTGTCACAATATCACACCACTGTCTTCTGGCCTTGAGAGTTTCTTGTGACATGTCTGCTGTAAGTCTTAGAGATTCTCCTTTGAATGTAATTTCCCTTTTTGATCTTGCTGCTTTCAGTATTCTATCTCTATTTATGGGATTTGTTATTGTAACGAGGATATGTCTTGCAATGTTTTTCTTTGGATCTCTTTTATCTGGTACTCTTTGGGCATGCAGGATTTAATTGCATGTAGTCTTTAACTCTGGGATTAGTATCTCTTTGATGATGTCTTTGACTGTTGATTCTTCCTGGAGATCTTCTTCCTGGGTTTCTGGGACTCCAATGATTCTTATGTTGTTTCTGTTGAGTTTATAAAAGACTTCTATTTTCATCTGTTCGCATGCCTTGAGTACTTTTTCCATTGCCTGTTCGTTTGTCTTAAGGTTCTTTTCCAATTTCTTCTGTTCCATTGAGTTTTTTTGCAACACATCTTCCAGTACTCTGATTCTCTTCTCAGCTGCTGATATCCTGTTGGCGAGGCTATCCATTGAGGTTTTTCAGTTGAGCAAACGTATTTTTCATATCTGTTATTTCAGTTTGGAGTTTTCTGATTTCTATCTTTGTGTTCTCTTCAGATCGATCTATGCTTTCTTTGAGTTCTATGAACATATTCATATTTCTATTCTAAACTCCTTATCTGAAAGGTTAATCAGGTGGTTGGAATTTATTAGGTCATCCGAGCTTTCGTCTTCATTCTCTGGATGGTGTTTGCCTGCTAGGTTTCCCCATTGTCATGCTTGTAGTGTGGTTTTTCCTGCGTGTTGTGGTGGGGTTCATTGGTTAGAAAGAGTGTGCGGCCATGAAGTGAACTCTTCTGCTGCCTCTAGTTGACAGTCCTCAGAGTGAACAAAGGCACAGCAGGGCGGAGCCTCCACAGGCCAGAGACCTCAGCTTATTGGACAGCGACCCCGCAGCCAGAATGTATTTACTCAGCAGCTTCAAAATGCAGTTTTTTGGGGGTGCGCTCCCTAGGCCTCTGAGGATACCTTCAGGGATTCAGAAGCACAGGCAGACAGGTGTAGAAGAAGAGGTTTCAGATTATTTACCTCCCATTTGTGTGTGTGTGTGTTGTGTGTGCGTGTGTGTGTGTCGCTCACCACATTCAGCATTCTAGTAAGTATCTATTACCTGGGAGATTTCTTTATTTCTTCCTCCTAAATCTAGATTCCCCCTGTGTCCCCATCACCATATTCTGCAGGTGAAAATGAAGATATTTGTAAGGGTGATGATGCCTTAAAGTAGCCCAGAAATGGATAACCAGAAACACACACACAATAAAAATTTGGCAAGTTGTATGGTATTGTTGTTACATGCAACTCTGTCTGATACAATTTGTTTATCCAAAGACTGTTTGCTTAATTTTCATAATTACATATATCTTTTAAATGCTAAGTTATTTTACCTATTATAGAAATAATATTTGAATTTCTTTTAAAACCAAATGTTTACAAAGAATCAATTATATCAAATGGATATAATTTTTTCATTTTTCTTTCTGTGCTGGAGATTGAACCCAGAGCTTCACACATCCAACACTTGTTCTCTAACATTGAGCCATATATCCATCCCCAGACAGCCACTTTAGTTTATTTCCTCCTTTAATTTTCTTTTCAATACAACTACCATGTTACTTCCCACACCACCAGTCTTATTAAAAAAATTTAACCTCACTGAGTCTGTAATTTGAATGACACCATGATCTTATTTCTCAAAAATAGTTTTCTTTCTTTTCCTAAATATCTGAAATATAACTTGATTCTGATTATAAGCAAGAGAAAACAAGTCTTCAACTTTAAATATTGTGGTGTGACTACAGCAAGTTTATATTTGTTTTAAAAGAAAACAACTGGAATCCAAAATAGATAAATAGGCACTCACCCAAAATAAGGTTTTTTTTTTTTTTTTTTTTTTTTTTTGTGGCTGTCACATTCACTCTGAGCCTATATTCTGTCATTCTGAGTACAATATATTTTAGATTATTTCTATCTGAGTCTATTTTCACTGGGTCCCATTAATCTTTTGGATCTTGATGTCTATATTCCTCCACAATGTGAAATTCTTATATATAATTTTGCTTGTTTGTTTTGGAGTCACACATAGTGGTGCTCACAAGTTACTCCTGACTTTTTGCTCAGGAATCACAACCCAGTATTCTTGGGCCACCAGATGGGTGTTGAACTGAGATGGCTACATGCAAATATTACATAGTCAATAAAAATAAGTGCATGTTTTAGGAAGTGACTATGTAGAAATATTGTTTTGTTTTAAATTACAAAATGTAGTTTTCTCAATCAAATTTAAAAAAGCTATAAAATATTATAGATCAACCTCTGTATAAGACAAATTAATATCTGATGACTGTACAGTAATAGTTTATATATTACTTAGGATTCTATTTAAATTTTACTTACTATATATTCAGAGTTCAGAATATTGTGTTAAAGTGATTTCTTTCACTTTATTTTCCCTTTATTCTTTCATTCATTAAACATGTTTGATTTAAAATTATAGCTGTGGTGCTTATTGGGGTCATACCTAAAGTCACAGTGCTTCCTCACTCAGCCACACTACTCACCCAAATTTTGCAAACTTCTAGATGTGATGCTTGTACGTGTGTTCTCCACATTACACTCTGAGCACAAGCACACAAGAAAAGGCTAGAAAACAACTGGAAACCTTAGAGGTTTCTGTTGTACATATGCAAAAAGTCTTGGAGGTCACACTACCTAATTATGTCACTTGCACAACTTTTTAGCTGCCATGCTTATTGGGGGTTGCACCCCCTTTTTATTATCCTTAATACCATTTTACTAAATATTATGCTGTAGGAATGGAGATCAGCAGATTTGTCCTCAAATAGCAATGCTACCAGGATCACACTCAGTGTATGTGGGACACTAATATTTGAAGCAAAGACCATGAATTTGCAATGCAAGTACTCAAAACACCTACCATTTAATACAACATTTTAGAGTATAATTTTGTGTTAGAATATTATTTTGAAAAACAAAGAATCTGAAAATGCTGAAAAATCAAGATGTAATAAAACATTTAAATTTGGAATTTTGAATAACTAGAATTGGTAACATTGTAATTCATGAGGATTCAATAAACAAGAAACCTTTGTGTCCTAGTCACTGTTTCCTTTGATGTGCAGAAGTTTCTCAGTTTAATGTAGTCCCATTTGTATATCTCTGCTTCCACTTGTTTGGACAGTGGTGTTTCATCCTTGAAGATGACTTTAGTCTCAATGACATAGAGTAATTTCGGGCCTGTGAGGTGGCGCTAGAGGTAAGGTGTCTGCCTTGCAAGCACTAGCCAAGGAAGGACAGCAGTTCGATCCCTCAGCATTCCATATGGTCCTCCCAAACAAGGGGCAATTTCTGAGAGCTTAGCCAGGACTAACCCCTGAGCATCAAATGGGTGTGGCCAAAAAAATGACATCGAGTATTTTTATCTAAATGTTCTTCTATATACTTTATGGTTCTGGGTCTAATATCAATGTCTTCAATCCATTTAAATTTGACCTTTGTATATAGGGTTAGATGGATGTCAGAGTCTGGTTTTATGCATATGGCTGACCAGATCTCTTAACACCCCTTGTTAAAGAGAATTTTCTTGCTCTATTTTGCATTTCTTGCTGCTTTATCAAAGATTAATTGATTGTATGTCTGAGGAACATTATCTGAATACTCAAGTCTATTCTCCCACAGAATGGGAGAAACTTTTCACCCAATACCCATCAGATACAGGGCTAACATCTAAGGTGCACAAGGTACTGGCACAATTTAACAAGAAAATGCATCTAACTCCATCAAAAAATGGGAGAAAAATGAACAGGCTCTTACTCAAAGAATAAATAAATATGAACAATGGGCACAGAATTGAATGTTCCATATAACTAATTTTAGGGACAGTTGCATCTAAGAGATCATCAGAGATTTGTATCAAATCAAATCAAAACAACAATGAGGTAGAATTTTCTGCCACAGAGACTGGCACCCACCACAAATAACACGAACAGTCAGCACTGGCAGTGATGTGGAAAGAAAGGAACTCTCCTTAACTCCTGGTGGGAATGCTGTCTAGTCCAGTTTTTCTGGAAAACAATATGGAGATTCCTTAAATAACTGGAAATTGCGCTTCCATATAATCCAGCTATACCATTGCTAGGGATATACCCCAGAATCACAAAAACACAATACAAAAGTGCCCTCTGAGCCACTATATTCATTGTAATTCTATTTACAATAGCCAGAATCTGGTAACAATCCAGATGCCCAACAACATATGAGTGGCTAAAAAAGCACAGTGCATATACACAGTGGAATACTATGCAGCCATCAGGAAATATGAAGTCATGAAATTTTCCTATACATGGATGGAGATGGAACTTTTTATGCTCTGTGAAATAAATCAGAGGAAGAGAGATGAACACAGAATAATATCATTCATCCATAGGATGTATAAAAAGTAAAAGACAGTATTCTAATAATACCCAGAGACAATAGAGATTCATACCATGGGCTGAAGTACCAGCCCATGATATGAAGCTTACCCCAAAGATTGGTAAGTGCAATTAGAGTAATAAATGCACCAATGACTATCATGATAATGGTAGTGAATGAGAGAAATAGAATGCCTATCTCAAAGACAGGCATGGGAAGGGAAGGAGGGAGATAGGGGACCTTGTTATTTGGAATTTACACAGTGAATTTACTTTTAATGTCTGAAATCAAACTAAAAACATGTTTGAAATCATGTTTATGTAAATATATTAATAAAATTATTAAAAATAAAAATAAAATGAAAGTGTAAATATCCTTTGCATATTGGCTATGAGAGAAATTGTGAATACAAAAAAAAAGAAAAACATCTGTACTGTCTAAGTAATTAGCAATTTTGAATTTACAAATTTACTACTGATCTTTCTTTTCAAGAGCTACTGTAGCATTTTTATGCAGACTTTGGATAAATATATTTTGATTGTTCTCCAAAACTTATTTGAATCCTCTATTTCTGACCCATGATTGTTTCCTATGAACTGAACTCCTCAGCCATCTTTCTTAATTTTAAGAATATATTTTCTTTCCATTTTTTTTTGTTTTTGGGCCACACCCGTTTGATGCTCAGGGGTTACTCCTGGCTATGCGCTCAGAAATCGCCCCTGGCTTGGGGGGACCATATGGGACACCGGGGGATCGAACCTCTGTTCGTCCTATTCTAGCGCTTGCAAGGCAGACACCTTACCTCTAGCGCCACCTTCCCGGCCCCATTCTTTCCATTTTTAAAGCCCCTTTCAATTCCCCTTTGTTGCTGTTCCCATAACCAGGTGCTGCACATATTTTTTGAGGTGTTGCCAAAGGTCACATGAACTCTCAGTCTCAAGGGCAATGCTTGCTAGAACAAGATTCACCATGGTACTTGCATAAATTTTAGCTAGTGTTCATTAGAAGGTATGCCTGTGTTTATCTGCTTTAGTTTTGGGAAGGGATTAAATTTCTGACTGTTTTGACTGTGATGCTTTCTCATTATTACTTGCATGTATCACCAAGATTGTACACTTTTGTTGCAGTGGTTACTCACAAGTGGCCAAAGTAGGCCAAAAATTTACAAACATTTTTGAAACTCTGGCAGTTAAAACAGCAGAGCTGTCAGAATTTCTCTTAGTGTATATGGGCAACACCACAGATTGAATTATTCATTTTCATGCTTGCAAGTTAAGTGATTTTTCCACTAACTCATATGTTTGGTATTTTACAGGGAATTTTAAAGATCTTGCCAAAGGGAACAGGATAGACATAGAATAATCTTATTCATTTGTGGGACATGAGAAAAAAAAACAAGAGATAGTTTGCTACTAATATCCAGAGACAAAGGTAAGGAGGTCCAGCCAAGTGTAGACAGCTTGCCATAAAGAGCAGTGAGTGCAATTAGAACAGAGAAGAGTCTACTAAGACAACGGTAGTTGGAACTGATCGCTCTTGACAAGAACTGGGTGCTGAAAGGAGAGAAAGTGACAATCAAGGTAACCCTCCATTAACAAGAGTGCAAACCAGAATGTTAAAAATAAAAAAGAGGGGCCAGAGCGATAGCACAGTGGTAGGGTGTTTGTCTTGCACAGGGTTGACCTAGGACAAACCTGGGTTTGATCCCCGGCATCCCATATGGTCCCTCAAGCCAGGAGCAATTTCTGAGTGCATAGCCAACTGTAATCCCTGAGCATCACCATCTGTGGCTGAGAAAAAAATAAAAGAGAGAAAGGGAGAGAGAGAAAGAGAGAGAAGAGAGGGGTGGAGAGAAGAAAGCAAACTGCCTGCCCTAGAGATAGGTGGAGGTAGGGTGGGAGAGGGAAGATTTCTGTGGCTGGAAGGATTTACTGGTGAAGGACAGTGACATTGTAAGACTAAAACCCAATGAGCAATTTTTGTAACCATGGTGTTTAAATAGTGATTAATAAAGACAAACAAATGCAAATGAAAGAGAATTTAAAATATCAGTTTATTTTTCATATTTAAAGCTACCCTAAATTTTCTTATAGGCTTTCTTTGGATTGTTCTTTAAATTTACTTCACTCTTTTCTACCTAATTTGTTATTTTATATTGAAGAGGAAAAATAAATTTCTTTTTTCTGTCATATAATAAATCTTCAAACTTACACAGATAATTATGACTCTATATCTCTGATCTCATCAACACTTTAAATTGTGTATAATTTTTGATGCTTACAGATTACAACATATGTTTTCACAAAGAAAAAAAAATAAAACAATGTTCCTTGATTTAATTCTAAAATATATTAAGGCTTTGTGGGGGAAAAAAGACCAAAAGTCATGGGTTAAATTTCTCATTTCAAATTACCTTTATCTAACTAGATACATTAATTGAGCAAAAAGCAATCAATTTGAAACTCAAAGTAGTGAAATTAAAAGCCATAGGGCTTTTTAGTCTTCATTCTCATCAATGAATTGATTTCTAAGCTTCTATCTCTTCTGAATGTCCATATTCCTTATCAATTCTGTTAATTATGTTCTAACTCTGTCTTTAATTACCAATAAAATTATACTTTAAAGCACATCACTTACCTTAAAACTGTAAATGAAATGTGAAAATACTTTGCACTAACTCAAAACGACTATAAGTTGATATAATAATTGACTGAAAGATTATTTCAGAAAAAATATCTTAAGTTTTGTTCTAGGGTTTTTGTTAAAATGCTATCACTAAATAATGGTGTTTCCTAGTCTATGCCACTTTGATGTAACATGATTGATTAGTAAAACTCAATTATTTGATCATGCATTTGCTTTCAAACTTTGCTTTTAGTACTCCGGATCTGTCTCTAGGCAAATTTTAACTTTATTATCAGTTCAAAAGTTTGTTCAGTTGTACATTTTTAAGCTACAGTAAATACATGTACATCTAGTCTCAGGTTCTTTAGTGTCTGACATTTTGTAATAGTGTGTTTTAAAAACATATTTTATGGCAGTGAAGCTGTTTGTGGAAATATATTGACTTAACAACAGTTTGAAATCACTCAACCATTCTGTGGCTGCAATATAAGAGAACACAAGAGTGGCCAGAGCTGTAAGTTGAGTATGGGCTCTTTTACTGTTTTCTGCACTAGTACCAATGCTGAGCTTAAAAGTTCTTTATAGCTCACTTTATTTTAAAGTAAATGTAAGCAGTTACACTTGTAATATGTTTTTGGTATATTCCCTAACAATAGATTCTAAACCTGATGATAGATATCAAAATAAAAGAAAACAGTTAAAAGAAGTTGATGTTTGTTGGTTTATAGTGTATCATAAATTGCCCCTCTCAAGCATGGTCGGTGAATAAAACTGAAAATGTTTGGTATTAACTTTTAAGTAGATTGTAGATTTCTTTCATTTTTAAAAGCTTACAGGCTAACTCATTACTTTCCATGATTCCAAGTAAAGTTGGTACAAGCAAGGATAAATTGGTTACAAAGCAAATAAGATTATATGTAGCATCTTTATACTTACAAAGTATTCAAATTTTTAATCATTTATCTTCAATACAAAGGCTTTTATTATACATAAGCAGGAGCGTAAATTTCCTGCCAGGAGAAACAATGTAAAGAAATGGTAATACCTCCTTTTATTTTTTTTTGTTTTCAGGGCCACACCAGTGGTGCTTAGGGATTATTCCTGGCTCTGTGCTCTGAAATCAATTCTGGCAGGTGATCATTTGGTATGCTGGGGATCGATCCCAGATCAGCCGTGTAAATGACAAACAACTTACCACTGTGCTATCACTCAGGCCCAAGGCAATTCCTTTTAATGACAAAAATTTTCTATATCTTGGGCCATAACGATAATTAATAGTGGTTAAGGTGTTTGTCCTTTACATGGCAGACATGGGTTCTATACTCCATATTTCACAAAGTCTCAGAGACCTTCAGGATTTAGTTCTTGAGTGCAGAGTCAGGAGTAAACCTTGAGCATCTCCTGGAATCGCTCCAAAACAAACAAAAAATTTCCCCCATTGAAAAATGAAATAAATCAATTCAAAGGCCCATAAATTGTAGTAATGTTTTTATATATCAACTTGATATCTTATAATGAATCTCATAAAAATAGAGTTTAATTATGCTAATAAAATAATAAACATATTACTAGTATATTTGTATTAGAGGTCACACTTGGTGGTGCTGAAAGCTTTATCCTGGACACAGGAGTAAATTTCACACAGTAATAAATCTCAGATGCCAGAGATCTAAAGAGCAAGTGCCTTACTCGATGTATTATCTCTCTAGAACCTCAAAATTTTTACACACATGATATTCAAAGATATTTAATAAAATATAAAAGATATTTCTTAATTATACTCACCTGCTCAGTAAAGAGCTCAGTGCTTTCTTCCAGGTACTTACTAAAAGGGTTTGGCTCATAGATTTCTTCTTCTTGTTTCAGTAATAATTTTGATTTTACAGGTGCTGGGCGAATGACTCCAGGTTTAGTCTTTATGAAGATAAAATAATTTTAAAGAAAGGAGCATTATTACAATAATTAGGTGAATCAAGTTATTTAGATGTTCTAGCAAAATGTATAATTTTGTAATTTTATATAATTCTGTAAATATATAAAAGTCAAGAAATCAAATAATTTAAACTAATTTTACTTTAGTTTAAGTTGTTATATCAGTCAATGCATAAAAACCTATCATGAGGATCAAATGGAAAATTTCAATTTATCTGGTCAAATTTTATTATTAAGTGCATTTAATTAGTAAATATTTTTCTAACAAATACGTATTCATTGTGTTTTTTGTGTCAGCATTATCATTCTGGGTATGGTGGAATACAGAAATTTGTTGTGTCTGTATGATGGAATTATTTTTCTGGACACTATCCCCATTCCCCTAAATTTACAGAAGTGAAGCTCAAGAAGTTCTATTTATATTATGTGTGATTAAATCACAAGCTACATTAACATAAGTAGGTAGAAATGGGTAACAAACACACTTTTACCTTTCAAGAACATGAAATGGGCATATAAAGTGCTCTGTAGGTACTAAGAGATAAACTGTATTATTTCAAATTTGGGAGCTATGGGATGTAACCTAGCTGGCATTAAAAAAAAATCTGGAATATCAAAAGGTAGAAAAGTACAAAAAAAGTCAGTCTAGAGAGCACAGAAACTTAAGCACTTTCCAGAAATGAATTCCAAAATAACCCGGTATAAGCTAATCTTCATGTCTTGAATTACCAGTTCCTTTCTTTTCTACATCAGTTTTCTAAATTAGCTTTTCTTTTGAATCGCTTTTTGAGTTCATGCCATACTCAGGTTTACTTCAACAGCTTTGGATTATATAATAGTTATTCAGAATGCATATATTTGTTTTGTTTTTGTGTCTTTGAGGGAAAATTGTTTTATTACTGAAATATCTGGTTTAAGTGGGAGAAAGGGTGGAAAGAAAGTGGGAGTAATATGTTTAAGAAAGAATTTAGGCTTTTGCAGAAGGGAGAAGACTGTGGTTACACTATAAAGTAAAAGAAAGAACTGACACATCCCACGTTGAGATACTGATAAACTGAGAAGGGAATGTATAAATAATATTTCTAAATATGCATTCAGTATCAGTTTAATGAGAAAGACACAAGAGGAAAGGAAAAGAAATGGGAAAGGAGAAATGAGTGGAGACAAAGGGATAAGAAGTACAAGAAAATAATTCAGTTTGGAGCAGTTTCAAAAAGATATTTCACATATACAAAAGCCTTATAATGCTGTAAAATATCTAAAATGATTGATAAGTTTAAAAAACATTTCAAATGATTCAACAAAAAGTTCTGGCACATTTCATACTTAAGTATTTTATTGTAACTATTTTTTTAATTCTTTTTCCTTTTATTGAATAGTAAATAAGCTCTTCTCAATCAATGTTAATCTCAAAAGGTAAGTCTTAAGGGAGAATGATTATCTATTGTTCTATAAACTACCTAATTGATTTTGTCTTGAACAAATGCCATCAGAAATACTTCTTTTTTAATAGATTCTCCCATATATGATTTATAAATACAGATTAAAAATGTGTCTCCCCAAGTTTGAGAAATATCTCTACTTAAGAAACTCTTATTTCTCTCATGGAAATTGTGTAGTAAAAACTAATACTGTGTAAAATCATAACCTGGTTCTGAGCTTAAGGTCCATAGAACAGAAAAGAGACCCTGAGCCTTCTTGAAGGTGACAGGGGTGGGAGAAGACCTGAGGGAAGGGACAAACCTCATCATGGCCATCACCATTACCTGCCCCCATGCTTAAGGGCTGCAGTGCAGAGAAGGACCCAGAGTACTTCATCAAACTCACTCACCTAGAAAAAAAACTCAAAATCGAAAATACATCTAATCACTTATAACAAAGTAATTTCACCAGACCACTTTATAAACAACGCAAACCTTCAACACTCTAAGCCACAAAATGCAAAGAAATATGGGTAAACTAAGAAAGAAACAAGCAGCCTGGGATATAGAGAGAAATTGTAGAAAGTTTCCCAGTCCATCAAAATGCACAAACCTATTACTTGAGGACATAAATGTGGCAATTAATGCCATAGCAATAGAAATCCAGGAATCACTAGCCAACAAGATTAAGAAATCCATAGATGAACAATTCACCAACTCAAAGAAGAACTTTTTCAGATGATGAAAGAATCCATACAAATGGAATTAAAGGAAATATAAAACGTCTTAGTGAGCCATATTAGCAGAATTACACAGTTGAAGAATTACGTGAAGAAAAACTACAAAACAAAAAATGACAAAGAAAATAAGAGATAAAGCATTGGAAAAAAATGTTAGGTATTTAATGAACAAAAACAAAAGAGATAATCAACAAATTGTAGGAATACCAGAAGTGGAGGGAATATGGAAAGGGGAAGAACAAGTATGAAAGAAATAATAGCAGAAATTTTTCCCACCCTCTGGAAAGAGGCACTGGTACAAATCCAAGAGGCAAAAAGAGGCCCTAATAAAATAGAGCCAAATAAACCAACACAACGACATATAATAATCCAAATGGCAAAAAAGAGAAAAATTAATTCCTTAAAGTAATAAGGGAAAAAACAGTCAAGTACAAAGGAAGGAACATAAAAATCAAGATTTCCCATTTGAAACTATTGAGGTAGAAGACAGTGGAATGACATATTTACACTATTGAATAAAAAAACAGTCAAGTACAAAGGAAGGAACATAAGAATCAAGATTGCTCATTTGAAACTATTGAGGCAAGAAGACAGTGGAATGACATATTTACACTATTGAATAAAAGAAACCAACATAAAGTCCATTACCCAGCAAAACTAATTATTATGGGAGGGAGGACTAAAAAATATTCTCAAACAAAAAAAAATTGCACTATTTGTACTAACCAAACTGTCTCTAAATGAACTATTTAGAGATAAATTACACAATCCAAAGACAAAACTATAAAACAACCACTCTACACAATACAATTGCACAACAGCTCTCTTGATCAATAATCTCCTTAAATGTCAATGGAATCACTCCTTCATTAAAAGACACATAGTAGAGAGTTGGATTAGAAAACAAATACCGGATTTCTGATGCCTGCCAAAAAAAAAACAAACAAAAACAAACAAACAAACACCTAAACGTATAGGATAGACACAGGCTTAGAATAAAAGGATAAAAATTAATTATTCAAGCCAAAGGGAAAAATTCTGGGACAGCCTTTCTTATATCAGACCAAATTGCAGTCAACCTCAAGAAAGTGCTCAGAGACAAAGAAGATTACTACTTACTGATCAGGGAAAACTTAAATTGAGAAGTACTAACTCTGGTCAACATTTATACACCAAATGCAGAGTCAGCAAAATAAGTAAGGCATTTGCTCACATACCTGGAGAGCATACAGAAAGAAACAATTTAGTAGTAGGAGAATTCAACACACCATTATCACCACTAGACAGACTCACCAGGCAGAAAACTAGCAAAGATATAAGAGCCCAAAATAGAAACTAAAATAACTGAAATTAATAGATTTATACAGGGCCTTCCAACCCCAGAAAACAGAATATATATTCTTCTCAAGTGCACATGCAACTTTCTTCAGAGTAGAGCATGCCTTAGAATATACCTAACTTGCACAAAGTCACAAATATAAGGATTATTAGAAGCACCCTACCAGATAACTATGCAACAGAGATCAACAAAGATTAAGATTGACTGTAAAAAGAAGCTATGTAGAAAACCCAACACCTGGAAATTAAATAACAACTGCTGGATCAAAGAAGAACTCAAGGAAGAAATAAAAAATTTCTTGAGACAAATGATAATGAGGAGACAAACTGAAAATCTGTGGGACACAGCAAAAGCAGAAATAATGGGAGAAATACATAGCAATACAGGCCTGTGTCAGGAGAAGGAAATGACACAATAAACAGTTTAAAGGACATCTTAAGGATCTAGAAAAACAGTAGCAAAAAAACCCAAACACAGCAGGAAGTCAAGAAATTATAAAAACCAGAGCAGAAATAAACAACATAGAAACTAATAAAATAATATAAAAATCAATGTGATCAGGAATTGGTTTTTTTGAAATAATAAACAAGATATAGATACCGCTGGCAAGACTTACCAAAAAAAGGAAAACATCCAAATAAATAAGATCCAAAATAAAAGGGGAGAGATTACAACAGAACTCCAAGAAATCCAAGACATCATGAGGACTTATTATGAACAACTGTACTCAGATAGGGTATAGTATCCAGAAAAAACTGACATATTTCTAAAAAAATATTAGCTTCCGAGTCTTGATAAGGAGGATGTAGAAAGCCTAACTGGACCAATAACATCTAAGAAAATTAAATCGGTAATTATGAAACTCCCCAAGAACAGAAGTCCAGGTGAATTCTATTAAACATTCCAAGAATAATTACTACTATTGATCCTCAGGCTCTTCCAAAGCACTGAAAAGACAGGAATACTTCCTAATTCCTTTTATGTGGCTAATATCACACTCATTCCCAAAGATGGCAGACACCACCAAGAAAGAAAATACAGACTAATCTCTCTAATAAATATAGTGCAAAAATCCTCAACAAAAACTTAGCAAACCGAATCCAACAATAAATCGAAAAGATTTTACACCATGACCAAGTAGGTTTCATCCAGGGATGCAAGGATGGTTCAACATACTCAAATAAGTCAACATCATACATCAAATAAATCACAAGAAAGACAAAAATCACATGATCATATCAATCTATACAGAGAAAGTTCGACAAAATCCAACACCGACTCATGATGAAAACACTCAGCAGAATAGGGCTGGAAAGAACCTTCCTCAAGATAGTTACAGCTATCATGAAAAGCTCTTTTATTATACTTATGCCCAATATTATACTTAATGGTTAAAAGCTGAAAGCATTTTTACTAAGGTCGAGAACTAGGCAAGGCTTTCCACTGTCTGTGATCTTATTCAACATAGTTTTAGAAGTCCCAGCAAAATCAATCAGACAAGAGAAGGGAATCAAAGAAATCCAAATAGGGAAAGAAGTCAAACGATCTCTTTTTGAAGATAATTCATGATACACATCGAAAACTCTAAAGAGTCCACAGTAAAACTCCTAGAAACAATTAACAAATACAGCAAAGTGGACAGCTACAAAGTCAATATGCAAAAGACAGTAGCATTCCTCTATACAAATAACAAAGTAGAGAAAGAGATTAAGGAGACAATCCCATTTAAAATCATATCCAAAAATATGAAGTACCTAGGAATCTACCTTACAAAAGAAATAACGGTCCTATACCAGGAAAACTTCAAAATTCTTCAGAAAGAAATTGAAGATGACCTAAGAAAATGGAAGAACATCCCATGCTCATGGGTAGGTTGAATCAACATTGTCAAAATTACTATCTTACCTAAACTTCTATGTAGATTCAATGCAATCCCTGTCCAAATTCAGGCATCAATTTTAAGGACTTACAACAATCATTAATAAAATTCATATAGCACAACAAAAGACCCAGGTTAGCCAAATACATACTGAAAAACAAGAAGCTTGATGTCATCTCTTTACCTAACCTCTTTACTATAATGCCACAGTGAACATATTAATTCATACCTCACACCTTATTCAAAATAAATTAAACCCTTAAAATAAAACCCGAATCTATGAAGTACATTGAGAAAAAAATAGGCAGAACACTTCAAGACCTACCATATTTTCCCATGTAAAAGACAACTTTTTTTTTTTTTTTGGTTTTTGGGCTACACCCAGCTGTGCTCAGGGGTTACTCCTGGCTATCTGCTCAGAAATAGCTCCTGGGGGACCATATGGGATGCCGGGATTCGAACCAACCACCTTAGGTTCTGGGTTGGCTGCTTGCAAGGCAAACGCCGCTATGCTATCTCTCCAGCCCCAAAAGACAACTTTTTAACCCATGAAAAACTCCTTATAAGTCTGGGTTTGTCTTAAACTCCAGTATACAGCATGCTGAAACTTACTTCAGCTTCAGGGACGAGTGATCCACCTTCCTCTTATCACTGCATATCATCCAGCTGCAGGCATCATCACTCAGTCCTCTGCTTGTCCTGATTAATCTTTCAGGGCACACAGAGGAACTGTGTTACCGATTGCTGCATCCCATTCAGCCTCTGGGTGTCATCGCTGGTATGAGGCTTTCTGTTGCTTAGTCCATTGTTCCGCTTTAATGGGACACAAAGGAGCACTTGTCGCCCTCTAGCAGTCCTATTAATCACTTCGTCCCAGCCAGCTGCTCTTGAAGGAGCCCCCTCTCCTTGCTCTCAATGTAGTTCACAGTTAAAAAAATCACAGTCACTTACTACATATGACAAATGTAAAATGATTGTTGTATCACCAAAGTCTAACTTTATTAAACACATACTATTAACCTTTGAGGGTTCTACTTTTTTTCTCTTATGTTTTTTAATTTCCATTGGGTGTGCATTAAATGAGAGGAAGTCTTATACAGCAAATATACCCCAAACCCTATATTTTAACAGGGAAAGTCGTGGGTCATCTTATACACCCAGTAGTTTTATACCCCAGATAATACAATATATATACTTAAAAAGTTATTTGTTTTTGTTTTTATTTTGTGGCCACACACCGTGATGCTCAGGGGTTAATCCTGGCTATATGCTCAGAAATCACTCCTGGCTTGGGGGACCATATGAGTTGCTGGGGGATCGAACTGCTGTCCATCCTAGGTTCGTGTGTGCAATGTAAATGCCCTACTGCTTGCGCCACTGCTCCAGCCTCTCAAAAATCTTTGATAATAGAATGACAATGGCAAGAACTTTAGCATCAAACCTAAATAAATGGACCTACATCAAACAAAAAGGTTTAGGCATGGTGAAAGAAACTCTGATTAAAACTAGAAGACAGGTAACAAAATGGGATACATTTTTGCACTCAACACATCAGATAAATGGTTAATATATAGGATATTCAATGCACTCAGAAAAGTGCTCTCCAAAAATTCTACTAAAGCCATAGAAAAATGGAGAGAAGATATGAATTGACACTTCTCAAGGAAGACCAAAATATGGCCAATAAAACATGAAAACATGCTCACCATCACTCATCATTAGGGAAAACCAAATCAAGACAGCAGTGAGGATGGCACACATCAAAAATAATGAGACCAACCTTTGTTGGTGGGGATGTAATAAGAAAGAAATTCTCATTCACTACTGGGATGGATGCTACCTGGTACACCCCCCTATGAAAATCAGTATTGAGGGTGCTCAGTAAACTCAGAATTGAGCTGCCATATGACCCAGCAATTGCACTCCTAGAAATCTATCCCCAAGACAGAAGGACATTCATCCCAAAGTATGTGTGCACACCACTACTTATCAAAATAATCAACACAATAGCCAAAATTTGGAATCAACCTCAATGTCCAACAATAGAAAAGTGGATCATGAAGATGTGGTACTTATATAGAATGTAATATTTCATAGCAGTTAATAACAATAGTCATAGATTTTGCAGCAATATGGATGAAACTAGAAAATATTATTTTAAGGAAGTAAGCCAGAAAAAGAAGATAAATACAGAATGTTAGCACTTATCTGAGGTATTTAGAATATATACCATACATACACACACACACACACACACACACACATATATATATATATATATATATATATATATATATATATATAATTATATCATGAACTAATACAATGGTCAAATAAAGTAGAAATTCCAAGCACCTTTGTTGTCAGTGTTCAGCAAGGAGAAGTTTTCAAATCAAGTGGAAGAGGGGCAACACAAAGCCTCAACTATCCATTATATAATAAATAAACCAGCAATGTGGAATCAGAGGTTTAGAGTGAATGGTTATTAAATCAACCTCTAACTACAAAAATGTATAATAATATCTTAAGATATTTATCCACAGAACCAGGTGCAGAATCTGAATGGAAGCCAGATAATCCTGTTGCAGTGATTACTAACAATATGTTTTAATATCTTAATTTTACCAGGTATAAAATAACCCTTCAGTTTCTTTGTCCACAGTGGTTCTTGGAAACAAATGGTGGACACCTTAATTTTAAACATCAGTTCTCAGTCATACTAGATAAATATACAGTGTTTATTATGAAACCTCGATAAAATACTCCAATTTATCCATTTTCTTTTGTTATGTCTTCCATTAGGACCTAAATCTAAGATCATTCAGACCACTGAAATAGTCAATGGCGCACCATAAATTTATATTACAGGTCCTATTCATCAATACGTTTTTGCAAATTACCATTTCCTTTTTTTCCCCCTTTTTCTCTTTTCCTTTTCCCCTATTTCTTCTTCTTTTTGTTCTTCATCAATTCAATCTATGCTAAATAAAAACCACTCAATCAGGTGGTCCCTGCTGGAGGGGCTCCCAAGCTTTCCCCGCCCTTCCCCCAGCCCGAGGATGGGAAGGGCACAGAGAGGAGGGCTGGCAGATCCTGGCTTCCGGTGCTCTACTGAATCCTTTCTTGATCCGGAGGCTAGCTCTAGTCGGCATGGGGTCGACCTGGGGATACCACAGGTCAAAGACCTCCCTAGCTTGGGGGGGCTGGGAGTCTTGGTAGGCCCCAAGCTGTCCCCTCTTCTGCCCTGGCCTCCAGGCCTTCCCTGGTTGCCAGCCCAGGTGGCCAGAAAAGGTGGGTACTAACTGGAGGGTGATGAGAGCTGCTTGGTTTCACTAAGGCAATCTCTGGCAATTTCTTACCAGTCTACATCATCAAAACCCCCGCGCACAGTATATCTTAATAGTATCCTTAAGTTGTTTTATGCATGCAGAATGTCCATCTTGTATTCTGCCTTCTCGCACACCCCTGTAAAACTCGTTTTTACTCCTTAACTCTCTTACCCCCAAAGCATCAGTACCCCCCAATTACACTTTTAACTTCAGTACTGCACAGTCCTAATCACAGAACAAAGTGGTGCACTGGATTTAACAATCCCCAACTATTTCAAAAGACATATAATGGACACATATGGCTTTTGAATATTTTATGTCTATTTTCTTTGACAGCTATCACTCTTACTAAATATTCTCTTTTACTGTGAAGATATTCCACACTTTTTTTTTATCTTCTCTTCTCTTTGTGAGCTGTTTAATAAGGAACTTTGGTGAAAGAGTTCCTCAGTTCAAACATAAGCATTAATGTTTGAACCATGCCATGGGGATTGTTGGACTTGTTCTTGCGGACCCCATATGGGTCAATAATGACACATGGCATTGTTCCTTGTTTGCATAGGCACATTAAAATGGGAAAATACTATGTATACAAATAAGTTCTTATCTAATAGAGATTGGAACACACAAATCTTGTAGTACAATGAGAACTTACACCCTGAACATTTACATAATGACCAGGCAGAGGCCTCAGAAGAATGGGCATTCTCCGTTCACCCATGAACCAGGGAAGCTATCTATGAAACATCCAAGGTCTTTTTTAACATCCAGGAAGCAATCCTCTACCAGGGAAGACCCTACTGCTGCTCTGACATTGACCTGCTCAAAAGAGACTTAACACTAAGCAGACTTGACAACAACGATCTGCTTATAGGCCAGGGCTTTCTGTATTACCCTTTAATTGAGAGGTAAAACCAGAGGACGCTCCACACAATCCTGACTTCAATGTAGGATATGCAGATTCCAGGATCTTTAATACAGAAACATGATACCAACAAACAGAGATTGTGTGAAAAATAAAAGTGTATTGACACTACAGTCAATGACTTGGATTGGCCAAACTAGTTTGCCTGGAGCCTAGAGTTGGTCTTATGCCAGGAAACTTCAGGGGTAGGGTCTCCTTGTATTTAGGCCAAGACTTTTCCTTCCCATGTCCCCCATATTTTGGTGGGCCTATGCAAACAATAACTGCACTCTAACACCGTTTTTACAGTGTTCCTTTGACACTAATCCTTAAAAAAAAACCCACTTAAACTTTTGAGGTTAACTTAAACTAATATGCATGTGCATGGAAATGTAAAAAATACTATGCCTTCAATATTTAAGGAGTTACATAAGTTTTATGGCCTTATATTGCTTTGTGTACTGCTAAGAAATGTTTTAATGTACTACAATCTAGGGACTTGAGGGACGAAATAATTGTACACGGGCTCTGTTTTATTTTTCTTAATGGGCTTTGGCTGAAAGTTCAAAATTAATGTATCAGCAGGGGGATTTCTTCTGAGAATTCTGTTTATGGGTGATTGTCCTTCCACTGTAACTTTACCTTGTCCTCTTTCTTTGTACCTTTGTTCTCATAATTAAAAAGAAAAAAGAAAAAAAAAAGAAATGACCAGCCAGATCACTGAAGTAACAACTGTGACCTTCAGATTTTTACTACAGAGCCTAAGCATTCAATACGCTCAAGCAAACTAACAGGCCCTTGCTCTTGTAACCTCTGTTCTCATTACTTCATATTTTTGTTGTTGTTGTTGTTGTTTGATTGTTGGTTTGTTTTGTTTTGTTTTTCCTTCTCTCACTTCTTGTCTCCCTCTTCTTCCACCTTCTCCTCCTCACTATCATCAATTCAATCTATGTCAAATAAAAACCACAGGGTTATCTCCTCTATAGGAAAGGAAAGCTGACTTATAGAGTGCTGTGGACAAAACTGAAAAGGGTAAATACCTATATAGATAGACCTCACTAATACAGTGGTCAGTACTCAAGACACAAAACCTATACATATACAAAATTTGATCTATTAGTTTCCTTTCCTTACAAATACTTTACTTACCTATCTTTCTGTACTCAGCGCACCTCTTGCCCTCCTAACCTCTCTACATTAATATACACCTAAGCTAACTTCTGTATGTTTATATGTGGGCAGGAGAACACAGAGATAGAAATCCTACTTAAGGGACAAACCTAAACCACAAACAACCCATACCTATACCCCATATAACCCCTTCCATATAATATTCCCTCTCCCTCCTCCGAAAATCCAACTATCTCTTCACCCCTCAATCCCACACCCAATATCCCTGCCACATTGTAATTCTTCACCCTCAATTCTTAATCCATTAGGCATCAAGACTGACCTCCTGCTCCAATGAACCAGTACCCACTACCCAAGTGAAGAGACACCTACTCAGCTCTCACCTTGTTCCCGGCAAGAAAATACAACCAACACCCTGACTGACTCATGCAATGTGGCCCTCCTAATCACCTCTCCCTAACGGGAATGATGGCTTGATACCGGAACTAGCTCCAAAGGACCCCTAATGCAAGAACTCTACCCAAGACCTCCCTGCCTGGACCACACATATTACAAGGAAATCTCAAAAGACAATGGGGAAGCCTATACTTTCATCATAAGTATAGACCTATATAACACTACCTCTTACCCTGTTTCTTCCCAAATGTAAAATAATCTCCAGTTTCACTTTCTCCCTTTTTGTTTCTTTTCTTTTTTTTTTCTTTTATTCTTTTTTATTCTTCGTTTCTTGTTTTGTTTTGTTTTAGTTTTTGTTTTTTGATTTGATTTGTTTTTGCTTCTTTTGGGTAACTCCAGGTGGTGTTCAGAGGGTGCTCCTGGCTCTATGGTCAGAGATCGCCCCTAGTGGGCATTGGGGACCAAGTGGAAGGCTGGGATTTGAGCCACTGTCCTTCTGCAGGAAGGACAGACGCCTTGTCTCCATGCTATCTCTCCTGGATCCACTTTATTCCTTTAATTACATACTTTATTTAATCTGTTTTTTTAAAGAGAAACTATTATTCTATAGATATGTGTGAGCATATATATTTTTAGTTTTTGACATGTGTCTGTTTTCTTCTCTCTCCACCCCCCCCAATGCACCAGCAATATAATGTAGCACCACTTCCTCCTGCAAAGACATATTAAACAGAGGGGAAATTGTACATATAAAAACAAGCTCTTATCTACTAAGGATAAGAACTCATACTTGTTTACAACACAAGGACATCTCCCACCCTGAACGTATGTCATGTGGATCCAACTTAGACTCCAAGGAACTAGACACCGACTGTCCAGCCTTGACTCCTGGATCTCTGACATAGAAATGACAGAGCTCTCCAGAACAGTTCCAGGAACCAAATCCCCTCCAGGGCATTCATAATGCTGCTCTGATGCCAACATGTGCCAGTTCTAAATTTATAACCTGACAACAAGAAAATGGGAACAACTTGATCTAAGAGCAAGTTGTCCTTCCTCATCAGCCAATGATAAGACAAAATCAGAAAACATGTCACCCTTTGACCTGAGCAAAAGCCAAAATCGCTATATACGAATGACTGGTTGTTACAACCAGGACTCGACAGTATGCATTCCGGGACCAACAACAACAACAACAGCAACGAAAACCTCTAGCCTAGCTTTTGGTCTACGATCTGTTCAAAAAACAAGATCTCCAACTCCAGAGGTCTGACTGAGACAACTGCAACTGAACTGGTCTTCCAGAAACAGAATTAAAGAATTTATCCCAGGCTCCATCCTAGGAGCAACATAATGGCCAAGACCACCAATTACAGAAGAAGGATTAAAACGACACTGAAGAAGCATAACTGCTAGAACCACAAAGAAAGACTCCATCATAAGCTCCATTCCTTGAGCTGCACAGTCACCAAGATCTCTAGATACAGAGGTCTGATTTTACCATCCAAGATGAAGCAGAAGTCTTCCATACACCACAAATGAACCGAGGGGAGAGTAAATGATCTTGTAAGGAGTCTACAGTTAACTCCATGACAGTATACTTCAGGGGTGGAAAACCCTGTAACTCCTAGGCCAAGGGAATTCTCTCTATAACATCCCCAATACTTAATGTGCCTATGCAGGGGGAAAAAAGAAAAAAAACACACAAAATAATCATCTTTCCACACATTTATTGATTGATCAATTATTTTGACGTCTTTATTTATTTATTATTGAAGTTGATATCTCCAATTTCATTTTATTTTATTTATCTTATCTTATCTTTCTCTTTCTTTTTGCACTCTGGCATGATTTGATTTCAGAACCGAGACTATTGTGTGGTGCTTGTCTTTATTGCTGTAGTGCTCACTGGATATTTAATTTGATATTTCTTTCTGTATTGTTGTTGTGTTTCAATTACTTTTTTCATGTCCTCTCTCAAACTGAAGTTGAAAGCCTCTAGAAGGTCTCCACCCATTTTCAGTGCATTTGACTTCTTTATTTTGTTTGTTTTTTTTGTTTTGTTTTGTTTTGTATTTTTTTATTATTTTGTACTTCATTATATTGCTTTTCTTTCCTTCGACAAAAACCACATAACTTAATTTATATAGCTCTGCTTCTTAAATAGAGGGGTAAACAAGGGAGGGTACCAGGACCAAACAGATATATGACCATTAATAGTAAGCTAGACAAAGAGGGGACCACCTACTCTAGCAGCCCGGGGGGGTGATGGTGAGGTATATGGGTTGTAGAAAGGGAACTGGGATAGGGGGAGGACAAATTTGGTGATGGGTATTCCTCTGATTCAATGTTAATATGCACCTAAATACTACTGTGAAAGATATGTAACCTATTATGATCACAATAAAAGTTAAAGAAAAAAGAAATGAGTGGAGAAAACTGATCTTTCCTACTTCAGTATGGGCTTTTAACATATTTATATAAAGTTAACAATCTTTTGGAAATATAAACAAATAAGAAGATTCGCCATGCTTAGATAAAACTATGTAAGTTCTTGGAAAAAGGAGCAAAAGGCAGAGTAGGAGGCAAGAGGATACTCTTAAGCAAGCAATTAAGCAGAAAGGAAGGTCTTATAATGGTTATATACAGACAGCACTCTTTCTTCAAGATTAAATAGTTCTTGTTTTTGCCTCCTACCATAGTTTCCAAATTGATTTCTAAATTTCACATCTTCCTAGCCTCTCCTAGGACAGTGGTCGGCAACCTGCGGCTAGGGAGCTCTTTACACTTTTTATTAAAATTTTTTATTTTTAATTATGAGAACAAAGATGCAAAGAAAGAGGACAAGGTAAAATTACAGTGGAAGGACAATTACCCATAAAGAGAATTCTCAGAAGTCCCCTCGCTGATATCAACTTTAAACTTTCAGCCAAAGAGCATTAAGAAAAATAAAACAGATCCAATGTACAATTACTTTGTCCCTCAAGTTTCCAGATTGCAATACATAATATTTCTTAGCAGCACATCAAGCAATCTAAAGCCATAAAACTTATGTAACTCCTTAAACATTGAAGGCATAGTATTTTTTTACATTTCCATGTACATGTATATTAGTTTAAGTTAACCTCAAAAGTGGGTTTTTCTTTTTAAGGATAAGAGTCAAAGGAGCTCAGAAAAAAACGGTGTTAGAGTGGCAATAATTGTTTGAATAGGCCCACCAAAATATGGGGGACATGGAAAGGAAAAGTCTTGGCCTAAATACAAGGAGACCCTACCCTTGAAGTTTCCTGGCATAAGACCAACTCTAAGTTCCAGGCAAACTAGATTGCCCAATCCAAGACATTGTCTGTAGTGCCAACACACTTTTATTTTTCACACAGTCTCTGTTGGTATAATATTTCTGTATTAAAGATCCTGGAATCTGCATATCCTACATTGAAGTCAGGATGTGGAGCGTCCTGTAGTTTCACCTCACAATTAAAGGGCAATGCGGAAAGCCCTGTCCAGTACGCAGGTCATTGATGTTCTTGTCTTCTCAGTGTTAAGGGAAGTCTCTTTTGAGTAGATAGATGTCAGAGCAGCAGTAGGGTCTTCCCTGGTAGAGGATTGCTTCCAGGTGTTGTTATAAAAAACCCTGGATGTTTCGTAGATAGCTTCCCTGGTTCATGGGTGAACCGAGAATGCCCATTCTCCTGAGGCCTGTGCCAGGTCATTATGTGTTCAGGGTGTAAGGTCCCATTGTACTACAAGATTTGTGTGTTCCAGTCTCTATTAGATAAGAACTTATTTGTGTGTATAGTATTTTCCCATTTTAATGCGCCTATGCAAACAAGGAACAATGCCACATGGCGTTATAAACTCATATGGGGGCTGCAAGAACAAGTCCAAAAGTCCTCATGACATGGTTAAACATAAGCATTAAACTGAGGGACTCTTTCACCGAATATTTATTATTGAACAGCTCACGGAGAGAAGAAAAGAGAATATTTAGTAAGAGTTAGCTGTCAAAGAAAATACATATAAAATATTCAAAGCCATACGTATCCATTTTATGTCTTTTGAAATAGTAGGGGGTTGTTAAATCCAGTGCACCACGTTGGTGTGTGATTAGGACTGTGCAGTACTGAAGTTAAAAAGGGTAAATGGGGGTACTGATGGTTGGGGGTGATAGAGTTAAAAAGTGAAAATGAGCTTTACAGGGGTGTGTGAAAGAGCAGAATACCAGATGGACATTCTACATACACAAAACATAACTTAAGGATAGGATATATTATTAATATATACTGTGCGTGTGGGGGGGTGATAGCCCCCACGCAGTTTTGAACATGTAGACTGGTAAAAAGTTGCCAGAGACTGCCTTAGTAAAAATGAGCAGCTCTTAGCACCCCCAAATTTGGACCCACCATTTCTGGCCCCCTGGACTGGGTCCCAGGGAAGGCCTGGAGGCCGGGGGCAGGAGAGGGGATGGCTGGGGGCCTACCAAGGCTCCCAGCATGCCCAAGCTAGAGAGAAAGCCTTCGACATTGGGGTCTCCCCAGACCCCATGGTGGCTAGAGCTAGCCTCCAGATCAAGAAAGGATTCGGTAGAGAACCAGAAGCCAGGATCTACCTGCCCTTCTCCCTGCGCCCTCCCCCCCTCTTCACTGGGGGAAGGGCGCGGGGAAAGCTTGGGATCCCCTCCAGGAGGGACCACCCGACACCCACCTTTCTGGCCACCTGGGCTCAGTCCCAGGGAAGGCCTGGAAGCCCGGGGGGGGGGGGCAGGAGAGGGTACAGCTGGGGGCTACCAAGGCTCCCCGCATGCCCAAGCTCGGCTCTTTACACTTTTAATTTGGCTCTTCTGTGTGCGGGGCTGCTGCTCCATGACTCAGGACTCTGCTCCTAGCTGCTGTCAGTGAGCACCCTGTGTGCAGCCCGGGCAACCGGCTCCAAGAGTGTATGGTTCCCAGTATCAATCCCAAACAAAGGTGTTTCCCCAAAGCCATCCTTTCTTAAACCTCTTCCTTTGATATGTAAAAGACCACTGAATATGTACTTTTTGTCTCTCTCTCTCTTGACTTGAAGCCTCCTGGGATTGGGAATTGGTTTTAATAAAGAAAGAGGTGTTCTAGCATTTTGGGCTTGAGGCAGAGTACAAGGTAAAAGGCCATGGACTCCATGATTATTCTTTCTTGGCTAGCTTGGTTTATTATTTCTTTCCTGCTACCCTGCTTCTTCAGACCAGGTTGGGTGGGGTTTAGAAATACAGTGCCTGGAGTGATCTTAAAACACATATTTTATTTTGCACAAGACTGGGCATCTTCCATGAAGTGATTCTCAACCCAGAATTTTCTTTTCCGTGGATTCTCATGTTCAGAGTACTCATGATTAAAGTTGTGAGCTAATGCCCTTAAATACTGTTTTTCATATTGATTATGGCTTTCTCTACAATATAAGTGCCAATCAGAAATTTTTGCAAGAGTGGAAACATTTCAGTATCTTCTTTTCAGACACAGCTATCCCAGAATCAGATTCTTTTTTGAACACATCCATCTTATGTCTCACTGAAAAATCTACTTGTGAAACTCCCCTGCAAAGAAATATTAAGTTATAGAGAAAATGAACAATGTCTGCCAAATACACAAGCTTAGCTACTCATTCCTTGTCTACCTGGGACTGTACAAAGTCAGAGTTCTACTCTCACAGGAACTGCACTACTTCTCCCCTCTTGCCGACAAGGCGAGAGAGCAACCTTCTCCAGAATAGCCACTTCACTTCTTCATGGAGAAGATGCTAGTAGTGGGCATCCATCCTCTCACCCAGGGTGGTGAATAGCCTGGATTTGATCACAATTGTGAATTTTACATATTATCTTTACTGTGTCATCTGTCACAGAGTTTAGTTCAGCAGGGAGTTTTTCTAAATCCAGTCTATTATACAATGAGTGGATACAATGTACGGGTGTGAAACTTCAGTTTCTTGTGACTACACAAAAACACTGAGCCATGCACAGTGCATCATCTGTACATACATTAACACATCAGATTATTATTCTGAGTGAAATGAGTCAGAAGGAGAGATGTAGACATAGAATAATCATTTGTGGCATATAAGAATAATAACTGACAATATGGTAATAATATCTAGAGAAAATAGGGATGAGGGACAGGAGGACTAGTCCATAATAGGAAGCTTGCCATAAAAAGTTGTGAGTTCGGTTAGAATAGAGAAAGGTACATTATGACATTGATAGTTGGAACTATCACTCTGGACAAGAACTGGATGCTGAAAATGGATGTGACATGCATGGTACCCTCTGCAAACCACAGTGTCATAAGGTAATTTGCGATCCTCAGTGTCATAAAGGAAAAGAGAGATAGAGAAAAAAAAGCAAAATGACTGCTACTGACATAGGCAGAGGAGGGTGAAGGGGAAGGAAACAAGGGACATTGGTGGTGGGAAAGTGCAGTGGTGAATTTGACGATTAAAAGTATGAATAATTTTGTAACAAATATGCTTAAATAAAAATTTTTTTAAAAAATGTTTCAGGCACTCTATCATAATTCCTTTAGATATGATATTATATGCTTTTAACAAAAGGAACGTTTTTGTTTTTGTGTCTATTTTAGTTTGGTTTCTTGCAGTACACACTAAAGTGTCAATAGATTTTTTTTTCCTTTCAATGAAATTACTGCTTTTCTCTGGAACACTGTTCTTGCTTTTAAAGATTGCTAAAAAGGTTTTTCTCTTTTACCTGTTTCATCTCCATATTGTAGGGTTTCAAATTTTCTGCACATTTTGATTATCAAGAGGAAACGTTTTGAAACTTTTTGCTTCCTTATCAGAAATCAAAACATTTTTCCTCGAGAATTAACAATCAGTGGATTCAAAATCTGTATTTCATGGTGGATGTTACTTCACGTCTAAATCAGCTTAATCATAAACTACAGGGGGAAAGAAAACACATTTTTTTTCGATGTTGGAAGCTATTTTGTTTGAAAACAAATTATCTGTTTTTGTCAAGATTTTGACAGAGACTTTGATTCACCTTCCAAGCCTGTTGAAACATCGCCAAGAAAATAATGCTGATATTGACATTACCTTTTTGAAATAGCACTTTTAAATATAAGGGAATCTTTTCTCAAGAGGTTTCAGAATTTTAGAAACAGCAAAGCAACGTTGGCCTTTGTTAAAAACCTCTGGATGCCACTGTAACGGAATTAAATTTTTCTCCCTTTAATATAGACATTGGCAACTTTGAAATGCAATTTCTGGATTTAAAAAGCAAAGAACTGTGGAGCTCGAAATTTGAACATCTTTGTGCTAATTTAGAAAGATTAGAGAAACACAAATGTGAACTTAGTTCACAGCACAAGTGGTCTGCTTTGAAAGACCTGGAGAAGGAAAATATGTTGATTTTTAACACCTAAAGTAGTATTCCTGACTCATATAATCAACTAAAAAAACTAGCGTTTGCTTTTTTTCCCTTATGTTCTACATATTTATGCGAACAATCATTTTCAAGCATAAATCTTATCAAGAGTAAATTGAGGAATCATCTCATCGATGAGAACCTAGAATTTTACCTAAAATTAAAAACAACATATAAACTTGACTTACTCAAAATTTCCAAGGAAATGTAAGGCCAATGTTCACATTAGTGTTTGTGACTTTGTCAGTCATTGTCAGGATGTAATTTTCTCTACATTGTAAGGCAAATTTTATGGAATTTAACATCGATAAATAATATCGTTGTAAAGTTTTTGTTTTATTAGTTGTGTTATTTGTATCCTCCCGATCTATGTGGATACTTGCATGCAGAATATTCTCAATAAAAATTTATTGAAACTAAAAACACTGTACCATCCTATGTATTTTTGGATTTAAAAATGTGGCTCTCAGGGCTAGAGAGATAGCATGGAGGTAAGGCGTTTGCCTCTCATGCAGAAGGTCGGTGGTTCGAATCCCAGCATCCCATATGGTTCCTTGAGCCTGCCAAGAGCGATTTCTGAGCATTTAGCCAGGAGTAACCTCTGAGAGCTGCCAAAAAACAAAAACAAAAACATGTGGCTTTCAAAATAAATTTCAATTGTGGTTTTGGTGAGATTTGGCTCAGTTGGGGAAAAAAAGTTGCCAACCACTGTCCTAGGAGATATTTCTGAGTTTCTTACCTCTGAACATTGACATAAACATGTTTATGTGATCTGAGCAGTAAATTTCGGTGGGGCTCCTTCAATTTATATTACTAATATTGTATACTATAATGTCAATTAAAGTTTCATGAACATATTTAAAAAAACACCCTGTCAGTTTCTCTTTAGGAAAGAAAACTTGATACATAAGATGCAGTGGACAATATTTCATAGGGCAGCCACATCTTATAGTCCTTACTACCACATTGCTAAGTAATCTACATGAGAAAACTATGGTTGTCCTAAAATGCTCCAGCCACTATCTAATCCAGAAAACCTCATTTAGCAAGCCCAACCCCATCACTGATCAAGTGCCTAAAAATTGGAAAACCTTCCAACTCCAACTCACTGGCCCAATGTTTTTAACTTATTTTTACTGTATTTAATTATTTTTCTTTTTCTTCTCTCTTATCTTTGTTTTTCCTTTCTGTCTCTCCTAATCTATTTCTAAGCTACTTATTTATCTTTTCTTTTTTTAATTTTTTTTTATATTTGAAAAAACCCTTCACCAGTGAAACAATCCCATCACCAATATCCCAAGTGTCCCTCTTCCCCACCCCACACAGCCCTGTATTCTATACAGGCTTTCTACGTCACTCATTCAGTCATATTTTTGTTATGGTAGTTCTCAGTGTAATTATTTCTGTAACTACACACAACAATCTCTGTGATGAGCTTCATGTCGGGAGCTGGACCCTCCAGTCCTCCTATATTGTATCTCTGAGAATCATTACACAAATGTTTTTCATTTTTCAAAAACCATAGATGAGGTTGACCATTCTGTGTTTATCGCTCTCCCTCTGACTTATTTCACTCAGCATAAAAGAGTCCATGTACATCCATGTATAGGAAAATTTCATGACTTCATCTCTTCTGACAGCTGCATAATATTTCATTGTATATATGTACCACAGTTTCTTTAGCCATTCATCTATCTAGGCTGTTTTCACAGTCTGGCTATTGTAAACAATGATGCAATGAATATAGGTGTGAGGAAGGGATTTGTGTATTGTATTTTTGTATTCCTAGGACATACCCCTAGGATTGGTATAGCTATATCTTATGGGAGCTCAACTTCCAGCTTTTGGAGAAAAATCTATATCACCTTCCACAAAGGTTGGACTAGACGTCATTCCCACCAGCAGTGAATAAGAGTTCCTTTCTCTCCACATCTCTGCCAGCACTGCTTATTCTCATTCTTTGTGATGTGTGCCAATCTCTGTGGCATGAGATGGTACCTCACAGTTGTTTTGATTTGCATCTCCCTGATGATTAGTGATGTGGAACATTTTTAATGTGCCTTTTAACCATTTGTATTTCTTTTTTGTCAAAGTGTCTGTTCATTTCTACTCCCCTTCTTATGATAATTTTTTTTCTTATAAAGTTCTATCAGTGCCTTGTATATTTTGGATATTCACCCCTTATCTGATGGGTATTGGGTGACTAATTTCTCCCACTCAGTTGGCTCTAGTATTCTGGGCACTATTTCCTTTGAGGTGCAGAAGCTTCTCAGCTTAATATATCCCATCTGTTTACCTCTGTTTCCACTTGTTTGGAGAGTGCTATTTCCTCCTTAAAGATGGTTTTAGTCTCAATGTCATGGGATGTTTTTACCTACGTGTTGTTCTATATAATTTATGGTGTCAGGTCTGATATCTAGGTCTTTAATCCATTTGGTTTTATCTTTGTACATGGTGTTAGCTGGAGGTCTAAGTTCGCTTTTTTACAAGTGGCTAGCCAGTTGTGCCAACACCACTTATTGAAGAGGCCTTCCCTGTTCCATTTAATTTTTCTTGCTTCTTTATCAAAAATTAGGTGACAGTATGTCTGCGGAACATTCTCCGAGTACTCAAGCCTATTCTACTGATCTAAGGTCTGTCTTTATTCCAATATCATGCTGTTTTGATAAATATTGCTTTGTAATATGTTTATTTATCTTTTCTTAATTTAATTATTTCTTAAGTGATCAGACCCATCCTATTAGTGTCAAGCCTCTAACAACAACATAAGAATAAATCACAATGTCTATCTTTAATGGTCATGAGATTGTAGACTGTGGGCTCCTCTTTAAATGTCAAACCTAAATGATAAACAATCCATGCCTAAAGTGTATATAGACCCTCATTATATTATCCCTCTTCCTGCCTTTAGAATACTTCTATCCATTCATCCCTTGATCCTGATCTGATATCACTTCTTATTTAACCTGCTTTACCCTTAGTTCTTAACTCATTAGGTATTGAGACCGAGACCAACCTCCTGCCCCAATAAGCTTTCACCCAGCTCCCAAAGTGAAAGGACACTCTCTCAGACCCACATCTCATTCCTCGACAAGAAACTATAACCAACATTCCTGCTTACTCATTCTTTGTGGCCCTTCTTCTCAACTCAGTGTGGGCTCTTGCATGATACTAGAATCAGCTTCAGAAGGACATCCAGTGCAAGGACTCTATCTGATCCCTTAGTGTTGCAAATCAGTTCTCAGACTCAGCAAAACCATACTGTGTGATAAAAATGTGCCCTGGATTTCACCCCACCCCAAGAATATCTCAAAAGACTTAATGGGTAAGCCTATATATTTCCTTTATCTGTTTAATACATTTTAGTATGTTTTTCCCAAATGTAAGGTAGCATCTTACATCACTTCTTTCTTTAATTACTTTTTAAAATTTATTTTTATTTATTTCTTCTATTATACATATATTATATTTTTTTCTTTAATTTCACCTGTTGTGGTTCTGTTTGTTATGAAAACCTACAAGAAAGTCTTGCCTGGAATAAAAAGTCAGGTCAAAACCAGGATACAGAGAGTGTGTTGCCTAACATTCTAACCCCCAAATGCACTAGCAATATAATATGGCACCATTCCTTTTTTCAAAGGCATACTAAAAAGGAGAAATTTTATGCATAGAAACAAGCTCTTATCTATTAGAGATAAAAATCCCTACACCTTTAATACAAGGGTGCCTCCCACCCGGAGCATGTGTCATGTGGCACCAACTTATACTCCATATGATCAGTCAGTGACTGTCCAATCCTGAGCCCTAGATCCCAGACAGAAAAATGACACAGTTCTCGGCAACAGCATCAGGAACCAAACTTCCCATGGGAAATTTCTAGTACTGCTCTAGCACCAACTTGTGCCAGTTTTGATATGACATCTTGACAATGAAGAAACGGCAACAACTTGATCTAAGAGTAGTTGTCCTGTATCATTACCTAATGGTAAGATGAACTCAGAAGACATGTAGCCCTTTGATCTGTGCAAAAACTAAGATCACTAATTACAGAAGACTGACTTTGACAACTATGACTGGGCAGAAGAACTTATCCTGGGACCAATACCCTAGCATAAACTTCAGCCTAGAATTTGTACAAAAACTAAGATCTCTAATTCCAGAGGTCTGATTTTGACAATTATGACTGAGCAGAACTTAATGAAAGACTCTATCCTAGGATTCACTCTAGGATCTGTGTAAAAACAAAGACTACTAATTACAGAAGATTGATTACAACAACAGTGATGAAACAGAACTTCTAGAACCATAAAAAAGACTCTCTACTAGCCTTCATCCTATGACCTGTGCAAATACCAACATCTCTAGTTATAGAGGGCTGATTTTATCATCTGCAACTGAGTGGAAAGTTTCCATAGCACCATAAAAAGATCTTGGGTGTAAAAATGAACATGTAGCCATTGTTATTCCCATGAGAGTATGCTTAAAGGGTGGAAAAGCCCTGTGTCTCTTAGGCCAAGGGAATTCTCTTTCTAATTTTCCCAAGACTTACTGTGTCTATGGGAAAAAAAAGGTCAAAAAATGTCAAAAAAAAAAAAAAAAAAAAAAAAAGCACAAAACCTTGCCATACCAGCCCTCCTTCCTTTTTTATTTTTATTTTTTGTTCTCGTGGTTACTTTTTGTTTGTCTTAGTTTATGTGGTGCTTTTTTGTAATTTTTTGTTTTGGTCTTGTTTGATTTTTGGTTTGTTTGGTTTGTTCGTTTTTGTTGTTATGTTTTTCTTCTCTTTTTTCTTTTTTCTTTGAAATTGAGTTTTATATCCTCTAGATTGACTCGTCCTGTTTTTTCCTTCTATTTTTAATTTTTCTTTCAAACAGAACAACATAACGAATCTTGTTGTTCTGCCTCATAAATTGACAGGGGAAAGTGGATGGTACTAGGACCAAACAGTCAAATTAAAGTAAAAGTAAAAGATAGTCAGACTTAAACTCAAAACCCAAAGTCAACTACAACAGAATTGACACCTATTCTATAACATGCTAAACAGAGAGGAGACCAGTTATACTAGGAGTTCGGGGAGCAAGGAGAGATACGGTATGCAAACTGGGAACTGGAGTGGAGGGAGGACAACAATTGTGGTTGAAATGCCCCTGATTCATTGTCACTCTGTACCTTAAATATTACTGTCAAAGATTCATAATTCACTTTGGTCACAATAAAAATTATTTTTAAAAAGGCAATAAGAATTATAATTGAGAAAAGTAAATGAAAGAATGGAGTTTAATAGACATATTCAGGGACTTCCATCCTCACAAAAAAAGTATACATTTTCTATTTAACAAGGAAAATTTTCCAAACATCTCACAAATGACATAATTCAAACATACATATGTTTATGAATATTTAAATTATCTCAAGCAAAATTCCAACACATGAAGCTAAACAAAATATGCTAAATACAAGATCAATAACAATTTAAGGAGGAATTAAAAAGTATCCTTGAAACTAATGAGAATAAAGAAACAAACTATCAGAATTTGCACCATACATTAAAACCAGTACTAAGGGTTAAATTTGTTGCAATACATTAGGACTAATAAAAAACTGCAAATCAAGAACATAGTCACAAAATTAATCTCCTAGAGAAGGAATAAGAAATAAATTCCAGAACTAGTTGAAGAGAAAAGATAATTTAAACTAGAGCAGAAATTAATCAGCCAGGGGCCTGAGTGGCAGCACATGGTAAGATGCTTGCCTTGCACAGAGTTGATTCAGGTTGGATGTGGTTCAATCCCCATCATCCTATATGGTCCCCTGAGCCAGGAGCGTTTTCTGAGCTTAGAGCCAGGAGTAACCCCTGAGTGCCATCAGGTATGCCCCAAAAACCAATCCCCCCAAAAAGGAGAAGAAATCAATGAGCCATGAATTTAGAAGCCAATAAAATTAGTCAATGTAACCAGAATTTGGTTCTGTGAAAGAATAAACAAGATACAAAAATCTTTAGCTAGATTCATGAGAAATATAAAGAGCAAAATCATAAATAATTTGGATTAGAAATAATATAAAAAGAGAAATGACAACAGACCACTCATAAATATAAGATACAATGAGAGTTTACTATGTACAATTTATGCTGTATGCTAGAGAACATAGAAAAATTGACAATACTTAGAATCATAGAGTTTCACAAAACAGCACAATTAAAACAGAAAACTTGAACATGACAACCACAGGGAAGTAATTTGAAACAGCAATTAAATATATTCCTCCAAAGTAAAGTCTGGTTCAATAATGATGGGTTCAATAATGCCTTCTACAAGTTCTCCTAAAGTACTCAATAAAATACTTTTGTATCAGTTTTTAGGAATTCTACATTACAATCTTATGCAGTGAATATTGATCCTACTAAAAAAAAATCAAAGAATAAGCACCACTATCAAGTGGAAAGTATCCCAAATATGAAAGGATAATTCTATATACACAAATTAATTAATGAAATATACTAAATTGATAAAGGACATATAAAATCATATAATTATACCAATAATTGCAAAGAAATCTTAGGCTAGATTTATGATCAAAAAATAAAAAAAAATAGTGTTGGAAAGGACTTTCTTCAAGAATGTAATGTATACAAACCCATATCCAGTACCATTCTTAATGGTGAAAACCCAAAATCATTACCTCTGAGATCAGGCACAAAGTAACACTTTCTGTTACCTGCACTTTTTTGTTTTGTTTTGTTTGGGGTCACACCCAGCAGCGCTCAGGGGTTACTCCCTGGCTCTGTGCTCAGAAATCACTCCTGGCAGGCTCGGGGGACCATATGGGATGCCAGGATTCAAACCACAATCCTTCTGCATGCAAGGCAAATGCAAGGCAAAGAATCAGAAATCATAAGGATCCAAATTGGAAAAAAATTAAAATGACACTATAGATGACATAATAATAAAAAACAAACCTAAGTAGTCCACAGAAAAGATTCCTAGAAATAATCAACCAATACTGAAAAGCAGCTGGCAATAAAGTGAATACATACACATCACATACACACAAACACACACAATCTATCAAATTCCTATATCCAGATAATTAACAAGAAGAGTAAATGTTAGAGTCTGCTCCATTTAAAATAATGCCCAAAAACTCCAATACCTAGAAATCAACATAATAGTAGAAGTGAGATATTTATTTCATAGAATCTATAAATTACTTAACAGAGAAGAGTACCACTGTCTTAAAAATGAGAAATATTACATTTATCTATTGCAAGAATCAATAATGTCAAGATTACTAGCCTGCCTAATTTATTATATAGATTCGATGTAATTACCATACAAAGTATAATTACATACTTTAACAATTTAGAATGGGCAAAAATAAAGTTACTATGGAATCATAAAATACTCTGAATAGCCAAAGCCATATTGAAAAATAAGAAACTAAGAGGCATTTCATTACCATACTATAAAGATACAATAATTGATACAGTGACAGAATATTGGAGCACAAGGTCAACTGCTTTATTCAATTGATCATTTTAAAATCATACCTACCAAAAAGTTTGTGAGTTAAAATATGTAAATCTTTTGTAATTTTAACAATCTTATGCAATGAATATTGATACTACTAAAAAAAGGCAAAGAATAAGCACCACTATCAAGTGGAAACTATCCCAGGTATGAAAGGATAATTTCATTAAAATATAGGAGTTAAAATATGGGAAGACTAAAAGTGAAAGAGAGTAAAGGAAGCCCCATGTCATGTCCTCTTATCTCTGCCCAGACAGCATCAAGTGAGCAGGTATACAAGGCTCTGATCTGAAATGTGAAGAAATGTGAAGGGGCAGGGATCAGCTGTGGTACAATCCTAGAGAAGTCCAGCAACAGGTTACAAAGTATCAAGAACCAGTGAGGACAAATGGATGACCATGGATGACAGAGTGGATGACAGAGTTTCACCAGAAGACTTCTTTCTTTGAGGGGTTGGGCTTGGGGGCCACATCCGAAGGTTTTCAGAGGTTAGTCCTGGCTTTGTGCTCAGAAATCATTTCATATGTGTTGATCATATGTGTTGTGTATGTAAACATTTCCATGGGATTATTGTGTTACTGATCCTACCCTAATCAGTGATTGTGCCCTACCCTAGGGTGTGACCGGCTATTCTGCTCCCACCCTAGGGTGGTACTTGATTCTGCTCCCAACCTAGGGTTGTAACTGATTCTGAAGTATAAAAGCAAAGTTCTGTGGAAGGCAAGGGCTTTTCTCGAGGGCTGATTCTGGGTTTTTTGGCTTCAGCCATGTCCACAGAATAAAGATGATATCTTTTGAAGCCTGACTGCCTTTTAGCTTTATACCCGCTGCATTCACCTCAGAACTGCTGGCTGAACGGGGTGACAGACGCGAGATTCGAGCTGGAGGAGAAAGACCTCATCCTCCATCCCTCCACCAGTCAGCCCCATCAAGGGCTGATTTGCAACAATATGGAATGCTGAGGATTGAACGTGGATTGGTCCAAGTTGGGCCACATGCAAGGCAAATGCCCTACCACTGTGCAATCATTCCATCTCCAAAGACCTCTTAGAAAAGTGTGCAATGGATAGAGGATGGTTTAGGGACAAGGCCAATTCATTATACACTTAAGAGTAAAGAGAGGGGGCCGGGAAGGTGGTGCTAGAGGTAAGGTGTCTGCCTTGCAAGCGCTAGCCAAGGAAGGACCGCGGTTCGATCCCCCGGTGTCCCATATGGTCCCCCCAAGCCAGGGGCGATTTCTGAGTGCATAGCCAGGAGTAACCCCTAAGCGTCAAATGGGTGTGGCCCAAAAACCAAAAAAAAAAAAAAAAAAAGAGTAAACAGAGAAAAGGCAAGTGGGAGGTAGCAAGCAGGGGCAGAGTTCTTGAAAACATTACTGGTGGAATGGCTGGGATATAGATTTGTATCTAAACCTCAGAGCCAAGAACACTATTAACATGAGGGCAAAACTACAATAACTGAACTTAAAAATGTGCTTGTTAAGGAAGCAAGAGGATAGGAGGGAACTTGTAGGCATTAATGGAAGAGAGTGGACATAGGTAACAGGTTTGGTATTGAAATATTGTATTTCTGAAACTCAATTATGAATAACTTGTAAATCCTGCTGTCTTAATATTTTATAAGACTTTTATTAAGTTTGATTAAAAATGTCATTTATAGTAATATCTAGATTTCCCATTTTTGTATAATAGATACATTAGACAAAATAAAGTTTATTTATTTATTATACCTACAATGGCAGCTATCGCACCCCCTATCCTTAACTTTTAAGTGTGCTTTCTGCAGGCATCAGATGTCTGAGCGATCTAACCCGCTACTCTGTTTCTTTATATTGGAGTGTTTAGACCATTGACATGTAAAGAAACTATTGACAGAAAAAGCTGTTGTAAGAATATATTGTGTAGGATTGTTGTTGTGTTATAATTGTGTATTTGGTTTGTGTAATTGCTCTCTGAGTAGTTAATTTAGGGCAAGTTTTGTTAGTGCAAATATTGTCTGAAATGTTTTTAATCCTCCCTTTTATATAAATTGGAGTTTTTCTGAGTAGTGGACTCTAGGTTGAAAGTTTCTTTCATTCAATGGCTTGAATCTGTCACTACATGTATTTCTTGCCTGGATTGTTTTAAATGGACAATCTAATTTCATTCTTATGTTTACACCTTTATATTTGAGGTTTTCTTCTCCCTTACTGCTTTAAAGAGTCTATCTCTCTGTTGTTTTGCCATTTGAATTGCTAAATGTCTTGGTGTTGTTCTGCTATTGTCTAGTGTTTTGTACTCTTTTGTCCTCTTGAATTTGTAGAAAAACCACTTTTCCATGGGTAGGGATTTTCTTCTCATTATTTCTCTCACTATGTGTTCTTTCCCTTTCATGTTTTCTTCCCCTTATGATATTTCTATAATTCAGAGATTATTTCTCTTGTCTTTGTTCATTAGGTACTTAATATTTTCTTTAAGACTTTTGCATCTCCTTTATTTTTTGACTTTTTTTTATTAGTGATGGCTTGTAATTTGTCTTCAAGTTTGTCTATGCAATTCTCCACCTAAGTTATTCTACTACTTTGCTTGATAACATGTTTTTTAAATCCTTCAGTTCCATTTTTATGAATTCTTTCAACTTATGAAAGTTTTTCTTTGAGTTGGTTGAATTGCTCATCTATAGACTTCTTAATTTTACAGGCCAGTGATTCCTTGATTTCCATTGCTAGCCCAATAGCTGTTTAATTTAGGCCCTTATCTATAAGATTTAGGCATTTGAGAAGTTTGTTAGAATTTCTCTCCATATCCCCTACTATGGATGTCTTCCTTAACTTCCCCATTAATCTTTGCATTTAGATTTTTGGATTGCTGGAGTATTGGGGTGTTTTATAAAGTGATCTATTAAATTGTTTGTATGAAAGGTGGCTCGAGGTATATATTCTTTAGAGGTTATTTTTTAAACTAGCAAGGTTGTCTAAGTATGATTAAAATTATTGCATACGAGTTTATTGATTTGTTAAGCTGGGTTTTGAGCTGTATATTTTCTAAGAGAAAGAAGTGCTAGATCTATTCTCCTAGAAACTCTATGATATAAATTGTAATAACTTCATTTTGGGAAAAGGAGGGTTGATAGGAAAGAGGGGGGTTTTATAATGGCACTGGAACCCAGAAGAAGGCGCAGTTAACACTTCGTGGAAGGTGTTAGGATGGAAGTTTCCCTGTTCCAGCTCAGACACAGACCTGACTATCTCCAGGGGACAATGGTGCCGAAACCCAGAAGGAGTCTGAGAAAAAAATTACAGCCCCATTTGCATTCTGTTGAAGAAATTAAGACGTGAAGTTTCCTATTCCTTCTCAGACACAAATCAGGCTGGCTAAAAAGAACAGGTAATTAGTGATGGTACTGAAACCCTAAAAGAGGCTTAGGGAAGGCTGGAAAGGCCCATTCAATATTTATGCATTTTTTTTTAATAAAATTAGTAAAGGAGGGGAAAAAACAAGGATGGAGCTAGGGCCAATTTGTCTCAGGTGCATTGGTGGTGATAAAAAATACAGAGCTAAATATCCAAGCCAAATTCAATAACAATAGAATCTTGATCTATTGACATAAACTATAACAATCTAAACTTAAAATGGGCCTGTAATACTGGTAGGCTAGGAAGAAAATAGTGATATTATGGGATGTACTCTAAGAACATTGGTAGAGGGAGGTCAACACTGGTGGTGGTGTTGCCCCTGATTCATTGTATGGCTAAAATCCAACTATGAAAGACTTTGTAAATCACAGTGGTTTAAAATAAAATTTAAAAATCATTTTATATGCTAGAGTATTGATCATTTACATCTAATATTTTGTAAATTGTGCTGAGTGAAATTATAAATGCAGATATTTAAAGAACCTTGATTTTTACACTTATTCTCAAAAAACACATACTGTATCAGTATTCAACATATGAAAATAGTTACAGAAATATATACACACCTAAACTGGGGAGTTGCTTAGCTTCATTGTTATTTGCAGTACTTTTTTCTTGGCAACTCTTTCACTTTAATGTGTTAGTAATCGTAGACTCACAGTGTAGTGGGTCTTGAAAGCGTGTTGCAAAATGCCTTCCTTGTTCAATTAGGGAATTGATATCTAGATTGTCAGTCTAACAATTAGTGTCAAAGCCAAAAGTAAAACGTGGATCTTTTGAGCTACCAGTTCAGCATTCCTCCAACTATACTATGTAGCTGTCATTCTTCTAAACCCTTTTGCATTAATACACACATACTCTTGCAGGCACATTACTTATATGCACTATATATACAGTCACAAATACACCCACTTAATACCATTTAATGTTATTGAATCAGTCTATTTTAAGATTAAGACCATTTTTTTAAACTGACATTTTAGTATAAATAAATAAATAAAAATGTTGTTGAGATATGACTGGTTAGCTATTAAAATAGGACACAAAAACAATTGTTCAATAAAAAAGAAATGGTACTAAGTAGTGATTTTTTTCTTTTCTTTTTTCCACCCTCCTAGTCTCTCTCCATTAGTTTCTTTTTTTTTTTTTCTTGCATTTCCATTTCTAAAGCAATATTTACGGAGTTGTTTCTAACAAAGTTTCAGGTGTACAATGATCCAAAAAATATTTCACCACCAGTGCTAACATCTCATCTGCTCCCAGTCTGGTTCCTTAGCATTACACGGTTATTTTCTTGTTAGCTCCATGGTTTGGAGAATAGTAGTACAATGAGATGCTAGGTATCAAATAAGGGAAAGATACCTCTATTACACTTGACTCTAGATTATAGGAAGAAGGAAACAAAACATGAAAGGATAAACATGAAAGGATAAAGGGACAGAAATTAAAGAGGGAAGTAAGAAGTGGAGCAGGAGGTAACAGGGACAGGAATTAGGGAAATAAGGTACAACAAAGTTGTAGAGATCTACATACATACATACATACATACAATGATAAATATATATCTGAACCACAGGAGTTATTCTGGTTTCTTGTGCTTAAATTGCTTTTCTAGAAATTTTCATTATGTTTACTTAAGATATCAATTGTTTAGAAATTTACAATTAAAAATGATAAGGTAGTACATGCATGTTACTGGCCCATATACATGGTGTTCACATGCACATATCACTGGCATATCCTCTCTTAGATGTGAACTTTCATATATTGATGATGGGGTATGTACAGGGGCTTTTGGAGTGGGCCATGCTCTCTTTTCACTGTTTTTCTCTCAGTCTCTCCCAGATTCCTAAAGAACAACCTGATTTTGCTTCAAAAATTTTAAGAAATAAATAAAACTAAATTGCAATATCTAAGTGACATTTTATAATTTTAGTAGACTAAAATTAGGAAATAAAACATTATAAAAGTAAACAAATAACTTATTTAACCAATTTTTGTCTCTAAGTAATAGGATCTAGCATCGAAATTTATGCTATTTACCATGGTAGTCATTTTCATTATCAAGCCTCTAAAATATGGGTGATATGAACTGTAAGTACAAATAAATTTCAATGACTTTGTCCAAAGAAATGTAAAACAGCTCAATTTTACTTATTATATGTTGAAATAATAATGTTTAATCCAATTAATTAAAATATGTTATTGAAATTAATTTGACCTGTTTCTCTCAATTTTTATCATGTTGTTACCAGAAAATTTTAAATATATATGTGTGCCTTTTTATTGTTCATCTCTGATATAGATCACTTACATGCTCTGCTACTTTTGATATAGATCACTCACATGCTCACCTTGTCTAGCTCCATTCCCGTTTCCACATAGCTAGAACAGTAACAAAAGTGGCCTTCTCTTTGGACCGATTTGTTATTTTTCCAATAAAAAATATGTTCTTCTCTACACACAAAGTTTGATTTTGTTAATGTTTTCAAATTACAAAAGTACAACTACAGAGTTATAGTAAAAAATTAGAACCTTTTTTTTTTAGAAAACTATGAAAATAAACATACACAATTCTCTGTTTACTTAGACTCAGATAAAACCTCCTTGATATTGCTTGGGACATCAGAATCTTTATTAAAGTACATGATTTAGTAAAAGTATACATACCAGCTGACTCTCAGATACTGTAGAAGAGAGGGATGAGAGATTTGCCTGTAAAATTACAAATATAATTTTCACTTAGTAGAATTCAAAATAAGATAATATATTTGTTTTAAATCATGCCAACTCTGCAACTCCCCCATGAACATTTTTCCAAATATTGCTTCTCTCTCAATTAATCTAATAAGGGTCTTTCATTAAAGCTAATTGAAAATCATCTTTAATAATTTTTATTTTGACCAAAGTGAATTACAAATATTTTACAGTCATATTTTAGGTACATAATGACATTGAATCAGGGCATTCCCACCACCAGTGTTGTCTCCACCCCCACCCCCGTTCCCAGCATGCATCCCATATTCCCCTCTTTTTGCACCCTGGGCTGCTAATATAACTGGTCCTCTCTGTGACTAGCTTTCTGTAGATTGGGTATAGATTCTATTATCTTTGGCTTTGGATATGGTATTTAAGTCAGGTCATTTTTTTTATTTCTACTCAATGTTCAGATGACTGGTCTTGTTATCATCCATTTTCTGTCCACCTCAATTTATGAGGAAGAAGATAATTCAACTTATGTAGTTCTGTTTGAAAAAAAAATAAAGGTAAAAACCTGGCAGAAGTCCATCCAGAGGTTAAAGATATCAATTTAAGAGAAGAAAGGCAAAAACGAAAACAAACAAACAAAAACATAACAAAAAGACAAAAACAAGAAAACAAAAAAACTATAGGGTTTCTCCGCCCTTGAAGCATACTGTCATGGGAATAACTACAGGCTCCATACATGCCCTTTACTCTTGCCTAGGTCTTTCTGTGGTGCCAGGAAACTTTCCACTCAGTTGTGGGTGATAAAATCAAGCCTCTGTAACTAGAGATCTTGGTATTTGCACAGGTCATAAGATGGAGTCTTTCTTTATGGTTCTACAATTTCTGTTCTATCACTGTTGTTTTAATCACTCTTCTGTAATTGGTGATCTTGGTTTTTGCATCAATACTGGAACAAAACCTAGGAAAGTCTTTTATTATGTTTCCAGAAGTTCTGTTCAGTTGCTGTTGTCTCAGTCAGAATTCTGGAATTAGAGATCTTGATTGTTGTACAGATCGTGGGCCAATACCTAGGTTACGGTCTCTCTTATTGCTCCCAGGATAAGTTCTCCCTAGTCATGGTTGTTGCAGTCAGTCGTCTGTAGTTAGCAATCTTGGTTTTTGCACAGATCAAAGGATGATGTGTCTTCTGATTTCATCTTACCATTAGGTGATGAGCTAAGACAACCTGCTTTTAGATCAAGTTGTTGCCATTTCCTCATTGTCAGGATGTCATATCAAAACTGGCACATGTTGGTGTCAAAACAATATTAAGAAAATCTTTTTAAATATGTCTTTCTTAATTCATTATATATAACATATATAAATATTTTATGCAAAATATAGAAGCCAGAAACATAGTACAGTGGTAAGGCCAGGTCCAATACCCTGTTCCATGGATGGTTCCTCAAACCCTTTCAAGAGGGATCTCTGTGCAGAAAGCAAGAATAAATCCCAAGCACCACCAGGTGTGGCCACTAAACTAAATACACACATATAAGATGTATATATGTTTATGCATTATATAAGTATGTATAGGAATAAAATATTCTTTTATATTTTATTTTAACATATTATGCTTATTTTGTCATTTTTTTCATTCTGATTATCAATTAACTCATTTTTAAACTCTACATTAGTAGATATAATATACTATTAGATCTTTTATTTTAGTGAGTGGTTATTATGAACAGTCTTCTAAGAAGTGCTCAGGTGATTCTTGGTCTACTTTGGAAAATAATCAGCTTAATGCTAAGAGGTCCCATCATTGCTGGAACTACTAATGTCACCTGTGATGCCTGGATACCATATAGTGGCAGGAAATTATTCCTATAACTCTACAAGTAAATTTTAAAATGTAGTCTTTTGAATGATCTCCTTGCCCTTATGACTTTAACTTTTGAAATTCTATTTACTTTTGGTTCAAATTTTCTTTATGGCATCTATCACTCCTTTTAATTTTTCAAACATAGTTATAAATTATTTTCAGATCTTTCTTTGATCTAGTCGTTACTGAATCTCCAGTTGTTTACATGTGCTTGTTCTCCATAATGTCTCTCCCCTACAATACTTGTTATGCTTTTGCTTTTGATCTTGAACTCTAAAGTGAGGGTGATGTGGCAATAATATTTTAGATTTTGAGAACTGTTAATTTGGGCAAAAAATTTAAAATATATATTTAATATTTGCCTTTCAATGACTCTAGTTTTGACTAAAACTAGATCTTGCTCTGGGTCAATTTTAGTTTTTGTTTCACTACTCTGAGTTTTTCAAACTTCAAGAATCCCCACAAGTTCAATTTGTATGTATTAAAAAAAATTATAAATTGTGAGTGTGTTCCTTTCATCACCAAAGATTGTAGAGTAGAGATATCCATTTTTCCATTCTATGTAAAAAATTCCTTAGACAGACACATCAAATGCCTTTTCAGGCCTTACACTTGATATAAAGCTAAAACTTAAGCCCTTTGCTCCTTTTACCAAAGTTTCAAAGCACCAGTGTTTCACAAGCACTTTAACTTTTAATAGCTAAGAGTACAAATGTTGTGCTCTCAGAAGATGATCAATCTATTAGGCTGGGTTAAATATGCATCTTTAATATGTATGTTGTGTCAAATATTTCTGCATTTAATTTATTTTTATTTATTTATGTATATTTTGGTTTTTAGGTCACACCTGGTTTTGCTCAGGGGTTACTTCTGGCTATGCGCTCAGAAATTTTTCCTGGTTTGGGGGACCAATTGGAACACCCAGGTATCAAACTGCTGTTCGTTCTAGGTTAGCGTGTGCAAGGCAAACGCTCTACTATCTGCCCCACTGCTGTGGCCTCACTTCTGCATTTTAAACCTCCCTGAACAACGGATTCTGCTTTCCTCCTGGAACTGGCCTAGAAAGCATGTCATCCTCATGTAAGAAGACCCTGGCCTGAGGAAAATATCCTAATGAGTGCGTCCATGGTGCTTTACAGCTGCACACATCTTCTAGTCAATTAACTCCAGCACTGCATTTAGAAAACACCACACTGCAAGTTGTAACAATGGAAAAACAATGCAGACCTCCATAATGCTTAGAGAGTGAAGACAGTAGATCTGATGTCATGACAAGTAATGACCACCTATATAGCATCTCAGACAGGGGTTTCAAAGAAGAAATATGGAGGATGTTCACAAAACTCAAATTGATTAAACTATTCAGAACACAACTCAGAAAAATATAAAAGAAAATATGAGAAAATTCAAACTAAAATAACAGGGTTGAAAAACTAGGTATGCAAAATGAAAATTTAACTGGAAGGTCTTACCAGCAAAGTAAGAGTTGCTGAGGACAGAATCAGTGAGCTGGAAGATGAGAAGCATAATAGCTCAATACAACAGAAGAGGGTAGAAATAAAACCTTAAAACAATCAGACAATGAAAAAATGGAATGTGAACAGATGAAAATAGAAGTCAATGATAAACTCAACAGAAATAGAATTATTGGAATTTCATAAACACAGGAAGAAAAGCCCCATGAAGAATCCACAGTGAAAAACATTATTACAGAGAAATTCCCAGAGGTAAAGTAATGCAACCAAATCTGCCATGCCCGAAGAGTACCAGCTAAACTGAAGGAGATCCAAAATAAACACCCCAAAGCACATTCAAGTCAAAATGATGATTCCCACAGATAGGAATAAAATACTGAAAGCATCAAGATTAAAAAGGAAAATTACATTCAAATGTATTTCATAAAGCATCTTTAAGATTTACATCAGTTTTGTCACAAGATAACCCTGCAAGACCTAAAGGCAGTAGTGGTATATATTGACAAAACTCAATGAAATGAATGCTTCACTAAGAGTACTTCACTCACCAAACTTATATTCAGGTTTGAAGGAAGGATACAAAGCTTTATGAATAAATAAAAGCTCAGATACTTTGCAAACCCAAATCCTTTTCAGATTCATTTACTTGGGGTTGGAGATATGGCATGTGTGGTGATTTCACACTAAGCCACTATCTTCTATTTCTCTCTTCAGAGCCAATATGTTCTGTTAGGTTTATCCTGGTTTAACTATCAAGAGGCAACCGGACATGCTGAAGTCTCACTTTATTATTGTGTTGCTATTGATGTTTCTTCTTTCAAATTTGTCAGTTTTCATTTTAAATACTTTTATGTTTTTACAATGAGTGCATATATGTTTTCCAGTGTGATTTCTTCCTGTTGTACATTCCCCTGATTATTAAGAAATGTCACCTCTACCTTATAACCCCTTTAAGACCAAAGTCTGTGTCAACTGATATTAGTAGGGCCACCATAGCCTCTTTAGTAGAGTTGTTTGCTTGATTGATTGTCCTCCAACCTTTGGCTTTGAGCTGGTTTCTTCTGACTATTCACATGTGTTTCTTGAAGGCAGCAAAATATTGAATTCAGCTTTTTGATCCATTTTGCCACTCTTTGTTTCTTAAATGGTGCATTTAATCCTTTGAGAGGGATAGTTGTCCTGGGATTTAATGTCATATTTTTGTAGGAGTGTTTTATGTTTGTTGTTCTGTTTTGTCTTAAAGTAGACCTTCTGTTCTTACACTTTCTGTTAGAAAAAATTGTTCTGAATGAACTACATAAGTTTTGTTCTGTTGCTGTGCAAGAACAAAGAGGTGGGAACCCCAGAGTTGCTGTTAGTTTGCATAGGCAGAGTAAAGGTCAGGAAAATAAAAACAGAAAAATTATTTAGCAGTAGGGTGGTGGGGAAGTTTTCAAATTCCTAGAAATCACTGCTGGTGATGGCAGACTTGGCTGTAAAAATTGTTATAGGTTAGATTATTTATACATCATTCTCAAAATAATCAGCCTTTTTTTCTTCGTCTACATATCACATTTTTCATAGACTTTTCTGAACATAAACATTTAAATCAGACTGCAGATATATGTAATTTCGAAACAACTTCTTAAAGCAAGTTCTTACAAAAACACTATAATAATAGTGTAGATTCCAAGTTTCTTTTCCATACTTTTTTCTATACTCTTTTTTATTCTTTTTTAAACAAAATCATAAGAACATTTATGCAGATATATATATATACATATATATATATACAGCTCAAAAATAAGTTTGCAAAAACATTCTTATAATGAACACTGTAATAAGAGTCTGTAGTATCTGAGTTTCTTTTCCATAGACTTTTGGGAACAAAGACATTAGAATATTTTTTGCAGATATGCTTAATTTGAGAATAATTTGCTAAATAATATACATAATCATGTATTACAGAATTTGAAAAACATTCTTTAGAGAACCATTAAAAATCTAAAAACATTATTTATTTCCCCAAAACTGTGAAAACTAATATAAACCATGAGAGTTGGGCACCTAATTATCTGTTTGCAGTGGGTTATAAAACAAGGAGTAGCTATTAAGATCTATACAGGTAAAACACACTGTTTAAACTGATGCAAATAAGGTCAGAGATTAACCTGAAGAAAATTAATTTTTTTGAGGTGACCAAAGTTCAGGGGGTTCTGAAAGCAGCTTCTGCTCAGTTTTACTTTGGCTACACTTGAATTCTCCATCTCCATCATCTGTGGTAGGCTGATGAGTTTTCCTGGAAGGAAAAAACCTTAGGTACCTAAGCAGTATCTGGGTGGGAAGACCTGCTCATATCCCTGCTGTTGGCCCGCCATCAATGGGGCTGTCTCTTTTGCATCTACCCCATCAGTCCTTTGATACGCTATTGCTGGTTATGGGGCAGAGGTCCTTTCACAAAGCATCTTTGGTAGAAGTAAAGCAGTTGGCATTGATATCTGGGATGCTCCCTAGAGTCTTCAGCTCTCTTCTCTTCACTGCCTGCATCTGTCTTTGCCTGAGGGTATCTCTGCTATCATGGTTGGTGGGGCTGATGAATGGGGCCCGGGATAAATCAGAAGAAACTAAGCCAACTGGGAAAATATGAATTATGTTACACTGACACTCCATCAAGTCAGAACACATCAGTAGCTTTTGGACCCCTCTCTCATATTATAGTATCAAAATCTACAGTATCTCCTTTCCAATACAACACAGAAATTTCCTGGGATTTTTTCTCTATAAATGTCCAGTTAAAAAAATTATCTCCTGGGGCCGGAGAGACAGCATGGAGGTAAGGCCTTCACCTTTCATGCAGAAGGATGGTGGTTTGAATCCTGGCATTCCATATGGTCCCCTGTGCCTGCTGGAGGCAATTTCTGAGCCTGGAGCCAGGAGTAGCCCCTGAGAGCTGCTGGGTGTGAACCCCCCCCCAATAAAAAGTTATCTCCTTAGTGTCATTTCTATTGATAAATCTATAACTATTCTGGTCATTGAACCATTTGACAGTGCCCAGGACTTGGATTGCCATCACTGGATTGTCCCCCTGACCCAGGCTTGGGGCATAGGGGTCTCTCTGATTGAGCTGTTTTCAGACTCGGAAAACTATAGTTTTCAGACTATATCTGCAGATATAGTAGCCAGGGCCCAGTGCTGCCAGGCTCACAGGGGCCCATGATGCTGAGTTGTTTGGTGGAGCCTAGAGCCCACCCAGGGATGCCAACATATAGCAACTGCCTGCCAGGGAATAAAAGAGAAAAGTGAAGAAACTATACATTTTGTTCCTCCTGATGTCTGAAACCTGTCACTTTCCATCACATGGAGGTTTCAAGAGAGAAGATAGTTAGATGAAAATTTACTTGCCAGATATGGCAAGGTGGGGCCTGGGTTCAAAGAAGAAAGAAAAGTGAATAAATACAGAGCAGGCAACATTTTTCAGATGTTTATCTCTGCCCCCCCCACCCTGCAAGCCAGTAGGCACTGCTCTGGTCATTATTCTGCCCCTCCACAACAGTCCAAGTTGTCCAAGTTTAACTACCCTACCTGATAAGAGACATGTTCAAGGGATGTGTAAAGGGGGAGTGTCCAGTTCTGTATTCATTACAGTGGTAGTATCCAAGGGATGTGTCTAAGTCCAACTGCCAAGTGGGGGTTTCCAGGGGACATGTCCAAGTCCAACTGCCATACTGGTTTAGCATCAATAGTGCACAACAAAATGACAGCCCTGGGAAGGCCTTTATATTGAGAAATCATCAACACTGAGAAGGAACCCCTTCCCTCTTAGGGCATGTTTGAGGGAGAATCTATAGAGAGCATGACATGTATAACAAGAGAGATAAATGCAGATAGATGGACCAGAGAAACAGAACTAAGAACAGATGCTCCAGTGAAGGGCACTGCACAATCAGTTTAGCTTGAGGGGGCAGTCATAATGATTACCACCAGTGGCCAAATCATTCATATAGTTGGGGGTTTCTTAGGTGTTTTGGTCCCTGGTCAAGTCCCTCTTGTGAAATCAACTTATACACTATATTTCAACATTAAGTGACTGGATCTAAAGTAGGGTAGCCATGAACAATTAATAAACTAAATCAGTCCAAAGAGAATCATGGAGTTGGTGGTCCCACTCCACATGCCAAGACAAACCAAAACACCTTTTTTTTTTAACCAAACAGGAGGTGGAGGGTTAAGTGAGATCCAGGAAGACTTTACAAATCAAAGGGCTTAATGAATAAAAAGAGGAAGTTGAGAAATGATTTTGCCATGGGAAAATGCATATGGTAAACTAACAGCTTAGTAGATATATATAGGAATCTCTATGCCCAGAAAATAGAATAAACATTCTTCTCCAATGCATATGGGTCATTCTTTAAGACAGTCCACATGCTGGCTCATATAGTATACCTCCATTAGATAAAGAAGATAAAAATTGTATAAAACGACTTCTCAGATCACAATATACTGAAATTAGAAGTGAATTACAGAAACACGGAGAAAAAAAATTTAACACCTGTTAATTCAAGAGAAAATTACTAAACAACAAATGGGTAAGAGCTTAAATAAAAGAGATGAAAAAGACACCTGGAAACAATAATAAAGAGACAAAATATCAGAATTTGTGGAACATGACAAAAGCTGTGCTAAGAGAAAAATTTATAGCTTTTAAAGCACTCATCAGAAAGGAAGTACATAAGCCTACATAAATAACTTAATGTCATAGCATACAAAATTGAAAATTGATAAACAATATGAACCAAAATAGGCAGATGAAAATAATAAAGAATAGAGCAGAAATTAATGAATTGTAAACCCAAAAAAAACAATAAAAATTATCAATGAGAACAAAAATTTGTTCATTAAAAAATAAATAAGGTTGATAAACCACTAGAAAAACTCACAAAGAAAGGGAGAGAGATTTAATAAGCCAAATCAGAAAAGAAAGGGGAGATCAATGCAGATACTACAGAAATTCATAGGGTAATCAGAGATTACAATGAGAAACTCTATGCCACAAAACAAGAGAGCCTGGAAGAAATAGATAAATTTTTGGATTCATAACCTCCCAAGATTTAACCAAAATTATCTAGCATATCTGAACCTTTACATATCTGAATAGACACATTCTACTATTCATTATTGAATAAATTAAAGTGTTAATTAAGTCTTTCCAAAAACAAAACCTCAGGCCCAGATGGATTCACTAACAATTTCTTTCAAACTGTTCAAGAAGAGCTACTACTACCAATATTTTTTAGTTTCTTGCAAGAAATGGAAGAAACAGAAGCACTCACATTTTTTCACAAAGCTAACATTACCCTGATATGAAAAGCAGTCAGAGATACACAAAAATGTATAGACCAATATCCCTGATGAACACAGATGCAAAGGTTTTCAACAAAAGCCTAGCAAATGGGCTTTATCAAGAAGGTTATACACACCATAACCAAGTCGTTTTCATTTAAGAGATGCAGGAATGGCTTATCATATGCAAGTCAATTGACTTAATCATTATATCAACCAAAGGAAAAGAAAACCATGTGATTATATAAATAGATGTGGAAAAAAATTTGATAAGATCAAACACAGTCCTGATAAAAAAAATCTTTCAACAAGCTGGACATAGAAGAAACTTTTCTCAATATAATCAAAACTATTTACCACAAGCCTATAGCAGATATTAAACTCAATAGAGAAAACAGAAAGCCTTTCCTCTAAAATCTAGCACAACACAAGGCTGTCCCCTTTCACCACCCCTATTTAACATAGTACTGGAACTAATTGCCATAGTAATTAGGCAATAAAAAATGTATCAATTGTATTCAGATAGATAAAAAAGAGTTCCAGCTCTCACTGTTTGCACAATATATAACCCCTGAGAGCTGCCGCATGTAATCCAAAAACCAAAAAAAAAAAAAAACAAAAAACAAAAAACCTGACTCATCATCAAGGAGATGCAAATCAAAGCAACAATGAAGTATCATCTCATGCTATAGAGACTGGCACATATAAGAAAAGGAGAAGAAGTAGAACAAAAACAAGAACAAGAAGAAGTAAAAGAACAAGAATATAAACAAGAACAAGAGCAAGAACAAGAAGAACAAGAACAAGTGCTGGTGTGGATGCTGGGAAAAACTTTCATTCACTGCTGGTGTGAATGCCATCTAGTCCAGACTTTCTTAAAAAACAATATGTATATTTCTCAAAAAAAAACCCTGGAAATTGAGCTCCCATAGTTTCAGCAATATCACTAATAGGAATATACCCTAGGAACAATAACTTCCCCCAAATTATAAAAATGCTCTATGCATTTTTATATTCAATGCAGCACTATATACAATTGTCTGTATTTAGAAACAACCCTTGCACCTGACAGCAGATGAGTGACAAAAGTAACTGTAGTACAATTACACAATATACTATTTAGCTGTTAGGAAAACCAAGTCATAAAATTTGTCTATCTATGGATGGGCATGGAGACTGTAAAGCTTAATGAAGTGAGTCAGTGGGAGAGACATAGACAAAGAATACTCTCACTCATCTGTGGGACTTAAGAAAAATAAAAGACAGCAAGGTAATAATAAAAAAGACAATAGAAATGCAGCTGGAAGAAATCAGTTCATGGTGTGAAGCTTACCAGAAAGAGCAATGCTCATAGTAGACAAATAACTGCACTGACAACTAACAATGATAGTGTGTGAGAGAAATAGAATGCCTGTCCTGAAGACAAGGTTGAGATGAATGTGGACCATAGGTGCGGGAAAAATACACTGGTGAAGGGTGGTGTAATTTCAATGACTGAAAGCCAGTTATTAACATCATTCTAACCACAGTATTTAAATAAAAAATTATTTTTAAAATATTTTTCATTTTAAACAAAAGCTTAGAGAGAGACCTTCTTTGATAAGTAGACTTTCAGTGTTTCTTTTCATCATTCCCTTACCAACCCCAAGGAATGTATCTCATCTTGCTAAAACAAGCTACCATTATGCATTTTTATACATAAAGTCTAGTCATTCATATTAGTATGTAATTAGAAGGTAAGCTATAAAGATAAAGTTCTTAGCTAAAAAATTATTTAGAGGGGTCAGCAAGAGTAAGGTGCTTGCCTGGCACATGGTCCACCTTAGTTCAATCCATAGCAGCTCATATGAAGCCCTAACAGGAGTGATCCTAAACAAAGAGCCATGAGTAAGCCTTCAGTAACTCTGGCTATGGCCCAAAAGCCAAAAGAAAATTAGCAGAGATGAATTAGCAAACTGTATTCATGATATGCTGTAAGTTTTTCTTAACAAAGTATTCAATATTTACAGTGCAGTTGTTAAATTGGAAGGTATTCCTAAATTATTGTCACAATTAACTGCCATAAATACAACATAATATCTAAAATTTATGAAGTGATGAAAAGATAACTAATTATCTTATACCAATAATTTTATTTAGCAACAGACAAGCTGATGTTAATATGAACAGGGCCCCATGGAGTTGGCGTGATAGCACAGTGGTATGCCTTGCATGCGGCTGACTCAGGACGGACCTGGATTCTAGCCCCAGAGTTCCATATGGTCCCTCAAACCAGGAGCGATTTCTGAGCACATAGGCAGGAGAAACCCCTGAGCATCACCGAGTGTGGCTTGAAACAAAAACAAAGCAGGGCCCATAGAAATAGTGCACTGTGTAAGGCACTTGCCTTGCATGCTGCCAATGCAGGTTTAATCCCTGGCTTCCCATATGATCCCCAAGAGTGATTCTGAATGCAAGCTAGGAGTAACTCCTATCCACTTCTGGGTGTGGCCTATAAACCAAACCAAAAAAATAGACTACGAACAAATCACAACACTTAACTCTAAGGGATATAAAATAAAAAGGATTGCCAAAAACAAGTTTTCTGTTGCTAGGACCATGTGATCAAGTCAGCAGCAGTAGTGTGTCTTTACTAAAATGAATGTCATAAATGTATGAACTTCACAAATTTAAGCTCTTCAAAAATATGTTCTATACTATGCCCCACACACTGTATTTTTAAGTACAATATCAAGGAAATCTAACATTCACATCGTTATTAGACTATAGTACCTTCCAAAGGCACCTCATGAAAGAAGCATTTGTCCATTAAGATAAATTTTAAAAAAAGCATATGTTATATTTTATCCTTTCTCATAAATATTACACTATTTTGGGAGTCATGAAGAAATACATAGTCACTTATTTGTTTCTAGCAATAAAGCAAGTTGATTTTCCCCAAAGAAAGTGAGAAAAGGAATCAATAAGTTTAGTGCCAAGAGATAAGCCGTAACATTATTTTTTTAACCATAACACTATTTTTATAGGCTAATTGTCCTAAGCTTGACTCTAAAGTCATATTTGTGTGGTTTTGGAACACTTCATTTGAATCTCAAAGTATTCTAAGTGCAAAACAAAAACTGTATTAAATCAGGGTCTAACTATATAACATTAAGAAATATGCTAACAAATTTAAATTAAAGTTTTAATTAGGGATCAAAGAAATAGCTCAAAGAATCTAAGTGTTTTTTTTTGCATGTGGGAACCCCCAGGTTTGATTCCAGTACTATATGTTCCCCAGAGCACTGCCAGGAGCAACTCTGGAGGACTAATCCTAGAGTAGCATGCATGCGTGCACACACACAAATACAAACACAAACACACACACAAAACACACACACACACACACCACCACCACCACCACCACCACCACCACACCACCACCACCACCACCACCACTGGGTGTAGCCCAAAAACAAAACAGAATGAGAAATGTAGACTTTTAATTTCAAAAATAATTTAAGGATATCTTTGTATCTTTTCTAAACAATTATTTGTATAAGAATCTCAAACCAATACATAAAGGATGATTGTGACTCCTGCAGATCATATTAAAATTTTTTGTTTAATAAAATTCTTAATTTCAAAAAAATATTTTGCATTTTAATAGGATGCTTATCTTGCACATCAATCCAATCTTCAGCTTTCATAGGAAATGTTCAACAAAACAGTATATTAATATATTTATTTGGGCTAAAATATGAAGTAGTGCTTATTAAAAATGCTTATATTTTTAGATATTCAAATGTTTCAGGGTATATTAATTTTCCATTTACTCTGCAAAAGATAGTGTAAAGTAAAAATGTAGTGGTTTTTATATGGTTAGACAGCAGCCGTCCAACTGCAAACCCCAGATCTCAGACAGAACCAACACAGTTCTCCACAATGGCTCCAGGAACCAAATTCCCGCTGACACATTCTTAATATTGCTCTGACACCAACATGAGCCAGTTTTGATATGACATTCTGACAATAAGGAAATGGCAACAATTTGATCTAAGAGCAGGTTGTCTTATCTCATCACCTAATGATAAGATGAAATCAGAAGACATGTCCATCCTTTGATCTGTGTAAAAACCATGATCGCTAACTACAAAAGACTGACCGTGACAACCATGACTGGGCAGAATTTATCCTGGTAGCAGTAAGAAAGACTGTAGCCTAGGCATTGGCCCATGATCAGTACAACAACCAAGATTCCGGAGATCTGACTGAGGCAATTGCAACTGAGCAGAACTTCTGGAAACATAATAAAAGACTCTTTCCTAGGTTTCATCCTAGGATTGGTGCAAAAACCAAGATCACCAATTACAGAAGAGTGATTAAAACAACAGTGATGAAACAGAACTTCTAGAACCGTAAAGACCTATACAAATATGACTTGTGCAAATACCGTGATCTCTAGTTACAGAGGCTTGATTTTATCATCCACAACTGAGTGGAAAGTGTCCTGGCACCACAGAAAGACCTAGCAAGAGTAAAGGAACATGTACAGAGCCTGTAGCTATTCCCATGACAGTATGCTTCAAGGGCAGAAAAACCCTATATTTTTTAGTCCAAGGGAATTCCCTTTATAATCTCAATATTTACTGACCCTATGGGGAAAAAAGCACAACATTTTTGTTTTGCTTTGTTTTTATTTCGTGACTGTGGTTATTGTTTGGTTGTTGTCTTTATTGCTGTGCTGCTTTTCAGGTTTTTTATTTGTTTTTCTTTAATATATTTGTTGTTAGTTTTTGTTTTTGTTCTTGTTTTTGTTTCTTGTTTGTCTGTTTTTGTTTGTTTTTGTATATTTTTATGCTTTTTTTCTTTTTTCCCTCTTTTCTCTTAAATTGATATTTATAACCTCTAAATGGACTCCTCCCAGTTTTATGGTTGTTTGATTTTGGTCCCCCCTTTTTCTCTGTTTCTTTCCTCAAACAGAACCAGATAACTTGAATCATCTTCTTCTACCTCATAAATTGAGGGGGAAATAATGGATGGTACCAAGACCAAACAGGCACATGAACATTGAGTAAAAATAAAAAATCATTAGACTTAAACATCAAATCCAAAGCCAACGGTAACAGAATCGATACCCAATCTACAACAAGCTAGACACAGAGGGGACCACTTATACTAACAACCCGGGGGGCAAAGAAGGGGAATAAGGGATGCATGCTGGGAACAGGGGTGAAGGGAATACCACACTGATGGTGGGATGCCCCTTATTCAATGTCACTATGTACCTAAAATATTACTGTGAAAGATTTGTAATTCACTTTGGTCAAAATAAAACTATTTTAAAAAATGTAGTGGTTTTATAGCAATGGTCCTCAAACTACGGCCCGCGGGCCACATATTGTATTTATTCCCATTTTGTTTCTTCACTTCTAAATAAGATATATGCAGTGTGCATAGAAATTTGTTCATAATTTTTGTTTTTACTATAATCTGGCCCTCCAACAGTCTGAAGGACAGTGAACTGGCCCCCTGTTTAAAAAGTTTGAGGACCCCTGTTTTATAGTGTCACTAAGTATGTAAGTAGGAATGTGAATCACCAAATCAAATGCAGTCCTTTGTACATTAGATCTGACATTGTTTTTCACCTCTGACTCATGCCATTCTTCACAAGGACTGTCACAGCTTGCTGCCATTTCTGGTTTCTCAGTGGCAGTAGGGTGTCCCAGCTAAGAACTCCCCAGCTTTAACTGCTATGCACAAAGTGAGTGCACACTGAGAGTTACAACTATTTTCTACTGCAGAAAATTGCTTTTCACGATGTCCATCACAGTGTTATTCAGTACACCCAGGTTTTTAACTTCATAATATAATATGAAAACTAATTAGTCCTATGAAAATCTTAACTTTTCCCTCCAATTTTTCATTATTTTAACATAGGGAGAAGTCTCTAAAAATTCCCTAAGTTAATATATCTTTGAAATGTGCTGAATTAGATCTGAGTTTCTTGACTGAAACAAATCAGGATAATTAGCTTGTAGACAAAATAAATTACAAATAGTAATATTTTAATGTATATTTGAAATTAGATAATAGAGTAGATCTAAAAATACCATAGGAAAATATTTTTCTATATATGCTATGGCTGTAATGAGATTTATCATGCTTACTTCACAAAATATATTAATATTGTACCATTTTGTTTTGTATTTTAAATGACTATAATGCTAAGCCATTATAGCTTAATGTAAAAAAGATATACCTTAAAATGAAAATATTTTACAAAATAACTTCATTACTAATATTCATCTGTACATCAAACTAATAACAAAGCAGTATGTATTTTAACAAAAAATAAATTATTGTTTAATATGTTGATTAAATTAGAAAAATATCCTAAATTTCTTTTTTCATAAATACCCAAAACCCATTCACTGGGAATCTTGATATGAGAAGTCATACTTTTTATAATACAGGGTTGCCTCCCACCCTGAACATGTGTTATGTGGACCCCACTTAGACTCCATGAGATTGAAGAGTTATCATCCAAACCAGAATCCCAGATCTCAGACATAGAAAGATATAATTCCCTGCAACAACACCAGGAACCAAACTCACCCTGGGAAATTTCTAATTTCGCTCTGGCTCCAACTTGTACCAGTTTTGATATGACATCCTGACAACGAGAAAATGGCAACAACTTGATCTAAGATTTCATCACCTAACAATAAGATAAAATCAGAAGACAAGATTGCTAACTACAGAAGACTGACTGTGACAACCAAGACTGGGCAGAACTTATCTTGGGACCAATAAGAAAGGCCATACCCTAGGCTTTAGACTAGGACCTGTACAAAAATCAAGATCTCTAATTCCTGAGATCTGACTGACAACTGAGATTGAGCAGAACTTCCAGAAACATAACGAAGACTCTATCCTAGGCTTCAGCCTAAGATCTGCGCAAAAACCAAGACCACTTATTACAGAAGACTGATTACAACAACAATGATAGAACAGAACTTCTAGAACCATAAAGGCTCTACCCTAGACTTTGTCCTATGACCTGTGCAAATATCAAGATCTCTAGCGAAAGAGGCCTGATTTTATCACCCACAACTTATCAGATAGGAAAGTTTGCTGGCATCATAAAAAGACCTTAGGGTGTGGTAATGAGCATGTACAAAGCCAGTAGTTGTTCTCGTGGCAGCATGCTTCAAGGATGGAGAAATCCTGAATCTCTTAGTCCAAGGGAATTCCTTTGCCATACCAGCACTCCATCTTTTGTTTTTTATTTATTTTTGTTTTTTTCTCTTTTTTTTCTTCCTTTTTTCCTTTTCATTCTTGTGGTTATTATTTGGTGATTATTTTTTGTTGCTGGGTGCTTTTTTTTGGTAGTTACTGTTTATTTTTGTTGTTGCTTTACTGTTGTTTGTTGGATTTTTGTTGTTGTTGTTGTTGTTATTTTTGTCTTCTTCCATCAAAACCACACATCTTGAATCATTTTGTTCTGCCTCATGAATTGAGGGGGAAAATAAAAATGAATGATACCAGGACCAAACAGCTGTATGAACATTGAGTGGAAATAAAAATGATCAGACTCAAACACCAAACCCAAAGTCAACAACAACAGAATCGATACCCTATCTACAACAAGCAATACAGAGAGGGTAACAGTTACACTAGCACTCTGGGGGCAAAGAAAGGTGATATGGGACACATGCTGGGAAAAGGCATGTAGGGAGGACAATTCTGGTGGTGGAAATGGCCATTATTCATTGACACTATGTACATTAAATTTACTGTTATTGTTATTCACTTTTGCCACAATAAAATTTATTTTAAAACAGAAAATAAATAAAATAAATAAATAAAGGTACTTATAGAACTTAACAAAAAAATAAATATAACCCCATCAAAAATGTACAAGAAATGAGGATTTAAAGTCCATTGGAAAACAAACTATTCTATAAGATTACCATTGTGGCAAGGTAACATATATATATATATAATTTATTTATATATATATAAAAAATTTTTATACGGTCATCATGAAACTACAAAGTTATTCATGAGGTTTTAGATATACAATGTTGAAGCATCAATACCAATCAATATCTACTTCCCTGTACTATTCCCATGCCTCCCACAGTCTGCTTCTATAGAGGCATTATTTTAGTGAATTTTTGCCTGGTGGGTTTTTTTTTTGTTTTTTTTTTTTTTGTTGTTGTTTTGTTTTGGTTTGGTTTTTGGTTTTTGGGTCACACCCAGCGTTGCTCAGGGGTTACTCCTGGCTGTCTGCTCAGAAATAGCTCCTGGCAGGCATGGGGACCATATGGGACACTGGGATTCGAACCAACCACCTTTGGCCTGGATCGGCTGTTTGCAAGGCAAATGCCACTGTGCTATCTCTCCAGGCCCTGCCTGGTGTTTTTTAATACTGCTGTTGGTTTAAGTTTTATATACAACATTCAGCAATACTTATCACTTCTGGTTAAACACTTGCTCCACCATTGGCCTCACCCACCTACTCATCCTCTAGCCCCATCTACAAGCTTATTTTCTACAGAATATCAGTTCTCACATTCCTTGTTTCCATAATCTTAAATAAATAGCAATTAATCTGCCTTAGGTATATGAAGGCTTCTCAAAGGGTTAAACATGAAGCTAATCACGTTTAAATTCTTTTGTAATTATGGGATTCTTTTACATATATCCATAAATATATACACACATATTTGATAGTGTTCAGGGGAGCATATGTGGTGCAAGAGATTTGACTACATTTATTACAATTATTTATTTCTTGTACTATCTCACTGACCCTAACCAGTGCATTATTACTTGAAAAAAAGAACTTAATAAGACAACAGAGCTGTCAAAAAATTGTGAAGCCAAGATTCCATAGATTGGGGCTGGGGCTGAAGCAATAGCACATGGCTAAGTCATGTGGGGTCAGCCTGGGACTGACCCCAAGTCCCAGAGCCTGCTAGGAGCTATTTTTGAGCACAGATCCAGGAGAAACCTCTGAATGCCTTCAGGTGTGGCTCCAAAACAAACAAACAAACAAAATGATTTCATAAATTTCTTTGTTCTTTTCTTCTCTCTCTCTCTCTCTCTCTTTTTTTTTTTTTTTTTTTTTTTTTTGGTTTTTGGGCTACATCCGGTGATACTCAGAGGTTACTCCTGTCTATGTTCTCAGAAATCGCTCCTGGCTTGGGGTACCATATAAGATGCTAGGATTAAAACCACCATCCATCCTGGATGTTCTAAGAAAATCTTGTAGAGGGGCTAAGAAATACATGGATGAGGTTCTGGGGTGTGGGGTGAGAAAGATCAGCAAAATAGTTTGCTGTTTGATTATATGGAAGTTAAAGACAAAGAGACCAAGAAATGAGGATTTGAAATCTACTGGAAAACAAACTATTCTATAGATTACCATTGTGATGAGGTAACTTCGGAGTGTTTCTCTTCTGAAAATCTGATGTCAAAGAAACATATAACCCAACTTTTCAATTACTCTCTATTATTTCTTTTCCTTCCATTCTGCACTTTTCCCTGATGATCTTTCACTGTGAGCTTATATTTTCCTGTTCAGCACTTCTGTCACTGGATGTCACATGCAGTTCATTATCACTAAAATGTTTCTCTTCTACATTTTTTGACTAATGGTCCTATATTTTCTTTTCTTTTCTCCAAATTAATTTTGGGGCCAGAAATTGCATAGCCTTTAGGATACAGTGATCCCAATTTAACTGCTAGTGCCATATGACCCCTAATATGAGTAGGTACAGTCATAATGGCTCTCCAATCACCTCTGGACAAGACCCAGAAGATACTAAAAAAATGGGGCTTGTCCAGGTATTCCCCAACATCTCAACTCATCTCCATTTCATCTTATCTCCCAGGCAAAATCACATCCTTCAGTCCTTGCAGTATACTAAAGGTCAACAGCATCAGTGCTTTAGGCCCTGGCCTCTTGAATATAGGTTGGAAGCCTTTTTATCCCCAAAATTACATTAGTATGAATGTTAGCCACCAATGCCATTAATAAATACTGAGGCATTACATTTTTTTTTGGTTTTTCGGGCCACATCCGTTTGTTGTTCAGGGGTTACTCCTGGCTAAGTGCTCAGAAATTGCCCCTGGCTTGTGGGACCATATGGGACGCCGGGGAATTGAACTGCAATCCTTCCTTGGCTAGCGCTTGCAAGGCAAACACCTTACCTCTAGAGCCACCTCGCCTGCCCCACATTTTTCTAACTTCAAATTGTTCATTTATTTGCAGATTTACTCTATATGAAAATCTCATTAAAGTCCATTTTATAACTTTGCATTTTATCCCTAGAATATATAAAAAGTAAATTTTGAAATATTTGAAAATATGACCCTTTAAACCAGGGAACAATGATTCTAAGACCTGAGTAAAAGTGTTAGGTTGAAAAAAAAGGTAGCATGATTAATGACCAATTACAGTCACAGTTTATATTTGCAAGAGAACAGTGAAGATCAAGAAAAATTATCTGACATCGTAGTTTTGGGGGTGTTTGGGGTTTTTTGGGGGGGTTGGGGTCACAACTGGTGGCATTCAGGGGTTACTCGTGGCTCTGCACTTGGAAATCGCTCCTGGCAGGTTCGGGGGTCCATTCAGGATGCCAGGGATCAAACCCGGGTCGGTCCTAGGTTGGCGGTACGCAAATCAAATGCCCTACTACTATGTTATGACTCTGGCCCCAACATCTTAGTTTTTGATTAATTTCATTGATGATTAATGAAAATAAAAGGCAAAAAATGCTATACTATTAAATTTATCATCTTATTTAACAAAACATAGATCATTGGCTTTGATTTTATACCCACCCACTTCCATAATAGGCATAATATGGAAATATTTCTTAACAATATAAAAAAGAAATTAAAGTTATTAGGGCAGTTGAATTTCTTGCTTGGATGGTTACAACTCTGCAACTCATAAAATCTTTGGTAAAAGAATCATATTATGAAGCAGCATCCTCTGAACACACAATTGTTTTAAAATTCATTGCATGTAAACGATCTCTTACTGAAAGATCTATGACTATTTAACTACCTCTGAAACTCTAGCATAGCAACATTGCCAAGCAGAGCAATTGGGGAAGTATGAGAGAAAGCTAACTTAAAGATGATGACCTTTATTTGAATACCTGTAGACATATTTGGAAATATTCTTTTTTTTTTTAATTTTTGGGCCACACCTGGTAATGCTCAGGGGTTACTCCTGGCTATGTGCTCAGAAGTTGCTCCTGGCTTGGGGGACCATATGGGACACCGGGGATCGAACCGCGGTCCGTCCAAGGCTAGCGCAGGCAAGGCAGGCACCTTACCTTTAGCGCCACCGCCCGGCCCCGGAAATATTCTTAATAAAGTTTTAAACATTCAATATAATGTGATATTTTAAAATTAATATTCTTCTATTGTAATAATATTTTTCTGTCTCTTGATTGATTAAAATTGGACCTTGCGGGGCTGGAGAGATAGCATGGAGGTAAGGCGTTTACCTTTCATGCAGAAGGTCATCGGTTCAAATCCCAGCGTCCCATATGGTCCCCCGTGCCTGCCAGGAGCAATTTCTGAGCACGAAGCCAGGAAAAACCCGTGAGCAGTGCTGGGTGTGACCCAAAAACCACACACAAAAAAAAAAAATTGGACCTTGCCAGTATACAAGTCTGTTATTTCACTAATTCTTAAAAGTAACTCATAAAATGTGCAGTTTGTGAAAAAAATATTATCAATAAAATTTGAATGTGATTTTTGAAAAATTTAGTAATATATTCAAATATTTTGCTTTGGTGTCTGACATTGTTTTTAATAAATTTTACCTTTTTTTATCTTTATTTAAACACCGTGATTACAAACATGATTATAGTTGTATGATTACAGTCATGTAAAGAGCACCCCCCTTCACTGGTGCAACATTCCCACCACCAATTTCCCAAATCTCCCTCCTCCCCATCCCCCTACACCTGTACTCGAGACAGGCTTTCCACTTCCCTCATTCATTCACATTTTATGATAGTTTTCAGTGTAGTCATCTCTGCAACTGCACTCATCACTCTATGTGATGAGCTGCATGTCCTGAGCTGCACCTACCAGCCCTCATCTCTCTTGTCTCTGAGATACTGTTAAAAATGTCCTTCATTTTTTTTGAAGCCCATAGATGAGTGAAATCATTCTGCATCTTTCTCTCTCCCTCTGACTTACTTCACTCAGCATAATAGATTCCATGTACATCCATGTATTGGAAAATTTCATGACTTCATCTCTCCTGATGGCTGCATAGTATTCCATTGTGTATATGTACCACAGTTTCTTCAGCCACTCATCTGTTGAAGGGCATCTTGGTTATTTCCAGAGTCTGGCTATTGTAAATAGCGCTGCAATGAATATAGGAGTAAGGAAGGGATTTTTGTATTGTATTTTTGTGTTTCTTGGGTATATTCCTAGGAGTGGTATAGCTGGATCGTATGGAAGCTCAATTTCCAGTTTGTGAAGGAATCTCCATATCGCTTTCCATAAAGGTTGTACTAGATGGCATTCCCACCAGCAGTGAAAAAGAGTTCCTTTCTCTCCACATCCCCGCCAGCACTGCTTGTTTTCCTTTTTTGTGATGTGTGCCAATCTCAGTGGCGTGAGGTGGTACCTCATAGTAGTTTTGATTTGCATCTCCCTGACGATTAGTGATGTTGAACATCTTTTCATGTGCCTTTTGGCCATTTGCCTTTCTTCTTTTTCAAAGTGTCTGTTCATTTATTCTCCCCATTTTTTGATGGGGTTAGTTGTTTTTTTCTTGTATAGTTCTGTCAGTACCTTGTAAATTTTGGATATTAGCCCTTTATCTGATGTGTATTGGGTGAATAATTTCTCCCACTCAGTGGGTGGCCTTTGTATTCTGGGCACTATTTCCTTTGAGATGCAGAAGCTTTTCAGCTTAATATAGTCCCATCTGTTTATCTCTGCTTCCACTTGCTTGGAAAGTGCTGTCTCCTCCTTAAAGATGCCTTTAGTCTCAATGTCTTGGAGTGTTTCACCTACATGTTGTTCTATATACCTTATAGTTTCAGTTCTGATATCAAGGTCTTTAATCCATTTGGATTTTACCTTTGTACATGGTGTTAGCTGTGGGTCTGAGTTCGCATTTTGCAAGTGGCTAACCAGTTGTGCCAACACCACTTGTTGAATAGGCTTTCCCTGCTCCATTTAGGATTTCTTGCTCCTTTATCAAAAACAAGGTGGTTATATGTCTGAGGAACCTTCTCTGAGTACTCAAGTCTATTCCACTGATCTGAGGGTCTGTTTTTATTCCAATACCATGCTGTTTTTATAACAGTTGCTTTGTAATACAACTTAAAATTGGGGAAAGTAATGCCTCCCATATTCCTTTTCCCAAGGAGTGCTTTAGCTATTCGAGGTTGTTTGTTGTTCCAGATGAATTTCAGAAGTATTTGATCCACTTCTTTGAAAAATGTCATGGGTATCTTTAGAGGAATCGCGTTAAATCTGTACAATGCTTTTGGAAGTATTGCCATTTTAATGATGTTGATCCTGCCAATCCATGAGCAGGGTATGTGTTTCCATTTCCGCGTGTCCTCTCTTATTTCTTGGAGCAGTGTTTTGTAGTTTTCTTTGTATAGATCCTTCACATCTTTAGTCAGGTTGACTCCAAGATATTTGAGTTTGTGTGGAACTAATGTGAATGGGATTGTTCTCTTAATGTCCATTTCTTCCCTATCATTATTAGTGTATAAAAAGGCCATTGATTTTTGTGTGTTAATTTTGTATCCTGCCACTTTGCTATACAAATCTATTATTTCTAGAAGCTTTTTGGTAGAGTCTTTAGGGTTTTCTAAGTAGAGTATCATGTCATCTGCAAACAGTGAGAGCTTGACTTCTTCCTTTCCTATCTGGATTCCCTTGATATCTTTTTCTTGCCTAATCGCTATAGCAAGTACTTCCAGTGCTATGTTGAATAGGAGTGGTGAGAGAGGACAGCCTTGTCTTGTACCAGAATTTAGAGGAAAGGATTTTAGTTTTTCTCCATTGAGGATAATATTTGCCACTGGCTTCTGGTAGATGGCTTTGACTATATTGAGAAAGGTTCCTTTTATTCCTATCTTGCTGAGAGTTTTCATCAAGAATGGGTGTTGAACCTTATCAAATGCTTTTTCTGCATCTATTGATATGACCATGTGATTTTTATTTTTGTTGTTGTTTATGTTGTGTATTATATTGATAGATTTACGGATGTTAAACCATCCTTGCATTCCTGGGATGAAACCTACTTGATCAAAGTGAATGATCTTCTTGATGAGGCACTGGATCCTGTTCACCAGGATTTTGTTGAGGATCTTTGCATCTGTGTTCATCAGGGATATTGGTCTGTAATTTTCTTTTTTGGCAGCATCTCTATCAGGTTTTGGTATTAAGGTGATGTTGGCTTCATAAAAGCTATTTGGAAGTATTCCTGTTTTTTCGATTTCATAAAAGAGCCTGGTCAGAATTGTTAGTAGTTCCTCTTGAAAGGTTTGAAAGAATTCATTCGTGAATCCATCAGGGCCTGGGCTTTTGTTTTTGGGTAAATTTTTGATTACAGTTTTAATTTCCTCAATAGTGATGGGGGTGTTTAGATATGCTACCTCTTCTTTATTCAACCGTGGAAGGTTATATGAGTTCAGAAATTTATCCATTTCTTCCAGGTTCTCATATTTAGTGGCATAGAGTTTCTCAAAGTATTCTCTGAATACCCTTTGAATCTCTGCAGTATCTGTAGTGATCTCCCCCTTTTCATTTCTAATACGCGTTATCAAGTTTCTCTCTTTCTTTTGCTTTGTGAGTTTTGCCAGTGGTCTATCAATCTTGTTTATTTTTTCAAAGAACCAACTTCTGCTTTCGTTGATCTTTCGGATTGTTTTTTGGGTTTCCACTTCGTTGATTTCTGCTCTCAGCTTTGTTATTTCCTTCTGTCTCACTATTTTTGGGTCCTTTTGTTGAGCACTTTCTAGTTCTATTAGCTGTGTCATTAAGCTACTCAGGTAAGCTCCTTCTTCCTTCCTGATGTGTGCTTGCAAAGCTATAAATTTTCCTCTCAGTACTGCTTTTGCTGTGTCCCATAAGTTCTGATAGTTTGTGTCTTTATTGTCATTTGTTTCCAGGAACCTTTTGATTTCCTCCGTGATTTCATCTCGGACCCACTGGTTATTGAGTATGAGGCTGTTTAACTTCCAGGTGTTAAATTTTTTCTTCTGTGTCCCTTTGCAGTTCACATCTAACTTCAGAGCCTTGTTGTCAGCAAAGGCAGCCTGCAAAATGTCTATCTTTTTTATTTTATGGAGGTATGTTTTATGTGCCAGCACGTGATCTATCCTGGAGAATGATCCATGTACATTGAAAAAGAATGTGTATCCAGGTTTCTGAGGATAGAGTGCCCTATATATATCTACTAGGCCTCTTTCATCCATTTCTCTTTGCAGGTCTAGTATATTTTTGTTGGGTTTCCATTTGGTTGACCTATCAAGTGTTGACAAGCCTGTGTTGAGGTCTCCCACAATTATTGTGTTATTATTGATATCCTTCTTCAGATTTGTCAACAATTGTATTAAATACTTTGCTGGACCCTCATTTGGTGCGTATATGTTTAGGAGAGTGATTTCTTCTTGCTGTACAAATCCCTTGATTAGTACATAATATCCATCTTTGTCCCTTACCACTTTTCTGAGTATAAAGTTTGTGTCATCTGATATTAGTATGGCCACCCCCGCTTTTTTAAGGGTGTTGTTTGCTTGAATGATTTTCCTTCAGCCTTTGATTTTGAGTCTATGTTTATTCTGACTATTCAGGTGTGTTTCTTGTAGACAGCAGAAGGTTGGCTTCAGTTTTTTGATCCATTTCGCCACTCTGTGCCTCTTAACTGGTGCATTTAGTCCATTGACATTGAGAGAAATAATTGTCATGGGATTTATTGCCATCTTTGTGTAGAAGTTTGGTGTGTTTTTTGTTCTGTCTTGTTTTTAGAGTAGATCTTTCAGTTTTTCTTTTAAGGCTGGTTTTGAGTCTGCAAAGATTTTGAGCTGTTGTTTATCTGTGAAGCCGTGTATACATCCGTCAAACCTGAAACTTAGTTTTGCTGGGTGCAATATTCTTGGCGAAGCATTTATTTCATTGAGTTTTGCCACTACGTCCCACCACTGCCTTCTGGCCTTGAGTGTTTCTGGTGACAGGTCTGCTGTAAATTTCAAGGATGCTCCCTGGAATGTAATTTCCCTTTTCGATCTTGCTGCTTGCAGTATTCTATCTCTATCGGTGGGTTTCATCATGGTGACTAGGATGTGTCTTGGGGTGTTTCTACTGGGGTCTTTTTTAGCTGGTACTCTTCGGGCATGCAGGATTTGGTCACATGTTTTCTTTAGCTCTGGTAGTTTCACTGTGATGATGTTCTTAACCATTGATTCTTCCTGAAGATTTTCTTCTTGGGTCTCTGGAACTCCAATGATTCTAAAGTTGTTTCTGTTGAGCTTATCAAAGACTTCTATTTTCATCTTCTCATATTCTTTGAGTAAATTTTCCATTGTCTGATCATTTGATTTGAGACTTTTTTCCAATCTCTTCTGCTGTGTAAAGTTGTTATGCATCTCGTCTTCTAAAGCACTAATTCTATCCTCAGCTGCTGTTAACCTGTTGGAAAGCTCATCCATTATGTTCTTCAATTCGTCTACTGAGTTTTTCAGACCTGTTATCTGATCTGATATTTCAGTTTGGAGTTTTCTGATTTCTATCTTCATATTCTCTTGATTTTTATTAGTGTTCTGATTTATACTTTCTTTGATATCTGTTAGCAACCTCCATATTTCGTCTCTAAACTCCATTTCTGAAAGACTGCTTAGGTAGTTGGTCGTTGTTGGGTCATCAGAGTTTCCATCTTCATTCTCTATGGTTGAAGTTGGTCTGCGTAGTCTCCCCATTGTCACGCTTACGCTGTGGGTTTTTCTACGTGTTGTGGTGGTACTCATTGGCTAGGTGGAGTGCGCGGCCACGAAGCGCAACGGAGCGGCCGAGCTCCGGCCCCCAAACACTCACCTCAGCCGAGGCAAGCCATCAGGGGATGCCAGGAGAAGTCCCCAAATGTCTGCCAAGCTAATGAAACCAGCACAATCCACAACTCCAACTGAAAACACACGCCTCAGCGAGACACGCCTTGAAGAGATTAATGCTGAAGGAGGTCAAAGTTCCCAGGTTGATGCAGGCTGGGGGAGGTCCCAAAATGTCTGCCGGGCCTAGGGGTCCAGCAGTCAGCCTGATCCGCAACTCCGGCCCCCAAACACTCACCTCAGCCAAGGCAAGCCGTCAGGGGATGCCAGGAGAAGTCCCCAAATGTCTGCCAAGCTAACGAAACCAGCACAATCCACAACTCCAACAGAAAACACACGCCTCAGCGAGACACGCCTTGAAGAGATTAATGCTCAGCCGAGGCAAGCCGTCAGGGGATGCCAGGAGAAGTCCCCAAATGTCTCTAAATTTTACCTTTTAATTTGATAATTTAAATAAATTTGTACTCATAATAACTAATAAAAATATTTACAAAGAAAGCATAATATAGAGGGTATGGCTTGCCCTACAAAGCTGAGTAAAGATAGAATTAAATACAATTTTAAAAATGCAATCTACATTAAAAGGGAAATAAATTCTTCAATAAATGTTATGAGAAATACTCACTGTTTAAGATAACATATATAAGTAGTTGATTTAAACTTTAGAGTATAACTTAATTATTTTAAGTGTAACTAATTATAAATTTAATTGATGTTTTACACTATTGAAGAAAATAAGAAAAATAATCTCTCTAGATTCTATAGTTATACAAATTGTTTTTGGGGGCTTTTACAGAAGCAAATCCTGATTTGGGTTTAGTATGTCCTGTGACTTCTGAAACATGGATTTCTTATCTGTAAAATAGAAGTTTTATTATAATAATACCTCTCAATATTTATTCAAAGTTTAAAAAATAACTGAAGTTCAAGCTTCATTCTTTTTTTTCAACTTTACATCTGTTAAAGAAAACTGATAAAATAACCAAATTCGCAATTAAAGTGTGGATATCACTTGTTATTCAATTTGTTGTTAGCATGATTTACACTCTTTTACAAGAAATACTAAAATAAATACTTTAAAATAATCTGAAATTCAACCATACTGTAAACTTTGACTTTCATTATAAGGATTGATAGAACTTTTACTGTCTTTGTATCATCTTAAATACAGTTTATGTGAGGGCTGGGAATGTGGCTGAGCAGCCACGCATATATCTAGTATTTAGAAGTCTATAAGGGGTGATGCTCAGCAACAGAGCAAGAAGGAAAATGAATAAAAAATAACTTACTTTCTCTTGGTTTACTTTTTCTATAAAGGATAGTGAGTTTATCACCAAGTCATGTCCCACAGCTGCTACTTCTTTTTTGAACTTAACTATTTTAATCATCCCACAAAGATAAAAAATAATTCAGTGATCATCCTGAAACATTGGAAATATCAACTACCTATTCAGCCATCAAATTTTCTGGCCAGGTTTCCTTTCCTACAGGTTTCCTTTTCCTACAAGAAAGTAACTAATTTACTATTTTAATTGTTTATATAAAATTGTTTAGTACTTTAATTGCTTACTCTCCCTTGCACCCATTACATGTTTTAAAAATGGGCAGGGGACCCTGCTAAATTGTTCAACTCTCTATCCACATGGAATCCCCAGTAAAAACAAAAATGCTTGTATTTTGATAGGTATCAAAACTGTTTTATTTTTCAAAAAAATGAAATAATAGATATTAGATCTAAAAAAGACTCACCGAATTTTCCAAAGATTAAAGATTTTATGCTATATACTTAAAGAAACACTAGAAATATGTATTATGCAAATCTGTTAAGTATATCCTCCAAAAAGAACATTTTGTCTTAGCTATAATTAAAGTTTTCCCAACCCCTCAACCCCCTGGCTTAGAGATTGATCTCTTCTGAATTATAACAAGAGTCCCTACAAAGTGAGTAACACATATCAATCTATTATGCTGAGTGAAATAAGTAAGAGGGAGAGAGATAGACAAAAAATAGTTTCACTCATATATGAGTTTTAAGAAAAATTAAGGACCTTATTGTAATAATGTCAGGGGACAATAAATAAATGAATTGGAAGGACCGACTCACAATATGAAGCTAACCACAAAGTGTGGTGAATGCAGTTAGGTAAACAACTACACTAACAACTATTATGACAATCTTAATGAGTGAGAGAAGTAGAATGCCTTTCTCAAATACAGGCAGGGGTGGGGAAGGGGGGCATTGATTGTAGAAATATTGCACTGGTAAAGGGGGGTGTTCTGTTTATGACTGAAACCCAACTACAATCATGCTTGTAATCATGGTGCTTAAATATAGATTTTATATAAAAATAAAGAGGAAGGGGAAAGACCTAATATTATTGAGTGATACTTGTATTAGCTCAACATTAAGGGTTTTTATACAATAATATATAAGCAAGCCAAGCAAATTTTACTATCCCAATTTCACATATAAAAAAACTAATTCACAGAGAGTTTAAATATTTATCCATAGTTATTAGCCAGCATTGTAACATAAACAGAGTCCTAGATATCTATGTTCTTGTCTACCCCAAAGGCAATACAATAAAAATAAAAGGAACACTTCTCAGAAATGCTCTAAATTGTGTTTCTTCTGTCATTCAAACATAGTTTTTGAGTTTGATTAAATTGAACAACTTCATTTAGGTTATTATTTGTCTTGTAAAAATTCAGATCAGGGCATAATATGCATATTATAATACCATTTAATAACTTAATAACTATAATATGATGGTGAGAAAAACTATATACTATAAATTATCGATATGTACTTCAAAAGAATATTCTACCAGTTTGTTTTAAACTTAACCCTTCCTGGAATATAATATGTTTTTCTAGTACTTGGTTGGTATGAAGCAAACAATAACCAAGTGGTAAAATATATTATTAGGTAAGAACTGAGTTAATCTATACATTGTTGGGATAGAGGGTCTAGAATATTGATAGCCAGCATTTCATAATTAGTTAAATAAAATACAATATGGCAGATTATGTCTATAAATATTTATTATATCAGCTTTGGTTCTGAATTAGATAAAGATTTATTTGAATATGATTGATATGTAAGAAAGTAACAAACTATTAAGTCAACTAAACTGTCAGTTCCATTGGAAACAGATTTTAATGTTTCAAGTATCTGAGTGACTGTTTTGTAATATACCAAGCACAATATATTATTAAAAAATGAAAACGTTGACTAAGATTTGGTAATTAGAATAAATGAAGAATGAAGAATAAATTAAGATGAATAAATTAGAATAATTGAAATAATAAAGATGAAATTTATTCAATTATCTCATCTGGTATAACATGATTTCCCATATCTGGGAAAATCATACTATTCTACTAGTTTCCACTTAGGTAAAAACAAACTATTTACACTTAAATTACTACATAATTGAGATCCCTCCAAAGCATACATTAAAAAAGAAGCAATATATTTATGATGAGACTTACATATTTGGTTTCTCGACCAGCTGCTCTTGGAAGAGTTGTAGGCATCTGTATGAAAATAAAAATAAAAAATAAGTATAAATATAATAATATAATAATACATACTAATAAAAATTTCTTCTAATGCAATCAAGAAAGTTCTTAGAGATTAAACTTCTAAGATAGTCGTCAATTTTTTATTGATTTTTCTAACTAGTCCCTCTTTTCTATAAAAATTTGTTTCCTTGATAATTAACTATCACTAACTTTATCATAAAACTGTAACATTAATTTTTCATTGTTGTTATCTATCAATCTTATAGTAATTTTTTCTTTTTATTTGTTAATGTTTCCTCTTTAATCCTAAAGATTCCTTAAAGCATTTTAGTTATTTAGTTATTAATTTCACAATATTTCATAATTTAAACTAAGCTTAAGTTCTTAGCTACAGAGAGAGTTTTACCTAATCTATTTAAAACTTACAAAATCATTCCTAGAGTTAACCTTAACAAATGAAGTACAAAATCTCTTCATTCTTTACTTACAGAATTCAATCTCTTATAGCTTTATTTCTCAATTACCCTAATTTAACATTTTTTCAGTCCCTTTAAAACTTCAAAATCATTGACACCAGCTGCAAACTGACTTTCTCATCTCTTCATTTATACAGCTCTTGGTCATTTTTAAACCTTACTTTCCCTTGCCTCCCTCTGTCATATGACAAACTTACTTGCAAAACAAACAACAACAAATGTCTAGGTTGTTACTGACCAGTTTCCTATTTCAAAACATTGTTAGGGCTCAAAATGTGGATCTCCATGATACAGTGAATATCTTGAGGATCTGGGTTTGATGTACAAACACACACACACACACACACACACACACACACACACTTTCTGAGAAAACCTTTTTATTAATTAAATAATTTTTTAATTGAATCACTATGAGATAACACAGTTACATATTTGTTCATGATTGAGTTTCAGTCACACAATGTCCAACACCCTTCACCAGTGCATATTTCCCACCATCCATGTACCCACTTTCCATCCTGCCCACCGCACTGCCTTTATAGCAGACATTCTTTCTTCTCTCTCTCTCTCACTCTCTCTCTCTCTGTCTCTCTGTCTCTCTGCCTCTCTCTCTCTCTCTCTCTCTTTCTCTCTCTCTCTCTCTCTTCCATGTCTTGAACCTTTTTTTTCTTTTCGAGATTTTGGCTTGTAACACTATTATTGAAAGGTATTGTGCATATCACTTTCTTTTAGCACCCAGTTCATGTCCTACAACCATTTTGAATTAGCATTAACATAATGTTCTCTTTTCTGCACTGATTGCATTCCCCTACTTCTGTGGCAAGCTTCTTATCATAGACTGGTTCTCTGGCCTCGTCTCTATTATATTTGGGTATTATTAACATGCAATCTTATTTTATATCCCACAAATAAAAACTATCTTTCTTTTTTTGGGGGTGGGCGGTTGGGCCACACCTGTTTGATGCTCAGGGGTTACTCCTGGCTAAGCGCTCAGAAATTGCCCCTGGCTTGGGGGAATCATATGGGATGTGGGGGGATCAAATCGCGGTTCTTCCTTGGCTAGCGCTTGCAAGGCATACACCTTACCTCTAGCGCCACCTCTCCGGCCCCAAAACTATCTTTCTTAACCAAGATAATTGTTTTATAAGTTAAATACTATCAACTGTAAATATATATTTAGTTTTTTCTTAAACTTAATTTTTCCCTTAGAGTCACACATTTTCATTAAGAAGGTTATTTTAATCAAATTATTGATCATGGTGCTTAAATAAAGATATTATTAAAAAGGTTATTTTATTCATTTCAGTAAACAACAAATATTTAAAATGTACATACTATGTCCAGGAACTATTCTATATCTTGTAAATTACTGATAAGAAAAGGAGATAAATAAACCTTGCTTTGAGTAGGCTGCATGTGAGCAAAATGTAAAATAAACAACAAATAATAAATTACATTATATATTTGAATTCAATAAAAACAAAAAATATTTTAAATATTTAATATTTAAATAATATAAGTAATATAAAATAATATTATATATTATATTTATATATTATAATATAATATATTACATATATAATATATAATAATATATTGTTTTTATTTTGACTATATTGTTTTATGAATCATCCATGTGTTAAAATCAAATGACTTTAAGTTTGATGGCCAGTCTAGAGAAAATGACTTTCTCAGAGATTTTAAAAAGTTAGAGAGTTGATTATGTGGGTATGTAAAAAAACCAATAAGATGAGCAAGTGTAAAATTCTTAGATTTGATGGGACCAGAGCAGTGTTGCTGTGGTAGGGCTTTTGCCTTGCATGAGGCTCACCTAGGATGGACCATAGCTCAATACCCCAGCGTTTCAAATAGTCCCCCAAGCCAGGAGCGATTTCTGAGTGCATAGCCAGGAGTAACCCCTGAGCGTCACCGGGTGTGGCCCAAAAACATAAAAAAACACAACAACAAAAAATTCTTAGATTAGATTTCCATCTCTGTGTGGCAGCTAGACTCCATTTCTAAAGATCCTTTTTATAGCAAGTAAAAATAATAATAATAATAATAATAATAATAATAATAATAATAATAATAATAATAGGGCCCGGAGAGATAGCACAGCGGCATTTGCCTTGCAAGCAGCCGATCCAGGACCAAAGGTGGTTGGTTCAAATCCCCGTGTCCCATATGGTCCCCTGTGCCTGCCAGGAGCTATTTCTGAGCAGACAGCCAGGAGAAACCCCTGAGCACCGCCGGGAGTGGCCCAAAAACCAAAAAAGAAAAAAAAGAAAATAATAATAATAATAATAAAGACTTAATGTGAACATTGGTGATAAAATTAGAAGATAAGCATAAAAACTGAAACAAAAGCAACAATCATTTGGCTTGAAAATGTTTATTTAAAAAAGACATGCATCCTTTTTTTTTTTAATTTATTTTTTTTATTTTAATTATGACAACAAAGATGTAAAGAAGAGGACAGGGTAAAGTTACAGTGGAAGCCCAATCACCCATAAACAGAATTCTCGGTAGTCCCATCGATATCCCAGCCTTGAACTTTCAGCCAAAGAGCATTAATAAAAGCAAAACTGAACCCATGTACAATACAATTCCTTGTCCCTCAAATCCCCAGTTGTAGTATATACTATTTCTTAGCAGCACACAATATAATCTAAAGACATTATACTTATGTAGCTCCTTACACATTGAGGGCAAAGTACATTTCTCTAGTTCCATGTACATACAAACTAGTTTAAGTTAACCTCGAAAGTTTTAGTGGCTTGTTTTTCTTAAGAATTAGAGTCAAGGGAACATAGTAAAAAATGGTATTAAAGTGGCATTTGTTTGCATAGGCCCATCAAAACATAAGGGACATGGAAAGACAAATTATGGTCTAAATACAAGGATACCCTAACCCTGAAGTTTCCTGGCACAGGACTGACTCTAGGCTCCAGGCGAATTAGTTTGTCCAATTGGAGTCATCGTCTGTAGTGGCAATACACCTCCATTCCTCACATAGTCTCTGTTGTTGGTATCATGCTTCTGTATTAAAGATCCTGGAGTCTGCATATCCCATATTGCAGTCAGGATGGTGCATAGCTTCCTCTCGTTTCACCTCACACTTAAGGGGCACTAGAGAGAACCATGTCCTATAGAGCAGGTCATTGATGTTGTCAAGTCTTCTCAGTGTAAACGGAAGTCTCTTTTTAGGGGGTCGATGTCAGACCCTTGATAGTGTCTTTCCTGGTAGAAGACTGCTTCCAGCTGTTGCTGTAAAAGACCTTGGATGTTTCGTAGATAGCTTGCCTGGTTCCGGCGTGAATGGAGGATGCCCATTCTTCTGAGGCCTGTGCCAGGTCATTATATCAATGTTCAGGGTGTAAGGTACATTGTACTGAGATTTATTAGATAAGAACTTATCTGTATGTCTGGTGTTTTCCCATTTTAATGTGTCTATGCAAACAAGGATCAATGCCATGGGGCGTTATTGGTGCATCTGGAGGCAATAGGAACAAGACCAGCAATTTCCATGACATAGTTCAATCATAGGCATCAAACTGAGGGACAGTTCCACCAACAATCCTTACTGTACAGCTTACAAAGAATAGACAAGATGAAAAGTGAATAGAAACATCATGGTAGAAGAATATATAGAGAGTTACATCAGTTAAAGAAAATACCCATAAAAAATTCAAAAGATATATGTGTTCAATTTGTGTCCTTCTAAATAGTTCTGTGATTTGTTAGATATACTATATGTCTTAGGTCAGAGATTAGAACTATGTGTTACTGAAGTTAAGAAGGGTAAATCTGGGGTAGTGATGGTTGGAAGGAGCAAATGTAGACTGGTATGAAATTACCAGTGACACACTGAGTATAGCTGAGCAGCTATCTGCCACCCACCAGATCGAACTCTACCCCCTAAGCCCCACCCTAGGCCAGTGTCCCGGCCTGGCCTGGGAGTGGGGAAAACCCAGGTTGCCCCGTCAGCTCCTCCCAGAAACCCACCTGGAGATCCGGAGGAATGGGGGAGAGGGGGGTCGGGTGACCCAAGTCCGGGCCCCCCCTGACCCTAGGCCGGACAAAAAGGCCGCTGGCCCATGGGGGGCCTGCCAGCTGCCCGTCCGGGCCGGCTGAAAATCCTGCTCCGGGAAGGGAGAGAGACCCTCCCAAGCCCGAAGCTCAGGGACTGGAGCCCCACCCTAGGCCAGTGTCCCGGCCCGGCCTGGGAGTGGGGAAAACCCAGGGTGCCCCAAGACATGCATCCTTAAAAGCTCACCCAAATTTTGAGAGTCTTTTACTGTTTTGTTATGTTTTCCTTTACTCTGCTTTTCAATTTGATGATACCCAGGCAAAGATTCAGTACTCTAAACTATGGTAAGAATAAACCCAAGGTTTATGCAGGCACAGCATATCTCTAGTTCTTTTAGCTATATCCTTAAATCACTAATAAAAATGTTCAAATGAACAAGGGCATAGGTAAAGTAATATTCTAGGGGTTCATAGATAGTACAGCAATTATTCACTTGCCTTCCAGTTGGCCACTGATCTGTGGTTGTTCCTCAACACCTTATATGGTTTTCCCTAGGCTGCATTAGGAGGGGCCAATACGAGTGCAGAGCCAGAGTACTGCATTGTTGATTGTGACCCAAACAAAAATAGATAAATAATTTAAGTCTCTAACACTTTCTAAAAGTATTTGAGTCCTAGGAGAAAGAATTATCTAAAATTTTCACATGGAACTTTAATCTATCCTCAGATTATTTAAAATGACTGTTTAGAAATTATAATCTCAAAACCTCCAATTAAATTAAGGTAATTTGTTTTACTAGTGTTTTAGGTACTGACAAGAAACAAATTACGCTCAATAGAAAAAATATCATTTAAGACCTCAATTTGTTTCTATGAATAAATTTTCAAATAGAATTGCTCTTATACAAAAGGGAAAAAGAAATAACAAGTAGCCAAAACAAGACTCACAAAGAGTACAGAAACATGTTCTCTGAGAACAAGACACAAAATAGTCATGTTTAACTAAATTTGGGGGATAAAAGTTATGCTTTCAGACTGTGACAGGAAATTGAAACTATGCTCAATAACACATCTTTGTTGTTTTTGTTTTAAATATTTATTTATTTATTTATTTAGGTTTTGAGGCCAAATCCAACAGCACTCAGGGGTTACTACTGACTCTGCTCAGAAATCACTCCTGACAGGCTTAGGGGACTATGTGGGATGCTGGGGAATCAAACCCAGGTTGGTCCTGGGTTGGCTGGGTGCAAGTCAAATATCCTCCCTGCTTTGCTGTTGCTCCAGCCCCCAATAACACATCTTCGAAAAAAAAACCAAATAAACATTCATACTCATGCAAAAAGTGAACTGGATTGAAGTGGAATAAAGAGAAGGAAAATGTGTAGAAAACCAGAAGACAAAGATTCTTCTAGGGCATATAGTATTGTGACTTGGATACTGAAGGAAAAGTGTAGTACTGTGGGTTGTTCAGAAGAAAGCCATAATACGACTTACTTTTTTTTACATCTCTATATTCTAAATCCCACAGATGTGATCATCCTGCATTTGTCCTTTTGATTTACTTAATATATAACATGGTATCTTCATGTTATACCATATAACATGATATCTATCCATTTTATCCCCCAAAGTATATAGGGAAGAGGACAGGATGCAACCTGTGGGGAGCAAGAATCAAGGAGATTCAGGTTTTTTGCTCATGTAAAGGAATTATATAGCTAAATATTCAAACTGCAGAGTCAACAATACTTATTATGAGAGTCAAACTTTAAAAAGTGCCTATCCCATTCAGTAGAAAGCTGGCATTCTCAGGAGAGGGTGGGCCAAGCTTCTACCCTGACAAAGCCATGACTGCTGAATCCATCACCATGAATCACTCTTTTACAGATGTCCCTGCCTCACTGCCCCTCTACAATTCTCTTCAGGGACACCAGTCTGACCAAATTTCAGGTATGCAGGTTTAAAGGCTGATATCACCAGGGCTTTTGGTGCAAGTACTCACATAACTTCCTCATTGCCCCTAAAAGCCACAGTATCAGTAATAGTGCTTTGAATTTCTGGATAACTTTATTTGTTTGACACTTTCATACCTCTTAGAGCACACCAATTTAACAGAATAGACAGCTAACAAGAGCTGAATATTGTAAGCTATTGTATTATTTTTTGGAGTTACAATAATTTTCACAAAGGTAATTGCTAATCTAATTTACCTTTTTTCTTTTATAACTTTCTTTTCTTCCCTTTTGATTTTTTTCTATTCATTTTTTTGAAATATTTTTTCATTTATCTGGAAACAAATTATTTTATAATCAACCATGTTAACAATATGATGCACTTTTTGTAAATTTAAGATGTATGTTGGGGATGGATGATTGGGAACCTGGATCACTGGAGGAGGAAGGTTAGCACTGGTGTTGGAATTGGTGCTGGAATGTTTAAAACATTGTCTAAAAGTGTCTAAAATTAAGCTTCTGCACCTCAATGGAAATAGTGCCGAGGATACAAAAGCTGCCCAGAATGGGAGAAAATATTCAATCAAACCCCTTTAGTTAAGAAGCTATATAAATAACTACACTGACAACTATGGTGACTATGTCAATGAGTGAGAGAAGTAGAAAGTCTGTCTCTAATACAGACAGGGGGAAGGAAGGAGAATGAAGACATTGGTGGTGAGACTGCTACAATTGTGAAGGGGGTGTTGTTTTTATGACTGAAACCCAACTAAAACCATGTTTGTAAAATTGAAAAATAAAAATGTCTAAAATGAGTAATTTTGTAAATCATATTGCTTTAGGAAAGATTTTTAATAATTATTAAATGGTTTTCTATAGAATATTTTTCTATAAGTTATTAGGTCAAAATAGATTCAAGTGATATAAAAGAAAAATGATCGCACTATGCAGCAAATCATAACTCACTGGTAGTGAGATGAGATAATTATATTTCATGATTACTTACTGTCCTTACTTTTTAATCTATTCCAAATATTAAAAAAATAAGAATCCTTCCTAACAGTTTATAAGATGCCAACATTACACTACTATCCAAAATAGATAGAAATACTACTAAAAAGACACTTTTAGACCAATTTCCTGAAGAAAAAGAAATCAAATTCCTCAACAAAATCTTAGAAAAATGAATCTGAAGGGGTATAGAAAGATTATAAACCATAATAAAATGACATTTAACCTAGGAATAAAAAGATAATTTAACATGTGCAAAGCTAACATAATACACTAAAGAAGTAAAACAAATATGTGAAATAATATGAGCATGTCAGTCAATGCAAAGGAAGTACTTGACAAAGACCCAACATTCATTCATGATTAAACAAAAATAGAGTTTAAAAAGAAAGATTCCTCAAGATAGTAACAAATATCTATAGCAAGCATCATTCTCAACATTGACAAAATATATAATCAGTGCCTCTGAGATCAGAAAGGAAGAAAGTTCCCTATATCTATTTTTATTCAAATAACATTAAAAGGCCTACCAATAGCAGTTAGAAAAGTGTGCTAAAAGACTTTTATTCAGATTTGAGGGAAAGATACACAGCTTCATAGATAAACAACAGCTCAGAAAATTTAGACTCAAAACCAACTTAAAGAAATAAATGAAGGGTCTACTTTAAAGCAAGAGAGACCCAACAAACACATAAAAGTCCTACAAAAAGATGACACTAAATACCGTTCAGATCTTTTTTAAAATCAATGGACTAAATGAGCAAATTAAGAGTGGCAAAATGGGTCAGAAAAATTGATCCAAAGTTTTGCTGCCTGTAAGAAACACATCTGAATAGTCAAAGAAAACATAGGCTCAAAATCAAAGGTTGTAGGACAATTATCCAAGCAAAAACCTCCCTTAAATATACTAGATGGCCATCCTAATATCAGAATACACAGACTTTAGGCCTTGTCATCCCTTCAGAGAGCAACCAGTCTCAAAGTTAGTAAAAAATACTGGCTCTGACTGACAATATAGAAGAGAGTGGCAGTAGGTTTAGAGAGAGAGCTTTTCATCCCCAGAGAACTGGATACACATTCTTCTCCATTGCACATGAGACTCTCTCCAAGATATAACACATGCTGGGCCATAAAACATACCTCCATAAAAGCAAGAGGATAGAAATAGTTTCTACTCTCAGACCATAATGCACTAAAAATAGAGGTGAATTATAAACAGATATGGAAACAGCTTTATAACCTAGAAATTAAACAGCTCATTACTGAAAAACCAGTGGGTCAAAGACAAAAATCAAATAAAATAAAAGGATTAGTGAAAATAGACATAAATGATCAGAATATGTGGGACATAGCAAAAGAGTTATTAAAAGGAAAATTTATAGCTTTACATTCATTCATAAGAATGGAAAAAAAGGCCTTCATGAATAAATTGTATGCAAAACTTAAGAAATTGGAAAATAAAGCAACAAAATGAGACAAAAGGAGGAAAATGAAAGAAAATGATAAAACTGATAACTAAATAAAATTAATGAATTAGACACTCAAAACTATTTAAAGGTTAAATGAAAGCATTTTTTCTTTGAAAAACAAACAAACAAACAAACATGGTTTGCAAGCCTCACAAAGAAAGGGAGAGAGAAGATTAATAAGCGAATCAGAAATGAAAATCTATATTACTATAGATTCTACAAAATTCAAAGTGTAATCAGAGATTAATTTGATAACTTCTATGCAAAAATAAACAAACATAAACAAGAGGACCTGTAAGAAATGGTTAAATTTTTGTAGTCCTATTACCTTCCATGGTTGTTCCAAGAAGATCAAGATTACCTGAACAGACCTATAACTATTGAGGAAATTAAGAGTAATCAAAAGGCTTCCCCAAAACAAAAAAAAAACATCCCAGGTAGATTCACTAGGGAATCTTTCAAACATATAAAAAGAGGACCTACTGCCAATTCTCCTCAAGCTCTTCCAGGAAATTGAAAAAACATAAACACTCCCAAAATGTTTCTATGAAGCCAACATCACTCTGATAACAAAAAGCAGAATTAGAGGCTGCTATCCCTGATGAACACGGATACAAGAAAATGATAGCAAATAGAATCAACAACTCATCAAGATTTTTATACAGCATGACCAGGGAAATAAGGATGGTTTAACATACACAAGTCAATCAATATACTAAAAATATCAATAAAAGAAAAACAAAATAATATGATCGTATCAATAGATGCTAAAAAAGCATTTGACAAGGTCAGCATTTGTCTATGTTAAAAACTCCCAACACTGGGCTGGAGCGATGGCACAATGTTAGGGCATTTGCCTTGCATGCGGCTGACCTGGTATGGCCCATTTCCTGCAACCTATATTGTCTCCCAAGCCTGCCAGGTGCGATTTTTGAGTGCAAGGCAAGAGTAAGTCCTGAGTGTTGCTGGGTGTGGCCCCAAAACAAAACAAAACCAAAAACTCTCAACAAGATGGAAATTGAAGGAACTTTCCTGAATATTGTCAAAGCCATTTATCACATATCCATTGCAAACATTTACTCAATGGAGAAAAATTAAAAGCCTTTCCACTAATATCTGGCACAAGGTCAGATTGCCCTTTCCTTTACTGGAAGTACTTGCCATAGCTATTAGACATGCTATAGACTTCCATAGTAAAGTGTCAGGCTACAAAGTTAATACAGTATGTAAAAATCTATGGCTTTTCTATACACAAATAATAAAATGAAATCACTAATCATTAAAAATGAATAGAATTTGAAGAAAGGCGGATCCTCGGATCAATGGAATAAACTTGACTATCTACAGATGGAAGCACAGTTTTATAATTAATTTTTGATTAAGGAACAAGAGATACAAAGTGGAACAAAGAAAGCCTCTTCAACAAATGGTGTGAGAAAACCGGTCAACTACAGGCAAAATCTGGACATAGATCTTTTCTTAACACTATGTACAAAGGCCAAATCAATGAAATGATAATATATGTACAGGAAAACATAAGCAGAAAGTTTCATGCATTCAAAGCCAAAGGCATCTAAATGATTAAACACCATTTTCCAAGCAAATGGTAGCAAAGATAAACAAATGATTCTACATTAAAATTCTACATTAAAATGAAAAGCCTCTGCACCTCAAAGGAACTAATGAATAACATACAGAGGCTAACTACGGAATGAAAGAATCTATTCACAAAACAAACATCAGAAAAGGAGGTTAATATCTATTATATATGAGGCATTGACTGAAATTTACCAGAAAGAAATCTAATCCCATCCAAAAATGGGGAGAAAAAATCAAGACATTTCCTTAAAGAATAAATACAAATGGTCATAAGGCACATAAAAGTGTTTCTCCTCACTAATAATCTTGGAAATGCAAATCAAAACAACAATGAAATACCTTCTCACACCACACCAGCACACAAAACGAAAATAACAAGAACTTGTGCTGGTGTGGATACTGGGAGAAAGGGACTTTTATTTATTCCTGTAGGAATGCAGCCTTTTGGGAAAACAATATGAACATTCATCAAAATGCTAAAAATTGAGCTTTTGTTTGATTCAGCAATACTACTCCAAGAAACACAAAATCACAATTTAAAAATACCCTCCTCACTCCTATGTTCATTGTAGTACTATTTACAATGGTCAGAATCTGGAAATATCCCAGGTACCTGACAGCATATTAGTGGCTAAAGAAACTTGTGTATATCTACACAATGGAATAGGATGCAACCATTTGTAAAAATGAAGTCATGAAATTTGCTTATATATGGATGAGCATGGAGATTTTTATGCTGAGTGAAATAGGTCAGAGGGAAAGAGATATAGATATAACAATCTCACTGATATTTGGAATATACTATAAACAAGAGATAGTATGATAATAATAACCATAGGTAACATAGTAAAGGATCAGGTGGCCCAGCCCAGAATAGCTTCTTGCCACAAAAAGCAGTGAGTGCAGGTAGAGAAAGGTCTACTGTGGCAATGATATTTGGAAATGATCACTTTAGACAAAAACTGGGTGCTAAAAGAGGAGAACATGACAGGCAAGGCACCCTTTCATCAATAATAGTGAAAACCACAGTGTCAAAAGGAAAAAGAGAAATTGAGAGGGAGAAACTAATGGTCTATCCTAGAGACAAGCAGGAGTGGGAGTAGGAAGTGAGAGAGGAATGGGAGATAGGGAAAATGAATTGGTAAAGCATCCTGTACATTCTTTGAATGAAACCCAATAATGAACAATTTTGTTACCATGGTGCTTAAATAAAGTTTAAAACTATTTGAAATCATGCCAAAATCCATAAAACACTTTGACCAAAAAACAAAACAAAACAAAAACTACCTACATGATAAAATAGCAAGAAAGACACTTATCTTGCATACTGTTGACCCAGGTTCCATTTCCTACATCCTGATCTTATGCAGTCCCCAGAGCCTGTTAAGTAGATCATTATGAAAAGTAGATCTTGGCAAAAGCTGGCTCCCTGTGTGTGACACCAGGCGGGGAAAATCCGCGAAAGTACACCGGCCCAGTGGGGCTCAGCTGTGAAAGACTGTGAGTGTGACCTGTCTATGTCTGTCTACTGTCCTCTTGCGTGAAACTCTTGCGAGTGGGGCAAAAAGAGCCTCCAGAAACCTCGCTCGCCCAGAGGCCATTTTCAGGGAGGGACTTCAGAGCATAAAAACCGGCTAACCTTTGCAAAAGCTGGCTCCCTGTGTGTGACACCAGGCGGGAAAAATCCGCGAAAGTACACCGGCCCAGTGGGGCTCAGCTGTGAAAGACTGTGAGTGTGACCTGTCTATGTCTGTCTACTGTCCTCTTGCGTGAAACTCTTGCGAGTGGGGCAAAAAGAGGCTCAGAGGAGCACGGCGGCTCCGCTTCGCTACGCGGCCGTGCACTCTTTCTAAGGAAAGAACTCCATTGCAACAAGAAGGAAAAATCACACTAAGAACAGCACTATATCACAGAAGCAAACATTTCTCTCTGGACTGTCTTCTCTGTTGCATGCTCGGGCCTAAGATTTGATCCAGTGTGAGGCTTCATCCACGGAGGACTCCCCTCCCTTAGAGGCAAGTCAGCCCATCCAGAAAGGGAGGAGCCAGAGGAGTGTGCTGCCTACATCATATAGACAATGAATACCACTACAACACATAGAAAAACCCACAATACAAGTGTGACAATGGGGAAACAACGCAGGCCAGCATCAGACATAGAGAATGAAGATGACAATTCTGAGGACCAGATAATGACTGAACAACTAATCAACCTCTCAGATAAGGACTTTAGACTAGCAATATGGAAGGTGCTCAACAGACTCCAAGAAACCATGGATCGAGTTGAACAGAACACTAATAAGAACCAAGAAAATATGAAGGCAGAAATGACAAAACTCCAAACTGAAATAACATGTCAACTAACAGGACTGAAAAAGTCAGTAAACGAAGTGAATGACAAAATGGATAAGCTCTGGGACAGGGTATCAGAAGCTGAGAATAGACTTGGTGCTGTGGAAGATGAGATACATAACAATTCCATACAGCAGGAGAGATTGGACAAAAAACTTAAAGCAAATGAGCAGACAATGGAAAAATTAGTCAAAGAATGGGAACAGACGAAAATAGAAGTCTATGATAAGATCAACAGAAACAACTTAAGAATCATTGGAGTCCCAGAGACCCAGGAAGAAAATTTCCAGGAAGAATCAATGGTCAAGAACATCATTAAAGAGAAACTTCCAGAGCTAAAGAATATATGTGATCAAATCCTGCATGCCCGAAGAGTACCAACCAAAAGAGACCCCAGAAAAACCACCCCAAGACACATCCTAGTCACAATGACAAATCCCACAGATAGAGACAGAATTCTGAAAACAGCAAGATCAAAAGGGGAAATCATGTTCAAGCAAGCTTCCCTGAGATTTACAGCAGACCTGTCACCAGAAACGCTCAATGCCAGAAAGCAGTGGTGGGATATTGTGACAAGACTGAATGAAATGAATGCTTCACCCAGAATACTATACCCAGCAAAACTCACTTTCCGGTTTGATGGAAGAATACATGGTTTCACAGACAAAAAACAGCTCAGAAACTTCACAGACACAAAACCAGTCTTAAGAGAAAAACTGAAAGACCTAATCTAAGACAAGACTACCCAAAAGACACACCAAATTTTGAAATAAAGATGGCGTTAAATCCCAGGACAATTCTTTCTCTCAACGTCAATGGACTAAATGCACCAGTTAAGAGACACAGGGTGGCTAAATGGATCAAAAAACTCAATCCAACCTTCTGCTGCCTACAAGAAACGCACCTGAATAGTCAGAACAAACATAGACTCAAAATAAAAGGCTGGAGAAAAGTTATCCAAGCAAACAACACCCATAAAAAAGCTGGAGTGGCCATACTAATATCAGATAATGCAAACTTTATACTCAGGAAGGTTGTAAGGGACAAAGACGGACATTTTATATTAATCAAGGGGTACGTAGAGCAGGAAGAATTCACTCTCCTAAACATATATGCACCGAATGAGGGGCCAGCAAAATATTTAATACAACTGTTGACAAATCTGAAAAATAATATCAACAACAACACAATAATTGTGGGGGACCTTAACACGGCTTTGTCAACACTGGACAGGTCAACCAGACTGAAACCCAACAAGAATATACTAGACCTGAGGAGAGAAATGGAAGAAAGAGGCCTAGTGGATATATATAGGACACTCCATCCCCAGAAACCTGGATACACATTCTTCTCCAATGTACATGGGACATTCTCCAGGATAGACTACATGCTGGCACATAAAACATACCTCCATAAGATCAAGAGGATAGAAATTTTGCAGACTACCTTCGCTGACCACAAGGCTCTGAAATTATTTGTGAACTCCAAAGGGACTCAGAAGAAACACTTTAACACCTGGAAGTTAAACAGCCTCATGCTCAATAACCAGTGGGTCCGAGATGAAATCAAGGAGGAAATAAAAAGGTTCCTGGAAACAAATGACAATAAAGACACAAACTCTCAGAACTTATGGGACACAGCAAAAGCAGTACTGAGAGGAAAATTTATGGCTTTGCAAGCACACATCAGGAAGGAAGAAGGAGCTTCCCTGAGTAGTTTAATGACACAGCTAATAGAACTAGAAAATGCTCAACAAAAGGACCCAAGAATAGGAAGACAGAAGGAAATAACAAAGCTGAGAGCAGAAATCAACGAAGTGGAAACTCAAAAAACAATCCGAAAGATCAACGAAAGCAGAAGTTGGTTCTTTGAAAAAATAAACAAGATTGATAGACCACTGGCAAACCTAACAAAGAAAGAGAGAGAGAGAAACTTGATAACTCGTATCAGGAATGAAAAAGGAGAGATCACTACTGATATGACAGAGATTCAAAGGGTAATCAGAAACTACTTTGAAAAACTCTACGCCACTAAAAATGAGAACCTGGAAGAAATGGATAAATTCTTGGACTCTTATAATCTTCCACGGTTGAAGGAAGAGGATGTAGCATATCTAAACACCCCCATCACCATTGATGAAATTAAAACAGTAATCAAATGTCTGCCGAAAAACAAAAGCCCAGGTCCAGATGGATTCACTAATGAATTCTATCAAACTTTCCAAGAGGAACTACTGCCAATCTTGGCAAGACTCTTTCATGAAATTGAACAAACAGAAACACTTCCAAATAGCTTTTATGAAGCCAACATCACCTTGATACCTAAACCAGACAGAGACGCTACCAAAAAAGAAAATTACAGACCAATATCACTGATGAATGCAGATGCAAAGATCCTCAACAAAATCCTGGCAAATAGGATTCAATGCCTCGTTAAGAAGATCATCCACTACGATCAAGTAGGTTTCATCCCAGGAATGCAAGGCTGGTTTAACATCCGTAAATCTATCAACATAATACACAACATCAATAACAAGAAAAATAAAAACCACATGATCATATCAATAGATGCAGAGAAAGCATTTGATAAGGTCCAACACCCATTCTTGATCAAAACTCTCAGCAAGATGGGAATGGAGGGAACCTTTCTCAATATAGTGAAGGCCACCTACCACAAGCCAGTGGCAAATATTATCCTCAATGGAGAAAAACTAAAAGCCTTCCCTCTAAATTCTGGCACAAGACAAGGCTGTCCTCTCTCACCACTCCTATTCAACATAGCACTGGAAGTACTTGCTATAGCGATTAGGCAAGAAAAGGATATCAAGGGAATCCAGATAGGAAAGGAAGAAGTCAAGCTCTCACTGTTTGCAGATGACATGATACTCTACTTAGAAAACCCTAAAGACTCTATCAAAAAGCTTCTAGAAACAATAGACTCATATAGCAAGGTGGCAGGCTACAAAATTAACACACAAAAATCAATGGCCTTTCTATATACCAATAGTAATAAGGATGAAATGGACATTAAGAAAACAACCCCATTCACAATAGTACCACACAAACTCAAATATCTTGGAATCAACTTGACTAAATATGTGAAGGACCTATACAAAGAAAACTATAAAACTCTGCTCCAAGAAATAAGAGAGGACACACGGAAATGGAAACACATACCCTGCTCATGGATTGGCAGGATTAACATCATCAAAATGTCAATACTCCCCAAGGCATTATACAGATTTAATGCCATCCCTCTAAAGATACCCATGACATTCTTCAAAGAAGTGGATCAGACACTTTTGAAATTCATTTGGAACAATAAACACCCTCGAATAGCTAAAGCAATCATTGGGAAAAAGAATATGGGAGGAATTACTTTTCCCAACTTTAAACTGTACTACAAAGCAACAGTTATCAAAACAGCATGGTATTGGAATAAGGATAGGTCCTCAGATCAGTGGAATAGGCTTGAATACTCAGAAAATGTTCCCCAGAGATACAACCATCTAATTTTTGATAAAGGAGCAGGAAATCCTAAATGGAGCAGGGAAAGCCTCTTCAACAAGTGGTGTTGGCACAATTGGATAGCCACTTGCAAAAAATTAAACTTAGACCCCCAGCTAACATCATGTACAAAGGTAAAATCCAAATGGATTAAAGACCTCGATATCAGCCCCAAAACCATAAGATATATAGAACAGCACATAGGCAAAACACTACAGGACATTACAGGCATCTTCAAGGAGGAAACTGCACTCTCCAAGCAAGTGAAAGCAGAGATTAACAGATGGGAATATATTAAGCTGAGAAGCTTCTGCACCTCAAAGGAAATAGTGCCCAGGATACAAGAGCCACCCACTGAGTGGGAGAAACTATTCACCCAATACCCATCAGATAAGGGGCTAATCTCCAAAATATACAAGGCACTGACAGAACTTTACAAGAAAAAAACATCTAACCCCATCAAAAAATGGGGAGAAGAAATGAACAGACACTTTGACAAGGTAGAAATACAAATGGCCAAAAGACACATGAAAAAGTGCTCCACATCACTAATCATCAGGGAGATGCAAATCAAAACAACGATGAGATACCACCTCACACCCCAGAGAATGGCACACATCACAAAGAATGAGAATAAACAGTGTTGGCGGGGATGTGGAGAGAAAGGAACTCTTATCCACTGCTGGTGGGAATGCTGTCTAGTTCAACCTTTATGGAAAGCGATATGGAGATTCCTCCAAAAACTGGAAATCGAGCTCCCATACGATCCAGCTATACCACTCCTAGGAATATACCCTAGGAACACAAAAATACAATACAAAAACCCCTTCCTTACACCTATATTCATTGCAGCTCTATTTACCATAGCAAGACTCTGGAAACAACCAAGATGCCCTTCAACAGACGAATGGCTAAAGAAACTGTGGTACATATACACAATGGAATATTATGCAGCTGTCAGGAGAGATGAAGTCATGAAATTTTCCTATACATGGATGTACATGGAATCTATTATGCTGAGTGAAATAAGTCAGAGAGAGAGAGAAAAACGCAGAATGGTCTCACTCATCTATGGGTTTTAAGAAAAATGAAAGACACCCTTGTAATAATAATTTTCAGACACAAAAGAGAAAAGAGCTGGAAGTTCCAGCTCACCTCAGGAAGCTCACCACAAAGAGTGATGAGTTTAGTTAGAGAAATAACTACATTTTGAACTGTCCTAATATTGAGAATGTATGAGGGAAATGTAGAGCCTGTTTAGGGTACAGGCGGGGGTTGGGTGGGGAGGAGGGAGATTTGGGACTTGGGTGATGGGAATGTTGCACTGGTGATGGGTGGTGTTCCTTTTATGACTGAAACCCAAACACAATCATGTATGTAATCAAGGTGTTTAAATAAAAAAAAAATTAAAAAATTAAAAAAAAAAAAAAAGAAAAGTAGATCTTTATGAAAGGTTTGAAAGATTTTGTTAGTGAATGCATGTGGGCCTGAGCTTTGTTTTGGGGAAGACTTTTGATTACCATTTTAATGTCCTCAATAGTGGCAGAGCTATATAAATATGCTAGATCATCCTGGTTCAACTGCCTAAGATTGTAAGAGTACAAAACTTTATCCATTTCTTTCAGGTTCTCATGTTTTTTGGCATAGAGTTTCTCAAAGTAGTCTCTGATTCCCCTTAAAATCTCTGTAGTATCTCAAATGATCTCTTCCTTTTTGTTTCTAAGTTTCTTTCTCTCCCTTTCTTTGTGAAATTTGCTAGTGGTTTATCAATCTTGTTTGTTTTTTTCAAAGAGCCAACTTTTGCTTTTGTTGATCTTTTGGAATGTGATTTGGAACTACACTTCATTGATTTCTGCTCTAAGTTTTGATATTTTCTTCTGACTACCTATTTTTGATTTCTTTTTTTTATCATTTTCTAATTTTATATTTATGTAGGCCACTTTTTCTTCCCTGATGTGTGCTTGCAAAGCTGAAATTTTTTCTCTGATTACCACTTTTGCTGTGTCCCACAAATTCTAATAATTTGTGTCTGTTCTTTGTTTCCAGGACTCTTTTGATTTCTTCTTGAGTTCATATCTGATCCACTAGATGTTCAGTAGTGAGCTGTTTAATTTCCAGGTGTTAAAGTTTTTCTTCTGTGTCCCTTTGTAGTTCACTTGTAATATCAGTGCTTTGTGATTTGAAAAGGTAGTCTGTACAATTTCCATTCTCTTGATTTTATGGATGTTTGTTTTATGGGCCAGCATGTGGTCTATCCTGGAGAATGACTCATATGCACTTGAGAAGAATGTGTATCCAGTTTTCTGGTAATGAACTGATTATATGTGTGTGTGTGTGTGTGTGTGTGTGTGTGTGTGTGTGTGTGTGTGTGTGTGTGTGTGTATCTTCCATTTCTCCTTTCAGACTAGTATAATCTTGTTGGGTTTCAGCCTGATTGGCCTATCAAGGGGTGATATGGCGGTGTTGAATCTCCTACTATTATTATGTTGCTATTGATGTCTTCTTTCAGATTTCTTAACAATGTATTAAATATTTTGCTGATCCCTTATTGGGTATGTATATGTTTAGAAGTGAGATTTCTTCCTGTTTTGCATCTCCCTTGATTATTACAAAATCTCTATTTTTGTCCCTTTTAACATTTCTAAGTCTAAATGTTGTGTAATCTGAGGTTTTTATTTCATCTACCGAGTTTTTCAATCCTTTTATTGTAGTTTGCAGTTTTTTGATTTCTATCTTCATATCCTCTTGATTTCTATTTGTGGTTCATTCAGTTTGATCCATGTTTTCTCTTTATTTCTATGAGGTTCCTCCGTATTTCTTCTCTAAACTTTTTACCTGAGAGGCTAAATAGGTGGTTGGCACTTTTCACATCATCAGAGCTACAATATTCATTCTCTATATATGGTATTGGCCTGTGTTCTTTCCACATAGTCATGCTTGTAGTGTGGTGTTTGCTACGTGTTGTGCTGGTGTTCATTGGCTAGGAGCTGTGCACAGCCACCTTGCTCCTTTGGCTCTGTTTTTCATGAGTGGGGATAGCTCACCTCTGAAGAAGTTTTCTCAGGGATTGATCTGGGGAGTGTGGTTCAAAGTCTAGCACACAGCAAAGAGAGGAGGCAGCTTACAATATCTACTATGTGCCAAAGCACATACATAGCAGGTATCAACTACATACTATAACTTATGTCATAAAATATTAGGTTGAACATCATAAACTTACTTCATATACACAATATCAATTTTATTAACTGACATAAAACCATTGATATTATATATATATGAGTAAATAAATTTGCCTCCAAAAATACATCCTAATAAATACCTATAAAAGAGAAAATCATGAAAATGTTTATATTTGGTTTTATTTATCTAAAGTATAAATTCAACAAAATAATTTGTGTATGAATAATATTTTATGCAAAAAATGAAAATAGTCTCATTACATACATAGTAATATTTATTCAATTTTAACAGTGTTCTAATAAGATATTTAAGTTTCTGTTCAAGTCAAGAAACAATTGAATGAATTCAATTTACTAAAAGAAAAACAAATTTCAATTTGACTAACTGTATTATAACTCCTAGACTTGAGGGAGGGGGCAATACAGAAAGATAGTATAGCAGGTAGGGTATTATCCTTGCAGGTGTTTAACAAGAGTTCAATCCCTGTCACTCCTTATCATCCCCTAAACAATATTAGCAAGAGTGGTCTCAGAGTGCAGATATAGGAGTAAACCTTGAGTACCATTGAGTATACCTAAATCTACTTCAAAAGACAAAAAACAAATAAAACCTACTAGACTAATACTACTTTAGTTTACTTAATTTTCACTTGATTTAAATTTGTGATTGAGTTTTTAATGTAGTGCATTTAAATTTGGTCTAAAATCAAGCTACAGATTTTCCATAAAGTTCATAGTTTTTAGTATGCCAACATTTAACAATAGCTATAACATATTAATTTTCAATCCATTTTGAGCTTGACCCATTGTTAAGTAGATTTTACTCTGCAGCCATATATATATATATATATATATATACAAATAAATTAAAGAAAATGTCAACAATAACTACTCTGTACTTACAATAGAATATGATACTTAACTGTTATTTATTAAAAATAAAAGAATGCTAGTTGTTGCTCACTAAATTAATTACCTAATTTACTATTGGGTTACTTTATATTTTTTCAAAAATCATTGCTCTTGAAACTCTACGGTTAACAGCATTATAATAAAATATACATACTCTGTTTGGGTCAGAACTTGAAGGAGAAATAGAAGAATGCTGCAAAATAAAATAAAAAATTCAAGGTTGTTATACACCATATACAAGAAGAGGCAAATTAAGAAGAAGCAAAGCAAATGTTTGAATTGTGCTTTCTAGTCTAAGGCATTACCATAGACAAGGAATCCTGTAAGACCTTATCAATGGTAGCACAGAGCTCTTCAGTTTGCTTCCTGAGCTGTGCAGGGAAACAGAACTGGAAGAATTGAAATCAGGTACTAAGTTAGCATTGATTTTAGGGATTGCATTTAAGAAGCAGGGTTAATATGACTTAATTACCTCCAATGGTGGGTCAAATACGTTGTCTTTGGAAATACTTTCAGTTTGGAGAGGTTTATCCAATGCCTAGAGATAAGTAAAATAGTTCTCATGTAAATTTTTTGCTCGCATAGTAGAACATTCTCTTTAAAGAAAGTCTATGTAATTCAACATTTTCACAATGAAAATCATTGAATCATTTCATGTTCCTGACCTAGAACCATTTATCACATTTGTCCAGGTTCTCCTTAAATAAATACCATAAAGCAATGGATTACAGGCAGGAGATTGAGATTTTTAAACATACAAACTAGGACTTGGATATCAATGCATCAAGATGAACATTATTCACACCCTAAAACAATGGGAAGCTACACACACAAATGACAATTACTTAGTCATTGTTCAAAATATTACACAGCTTTTAGGGAAGTGCTTTAGAAAAAATTAAAAATTAAATCATATACACAGGTGCATTTTAAGTTTCCTGAGTATAAATATTTTTCCTTTACTTTTTCAGTTTGTAAAGATATACACACATGGAGTGAAAAAAAAAAAGAAAAGATATGCACACATTATTTCTGTTAAAACATTTTTTCTCTGTTTTAATGAAAATGTGTATATTGTTCCATTAAGAATGCCTCATATTTACCTTATATATTGACATTTACATACCTTTTCCTTTTAAACTATCCAGAGTTTGCTTATTATTTTTTCTATCTTATAGTGTTTGTAGGTGAATATTCAAGTTTTCATATTATTTTATTGTGCAGCCTACAATTTTACTTGATTTTTGCCAAAATTATTTTTATGCTTTTTATGTTTTGTTTTGTTTGTTTTGATTTGGTTTGGTTTTGGTTTTGTGGGCGACACTACGTGATGCTCAGGGGTTACTCCTGGCTATGCACTCAGAAATTGCTCCTATGTTGGAGGATCATATGAGATGCCAGGGGATCGAACTGCGGTCCATCCTAGACTAGCATGGGCAAGGAAGACGCCTTACCACTCTGCACCACTGCTCCGGCCCCTGTTTTTTATGTTTTAACCTCAGTGTGAATATCTATAAAAGATATAGTAACTCTAAGGTAAATTACTTATCTCTTTTGTTTGGAAGCCACACTTAGCAGAGTTCAGAGCTTACTCCTGTCTCTGTGCTCAAGGATCACTTCTATTGGTATCCTGGGAACCATATTTGGTGCCAGGACTCAAATCTATGTCAGATATATATAACACTGTTGGCCTATACACTGTAATATCTTTCTGGTCCCACTTATTATTTATTAGGACTTGATTATGGAGATTTATCTTAGTTTGGAATATATCTTGACTTTTCTTCATTTTGTTGATTGACTGTATTTGTTTTTATTTTTCAGAAAAATATTATCTTCTCCCAGATGTCACAACCTGGTATCAAGTTGGAAATGAACCTTGTCAATTAGTTGTCTCTAAAACTTTTTGTTTTTGTCTGAGTCACACATTTTTTTCTTATTGGATCCCAGTATTATAATGTATTAAGACCTGGATTAGTTTATGGAAGAAAAGAGAAAATATAGTAGATAAGGCTGACCTTTTAGATCCCTGTATATGATATAGTCCTGTGATTGCTGTAAACAGTGATCCCTGAGCACAGAATCATGACTAAGACATGAGCACAATCAGGTTTTTAAATAATCCTTCATCCTCTGCACATACATAAATAAAACACACCTAAACACACACACACACACACACACACACACACACACACACAAAGAAAACACAGTAAGGGTCACATTCAATAATAGAAGTAGACTAATTCTTTTTTTGTTTGTTTGATTTTGAATTTTTTTGGCCACACAGTGACATGCAGGTGTTACTCCTAGCTATGCACTCAGAAATCACTCCTGGCTTGGGAGACTGTATGAGACACCAGGTGATTGAATCAAGATTCATCCTAGGCTAGCACGGGCAAGGCAGATGCCTCACCACTTGTGCCACAACTCAGGTTCCGATTTATTCTTCTTTTTATTTTTAGAAGTAGACTAATTAGGAACTATTATTCAAACAGCATTTGTGAAAGTGTATAGTTAAGTTAGCACAAGGGAACTTAACTGAACAAGGTAATTCTTGACTTTCTTTAATGTAAGTTTGTTTTTTTTTCCTAAAGATATGGTGAATGCTCCTACTTTCATTTTAAAAACTACTTCTTTGTTATATTTATGTAAAGCTGATAAAAAAAACAATAGGCAATCAATCTGAATAATCCAAGGATTTGTCATTTAAGTTAGTAACTATTCATCCTGGATTGCTAGACATGAATGTAATCACCTTCAGATAAATTCTGATTATGTTGTTAGAATGAGCTGGAGGAAAAAGGTTGTAGAGGTACAGTAATAATGGTGTGAGAGTGGCAATTGTTGTTTGCATATGCCCAGCAAAATATGGGGGAAATGGGGGAAAAAGCCTTGGCCTAAATACAAGGAGCCCTTACCCCTGAAGTTTTCTGGCATAAGACCGAGACTGGGCTGCAGGCATACTAGGTGGTCCAACCCCTGAATCATTCTCTTTGGTCCCAGTGAAATTTTTCGCACATTAGCTGTTGTTGGTATCAGGATTCTGTAGTTAAAGATTCTGGTTTCTGTACATTTCCTTCGAGTCAGGATGATGTGCAGCATCCTGTAGTTTCACCTCACCATTAGATGCAGAGAGCCCTGTCATGCAAGCAGGTTGTTGCTGTTGCTAAATCGTCTGCATATGTAATATTTTCCCATTTTAATGTGTAAAAGAGGAACAATGCCACAGGTATTACTGGTGCATCTGGGGGCAGAGGGAACAAGTCCAACAATCTCCCTAACTTGATTCTAATATGAACTCTAAACAGAGAGATCCTTCTGCCAGAATTCCTTATTGAACAGATCACACACAAAAGAAAACAGTGGGTAAAATTGTCACTATTTAAGAGGATATTCATAAGAGTTATAGCTGTTAAGGGAATATATCTGAGGTAGTCAAAAGAGATATACATGTCCCTTTTATGTCTGTGATTTGGCCTTCTGAGGTTTGCAAAACTACTCCCAGAAGTCCCATGTCAGGAAATGTCTTTGAGTGGGGACTTCTCAGAAACCGAGTATGGTAGGTACACAGTGAAGGAAGGTGGAGGACAAGAGGCCTCTGAGAGTAGATAAATAGGAAGAGAGTATTGGTTTCTTCTCAGACCGAGAGTCTATTTCTTCACTTTGGGAGCTGATTAGCAGCTGGCTTGAGTGAGGATAATGATTTGCTTGATGAGGAGCCAAGAATTAAGGGTAAAAATGATTAAATATGGGGTAATAGGTGGTGGGGATGAGGGAGCTTGTAACATGAGTGTAAGTGAGGCTAAGCGGAATAAAAGTGTACAACATAGAAATTCTTTATATTGCAAACATAAATTAAACCCTATGATATCCTATTAAATTATCTATACTTTACATTTGGTTTGAAAATGGACACTATTGAGAAGGACAGTTGCCAGCAAGTTCCCCAAGCCAGCCCCTCTTGTGCAGGGTGGGTGTTGGGGTAAGCCTTTAAACTCCTCCCCAGCACTCACCTTGCTGGCCCCCTGGGCAGGCACCCAGGGATAGCCCCAGAGTCCAGGAGAAGGAAGGCTGTTGGAGACAGCTGAGCCTCGCAGCTCCCACCCCTAAGCTTGGTAAAAAGGCATTCAGCATGCAACCCTGCCATTCCCCATGCTGGCTAAACATTCTGGCTCCCAGAGGAGGAAAGAATTCCTTAATCTAGTTTTTTGAAAATATTCAAAACTCTTTTTGTTCAATCCTAACAGTACAAAAATCCAGATTAGTCTTATATAATATGTAACAATATCACAATTCTATATTTTGTTTTATCTCCCCTTTTGTTTTATGCTCTAATTGTCATATAGATATTTAAATATGCTACAGACATCGTGTCATTATTTTTCTTTAAACAGTTGTATGTATTATAAGAAATCTCAATAAAATTATATATGTAGTTATATACTTAGTCATCCTTTTCCATGATCTACTTTTTATTCAGAAATTAGGAATTATTATTACAATTATTTATCCTCACTCTAGCAAATTGTTTTAGCATTTTTGTGTCTGCTGCTATCAAGGCATTTATTTAGTATTTTCTTGGCTTAATATATTATTCTGTCATAATTCTTGAGATAATTTTATATGAAAATATAATTCAGTTTTCTTTTAGCATTTAAGGATTTTTCCACTGTCTTCTGTTGACCATAATTTCTGATAAACACTCATCAGTCAACAAAATATAACAAATTATTTTATTCTACCTACAAGATTATCTTTTAATATTTGACTTTTAACAATTTTGTTGTGATGTTGCTAGATATGGTTTTCCTTGAAATAATCTTCCTAAAGTGATGACTTTCTTAAAAGAATATATTTACCTGGTTCATTAAACTTAGGAATTTTCGTTCGAAGTGTTATTCAAATATTTATCTGTTCCATTTTTCTTCTTTTCTTTATTTTGAGACTTCCTTACATTTTGTTGTCCCACAGTTTACTGGTGCTCTTTTAATTTACTCTAATTTTTCTACTCTATTTTAATGGAAGGTGATTTCTAGCAATCTATATTCAGTTCAATAATTCATCCTCATTTCCAATTTATATTAAACTAAGTTATTTCTTTATTTTTAATATTTTATATTTAATTATAATTTCTGTTATATTTTATTTATAATTTTCATTTTTAATTATTTCTATATGTTAATTTTATGTTCTTCAATCTGAGCATATTTTAACACTTCAGTCATAACTTTAAAAGTCTTTACCATTAATTGCAACATCTGAAGTCTTTCAGTTAATAAGATGAAATTATATATTCACTTTTAGTACAAGTTACTTTATTCTCTTAAACACTTGGAACATCTTTTTAACTTGAATAGTCTGTTCTTTTTTTTAACTCCACCAATACACCTGAGATCACTTGGCCCTGGATTCCATTCTTTCATATTTGTGTTTCTCCACCTTTACTCAGTTTCTTTCCTTCTCCTCACTATACACTGGGACAGTGGTATTCAAAACCACTCCTACTTAGACCATTGCATTTTTTCATGCAGTTATTCTAAATACATATATAAGTAATATTCTGTATTTATCCTTCTTATTCTGGCTTACATCATTTAACATAATATCTTTCAGTTTCATTCATGTTGCTGCAAATTGCATGATTGCATCATTCCTTGCAGCTATGTAGTATTCCATTGTGTATATGTATCACAGTTTCATTATCCACTCATCTTTTGTGGGTCATCATTCCAAGTCTCGGCTATTGTACTGAGTACTGCAATGAATAGTGGTGTGCATACATCCTTTTGGATCAGTGTTTTTCGGTCCTGGGTATCAATACACAAAAGAGGGATTGATGGATCATATGACAACTCAATTTTGAGTTTACCAAGAAGCCTCCATATTGTTTTCAATAAGGGTTGGACCAGGCAGCATTCCCACCAGTAGTGGTTTCTCACAGTATTCCACCAACAGAAATTTTCCCATTTTTTTTTATTTATGCCATCCTCACTGGTATAAGATGATATCTCATTGTTGTTTTAATTTGTATTTCCCCAATTATAAGTGATAATGAGCATATTTTCTTTTTCTTTTTTTTTTTTTTTTTTTTGGTTTTTGGGTCACACCCGGCGGTGCTCAGGGTTTACTCCTGGCTGTCTGCTCAGAAATAGCTCCTGGCAGGCACGGGGGACCATATGGGACACCGGGATTCGAACCAACTACCTTTGGTCCTGGATTGGCTGCTTGCAAGGCAAACACCGCTGTGCTATCTCTCCAGGCCCAATGATGAGCATATTTTCATGTGAGACATCTGTTGGTCCTCCTCAAGAAGTATCTATTTATTTCCTCTCCCAGTTTTATGGGATTTATAGGTTTTTTCAGATAAGTATTGTGTGTACTTTGTACATCCTTTATATCAAACAATAAAGCAATACAGCAAAGTGACCAGCTACAAAGTCAATATACAAAATACTTTATAAAGTTGCATCCCTTTTTACAAATAACTTACAGGAGAAAGAGATCAAAGAGTCTCCAATTTAAAATAGTGTCCAAAACTATCAAGTGCCTAGGAATCATCCTAACAAGAGAGGTGAGTGAACTATATCATGAATACTTTTTTTCAAAACACTTAAGAAATTGAAGAAGACTTAAAAAAAAGGAAAAACATTTCATTGGAAGAAACAATATTATCAAAATGATCATCTTTACCTAAACTATTATATAGATTTAATGCAATCTCCACCCAAATTTAGATAACATTTTTAAGGAGTTAAAACAATCAATTATAAAAATTTGTGAGGAAACATAAGACCTTTAATAGCCAAATCATATGAAAAAAAGAGAAACTAGGAGACATCTCATTATGTAACTTGAAGCTCAACTACTAAAACATAGTGATTACAAAAGCATGGTATTAAATCAAAGACAGACTTTCAAATCAATGAGTCAGAATATAATATCCACTGACAAATCCCCAAGTACATGAGCTAAGTATATGAGCTCATTGAAAAATGAGCCAAGAATTTGAAATGTAGTAATGACACTTTCTTCAACAAATGGTGTTGAAACAAGTGAATAATCACATATAAGAAATTTAAGATTGATACATATGTCACACCTTACACAAAATTCAATTTCTAGTGTATCAAATATCTTGAAATTAGACCTATATCCACAAAATTTATTGAGAAAAAACAGAACACTCCAATACTTAGGCCTCAAAGATGACTTTGATGATAGAATGTCAATGGCAAGGGCTATAGCATCAAATCTGAATGAATAGAATGGTACATCATGCTAAAAACTTTTCCGTATGACAAAATAAATAGGGGCTAAAATTAGAAGAAAGCTATTTAACAGGAGAAAAGATTTGCACTCAACACATCTGAACATACATTTTTAATTTATTTATTTATTTTTGGATTTGGGGGCACACCTGGCAGCTCTCAGGGTTTACTCCTGGCTCTGTGCTCCAATATCTCTCCTGGCAGGCTCAGGGGACCATATAGGATGCCAGGCATCAAACCTAGGTTTGTCCTAGGTCTGCTGCATGCAAGGCAAATGCTTTACTGCGTGCTATCTTTCTGGCCCCGAACATATATTTTTAAAGAAGACACACCTGTCATTATGACTAATTTTAAATTTTCAAGAAAGAACTAGATGTATTATTAGTTTAATATGAATCTTCAGAATATTTCAAAATATGGGAACATCTAAGAGTTGTTTTCATTTAACCTTTTAATTGTATGCTATTATGAGAGAATAATACCAGGGAATATTGTCAAAGAATAGGAGAGTCTGATATGCTCAGGATCAAACCCATTCCTGCACAACATGTATTCTATCACTTAAGCCACAGTTCATAATTGTCATTTTTAATTCCAAAATCTTTGAAAGACTAATGATTTATTCCTCCTCTTAGCTTTCACAAACTATTGCAGTCAGTTCTAAACATGCTAATTAAGGCAAAATGGCAGAAATATAATTACAACTTCTTTTATAAAACTTTAGTGTCAGAAGGGTGCAACTTATTTTAGCAACTGTCTCCATCACTGTTACTCATTTTACCCCCACTGGCTAGGAGAATTGTGCAAAACTGTATTCAAATGCACATTCAAGTTTTGTTAGAATTTATTCATTTTCTAAACTTGTCATTATTTATTATTAAAATCTTATTTTGTTGTATCAAGAGCTATTGTATAGCAAGTAGGTCACTCCCCTTGCATGTGGCCAACCAAGGTTTCAATTCCACCATGTCACATAGTCCCTGAGTACTGTCAGGTGTGATATCGGAGCTCAAAGCCAGGAGAAATCCGAAACAACACTAGGTATGAACACCCCCCCCATCTTATTTTGTTGCTAAAATTTAATGAGAATTAAAATAAAGACTTCTAGTAATAAAAAGTATTAACCAGGGGACAAAAATAATTATTTCATTAACACTTTATTCTAGTTAGTTAATGTCACTAAAACATAATGAACAGAAAAGTACATAGGAAATTAGAACTTATTTGAAGTTCAATTTACAACCTTGTTGCCTTGAAGTTACTTGGAGTTCTTAAACATCAAATTCTTAACAGAGTTGTTATATAGTAAAACATTTACTTTGGTATCTGGTAGACTAATGCCAATGACAGCAAAATTATGGCTTTTTTCTCTAATGGTCAAAAGACTGAAACAAGCTTGCTTTGTTTCTATTAAATATGTTTTCCATTGAATTAAGAGTTAATAAGGAAACACATACCCTGCTTATGGATTGGCAGTATTAACATCATTAAAATGGCAATACTTCCCAAAGCATTACACAGATTTCATACAATTCCTCTAAAGATACCATAACATTCTTCAAAGAAGTGGATCAAACACTTCTGAAATTCATTTGGAACAATAAGCACCCTCGCATAGATAAAGCATTCCTTGGGAAAAGAAATATGGGAGACATTACTCTCCCCAACTTTAAACTGAATTACAAAGCAATAGTTATCAAAACAGCATGGTATTGGAATAAACACAGACCCCCCCAGATCAGTGGAATAGGCTTGAGTACTCAGAGAATGTTCCCCAGACATGCAATCACCTAGTTTTTGATAAAGTAGCAAGAAATCCTAAATGGAGCAAGTAAATTCTCTCAACAGGTGATGTTGGCACTACTGGTTAGCCACTTGCAAAAAAAAGCAAACTCAGACCCCCAGGTAACACCGTGTATGAAGGTAAAATCCAAACGAATTAAAGATATTGATATCTTATCTGAAACTATAAGGTATATAGAACAAAAAGTAGGTATAACATTCCATGACGTTGAGATTGAAGGCATCTTTTTTTTTTTTTTTTTTTTTTTTTTTTTGGTTTTTGGGCCACACCCGTTTGACGCTCAGGGGTTACTCCTGGCTATGTGCTCAGAAATCGCCCCTGGCTTGGCGGGACCATATGGGACGCCGGGGGATCGAACCGCGGTCCTTCCTTGGCTAGCACTTGCAAGGCAGACACCTTACCTCCAGCGCCACCTACCCAGCCCCATGGCATCTTTAAGAAGGAAAACAGCACTCTCCAAACAAGTGGAATCAAAGATAAACAGATGGGACTATATTAAGCTGAGAAGCTTCTGCACCTCAAAGGAAATAGTGCCCAGGATACAAGAGTTACTCACTGAGTGGGAGAAACTATTCACTCAATACCCATCAGATAAGGGACTAATATCCAAAAATATACAAGGCACTGACAGAATTTTACAAGAAAAAAAATCTAATCCCAACAACAAATGGGGAGAAGAAATGAACAGACATTTTGTCAAAGTAGAAATACAAATGGCCAAAAGGCACATGAAAAGATGCTCCACATCACTAATCATCAGGTATATGCAAAACAACTATGAGGTACCATCTCACGCCACTGAGATTGGCGCACATCACAAAGAATGAGAATAAACCGTGCTGGCAGGGATGTGGAGAGAAAGGAACTCTTATTCACTGCTGGTGGGAATGCCCTCTAGTCCAACCTTTATGGAAAGCGATATGGAGACTCCTCCAAAACCTGGAAATTGAGTCCTGGCCTATATGATCCAACTATACCACTTCAAGGGATATACCCTAGGAACACAAAAATATAATACAAAAATCCCTTCCTCACACCTATATTTATTGCTGCACTATTTACAATAGCCAGACTCTGGAAACAACCAAGATGTCCTTCAACAGATGAATGGCTAAAGAAACTATGGTACATATACACAATGGAATATTATGCAGCTGTCAGGAGAGATGAAGTCATAAAATTTTCCTATACATGGATGTACGTGGGATCTATTATGCTGAGTGAAATAAGTCAGAGGGAGAGAGATAGACACAGAATAGTCTCACTCATTTATGATTTTTAAGAAAAATAAAAGTCAGTTTTGCAATAATCCTCAGAGACCAAGAGAGGAGGGCTGGAAAGGTTCACCACAAAGAGTGGTAAGTGCAGTTAGAGAAATAATTACACTGAGAACTATCATAACCATGTGAATGAATGAGGGAAGTGAAATGCTTGTCTAGAGTACAGGTGTGGGTGGGGTGGGGAGGAGTGAGATTTGGGACATTGGTGGTGAGAATGTTGCACCGGTGAAGGGTGGGTGTTCTTTACATGACTGAAACCCAAGTACAATCATATTTGTAATTATGGTGTTTAAAAAAATATATTAATATAAAAGAATTAATAAGAATCAATTTACCATAAAGGAATACATATTAATCATCATTTCGATTGTGCTGTACTTTGCTCCTCAATTTTATAATTTTTTTTTTATTTTGGTGCCACACCTGATGACATGGATTACTGTTGGGAATGCGCTAAGAAATGTCTCCTGGCTTGGGAGATATGGGATGCAGGGGGATCAAACTGCGATCTGTCCTGTGTCAGCCATGTGTAAGGCAAATGCCCTACTGCTGCACCCCTAATTTTATAATATTTTAAGCATAACTTTTCATTAAAATTTAACAACTTTAAAGATTTAGCCAACTGTATACTAAGTAGATTCAATCAACACTTAAAAAGATGATATCCTTTTCTGGTAGATTACAAAACTAATAGACATTTTGTGATTGGTAAATGATTTCTAATATATGCATGATAGATAACAGTTTGAAGAAATAGAGTTGGCATAGACTTTGAACCTGGGGTTTTCTCCATTATTAAAGAAACTGGCTAAGTATTCATTTCTACCACTAATCTAAACTAAGAAGTCCACAAGTATAGGCCATATGCTAAATGAGAGACCAAATTATTTTGACTTCTGCAGAAAAGAAATATCTTAATTTAGTCTCACCCAAATATGTTTCCTTACTAAAAATGGAATTTTAGAGCTCAGTTTCTAAAATCTTTGACTACCAACAAACGAATTTACAACAGAAAATATATTTTATTTTATTTATTTTTATTTTTTTTATTTTTTATTTTTTTGTGGGTTTTTTGGGTCACACCCGGCAGTGCTCTGGGGTTATTCCTGGCTCCATGCTCAAAAATTGCTCAGGCAGGCACGGGGGACCATATGGGATGCCGGGATTCGAACCAATGTCCTTCTACATGAAAGGCAAACGCCTTACCTCCATGCTATCTCTCCGGCCCCCAGAAAATATATTTTAACTATTTACCTTCCTTTTTATGGCTGTTTTTACTTATTTCCAAAATAGATTTTCCTTATCATCCTTCTACCAAAAATGTTTAAATAAGTTAACTTTCATTACAGAACTCCCACTTAAGAAATCTTTTTAATTGCTTAATTTAAGCACCATGGTTACAAAATTGTTCATTTTTGTTTAGCAGTCATACAATGTACACAGTCCTTGACCAGCATACTCTTCCCGTAACCAATGTCTCCCTTTCACTTCCCCCCAAATCCAAGTCCAATCTTGCTGTAGGGCACACAAGTTGTCTCTCTGTCTCTGTCTCTCTACTTTTTTAACACTGTGGTTCGCACTATTGTTAATGGAAGTATTCTTTGACTGTTAATTTCTCGAGTTTCAGCACTGAGTTCTTGTACAGAGTTCCATCTATCTTTGACCTAGTATACCCTTTTCTATGCTGAATACACTCACTGCTCTTTGTGATGAGCTTTCTACCTTAGGCTGGATCTCCTATAGTTTCAGGGTATCATTATTATACTAGTTCTTGTTTACTTTATATCCTCCAAACGAAAAATATTAATATATTATCATTTTATTATTCTGTTATTATTTTATTTTTCTTTCCCTCTGAATCATTTCACTCTTCCTAATAGTCTCCATTGTGCATCTTGGAGAAAATCTTATGATGTCTTTTCTTTTTTTTTTTTTTTTTTAATTTTTGGCCCACACCTGGTGATGCTCAGAGATTACTCCTTGCTATGCATTCAGAAATTACTCCTGGCTCCGGGGACCATATGGAATACTGGGGATCAAAAACAGGTCCATCCTGGATTAGCCGCTTCCAAGCCACGTCCACACCTTACTTCTGTGCTATAACTCTGACCCCTACATGGCTGCAGAGTATTACATTCTGTAGCTGTACCAGTTTCTTTAGCCACTCATCTGTTGTTGGGTAACAGTTGGATTATTTCCTAATTCTGGCAACAGTAAATATTTATGTGCCTAACATAGGAATGTTATTTTTATTGTGTTTTAGCATTCTGCAGTATATTAATAGGAGTGGTATTGCTTGATCATATGGAAGATCAATTTCTAGATTTTTGAGGACTATACATAATTTTCAGAAAAGACTGGACAAGTTTGCTTTCTCACCAGCATTGAATAAGAGTCCTTTTTCTCCTCACTTCCATGCAAGAATTGGTTGTTCTTCTTTGTTTTTTTGTTGTTGTTGTTGATTTGTTTTGTTTTGTGATATGTGCAGTCTCTGTGGTGTAAAATATCTTGTTTTGATCTACATTTCCATGATGATTAATGATGAGGAGCACTTTTTCATATGCCTTTTAGCCATCTGTATTTCTTCTTTAAGAAATATCTGTTCATTTCTTCTCTCCATTTTCTGGATGGGGTTAGATGTTATTTTCTTGTAAAATTTATTCACTTCCTTGTATACCAAAGATATTAACCCCTTATCTGATGGTATTGGGTGAATTTTTCACCCACTTCCTGGATAGCCTTTGTATTCTACTCACTATTACCTTTGAAGTACATAAGCTTCTGAGTTTAATGTAGTCTCATTGTTTGTGTTTGTTTCCACTTGTTTGCCCAGTGATATTTCATCTCTGAAGATGCCTTTAACTTCAGTGTCATGGAGTGTTCTGTCTACATTTTTCTCTATGTACTATGTGGTTGCAGGTTCAATATCAAGCTCTCTAATCCATTTTTATTTAACCTTTGAGTGTGATAATAAGGATAGGTATGTGTTCATTATTTTGCATGTAGTTGTCCAGCTTTTCCAGCACCACTTGTTGAAGACTCTTTGTTGCATTTTATATTTTTATCAAAAATTATATAAAGTAAAATGGTGGGCTCATCTCTTGAATAAATATATTCTACTGATCTCTTTATTCTCTATTTATTTATTTATTTATTTATTTATTCATTCATTCTCTCTTTATTCCAGTACCATGCTGTTTTAGTGATTACTGCTTTATAATACAGTTAAAATTGGTAAAAGTGAATCCTCCCATCGTTTTTTATTTTTCCAAGGATATATTTAGCTCTTCATGGACATTTATTTCTACATATGGATATCAAAAGCATATGTCATAGATTTTTATAGTGATCGCATTAAATCTGTACAATGCTTTAGGAAATATTGACATTTCAGTGTTAATCCTCTCAAAACTTGAATAGGATATATTTTCATTTTCATGTGCTTAAAGAATTAAGCAGTGTTTTATAGTTTTATATATATAGATTTTACCTCATTAATTTAAATTGACTCAAAGGTACTTGATTTTCATAAGCACAATTTTGAATGGGATTATTTTTTAATATATTTCCTTCATTTTTATTATTTGTGTATCAAAAAGTCATAAATTTCTCATATGAACTTTGTAGACTGCCACCTAACTATACAATTTTACTGTTTTTATAATAATTTTTATAGTCTCTTCAGTATTTTCCAGATACACTATCATGCCATCTGCAAATGAAAATTTCACTTCTTCCTTTTCTATGCGGATGCCCTTGATGTCCTTTTCTTGCTATAGTAATTACTTCAGGTACTATACTGAATAAAAATGGTGAGAGGAGGCATAGAGATTCTCAAAGTAATCTCTGATTGTCCTTTAAATGTCTTAATGTCTGTAGTAACTACCCCTTTTTGTTTTAGATTCTGCTATCATGTTTCTCCCTGTCCTTTTCTTTATGAGATTTTTACTACTTTATCTATCTTATTTACTTTTTCAAAAACCTACTCTTGCTTTCTTTGATCTTGTTATTGTTTTCGATGTGTCCAGTTCATTAATTTCTGCTCTAAGTTTTATTTCCATTGGCTTGATTACTTTTGCCTCATTTTGTTGCTCTTTTTCCAATTTCTTAATCTGTTTCATTAATTTATATATTAGGCCTTGATTAGTAAAAATGTCCATCTTTGTCTCTTTTAACCTTTTTAAGCCCAAAGTTGGTGTTTTCTGATATTAGTGTGGCCACTCCAGCCTGTTTAAAGGAGTTGTTAGCTTGTATGTTTATTCTCCAGACTTTGAATTTTTGTTTGTTTGCCCTGACTATTCAGGTGTGTTTTTTACAGGTAAAAAATGTTGGATTCGATTTTTAAATCATTTTGCTACTTTGTGATTATTAATTGGTGCATTTAGTCCATTGAATTTAAGAGAGGTGATTGGTATGAGATTTAGTGTCATCTTTTTGTAGGAATTTGGTGTGTCTGTTGGTTTTGCCTTGCCTTAAAGTAGACGTGTCAGTGTTTCTTTTAAAGTTGGCTTTGTGTCTGTAAAGTGTCTGAGCTGTTGTTGATCCATTAAGCTGTGTATCTTTCCTTCAAACATGAAAGTAAGTCTGGCTGGTGAAGTAATCTTGAAAAAACATTTATTTAATTAAGTTTTGTCACTGTTTTACACCACTGTCTTGAGAATTGTTTGAGGGTTCTCTTCTTCGAATGTAATTTCTTTTAGATTTTGCTGCCTTTAGTATTCTATCTTTATCTGTAGTATTTGTCATCATTACTCTTATATGCATTAGGATGCTTTTCTTTGTATCTCTTCAGGCATCCAGCATGTGGTTGCATGCACTCTTTAGCTCTGGGAACTTTTGCAATTATGTCCTTGATTGTTGATTTTTCATGAGATTTTCTTCCTGGGCCTCTGAGACTCCAATATTGTTTTTATTGAAGTTACCTCAGACTTCTACAGATACTCCTCACTTAATAACCTACCTGTTTAGCGACCGCTCGCACTTATGACCATCTCTTCGCTGTTATTTTATTTTAAAATCCTATTTCCATCTTGTACACTCTACAGTATAGTACTGTGGTTTTTGGTGCAATAATGTACCTACTTTACTAACTTTATGTTCTGTAATACATTGCAGTACTGTGTGTAAATTACACAACCTATGCAAATTGAAACAAGTGGAAATTTTCAGTTTGATCTTTCTCGTTATTTTACTTATTAGAATACTGTATCATCAAGTACTATGTATATACTGTATACAGTACATGCAGTTCCTCATTTAAGGTCCAATTCGCTTAACGACCAAATGTAACTTGGTCGTACAGGGAGTATCTGTATTTTCATCTGTTAACATTCTTTGAGGACTTTTCCGTTGTCTGGTATTTATTTTAAGGCTCTTTCCCAGCTTCTTTTGTTGTATGGAGTTGTGCAGCTCAATTTCCAAGCCACTGATTCGATTAGCAGCTATTACTCTGTCATTATTTCATTGAGTTGGTGAGTATTTCAGTATTTCATTCCACCCAGCAAGATTTTTAGCCCTGTTATATTAGTTTGAGGTTTTCTCTTTTCTTGTTTCATATCTTTTTTAGTCTTGATTATGACACAGTTTGTTCTGTGCTTTCTTTGACATCTTTGAACGCCCTCCATATTTCTTCGCTAATGTCCTTACCTGAGATATTTTATAGTTGGTTGTTCCTTGTCATGCCATCAGAGATACCATCTTCATTTTTTAAGCATGGTAGAGGTCTGCCTGTTTCCTCATTGTTACGCTTGCAGTCTGGTAATTTTTATCTGTTTTGCAAGGATTCATTGACGCTGTGGTGCTGAGACCATACCTGGCTGTCCTTGAGTGCTGAGCACTGGCAAGAGGCTGAAGCTTTTCTCTGATTCTCCTCCTTCCCCTCACCTATCTGATGTGGAGTCTTGTGTGCTCATTGGAGGCTGAGGACTTTTTCCGGTTCTCTCACTCCCACGGAACCTTAAAGTTTGTAAAACTTTGGCTCTAACTTTTTTTGGTAAAAACACATAGCTTATAAATAAAATGTATCTTAAAAGTTGCAAGAATGAACACAATTTGTTAGAATAACAAATCTAGCTTTGAATTGGTCTACAGGACTGCTACATACTTGACAGATGTAACAGATAATATATTTTAAGGAAAAACATCATACTTCTATATGCAAATGTTAATTATTTGTGAGATAATATAGTTTTATATATGGGGCTGGAATAATAGCACAGCAGCAGGATGTATGCACCTAACCCCGGTTCAATTCCCTGAATACATATGATACTCCAAACTTTCCAGGGGTAATTTCTGAGCACAGAGCCAAATGTAACCCCTGAGCACCGACTGTGGTCCAAAAACAATAGCAAGTTTTATATTATTTTATTTTCATAGAAATCCTTTTTCCTTCATATATCCTTTTCTAAATTTAATTGTTAATAAAAATATTAATGAATTTCTTTTGATTAACTTGTATGGTTTTATGTTCACCCTTTATCTTTGCTATTAGACTCATGTAAAAATAAATACTAGTGGAAAAGAGAGAGATTTTTAGCATTTTCTGAAAAGAGCAGCAGTACACAGAGACTAAAATGTAATTCTCATAATTGTTTGACAAGTCTCAGTATAGTGTTCAGCATACTGTAATCTAAGACTCATGGTTAGTCAGTTACAAATAGCAGGTGATTTATTTATTTGTTCCTGCTTTATAACATATAATTTTATTCTATCATGAATGGAATCTTGGAAAAAGGATTATTGACAGATTGTGCCAAAACAGTGGATTCAACAAGTTAACATATACCTTGTATTTCTCTCTTTAAAGCTTTGGTGAAGAAAAACTAAATATGTTTTTCACATAAATATTTAAAATGGGTGTAATAATATATAGAAAATTCTATAAATTTGTTTTGATACAGATGATAAAATATAACAGTGCCAGAAACATAGTAACCACCGCTAATGTACTCTTTTAAAATTATGGGTGATTAAAGCTGAAATCAGTCTTGTGATTCAATGGTATCTTAATGTCTGTTGCAAGATAAATCCATATTTCACTTTGAAAATAATCCTGCTTTTGAAAAAAGCATTATTTAAAGATAATTAATTATTGTATAGACTATAAAACAGAATGTGATATAAAATATTTAGCATTGATTTGAGCTACTTGATAAAGAAATCTTTTTACTAAGATTTGAACATATTTTTATAATTACTTTATTAAGGAATTTATGTCATAGATTCTAAAATAAATACAGCACTGTAATCTCACCTACCCTCCTTATAATCATGACTCATATTATCATTAATGGGATTTCAGAAATATCTTGTGACTTACATATTTTCAAGTTGTTAATTTTTCTCCAAAGTAGCTTTAATTTTTCTCACTTAATTTATAAGTAAATCCTTTAGATTTTAATGACATAGGATGAGTTCTATCTATTATATAAGCATATGGGATAAAAGGACTAAATTTACCAGATTTATTTTTTGTTGGGCTTTTATTTGTTTTTATTTTTATTTTTTGGGGGGACATTCAGGGGCTACTCCTGACTATGTGCTCAGAAATCGCTCCTGGCTTGGGGGGCCATATGGGATGCCGGGAGATCAAACCAAGGTCTGTCCTAGGCTATCACGTGCAAGACACACACCTTACGCCCTGCATCACTGCTCTGGCCCCCAGATATGTTTTTAGTTGAACCACAAAAGAAGCAGAACAACATAATTCAAGAAATTGTTTCTGTTTCTTTATTTGCTAATTCCCACTCTAGAAAAGACTGTTTTTTTCTTAAATATATCTCTTTTTCTCTCCCCTAAAATCTTTCTTAAAAAATCCTATAAAGAACATCTTGTTTTGCTGGGTGTGGTCAAAAATGTCTTGTTTCATGATTTAAAAAAATAAAGAGGCTCCAGAACCAGAAAGGTCAGGTTCTGAAAGCTAGCTCTTGCCAGGCATGGGGTTTGGGGAGGCTCCAGGCTGAAGGTCTTCTTCCTAACTTGGGGGGTGCTGGGAGGCTTGGCAGGCCCCCAGCCATACCCCTCTTTCTCCCCAGGACTCCAGGCCTTCCCTGGGTGACAGCCCAGGTGGCCAGAAGGTGAGTGCTAGATGGACTCTATAGGGGTCCTCAGAATTTCCCCCCTCCCTATACTAGGTGAGAGGGGCATGGGAGGAGGGCGGGCAGTTCCTTTTTTGGTTCTGGAGGCTAGCTCTTGCCAGGCATGGGGTTTGGGAAGGCCCCAGGCCATAGGCCTTCTCCCTAGCTTGTGGGATGCTGGGAGGCTTGGAAGGCCCCCAGCCATCCCCCTCTTTTCCCCCTGGAATCCAGGCCTTCCCTGGGTGCCAGCCCAGGCTGCCAGGAGTGGGTGCCAGGTGGACTCTATAGAGGTTCTCAGGCTTTACCCTTCTCCCTACACTAAAGGGGAGAGGCACGTGGACGAGGGAGGGCAGATGTTGCACTTGGTTGTGTTTAGCAGACACTGGCAATTGGTCTCCATTTTAAAAAACATGCGGGGGCTAGCACCCCCGCGCATACAATATATATTGATAGTATTCTATGCATATATTTTACATATGCATAATATCCATCTTGTATTGTTCCCTTGACACTGCTCTACAATGCTCATTTCTAGTCCTTTACTGCCTCAGTCCCAATCATTATTTCCCCCATAAACCCTTTTTACCCTCAATACCATATAGGTCAAATAGAGACCAAAGTTGTTCACTGAATTTAACACCCCACCCAACTATTTCAAAATTTCTCCTCTATGTATTTGTTTTGCCTGTCCTTCTCTTTGTTATCTGTTTAATAAGGAAGTCTGTAGAAGTGTCCCTTCATTTAAAGTTTATGTTAGAACCAAGTCAAGGGGATTGTTGGACTTGTTCTAGCATCCCCATAGGTACCAATCAGGTCATGTGGCATTGTTCTTCCTTTGCATAGGCACATTAAAATGGGAAATTACTATATATACAAACACGTTCTTATCTAATTGAGATGGGAACACACAAATCTTGTAATGCAGTGTGACCTTACACCCTGGACATTGTCATAATGACTTGGCTTAGGCCTCAGAAGAACAGACATTGTCCATTTACCCCTGAACCAGGGAGGCCATCTACAAAACAATCACAGTTGTGTACTACATCACCTGAGAGCAATCCTCTACCAGGGAAGACCCTACCACTGTTCTGGCATAGATCTACTCAACAGAGAGGTCCCCTAACACCCAGAAGATTTAACAATAACAATGACCTGCTCTCAGGACCTAGCTCTCTGCATCACCCTCTAAGTGTGATGTGAAACTAAAGGAAGCTCCACATCATCCTGACTTTAATGTAGGATATGGGCATATTCCAGGATTCTTGGCTACAGAAACCTGACACCAACAACAGTGACTGTGTAAGAAAAAGTGTATTGGCGCTACAGACAATGACTTAGGTTAGACAATCTCGTATGCCTGGAGCCTAGAGTTGGTCTTTTTGTTTTTTGTTTTTTGTTTTTTGGGCCACACTCGGTGATGCTCAGGGGTTACTCCTGGCTATGCGCTCAGAAGTCGCGCCTGGCTTGGGGGACCATATGGGACACCGGGGGATCGAACCATGGTCCATCCAAGGCTAGCGCAGGCAAGGCAGGCACCTTACCTCTAGCACCACCGCCCGGCCCTAGAGTTGGTCTTATAACTGAAAACTTCAGGAGTAAGGCCTCCTTGTATCTAGGCCAAGGCTTTTCCTTTCCATGTCCCCTATATTTTGCTGGGCCTATGCAAACAACTGCCACTCTAACACCTTCTTTGCTGTGCTCCTTTGACTCATCCTTAATGTATTATGATCAGCTGTGTCAAGAATACTATAGCCTTTAATGTAAAGGAGATACATAAATTTTGTGACACTAGATTGCTTTGTGTAATGCTAAGAAATGCTATAATGTACTACAATCTGGTGACTTGAGGGACAAAGTAATTGTGCATGTGTTTTGTTTTCTTTTTCTTAATATTTTTTGGCTGAAAATGAGAATTCTGTTGATGGGTGATTGTCTTCCACTGTAACTTCACCTTGTCCTCTCTTTGTATCTTTTTCTTCATAATAAAATAAAGAAACAGGCTCAAAAATACTGAGATAAGATATTTGTTATTTAAACATCTTATAGTGTAAATTTACTTATTAGAGAACACGTAGGAAAAATAATAATCGAATTTATATGCTTTTATAATAATTAATTATCCCAAGAATATATTATATTTTTATTTTGCTGCAATAAAAACAAAATTCCTCATTGTTTTGAAATTATGAATAAAGTCCTCTTACAAATGGTTTTGAATTGTCTAATACCAATATCACCATCTACATTGATGAAATGTGTTGATGATAAAATTGAATGTAAGCTAATGACTAACAAATCAATTTTAATATCTAATATTAATTTAATTGAAGAAAGGAAAATAAAGCTGGTAAAGGTACCTCAATCAATAATATCTTATCATAGGAAAGTTTTTCAAGAGAAATAACTATAATTAAAAGAACTAAATTTCACAGTGTAGCCAGACAATTTTAGAGTACCACACAAATTCTTCCTATTTTTTCCTCCCAGGTTACAGAGGAGAAATCTTTCTCTATTTCTATGAAAGCAGACTATGTGAATGTATTTCAGAAATGTCCATCTGATATGATCATTTAGTCTGCATAAGAGAGTAATACCGTTAAGATTCAACATGAATACCATACACTGTAGGGTAAGAGGCAACTAAGAATCTTCTAAATCTTTGGGAAGCCTCCTCAAATCTGTGCTGTAGGCACAACTCATCTCATAAATTGTGAAGGGTAGAAGTTCAGTAGAGAGGATAAGAATAGTCTCGCTCATCTATGGGTTTTAAGAAAAATAAAAGTCATTTTTGCAACAATCCTCAGAGACAAAGAGAGGAGGGATGGAACTTTCAGCTCACTTCATGAAGCTCACCACAAAGAGTGCTGAGTGCAGTTATAGAAATAACTACACTGAGAACTACCATAACCATGTGAATGAATGAGGGAACTGGAAAGCCTGTCTAGAGTACAGGTGGGGGTGGGGTGGGATGGAGGGAGATTTGGGACATTGGTGGTGGGAATGTTGCTCTGGTGAAGGCAGATGTTCTTTACATGACTGAAACCTAATAACAATCATATTTTAATCAAGATGTTTAAATAAAGATATTATATTAAAAAAGAATAAACTCTAAAATTTTTCTCTGTCAAGTAACCCTCTTTTTCAAAGCATTCAAATACTTAAACTAAATATTCAAACTCTGATTTGAGGTCACTTGTGTATAATCTGATATTATCATATGTATTTGCTAAAAAAAACATACTGTCCACTGATATTCACTATATGCTACTTAGAAGTTCCTAAGAAGAATTCCCACTTTGGGTTCCGAAGAGATAGCATGGAAGTAGGACGTTTGCCTTGCATGCAGAAGGATGGTGGTTTGAATCCCAGCATCCCATATGGTCCCCCGAGCCTGCCAGGAGAGATTTCTGAGCGTAGAGCCCTGAGCATTGCCGGATGTGACCCAAGGGGGAAATAAAGAAAGAATTTCTACTTTAAGAGTAGGAATCAAGGGGGCCGGGCGGTGGCGCTAAAGGTAAAGTTCCTGCCTTACCTATGCTAGCCTTGGACGGACCGTGGTTCGATCCCCCTGCGTCCCATATGGTCCCCCAAGCCAGGAGCAACTTCTGAGCACATAGCCAGGAGTAACCCCTGAGCGTTACCGGGTGTGGCCCAAAAAACCCAAAAAAAAAAAAAAAAAAAAAAAAGAGTAGGAATCAAAGTCATCTTCTGATATTTTGTAAATGAGGTCATGCAAAGATGAGATCATGCAAACATATTCTTCAAATTATGCTAAAAGAAAAAGAATGTAGATATATAAATAAGGGTAAAAATACAACATGGTTAGCAACAACTAGTATTTTTTACAACTAATGACATATTAAAACGTAATACATGGGAAATGGATTTAAGTATGAAATAAAAAATCTTCCAGATATAAAAATATATAAAAAATTAAAAAAATCTCCTAGACTCCAAAACTGATTATACTTCCCTTCTGATCTGATTGTTCATTTAGGTTATCAGTAGAGCTATGAAATGTATATATCAAGCAAGAGTCCTCAATTTCATTTACATACTGAAGCAGAATCTTATGGTTTTGTAGTTAATGATTCCTAATAGCAAAGCAAAACTACTCTGGGTCTACTGAAAGCAGCTGGGTTATTGGAAGAAACATCAGTTCTTCTTCCCATTCATGGAAATGGAGTAAGTGACTAAAAATAAATAAAGTGATTGAGTTCAGGATGGAATTTCAGAAGCTAAATTTGATACTCAGATAACAAGTTTTCACGTGAGGAGAACACTATCAACCACCTACTTGGACCAAGGTGGCCAGTTGTCCAAATATAAGTTCATTTTAGTCAATATTATCAAAGATAGAAGCTCCTACAATATTATTTTTAAATTCTATGGAAGTTATATATCCAAATATGGAATAATTTCTGTGTAAAATTAGATCCAACAACTCCAGTGCCATTCTATTATCTAATAATAAATCAATAATATCTGCAATGTTTTCCACCAAGATGCTTTCATCATGACATTCTACACTAAGAGCAGCATTTTATTTTAGCAAACACAGAATTTTAAAACAAAAAACCTTTTCAAAAATTGTTAGAAAAGGTAATGAAAATATAAAAATAATTCTACTTTTGAAGCATTACTAACCTTCTGTTCCAATAGAAATATGTTTGTAGGGATTGCTGTAAAAGCCTTGTAGCTTGACTTGGTCTTGTACTGCTGAAATAGGTAACCAGAAAGTAAGAGTGGAGATGAAAAGGAGAAAGAATACAACATGATTTTTAACTAGTTCTACCAAGTTAAATGATGTCATTAAATGGAGAAGAGTTTTTATACTTAAACAACTTATTTTTTAAAATGTTAGCTTGTTATGTTAATATTTTGTTATAATTGAATCAGCAAGAAATATTATAATAAAGTATCAGCCTAGGGATTATATGTACTTACATGCTGTATAGTTTTAGAACTTAAAAACATCCATTTCTAGAGTTTTGATAAATTTTTGTTAATAGCATTTTATCATAAGACAAGTATCATAGGACAATAATCAATCTGCTTGATTCTCAAAAGAAAGTAATTCTTTTCTATAGTAAAAATATAATCATTATATTATTTGTTTGGTTTTTTGGATCATGCCCAGTGGCGCTCAGGAGTTACTCCTGGCTCTGTTCTCAGAAATTGCTCCTAGCTTGAGGGACCATATAGGATACCGGGGATAGAACCAGCATCCGTCCTGGGGTCAGCCACGTGCAAGGCATCCATCCGCCTTACCACTGTGCTACCACTCCGGCCCAAAAATAACAATATTACAAGAGTAAATGATTGATAAATTACAACACATCATTTATAAAAACAAAAATCAGAACACATAAAGCTGAACCAATGCTTAACACATTAAACTAGCCAATCATTAAAATACTTAAAATTTTATTGGAAGAAAATTAGGAGACCACACTCAATCTTAAATTTACTCATTTAAAAAGCCTCACCATGATTTCATGTACCATTCAAATAATAAAATGTAATGAGTTTTAAGTAAAATTCAGAGTAGGTGCTCTCCTTATACAATGTTGATCCAGATTTAACCTCAGCACTACATATTCTACCTCAAGTGTCATATTCTACTTCAAGTGACACAGGAGTAATCCCCGGGAACAAGATAAGGAATAATCCTGAGCACAGTTGGGTATGGTCTCAAAACCAAAACCAGATAAATAAATAAAAACTCAGAATAAAATATTTAGTATATTTTAGGACATATTTGGGGAGATATTCAACTATATTTTATTTGAATAGGGATAATGTACATAATCAAAAGCTGTTTGAGAAGCAAGCTAAGTGTTCAACTATGAATAAAAGGATAAACAAAATGTAATTTTTATATAAGAGAACATTATTTTACTTTTTAAATTAAATGCTGACATTTTATATAAAATGGATTATTATATTAAGTGAAATAAGTTAAACAGATTAAAATTTTTAACTAAATTCATATAGAAAACACGGGATATACTATCCCAAGTAAAGAAGAATTAGAGCAGAGTCTGTGAAATGGGAAAAGAGTCAATGCAAAGTTTCAGGTATAAAAATAAGTCATTGGGATAGAATTTAGCAAGTATCATGAACAATATTATATTATAAAATTGGGAGTTTAGAAAAATATAATTTCCAACTCAATGATAAAGAAAAAGAAAATAGAATTTCCAAGTGAATGAAAACATACATCTCAGTTAGACATATTTATTGTGGAAATAATTTCACAGTATTTAAAAGTGTTAAATATTGTACTATCCATTGAAATGTACATTAAGAATCAACCATACCTCAATTATTTAAATTTTAACTCTTATTTATATTATTCTAGGTTCCAGTTTACTTAAAAGTTTCTATTTCTTCAGGCCAGAGTGATGATGCAGCGGTAGAGCGGCTGACTCAAGACTGACCTGGGTTTGATTCCCGGCATCCCATATGCCCCCCAAGCCAGGAGCAGTTTCTGAGCTCATAGCCAGGAGTAGCCCCTGAGCATCACTGGGTGTGGCCCAAAAATCAAAGGAAAATAAAATTTTCCTATTTCTTCAAATACTCCTGTCTCAGACTCCTGTCTCCAGAAACTCCACATCAACAGAAAATTGGCAAAAAGCCTTAATTATCTTAGTCCCATTGAACAGAGATCAAACGATGTTCAGAAGAAAATATGGTAATACAATAAATCCTTGAGTTTTTTTAGATACTAGGTATTATGACATAAATGTAAAAAATAGAACAAGATTTATTTTTCTCCTTCAAAAAGTACTTTATACCACAATCTATTACTGATGCAATCTATTCTTTTACTACCACAAACTCCACAGACTCATGAGATCACAGAGACTTCAGTAAAGGTGAATAACACAGTATCAGGTTATTTTTTAAAAAATAAAAAGATAACTATCCTGAAGAGTTTCCCTTCCACAATAGTCATCTTCCTCTAGAAAGCAACTCATTTATGGCTAGAAATGAGTGTTCTCTCATCTCTAGAATTATAAACACACAGCTGACCATACCTAGAAACCTTTAGTCAGAATCTACCTGACTCAACCCAAGTCCATATTAAATTCATATATTTCACATAAAATTCTCCTGAGGGGTGGGATCTGGGGTGATGTCAAAATGTAACAATAAAACCATATATTAGCAGAGAAGATGAGAAAAATAGCAGCTGAGAAAACTTCTCTGGATATAGTCTATAGTTGATTTATCTTCAAGGGTTCCTAATACCCTATATTTATAATATTTAACTTTATTATAATATTTTTCTCCTCCTATAGATTCAGTATGTCTTTCACAGGACTGAAAATGGATTGTTTTTAATACTTAATGTAAAACAAACACACATAGATGTTGGTCAAATACATTTTGACAATATTAGTAAATGTATTTGAAGTTTAAAGTACAATTAAGAGAACATTAAAATTTTAAAATTTGGTTTCATTTACTGTTCTTTTATATTGTTTGTTTTTGTTTGGGGCCAAAACCAGTGGCACTCAGATTTTACTTGTAACTCTGCACTCAGAAATCGCTCCTGGTGGTCTCAGGAGATCACATGGGATGCTGGTTATCAAACCCGGGTCTGTCCCGGGTCAGCAGAGTGCAAGGCAAAATCTTTACCATTGTGCTATCATTCTGTCCCCTATTCACTGTTCTAATCTAGACAAGTCTGGCTATGTAGAGTCCCCTTTTCCCCCTCAAAGGTTATACGGAGGGCACTTCAATATGTTAAGTTTATGATGCCATATTTACTTCAAGATGTGGACTTCAAAGGTTGGAATTCACATTGAACACTGCTTTTGACTTTGGAAAAGACTCTTCTTTGTGGTCAACTGCGCAAACCCCATCAATTAAAATGTAAATTTTCTACAAGGAGTAAAAAATGTATATTTATACATCATTAACCCTGGGTGTGAATTAGTAGTAAAACAATTTATAAGGGCTAGCTGAAGAGAAACAAAATTAGCACAGAGATGGAAATCACAGCAAAATGAGAAAATAAAAGAAAATATCAAATCCCCGATGAGACACCAAAAACTTTATAGGTGAACTATAGTGGAAGACATTGAACTAAAAGAGATTAAAAAGTCTAGTTTCAGCTTTTTTATCATTTAATATGTGCTGACTTAAATATTTACTTATTTGTATTTTACATTTAGAATATGTACATAATACTTTCTGCATCTTCACTGCTATTACCTCTCCAGACACAATTTATTTGCCTGATTTGTTTTAGGAGACTCCTCAGATTTTCTTACTAACATCCATTCTAATCTGCAGCAATAATACAGACAAGATTCAATTATTTTTTATGCTTCTCAAATGCCTTTCATTCCAAATAAAAATAAACCATATAAGTAGCTGAGAAGAAGCCTAGGACCCAGATCCTGGTTATATATCTCACTGATAACCTCAACTTCTTTATTCACTATTTATGTACTGTACCTCATTTGTTCTTTGCACCTGCCAGGCACGCTCTCATGATTTTTCCAGGTTGTTATCTCTTTAGAAACATTATAAACTTAATGTCATTTCCTAAAGGAAACATATCTGGACCACCAAATATAAACTGATGACACCATCCTTTACTCTGCTATACTCTTATTCATATACCATTTATAATTCCAATGCATAAATACTATTAAATAAGAAGTATGCAGAGAGGGAGCAGTACATTTTCATTTTAAAAAATATGAAGGTACTAGAATTTACAATACTATTAATTATACTTTTCATAGACATAGCATTATATCAACATACCCATCACCATAGAGCCCAGCAGTTAGAAACTACAGTTTGTAGTTTCTCTCTCATCCCAAATATATACTTTCTGTGAATAGACATTGTTCATAGTTGTCTGTTGCACTATCCTCCACTGATTTAAAAAATGTGCTCACATTATAAGCACTCAGCAAAATGATTTGTCTGAATCCTGCTGAGTTGCTTTTGCTCATGGAGGTACAATTTATATTGCTCATTTACCAGGTTAGCTTCAGCATGAATAGAGAAAGTCCAAAGAAACTGTTATCACCAAGTTTTACAATGATGTATTTGAAAATGCTGTGATACCCTGAAGGAAGAAGGATTGATAAATAAAATAGTAGCTATAAAATTATATGAAATTGTTGCCACCCACTTAGGGGGGCATGCACCAGACGTGGCTTTTGCCTTCCTGGTGCAGTGTCTAATTTCCCTCCCAAGAATTATTTGCCAAAAGGCCCGTTCAGAGAAGTCAATTACTGACCCTTTGCGTGGATTATTGGCTATAATTCTGTGACATTACATTTTCTCTTTATTTGAATTTTGTCTTTTTCCTACTACAGAAATTCAGCTTTAGATTTTCTACACTCTCAAAGGAATTTCAGTACCAAAAGCAAGCTCCCAAAAGTTCCCTGTTGGCTTAGTACATTTGCAACTCAAAGCTCACCAGCTACCTCTCTTTCTGTCAGCCTTCTCACTCCAAAGGCCAAGTCAAAACACAGCATCTCAAGACAATGGTCTTCTCTCCCTAATTTTGAACCTCAAAGCAAAATGATTTCTGTCTTGGGAACTCTCTCAGTCACTTTGAATACCTGCTTGCAAATAGGTTTGGTCAGTGTAGAATTAGATTATTTCACTAGGTATAATTATTGTATCCCTTTCTTTAGTGTTATTCTCTTTCTATTATCAGATCATAGGAACTGGGTCTTAGCCCCTAGCTAGAATACTATTTCCCTCAGGTTAAGAATATTTGCTATCAGGAGTAAACCAGGATTCCTGCTATCCCTTAATTTACATCAGTAATAACACCTAGAGCCAGAAACCTCTTTGATATGTAAAAATTTAGTCTTGAAACGTTTATGTTTTAATTTGATGTGTTAAATTTAATTTGATTTAATGTTAGAATATTTCTGCTTTGGGGAGTGGCAATGAGTGAGGTTGGTGGATGTCTAAAACTCTCTAACTTCAAAGAAAGCCCTGTGCTTGGATTAGTACCATAATGAAAGGAACAAGACAAATAATAATAATAATAATAATAATAATAATAATAATAATAATAATAATTTATCATTTATATAACAAAGATATTTTTCTGTTACTGTCTAAAACTACAAAATAATCTTAGCAGGTTGAACAAAACTTTACAATAAACTGAGATACAATCTATGTATTACAAGATCAGTTTTAGTTGATTTTGTATATTCAAGTGATGCACCCTCCAAGGAATAACTTATAATACCAAAAAAAAAAAAAAGTAGGCTGATATTTACCTGAACAGAACACAGCAAGAGGCAAGGACAAAATGGTCAGAGACAATATATGTCAGAGAGTGGCTACTTTGCAGTTGTCATATATTTTGTTTGTTATAAAAAATTTTTTTCCTCCTCAAAGAAACATAAAAATCGATAAATTGTAATGATTCCTGACATTTTGATGTTTAGCTAATTTATTCTAGAAGTTATGTTTTGTTTAACTTGAAAATAAAGAAATAAGTTGAAAAATAAAGAGCAGAGTTCCCTTTCTTCAATGTTGGTAGCAATAATAGGGTCTGTACTATTGAATAATTAGAAATGCAACATATTGCAAGTCATAACTAGCTACTATAAGTACAATAATTAAAATCAATCATATAATTCATAATTATGCAAGATTTAATACTTAAAGCTGCTGCAGGCGATAAGTTTCTACAATACTATTTTGCAAAATCAAAAGGATTTAAGGAACACAAAAAGTTGTATTATAACTCAACTTCACATTTATATATCAAATTCTAACCTCCATGCATTTCTTTAACTCCTTCTAGAAAATGGGTATTGTAACCACTGACTTTTTCCTAGCAAAAAAAAAAAAAAGTCTTCCCTATTGCAAAATAAGCATGCATCATGCAACATGCAAAAAATACCTGAGATGTCTTATTTTCAGGGTCTGTTTGCTTGGCCAGTGCACAAGGAGAAATCAATTCGTTGCCTCTTAGAGAGATGGGAGGTGGTGGGGTTGTAACAGATGACCTGTGGTCAAACACTAAGCTTTCAGATTTCCCCAATCTTGAAGGCAAGTTACTACTGTCACAATTTGGGGGTAGTAACAAGGGACCAAACGGGATTGCCTGGGTGGACAGATGAGCACGAGGAAGTGGGAGGGGCTCTAGGCTGCGAAGAGAATCAGAGGAGCTAGCACTAGAGACAGGAGCTATAGATGAAGGAGTTTGTCCCTGGCCTGATAGTGTTCTCATGGATCTATTTATCAGATTTGAAAGAGCTGGGGAAGGATGGAAACTTTTATCTGGAGAGGAGCTCATAACTCCTTGGTTAGTAGGGGACACAGAAGACACTGCCGAGAAGGTTGATGTAGAAGGATACATATAAATATTCTTGGGCTTTTCTGTACATCTAAGCCCACCATCATGTTTGTCCTTTGAAGAAAGTGAAGAAAGGCTCTGTGTAACAGGAGGAAGACCTGCAGTACTTGATATATTGGGTTGCAGGGAGAGAGTTGGATTGTTCTTCCAAGAAGTAGATGACAATGTTTTCTCTACATTCAAAGAACCAGGGCTGATTCCTGTATGTTTTGTGGGAGAAAGGGCAGGCACCTTTGAAAGAGGGTCAAGTTTGGAAAAAAAGGGAAAGTGTAAAGTTTGCTGAGTAAATTCAGGAACCAGAGTTTCTCCTTTATTGGGGGACCCGGCTCTCAGGGAACAACTTGAGAGAGACTTTTTAGGCATGGCTGTGTTTTTTTTTACATCTTGATCAAGAGTAATTGTGGAAGAAGTCAGGGAGTTGAGAGAGAAGGTGGGACACGATGCAGGGGAAGAGGATCTTTGGTGAGAAGGGTTTGATTTGAGAATAGCAGTGAGAAGGGACAGTCGAGAGGGTACTTCAGATTTTAACCCTGACTTGGACAGATTTCCACTAGATGACATTTGGCTACATATAGTTGAAGAAGAACCATGAAAAGAAGTGGTAAATGGTTTGGGGCTTGGAGAGAGTAAGTGCATGACAATACGAACTGGTATGTAGGATGCAGAATTTGACTTCAAAAAAGCACTGGAGGATGGTGGAGAAGAGGTTCTTGAACTTTCTCTGGGACTAAGGACATGCGAGGTCAAAGATTTTGTCATCTTCAGAACTTCAGGTGCTTGTCCAGGTTTTTGATCAGCTGCACTTGGACTGGAAAAGCTAGAACCTGATAACTGAGTAGATTGAGGGAACTGTAATGTTGAAGAAGTGCCCTTTGATGCAAAAAGGGGTGAAGAGTGAGCTGAAGTTTGAAAATATGTAGTTGTTTCTTCCAGCATGGCCCCACTGATATCCAGCTTCCTAGTGTGGAATTCCTCTAGGACAGAGGATCGGTCGAAGGTAACTGGGTGAGGTGGTATTTTCTGATTAGTTGGAGAAACAAAGGAGAAAGCACGTGGTTTACAGGCATGCTGCTCAGTGGTAGTGGGAGAAGTTAACTAGAGGAAAAAGAAATAGACAGATTGTAATAGAACATTATCTGTTAGGTTATCAAGATACTCTTGCCATATATATTATACAAACAGTCCTATTCCTTTACACAAAATTAGGTAATTGAAACCTCTATAAATATGGAAGAAATTCTGTTTAATAATAAGGTACAGTTTTGGATTTGAAATCAAGAAGTAAGTCTTTTAAGTATAATACTCTGTACCTTATTTATCCTCAAGAATGAAAACCAATTTGAAGTTTTGTTTATTAGCATGGTTCCATTTGGAAAGTAATTTATTGACTAAAAGTTATAATTTTAAATCAATCATAAATTGCTATCAATATGACAAAACTCTTGGTGTTTTTTTGCAATATATTTTTATCAACATGACAAAACTCTTATTGGAAAATGTAGTAGATGTAGTAAATTTTCTTCCATTTTAAGAATATAAATCATAAAATAATAGCAATGACTCCAATCTTTGAAAATAATTGCAGTTCAAATGTTAAAAATTCTAAAATCCTTGACTTCTACATATTAACTCAAAACAAGACCCAGAATTTAAGAGCTGTATAAGTCAATATCAACAATTAGAAATTTAGTGGAATAACAAAGTACATAATAGAGGAGTTTAAGATTACAAAATAAAAGGGCCAGAGAGATAGCATGGAGGTAAGCTGTTTGCCTTGCATGCAGAAGGACAGTGGTTCGAATCCTGGCATCCCATATGGTCCCCGAGCCTGCCAGGAGTGATTTCTGAGTGTAGAGCCAGGGTAACCCCTGAGCACTGCCAGGTGTTACCCAAAAATACAAAAAAAATTACAGAATAAAATATTGTCTGTAGTTACTATCCAGAATAAAAATCTAGCAAGTAATTTGGGTTATTAAGTTAGTTTTTGTAGTAAAGGTATCCAGAATACTAAACAAGCACAATCTTTCTGAAACAATTCAGTCCACAAAATGCACCTCAAGCAAAAGCAAAACAAATAACATATTCGTTTTGGACAATCTGTCAGATAACTGAGCATATACACTCTGGTGTTATTCTACAAATTATCCAGTATGTTAAGACAAGTACTCAACTAGTAATCTCTTTCAAACACAATTTTTTTAAATATAGATTTTCCTTCAAATTCTAAATTGAGTCTATTATTCTACAGGATAAAAGAAAATACCAATGTCTAATAACTTGGGGAATATCAGTTAATCAAAATTATGTTACATGTCATGCATGATATGCATAGATGATGTATGTATATCATTAATATATGAACTAATAGAAGGAAAATGTGTACAACTCTATACTAACAAACTTAGAGAATTTTGACAAATGCAGTGAAAGTATTTTTTATTTTGCTTTAAAATATGTTAAAATTACCTAATGCAAATATTTTCATGAATCTTTATAAGTTTGAAACTCATAAATTTAAATAACAACTCAAACTTGTTTCTAGGACATTATAGCCAGAATATTTTTTACTTTTATATATAAATAATTTTGTGTATTTGCAGTACAGAATTCTTGCCATATAAATAATACTTGAACACACTGTCACAATCCACAGTACTGAAAATTTAGAGATCATAGACAATGAAGTATAACTTAATCAAATTGAGAAATAAAATTTATCAGATCTTTCACACAAATTATATTTGGAAACAATTCTGCTCAGTCAGTATTTAGATAATTAATTTATGTAATTAGCCATAAATGGAAGGTCTTTTCTAATTGTTTTCAGTGATTGCTCTTTCCTCAGAGAAGAAACAAAGAAATTAAAACTACTGAGTATCTTTGCATATTATCCTAAAACTGTTTGGCAAAGAATTTTGTAAACAATTAACTTTTTTAGTCCTGTTGTTTCTAAGTAACTTCAATTATGACAAATGTTAATTTATCATAATTATTCTCTAAATTATGATTATGTCACAATTAGAAACAATAGTTCTGAAAGTCCCATTTAGAAGATTTAAAGATGATACCTCTTCATCTCAATTCTAATTACTAAGTATTCTACTATAATGTTATATTTATCTACATAATTCAGAAGTCTTGATATTATTCTAGTTTATACTGAGATTAACATATAGCACCATAGTTTTAGAAGATCATCAGGAATGAGAAGAGTACGTTTTATTCATGGATTCATTATCCTGAGGTCCTCTCATTAATAAGGCTTTTGGAAAGGGGATATTAAATACATGAATAATCTTATGTCAGAAGAATGTACAAGACTGTACAAGGATGCTTAGTCCAGGACTTCCCTAAAGATCCTTTTTACTACCTCTTCCAAGGAAATCTTTCACCAGTGACAATAAACTCCCCTACAGTCTACAAATATCTCCATCACCTCATCCTCCATTAGCAACCATTATGTTGCTTTGTTCAGCTTGTTTACTGAAGTTTTAATACCTTCTCAAGCCTGACCTCTATCTTCATAATTGATTTCTTATACCTTATGTTACTTTGCCTCAAACACCTCTTTCAAGGTCCCTCTTTATTTCCACACCTCTTCTCCTTCTCTTTCCACGCTGCTCCAAATTCATTCTCAAAATACTCTAAAAAATTATTTTAAATTTTGATTTATATTCACAATATGGCATTTACAGAGGGTACTTGCAATGTTCCTTTTTTTTTTTTTTTTTTTTTGGTTTTTGGTTTTTGGGTCACACCCAGCAGTGCTCAGGAGTTACTCTTGGCTCCATGCTCAGAAATTGCTCCTGGCAGGCTCAGGGAACCATATGGGATGGCAGGATTCCAACCAATGAGCTTCTCCATGAAAGGCAAATGCCTTACCTCCATGCTATCTCTCTGGCCCCGCAATGTTCCATTTCAAACAAATAGATTATTTGGGATTTATCTTTGATTTTATGAGTCACTTCATTGTAACTCATTATCATGAATGCTTCCAATTCTAGAGATATTGCAGCAAACTGCAAATGTTCATATTTTTCATAATAAATGGTACTCCGTTGTATTAATTCATCCATTAATTTTTATTCATATCTAATTATATATAATATATTTATTTACATAGATATAATATATTATATAATGTTATATATGACAGTATTATATTATCATATAATCTTATATAAACAATATAAAATCTATAGTAATATATTAAAATACTTTAATAATATATAATAATAATTGGGGCTGGCGCCGTGGCGCTAGAGGTAAGGCATCTGCCTTGCCCACATTTGCCTAGGATGGACCGCAGTTCGATCCTCCTGCACCCCATGTGGTCCCCCAAGCCAGGAGCCATTTCTGAGCACATAGCCAGGAGTAACTTCTGAGCGTCACCGGATGTGGCCCCCAAACCAAAATAGATATATAATAACAATTATACATTACATTATATTAGATAGTATAAATATTATAATGCATTGGTATAGTACAATGGTTCTCAAATAGTGGGGCGCGCCCCCCAGGGTATGTGTGTTTGGCATCGGTAAACTGTCATAACAAGCTAAGCCCCATGTTTATGTCTCTGTATGTCTCTGGAGCTGAGAGTTGCTGTGTCCTGCTTCAAGCCCTGCCTCGAAAATCTATGCATTGCAAAACGTGCTCTTTGTAGCCATTAATCTAGACATCACCTGTTTTAAAAAAATCAACTCAAATTATTTTATAATTTTTGTTTTGCAGGTAAAAATTTTTTTAATAAAGATACTATTTACAGTCGCAAGGGGGACTCGAAAAATGTTTTCTTCTTCCTAGGGGGGCATGACAGAAAATAATTGAGATGCACTTGTATAGTATAAGAAGTAATATATACTACATATTTATTGTACATATGCAGCATATCATATATTACATGATATATAATGCTAGATATTAAAATTTTATATTACTTTAAAAATAATATATACTTTACATACCATATATAATTCTGTATGACATGTGCACTTTATAATATAAAATTATAATAATATATATAAAATACATTGTGTCTATGTTATATATCACAATATATTATATGTACAAAATATAATTATTAATAATGTACATAAATATAAAATTTCCATAATATTATATATAACATAAAATATATAATATGTAATATTATTTTATGCCATGCAATATATATAATTCATATATACAAAATTTTATATATTGCATTATATGTTATATATAGCATATAATATATTAGGATAGAATATTATACATTAGAGAAATGGCTGCATGTGGGGGTTTCCAGGCAGAGTGCTGATTGCTCTACCTGCAGAGTCTCCACCGGGCTGTGCTTCTTCTGAGGAACTGAGCACCGGAAGGGAGCCCTGTCCTACCCTTCTCTGTCTTTCCTGAACTCTGGAAGCTCTCCTCAGAGCCCTGGGATGCGAACCCCAAAGAAACTACATTCGGAAGCTACCCAGCGAGCCAGTGAGTGAGTGAAAAATGGCTGCATGTGGGGGTTTCCAGGCAGAGTGCTGATTGCTCTACCTGCAGAGTCTCCACCCGGCTGTGCTTCTTCTGAGGAAACTGAGCACCGGAAGGGAGCCCTGTCCTACTCTTCTCTGTCTTTCCTGAACTCTGGAAGCTCTCCTCAGAGCCCTGGGAAGCGAACCCCAAAGAAACTACATTCGGGAGCTACCCAGCGAGCCAGTGAGTGAGTGAGAAATGGCTGCATGTGGGGGTTTTCAGGCAGAGTGCTGATTGCTCTACCTGCAGAGTCTCCACCGGGCTGTGCTTCTTCTGAGGAACTGAGCACTGGAAGGGAGCCCTGTCCTACCCTTCTCTGTCTTTCCTGAACTCTGGAAGCTCTCCTCAGAGCCCTGGGAAGCAAACCCCAAAGAAACTACATTCGGAAGCTACCCAGCGAGCCAGTGAGTGAGTGAGAAATGGATGCATGTGGGGGTTTCCAGGCAGAGTGCTGATTGCTCTACCTGCAGAGTCTCCACCGGGCTGTGCTTCTTCTGAGGAACTGAGCACCGGAAGGGAGCCCTGTCCTACCCTTCTCTGTCTTTCCTGAACTCTGGAAGCTCTCCTCAGAGCCCTGGAAAGTGAACCCCAAAGAAACTACATTTGGAAGCTACCCAGCGAACCAGAAACTGAGCACCTGAAGGGAGCCCTGTCCTACTCTTCTCTGTCTTTCCTGAACTCTGGAAGCTCTCCACAGAGCCCTGGGAAGTGAACCCCAAAGAAACTACATCCGGGAGCTACCCAGCGAACCAGTGAGTGAGTAAGAAATGGCTGGATGTGGGGGTTTCCAGGCAGAGTGCTGATTGCTCTACCTACAGAGTCTCCACCCGGCTGTGCTTCTTCTGAGGAAACTGAGCACCGGAAGGGAGCCCTGTCCTACCCTTCTCTGTCTTTCCTGAACTCTGGAAGCTCTCCTCAGAGCCCTGGGAAGCGAACCCCAAAGAAACTACATTTGGAAGCTACCCAGTGAGCCAGTGACTCTCCTCAGAGTCCTGGGAAGTGAACCCCAAAAATACAGCATTCTGAAGCTGCCCAGCGAGCGAGTGAAAACTACACCTGACCAGTGGGGCCCGACTGTGAAAAACTGTGAGTGCTGCCTGTGTGTGTCTCTCTGCTATCCTGTTGCGTGAACCTCCTGAGAGTGGGCTGAAAAGAGGCTCCAGAAGGCACTTAGCTCCACTTCGCTATGCAGCCGTGTGCTCTTTCTAAAAAAAGAACACCATCACAAGAAGAAAAAAACCACACTAAGAACTGTGCTGGATCACAGAAGCAAGAATTTCTCTCCAGACTGTCTTCTCTGCTGCGTGCTTGGGCCTAAGATTTGATCCTGTGTGAGGCTTCATCCACGGAGGACTCCCCTACCTTGAAGGCAAGTTGGCCCATCCAGAAAGGGCGGAGCCAGAGAAGTGCGTTACCTGCATCATATAACCAATGAATACCACCACAACACGTAGAAAAATCCACAATACAAGTGTGACAATGGGGAAACACCGCAGGCCAGCATCAGACATAGAGAATGAAGATGACAATTCTGATGACCAGTTAACGACCAACCAACTAATCAATCTCTCAGATAAGGACTTTAGAGTAGCAATATGGAATATACTCAAAGAACTCAAAGAAACCATGAATAGAATAGAACAGAACACTAATAAGAATCAAGAAAATATGAAGACAGAAATCACAAAACTCCAAACTGAAATAACAGGTCAAATAACAGGCCTGAAAAAATCAGTAAACGAAGTGAATGACAAAATGGATAAGCTCTGGGACAGGGTATCAGAAGCTGAGAATAGACTTGGTGCTGTGGAAGATGAGATACATAACAATTCCATACAACAGGAGAGATTGGAAAAAAAATTAAAACAAATGAACAGACAATGGAAAAATTAGTCAAAGAATGGGAACAGATGAAAATAGAGGTCTATGATAAGATCAACAGAAACAACTTAAGAATCATTGGAGTCCAAGAGACCCAGGAAGAATCAACGGTCAAGAACATCATTAAAGAGAAACTCCCAGCGCTAAAGAATATAGGTGATCAAATCCTGCATGCTCGAAGAGTACCAACCAAAAGAGACCCAAGAAAAACCACCCCAAGACACATCCTAGTCACAATGACAAATCCCACAGATAGAGACAGAATTCTGAAAACAGCAAGATCAAAAGGGGAAATTACATTCAAGCAAGCATCCTTGAGATTTACAGCAGACCTGTCACCAGAAACACTAAATGCCAGAAAGCAGTGATGGGATATTGTGACATATTGTGACATATTGTGAATGCTTCACCTAGAATACTGTACCCAGCAAAACTCACTTTCCGGTTTGACGGAAGAATACATGGTTTCACAGACAAAAAACAGCTCAGAAACTTTACAGACTCAAAACCAGTCTTAAGAGAAAAACTGAAAGACCTAATCTAAGACAAGACTGACCAAAAGACACACCAAATTTCGATATAAAGATGGCATTAAATCCCAGGACAATTCTTTCTCTCAACGTCAATGGACTAAATGCACCAGTTAAGAGACACAGAGTGGCTAAATGGATCAAAAAACTCAATCCAACCTTCTGCTGCCTACAAGAAACGCACCTGAATAGTCAGAACAAACATAGACTCAAAATAAAAGGCTGGAGAAAAGTTATCCAAGCAAACAACACCCATAAAAAAGCTGGAGTGGCCATACTAATATCAGATAATGCAAACTTTATACTCAGGAAGGTTGTAAGGGACAAAGATGGACATTTTATATTAATCAAGGGGTATGTAGAGCAGAAGAAATAACTCTCCTAAACATATATGCACCAAATGAGGGGCCAGCAAAATATTTAAAACAACTGTTGACAAATCTAAAAAACAATATCAATAACAACACAATAATTGTGAGGGACCTCAACACTGCTTTGTCAACACTGGATAGGTCAACCAGACTGAAACCCAACAAGAATATACTAGACCTGAGGAGAGAAATGGAAGAAAGAGGCCTACTGGATATATATAGGACACTCCATCCCCAGAAACCTGGATACACATTCTTCTCCAATGTACATGGGACATTCTCCAGGATAGACTACATGCTGGCACATAAAACATACCTCCATAAGATCAAGAGGATAGAAATTTTGCAGACTACCTTCACTGACCACAAGGTTCTGAAATTATTTGTGAATTCCAAAGGGACTCAGAAGAAAAACTTTAACACCTGGAAATTAAACAGCCTCATACTCAATAACCAGTGGGTCCGAGATGAAATCAAGAAGAAAATCAAAAGGTTCCTGGAAACAAATGACAATAAAGACACAAACTATCAGAACTTATGGGACACAGCAAAAGCAGTACTGAGATGAAAATTTATAGCTTTGCAAGCACACATCAGGAAGGAAGAAGGAGCTTACCTGAGTAGCTTAATGACACAGCTAATAGAACTAGAAAGTACTCAACAAAAGGACCCAAAAATAGGAAGACAGAAGGAAATAAAAAAGCTGAGAGCAGAAATCAACGAAGTGGAAACCCAAAAAACAATCCGAAAGATCAACGAAAGCAGAAGTTGGTTCTTCGAAAAAATAAACAAGATTGATAGACCACTGGCAAACCTAACAAAGAAAGAGAGAGAGAAACTTGATAACTAGTATTAGGAATGAAAAAGGAGAGATCACTACTGATATGACAGAGATTCAAAGGGTAATCAGAAACTACTTTGAAAAACTCTATGCCACTAAAAATGAGAACCTGGAAGAAATGGATAAATTCTTGGACTCTTATAATCTTCCACGGTTGAAAGAAGAGGATGTAGCATATATAAACACCCCCATCACCAATGATGAAATAAAAATGGTAATCAAAAGTCTGCCCAGAAACAAAAGCCCAGGCCCAGATGGATTCACTAATGAATTCTATCAAACTTTCCAAGAGGAACTACTACCAATCCTGGCAAGACTCTTTCATGAAATTGAACAAGTGGAAACACTCCCAAATAGCTTTTATGAAGCCAACATCACCTTGATACCTAAACCAGACAGAGATGCTACAAAAAAAGAAAATTACAGACCAATATCGCTGATGAATGCAGATGCAAAGATCCTCAACAAAATCCTGGCAAATAGGATTCAATACCTCATTAAGAAGATCATCCACTACGATCAAGTAGGTTTCATCCCAGGAATGCAAGGATGGTTTAACATCCGTAAGTCTATCAACATAATACACAACATCAACAACAAGAAAAATAAAAACCACATGATTATATCAATAGATGCAGAGAAAGCATTTGACAAGGTCCAACACCCATTCTTGATCAAAACTCTCAGCAAGATGGGAATGGAAGGAACCTTTCTCAATATAGTTAAGGCCATCTACCACAAGCCAGTGGCAAATATTATCCTCAATGTAGAAAAACTAAAAGCCTTCCCTCTAAATTCTGGCACAAGACAAGGCTGTCCTCTCTCACCACTCCTATTCAACATAGCACTGGAAGTACTTGCTATAGCAATTAGGCAAGAAAAAGATATCAAGGGAATCCAGATAGGAAAGGAAGAAGTCAAGCTCTCACTGTTTGCAGATGACATGATGCTCTACTTAGAAAACCCTAAAGACTCTACCAAAAAACTTCTAGAAACAATAGACTCATATAGCAAGGTGGCAGGCTACAAAATTAACACACAAAAATCAATGGCCTTTCTATACACCAATAGTAATAAGGAAGAAATAGACATTAAGAAAACAACCCCATTCACAATAGTGCCACACAAACTCAAATATCTTGGAATCAACTTGATTAAAAATGTGAAAGACCTATACAAAGAAAACTATAAAACTCTGCTCCAAGAAATAAGAGAGGACACGCGGAAATGGAAACACATACCCTGCTCATGGATTGGCAGGATTAACATCATCAAAATGGCAATACTCCCCAAGGCGTTATACAGATTCAACGCTATCCCTCTAAAGATACCTATGACATTCTTCAAAGAGGTAGATCAGGCACTTTTGAGATTTGTTTGGAACAATAAACACCCTCGAATAGCTAACGCAATCATTGGGAAAAAGAATATGGGAGGAATTACTTTCCCCAACTTTAAACTTTACTACAAAGCAATAGTTATCAAAACAGCATGGTATTGGAATAAGGACAGACCCGCAGATCAGTGGAATAGGCTTGAATACTCAGAAAATGTTCCCCAGACATACAATCACCTAATTTTTGATAAAGGAGCAGGAAATCCTAAATGGAGCAAGGAAAGCCTCTTCAACAAGTGGTGTTGGCACAACTGGCTAGCCACTTGCAAAAAATTGAACTTAGACCCCCAGCTAACATCATGTACGAAGGTAAAATCCAAATGGATTAAAGACCTCGATATCCGACCCCAAACCATAAGATATATAGAACAACACATAGACAAAACTCTCCAGGACATTGAGACTTCAGGCATCTTCAAGAAGGAAACTGCACTCTCCAAGCAAGTGAAAACAGAGATTAACAGATGGGAATATATTAAGTTGAGAAGCTTTTGCACCTCAAGGGAAATAGTTCCCAGGATACAAGAGCCACCCACTGAGTGGGAGAATCTATTCACCCAATACCCATCAGACAAAGGGCTAATCTCCAAAATATACAAGGCACTGACAGAAATTTACAAGAAAAAAAACATCTAATCCCATCAAAAAATGGGGAGAAGAAATGAACAGACACTTTGACAAAGAAGAAATACAAATGGCCAAAAGACACATGAAGAAATGCTCCACATCACTAATCATCAGAGAGATGCAAATCAAAACAACGATGAGATACCACCTCACACCACAGAGAATGGCACACATCACAAAGAATGAGAACAAACAGTGCTGGCGGGGATGTGGAGAGAAAGGAACCCTTATCCACTGCTGGTGGGAATGCCGTCTAGTTCAACCTTTATGGAAAGCAATATGGAGATTCCTCCAAAAACTGGAAATCGAGCTCCCATACGATCCAGCTATACCACTCCTAGGAATATACCCTAAGAACACAAAAATACAATACAAAAATCCCTTCCTTACACCTATATTCATTGCAGCACTATTTACCATAGCAAGACTCTGGAAACAACCAAGATGCCCTTCAACAGACGAATGGCTAAAGAAACTGTGGTACATATACACAATGGAATATTATGCAGCAGTCAGGAGGGATGAAGTCATGAAATTTTCCTATACCTGGATGTACACAAAATCTATTATGCTGAGTGAAATAAGTCAGAGAGAGAGAGAAAAACGCAGAATGGTCTCACTCATCTATGGGTTTTAAGAAAAATGAAAGACATTCTTGCAATAATAAATTTCAGACACAAAAGGGAAAAGAGCTGGAAGTTCCAGCTCACCTCAGGAAGCTCACCACAAAGAGTGATGAGTTTAGTTAGAGAAATAACTACATTTTGAACTGTCCTAATATTGAGAATGTATGAGGGAAATGTAGAGCCTGTTTAGGGTACAGGCGGGGGTTGGATGGGGAGGAGGGAGATTTGGGACTTGGGTGATGGGAATGTTGCACTGGTGATGGGTGGTGTTCCTTTTATGACTGAAACCCAAACACAATCATGTATGTAATCAAGGTGTTTAAATAAAAAAAAATAAAAAGAATCAAGCACACACACACATAAAAAACAAAAACAAAAACAAAAAAAAAAGTTCAAGTCTGTCTTATATGAATACTGGAATAATGTGAGCATAGTAGAATTTAAATTGTTTGGCATGAACCAAATATAATGAGTTTATTTGGGAAAAGTACTTTGAGTGTGATTTTTTTTTCTTTTTTTTTTTTTTGCTAAATTACACTTACTCTTTGGGGGTGGGGGCAAAGATGTGTCTAAGAATTTTTAAAAGACTAAGAAATATAGCCAATGATAGATTCAGGACAAGATCACTCTGGTCATCTTGTTTTGTTCAGTTGGGTTTCATTTCTTTTTACTGCAATTTTAAGAGAAGAGTGGCTGTTAGTTAGATTATACCCTTCCCTTTTCAGGGAAACCCAAAGATAGGAATTATGATATGTGTCATTTTGGAAAAAGGAAACACTTGCTTAGAAACTTGGAGCTGACATTTTAATGCAAGATCCTTTGTTTACAAGGCCATAAAAATTGGGAAAATATTTCCTCTGTGAATGTGAGGAGAATCATCCATTAAACTAATTATACTCATTGATCCTTGATTAAAAATATCATGCTGCGGGGGATGAGGGAGGTTTGGGGCACTAATGATGAGAATGTTACACTGGTGAAGGAGGATGTTCTTTATATGACTGAAACCCAACTACAATCATGTCTGTAATCAAGGTGCTTAAATAAATATATATAAAAATCAAAAAAAAAAGAATATTATACATTATATTTTGTATATTTTCTTTTTTATTTATATCATATGTTTATATAATGTATGTTATGTCATTATATATTATATTTTGTATTGTGTACATATATTTAGCATACAGATTATATGGTCTACTTTATTTTATGTATTTTATGCATTATATAATGAATATACAAAATTTACATATAATTCTATACTATTCTATTCTATATACTATGCTATATGTACTATATACTATTCTTTTCTATATAATATTCTATTCTATATTATAGAATCATATATACCATGTGCCAACATTATATAGTATATACTAAAATGTATATGCCATATGTAACCACTAGGTTGTTTTCAGATTTTGTTTTTTCCATTTGTACTTTAACAAATATAGTAGCTCTCTCTTTATCTAGAGGAGAATATTTCAAGATGCCCAGAAAGGCCTGACACTGAAGACAATACCTGATGCTATATACACTAAGTTTTCCTTATACATACACATTGATACAGTTAAATTTATAAATTATGCACAATAAATAATTGACAGTAAAACAGAACTTCAATAATGCACTATAATAAAACTTATGTGAATATAGCCTTCAAGTACTTTGTTATATGCTATATTTTTCAATAGCAGCTAAACACACAGGTTACAAACCATCAAATATAAAATGAGCATACAGATAAAATTTTAAGTACTTTATAGTATAACAATAATATGGGCCAGAGTGATAGCACAGCGGTAGGGCATTTGCCTGGCACGTGGCTGACCCAGGACAGACTTGGGTTCTATCTCAGGCATCACATATGATTCCCTGAGCCAGGAGTGATTTCTGAGTGCAGAGCCAGGAGTAACCCCTGAATGTCACTGGGTGTGGCCCAAAAAACAAAAATAAAAATAAAAGTAAAGAAATAATATTTATGAATATTAAAACTGTGACCTGCAAAATGCTTTTGCTTTAAGTTTACTGACCAGCTGAGTATAGAACATTGCATGATATGAATGAATCCAGGTTAGTCTACTGGAAGGTACAAAATCACTTCTCAGTAAATTGATGACCATACAACTCACCAACTACTACTCAATCCAGTATCCTGCCTATTGTAGACATAAGTGAATCACAGCCAAGATCAGCCAAATTTGATTTATATCTATGGACATCAACTGAACATAAGTTGTTGACATGAAAATTTTCGAGCTAACAAAATGACAATTGTTAAAATTACTAAAATTTGGGTCCAGAGAGATAGCATGGAGGTAGGGAGTTTGCCTGCATGCAGGACAGTGGTTAGAATCCTGGCATTCCATAAGGTCCCCCAAGCCTGCTAGGAGTGATTTCTGAGCATAGAGACAGGAGGAATCCCTGAGCACTACCAGGTGTGACCCCAAAACCAAAAAAAAAAAAAAAAAGACCTAAAATTTGTCAATTTTGCTAAATATAACCTAATAATGACGAGTTTATAAGACATGTAAATGAGGTCTTAGTAATTCCTTTATTTCCCATAATTATAAGTCCATGTTATTTATCAGTTATATTTGTGGCATACAGTACCCACTCATTATTTACTTACTGCTCTCTAGAGCTACTTTATGAAGATGTATACTCCCATCTTATGTTCTTGGAGCTGGGAGAAACTGCTGCTAGCTAAGAATCTGGCACACATAAAAAGTTTTACAGAGGTAACTAAAGCAAGTAATCAGTTGATTTCAAGTGTATCAAGTAGAAGCTTATCCTGAATGGACATAAACTAATCACATGAGCTCTTTAGAAGAGGATCAAATGAATAAGTCAAAGTAGAAGAAATGTTCTTGCTCTATTGCTGGTGTTAAGAAACAAGCTGTCATATGTGCAGAAATATAGCTCAAGTTCATTCTGTGAACCACAAGCACCACAAGAGAAAATAAAGAAGCAAGCTGCTTTTTTTTCTACAAACTCAAAGAAATAAATTTTCTAATAACCTAAAGAAGCTTAGAAGCAGAGCCTTTCTACTCTGGGCAGCCTAGTAATTTTATTTCAACCTGAGTAAATAATAATGTCCACTGTGGCAAGACATTTGAATTATAGAAATCAGGAGGAAAACACATAGATACTGTTTTAGAATACTGATCTTATGATAATTTGTATACAGCAACAACAACAACAACAACAAAAAAAGAGCTTTTGTCACTAACTGCTTAACAAGTTTTTACCACCTGTTCTTTCACAAAATTAGCTAAAATTAATTAATACAATGATTTAGTTCTTCCAGAATCAAAGAGGTTCGAGATCACTCATTATGTTTCTTGATTTCACCACAGAAACTAGCACTTATAATATCTCTCACTTTTTTAATTCTTTTATCTGTGGTATAGCCTCTATTTTCTCTATCCTAGCATGTTTTCTATTTTTAATGAGTCATTTTTTACATGCATTCTCTTCTTCTGTCCCTTTATATGATGCTTTCTAATTGTATACCCTAATTGAAATGCCAAGGCACTGCATGTCTACCCAGAAATTGATTAACCCAACCTTCACATTTTCATTCAAATATTGTAAACTCTTTCTGATAATCCAAACCATTTTGGGTACCCTTCTTCAAGACATTCACAGTTTCTGAAATCATTTACCTGTTATTATCTATATTTTCAGAATGTTTTGTTGTTAAAATGCCATTGAATATTTACTTAATGTAGTAGATAGGTTCTTAGAATTTTCAACTCAAAAAAAAAAAACTGATGTATAATTTAGGTTTTTCTCAGCAGTGAGTTGATTCACTCATTATCACCCAAGATCATGTTTTCTCATCAATGTTATAATAAAACAATGTTAAACAAAACTAGCTTCACAATGTATTTTAATGTTTATTTCCCTGACATTTAATGGTTGTTAATCATCCCTAAGAAGAAGGGCAGAGCAGGGACATTTTGTCTTCTACCAGGTACCAAAACTGATGTGAATCACATATTCATCCAAAGAAAGAAAAGAAATGGAAATGTATAATTGGGCATATCACTAGAATGTGCTTAATGAGTCAAATCACTTGGTGGCCATGATGGTTTTGAGCCAGAGTATAAACTATGTAGATGGGAGGCCAGGCTCCAACCCTATCAACCCCTCAAGGCTTTCTGGGATAAATAGGAAACACAGAAGTCGAAGTGATCCCTGAGAAGTAGGTATACTAGGTGTAGCCTACAAACCAAACCATAACTGTCATATAGCCTTTTAAATAGAGAGACTAGATATAAATATATAGATGAGATGTAGATACAGGTATCATATAAATATAGATGATTTAAAGAATTAGCAATGCTATATGGATTTTATTTATTCACACATATATAGGAAATACATATATGTATGTATATAGGTAATAAGGCTCTCTAAATATCTAGTTATTCTTATTACATCAAGGTTAACTATATAAGCTCTCCCAGAATGAGTTGACTACTTGATTCATCTCTCACTTGATCAAGGGAGGCTTACTTTATGTGCTCTGCCTACACTTAGAAAGTTGGCTGAAGATTATTTGCAGTCTCCTTCCTGGCAACTTAATATAAACATGTCACTTTTCATGGAAAGCATGTCTTCCCAGAAGTTATTAGGATGGAATATGGAAGCATAATATCTCAAATATTTTTCCAAGATGTTAATCTCTCCATTCATGAAGCCTAAAGCTATGAATAATTTTTTATTAAGGAAAGAACAAGAAAAACATAATGCAACAGTTCTATTGGATCACTGGATCATATGATCATGTGAAAGAATCTTTTCATCCATAGACATTTATAACTATCTACAGTATTCCATTATTGGATTCTGTTGCAAGTCAGCCCCTGAAGAGGTTGACTGATGGAGGGATGGAGGATGAGGCCTTTCTCCTCCAGCTCGGACCAGACGTTTGTTACCCTGTTCAGTCGGCAGTTCTGAGGTGAATGCAGTGGGAAGAAAGCCAACAGGCAGTCAGGCTTCCGAAGAAAACAGCTCTTTATTCCGTGAAGAGGAGGAAGCCAAAAGGCCTAAGAATAGGTCCAGGACAAAAAGCCTCTGCCTTCCACAGACCCTTGTTTTTATGCCCCAGAATCAGGTACCACCCAATTGTGGGATTAGGTATCACCCAATTGTGGGAGCAGAATCAGGTACCACACTAGGGTGGGAGCAGAATGCCAGGTCAAACCCTAGGGTAGGGCACAATCACCGATCGGGGTAGGATCAGTAACATAATAATCCCATTAAAATGTTTACAAACACAACAGATTCAAGGAGGGAAATTAGAATATGAAATTATCTTTTGCCATCACAGGGCTCAGAAATATACCTAAATAAATTAAGGCTATTGTAGTTAAATGTGTTGCTGTTTTTGGAGTAAGTCAGGACCATGGCAGTAGTAATGCCTTTCTTGGAGGAATTTGTCTCTGTTCTTTTTCTATTTCTTAATAACTTTGCTTTCTGTCATTCCGAAACAAATGTATTATGAGCAATTATGTCAACAATGTAATACATTTTCTTTAAATAAATAATTTCAGTTAAAAAATTGAGGCCTAGGTAAGAAAGTTTTTCATTCAAATAGGATAATAAATATAATCCCTTGCCCACAGATCCATGAATTGTGGCTAATCTTCATTTGACTCTAGCCAGATCTTTTTATTTTGATTTCCACGTCATCTTCCTAGATCTTACATGAAAGGTACATTTAAACAAAAATAGAATTTCTTTATATATATATATATATATATATATATATATATATATATATATATATATATATATATTATGCCCCACATATACTACCATTTCTTTTTGGGGGGGAGGTTGAGCCACACCCAGTGACTCTCAGGGGTTACTCCTGGCTATGGGCTCAAAAATCACTCCTGGCTTGGGGGTCCTTATAAGATGCCAAGGTATTGAACCTTGGTTCATCCTAGGTTAGCGTGTGCTAGGCAAACACCCTAAAGTTTGCACCACCTCTCTGTCCCCTGCCATTTCAAACTTTTATAAAATACATTTAATTATTTGATAACAACCTACTAGGTAAGGCACTGTTCTAAGTCCTGTACACATATGTACACTATTAAAGAAAGTTATTATCATCACTCCCTTTTGGGTTTATAATAACATAGAACTTGTCCAGATGAGATGTACAAAATTTTATTTCTCATTTTTGCTTTCTTATATGATTCCTCCAACAAATGACTGTCATTTCCATTTATTCTATCATTTACCAACTTCCCACTCACATTATACATTGAGATCACTTCATTTTTTTTCTTTTTTTAACTTTTTTTTCTTTATTTAAACATCTTGATTACAAATATGATTGTGATTAGGTTTCAGTCTCCTAATATCAAGATTTAATTAGGTCACAAAGATTCTGTTTAACTTTAATTTAATTTTAATGTAATTTCTTTGTTAATTTAGAGTATTACATTTTATTATATTTTAAATGTTATCATTACCTTATTTTAAAGTCATAGCCAAATGTGCTGGTTACTCATCACTGTGCTCAGGGACTATTTCTAGTGTTTTGTAGGAACCTCAATGTGGTATTAGGGGTTGAAACTCAATTGGGCCATGGAACCAGCAACTTGCCCACTGTATTATCACCTTGGCCCCAACAATATATTATCTTAGTCAATAAAATATATTTTATTTGACATGTTTACAAACTTCTAGTTTGGTTGAAAGTTCTTTAGCTTTTTCCAATTTTTTTTTGGTCCGTTTCAGTATCCTTCACTGGCTTATATTATTTCCTTGGCTTTCGTGTGCTATAATGCTATTTCATTTTTTCCATGAATAAATGTGTTCAGCCATATCGTCTCAATATATAGGGCCTTGCATGCAGCTGACCCAGAAGTAGCCAGGGTTTGATCACCAAAAAACCCTTATGGTCCCCTGAGTCTGCCAGAAGTGATTTCTGATCACAGAGTCAGGAGTCACCTCCTAAGAGCCACTTGGTGTGTCACAATACCCCATAAATAAATAAATAAATAAATAAATAAATAAATAAATAAATAATATTCACTATTCATTTTCCTCACCTATAATTCTTTTGTTTTAGGCACTGTAACTTACAAAACTGTTAATGGTAGAGTTTCACTATCCACATATTATTAACTTAAAAAATCTAGTTAATTTTAGTCCTTAAGTAACCCATTTCTTTCCAGACTCCAAGCTTTCTCATGTTTTTTTAGATAAATTATTCTTTGCTTTTCCACTGATATTCACCTCTATTTTAATGTTAATTATACCCTAAGTAAGACAATTTTTGGACTTTTACACCAAAATTTAAGAAAGCATTACTCAAAAACATTTCTCTTTTTTTCAAAAATTTACTTTTATAGCTTTATTTTAAATGTTTTTCTAGTGGCTTATTAAATATCACATTCTTTTACTTAAATATAACTTTTATTTAAATATAGAACTTCAAAGAAAATATTTGGGATAAAAATAAATTTTTAAATAATATTTTATTTAAACACCTTGATTATAAACATGATTGTGTTGGGTTTCAGTCATGTAAAGAATACCCCCCATCACTAGTGCAACATTCCCATCACCAATGTCCCAAATCTCCCTCCTCCCCATCCCACCCATGCTTGTACTCTAGAAAGGCTTTCTATTTCCTTCATACATTCTCATTGTTAGGATAGTTCTCAATGTAGTAATTTCTCTAACTAAACTCATCACTCTTTGTGGTGAGCTTCATGAAGTGAGCTGGAAAATCCAGCCCTCCTCTCTTTTATCTTTGAAACTTATTGTGAGAATGTCTTTCATTTTTATTAAAACCCGTAAATGAGTGAGACTATTCTGTGTCTTTCTCTCTCTCTCTCTTACTTATTTCACTCAGCATAATAGATTCCATTTACATCATGTATAGAAAAATTTCATGACTTCATCTCTCCTGATGGCTGCATAATATTCCATTGTGTATATGTACCATAGTTTCTTTAGTCATTCATCTGTTGAAGGGCATATTGGTATAAAATATATTTATTGACTATGCCAAGATTATTTAGTAATTCAATACAGTATATTAAATGTTCAATAAAATACAATAATTAAATGTTTTAAAGGGGATCCAAAATTCTCTTTAAAAAACATACAATGTGCAGAAAAAATATGTATTTTGTAAAAATATAATCATAATAAAAGATGCACTAAAATATCAGAATTATATTAAGGAAAAGTTTTCTTTTCTCTAATAAAACAGATATCATGAAGGACTGGACAAAAAATCAAGAATGTGAATTTTTAAATATTTATTCTTTAAAATATATTTTTCAAACTTCACTGAGGGCAGGACACCAAAATAACTGCTATGCATAAAAAATGAACAAGAGAAAGACTTTGACAAAACTGATTAGTATGGCAGTGAAAGAAATTATTGACTAGTGTCTTAAAAAGTTAACAAACTAAAATAGGACAAAGATGAAGGAGGGAAAATTAATTTTTCTTTAAAAAGACCAGCTCTGGAAAAAGCTCCAAGTTGAATTTGAGTATCAACTAGCCTGGATGAAAATGGAGATGGGGTTGGAAAAGGAAGAAACATTACACATAGAGAAATCAAGTGTGTATACACTTTTTAGTAAATCATGAAAGCTGAAAATGAAAGACACAGATTTAAAAATATAACTTGTATACTAGTTTATGTAAAAGATAGAAGAATAAAAAATGAGGATATGTTATTGCATTATAACTGATAATACTAATGTAGAAACAATTCTTTTTTTTCTCAATAATTTCAAGCAGGGGCCAGAGAGATAGCACGTAGGTAGAGTGTTTTCCTTACATGCAGAAGGATGATGGTTCGAATCCTGACATCCCATATGGTTGCCCAAGCCTGCCAGTAGCAATTTCTGAGCATAGGGCCAGGAGTAACCCGGGAGTGCTGCCAGGTGTGACCCAAAACAAAAAAACAAAAAAATTAATAATAATTTCAAGCAATTTTATTAGTGAGTGGCTTCTGCAATAGATCCTAGAACCAAGTAATTTAGTCACTCATCATGTACGTTTTTGCAAATTAATTATCCCTTTTCCTTATTTTTATTTTTATTACTTCTTTGATTCTTTTCTTCCTATCTCTCTTCAATTCAACCAATGTTACTATTATATCATAAAGCCCATGCTGTCAGGTTTTTTTTTTGTTGTTTGTTTTTTTAAGAAAGGAACCTCAACACACAAGAAATGACGGATGATACTATATAGGGTAGTATAGTGCTCACTACCATATTGCTTAGTACTCTAGGCATGAAAATTATGCTAATCCTAAAATGCTTCAGCCACAATCTAACCCTGAAAGCTTCATTTAACAAAAGTTCACCTCTGCCATTGATGATGTGTCTAAAAATTGGAAAATCTTTCCCACTTGGTGTCTCTGGCCCAATTGTTTTTACTTCTTTTTTCTTTTTTACCCCTCTTTTCTTTTTTTTTTTCTTTCTCTACTTAATCTATATTTTAGCTATTTATCTTTTCTTAATTTAATTCTTTCTTAAGCATTAAGACCCTTGCTAGGAGGATCAGGCCTCCAACAACAACTTATGAATAGATTTCTAATGGCTGTCTATAAGTGGGCATGAGTTTATATACAGTAGACTCCTCTATGTCTGCCCAATCTATATTGTAAACAATCCATGCCTACAGTGAATTAACCTCTCTTTATATCATCCTTCGTTCCCCCTTCAGAACTCTTTCTATCCTCTCACCCCCCCCAATACTAATCTGTTATCCCTTCCTACTTAACCCTCTTTACCCTCACTTCTAAACTCATTAGGTACTGAGACAAACCTCCTGCCCCAATAAGTCATCACCAAGCTCCCAAACTGAAAGGACACACTCTCTTTCCCATATCTCAAGCCCTGGAAAGAAGCTGCAACCACCACTCCTGTTGACTCATTCTATGTGGCCATTCTTCTCACACACCCTAAATGTGATCTGTTGTCTGCTACCAGATTAAGCTCCAGAAGGACCCTCAACTCAAGGACACTACCTGATTCCTTACTGGTGCAAAATATTTCTCAAATTCAATAAGACCCATGATATGGGATTAAAATGTACCCAGATTCTCAGCCCCCAAGAATGTCTCAAAAGACTTAACAGGGTACCTATATTTTTGTATGTTTAATAGTTCAGTATTTATACCATTTAGTGTGTTTATTTACAAAGATAAAGGTAGCCTCCTCCATCTCTTTTTATTGTTTTTTATTTTACTTTATTTAGCAATATATATGTTATGTATGTGTATATATATATTTATATTTATAATTTTACTTGTTTTGGCTCTACTTGATACAAAATGCAAGAAGAAAAAGTCCTGCATGGGATAAAAGCTAAGGTCAAAACCAGGACACAGAGATTGTATAGCCTGTCATTCTTACCCCCAAATGCACCAGCAATATAAAACTGCACTGTTCTCTTTTGTATAGCCACACTAATATAGGAAATCTTATGTATAGAAACAAGATCTTACATACTAGGGATAAGATCCCATAAATTTTATAATACAGGAGCACCTCTCACCCTGAATATTTGTAATGGGACTCAACTTAGACTCCATGTGATCAGACAGCAACCATCCAACACAGAACCCCAGATCCCAACCAAAAAAGCAACACAGTTCTCTGCAAAAGTACCAAAAATCAAACTCCCTCTGGGGAGTTCCTAATACTGCTCTGGCACCAACTTGTGTTAGGTTAATATGACATCCTGATGTCAAGAAAACAACAACAACTTGATCTAAAAGCAGGTTGCCCTACCCTCATCACATAATGGTAAGATGAAATCAGAAGACACTCTGTTCTTGGATCTCTGCAAAAACAAGATCACTAATTATAGAAACTACAACAATCATGACAGAGCAGAACTTCTAGAACCATAAAGAAAGACTCTATCCTAGATTTTTTCCTATTACCTGTGCAAATACCAAGATCTCTAATTACAGAGGACTGATTTTGTCAACCACAAATGAGCAGAACATGTCCTTGGCACCATAAAAAGACCCTTGTAATTTGATCATGGCATTTCCCAGAGTCCGTAGTTGTTCCCATGACAGTATGCTTCAAGAGTGGAGAAACCCTGTTTCTCTAAGGCCAAGGGAATTTTCCTTTCTAATTTCCCCATTACTTACTGTTGCCTATGCCAAAAAGAAAAAAAGACCCACAAAGCCTTGCCACATCAGCTCTCCTTCCATTGATTTTCTTTCTTTCTTGATGTTGATGTTTTATTGTTGTTATTTTTGTTGCTCTTGTGTTTTTTGTCATTGCTTGTTTTGGTTTGTTTTTTATTTTATCTTTTTTTTCTCTTCTTTTAATATAGCTTCTAGATGGACTCCTCTCAGCTTCCTAATTTCCCCAACAGTATCACATAATTTGAATCATCTTGTTCTGCCTCATAAATTGATGGAAAAAAAGGAACAAACAGTCACATGAATATTGAGTGGAAATAAAAATGATCAGAATAAAAACCAAACCCAAAGTCAAAGACAACAGAATCAAGATACCTAACCTAAAACAAGCTATATCCAAAGGGGACTTGTTACACTAAGAGTCCAGGGTTCAATGGGAGTGAGGTATGAGATGCATACTGGGAAAAGGGGTGAAGGAAGGACAACACTGTGGTGGGAATGTCCCTAATTCACTGTCATTATGTACAGTAAAAATATTTGTGAAAAACTTGTAATTCACATTGGTCACAAAATTTTTTTAAAAAAAATTAATTTCAAGCGAATTTATTAGTTAGTGGTTTCTACACAGGGTCCCAGACCCAAGTAATTTAGTCCTACTGATAATTTTTTCATGCCATTTCATTTATTTATTTAGGTTTTTGGGGCCATATACAGTGACACTCAAAGGTTTCTCCTGGGCACCTGCACTCAGAATTCATTTCTGGCAGGCTTGAGGGGACTATATACAAACCCAGGTCTGCTGTGTGGGAAGGCAAATGTCCAACCCAACTATACTATCGCTCCAGCCCCTTTCCAAGCCATTAAAGGAGTGTGAGAGCATCCTCCTAGAGCAGATGTACACAAGCAAATAAGCAGTTTACGATGTCACTAGAGTGAAAAATGTAGTCGCAATTGTGAGATCATATTAGCAGGTAGTAATCAAGCTTTTTATCAAGGACTGGTTCTCCTGGCCTTGTCTCTACAATCTTTGGGGTATTATAATATGCAATCTCATTTTATATTCCACAAATGAAAAACTATCTTTCTTAACCAAGATAATTTTTATAAGTTAAATCTATCAACTGTAAATACATATTCAGTTTTTTCTTAAACTTAAGTTTTCTCTGAGTAACACATTTTCATTAGAGAAGGTTATTTTAATCATGTTTGTAATCATGATGCTTAAATAAGGATATTATAAAAAAAAAGCTTATTTTATTAATTTAAGTAAACAACAAATATTTAAATGTTACATAACTATGTTCCAGGAACTATTCTGTATCTTGTAAATTACTGACAAGAAAAGGAGATAAATACACCTTGATTTGAGTAGGCTGCATGTGAGCAAAATGTAAAATAAACAACAAATAATAAATTTGTGTTAAAATCAAATGACTTTAAGTTTGATGATCTATCTAGAGAAAATGACTTTCTTAGAAATTTAAAAAAAGTTAGAGAGTTGATCATGTGAAATATGTTGAATATGTAAAATATTCTTAGATTAGATGGGGCCAGAGCAGTGGCTCAGCAGTAGGGTGTTTGCCTTGCACGTGGCTCACATCGGATGGACTGAGGTTTGATTCTCCAGCATCCCAAATAGTCCCCCAAGCCAGAAGCAATTTCTGAGCGAATAGCCAGGAGAAACCCCTGAGCATCACTGGTGTGTCCCCCAAAAAAGAATTATTTTCAGTCTATAGCTTTAAAGACAGTCCCTGACACTAGTCTTTCTTTTTGTTTTTGTTTTTCCTCCTGCTACTAACTACAATAAACTCGGAGTATCTTTATAATAATTATAGCTATTATAATTACTGTAAATTAATTCTTGATTTGTATTTGTGAATAACAGCCACATTTTTTGCACTTTATGTTTTATTTCAAAATGATACACTTTACCATTCAAATGAGTTATTATAGGTAATTAACATAGAGATAATTATCAACTCTAGGTAAGAAATCTATTGATAGGGAAACAGTAAATAAACACTCCAAGAACAAGGAATATAACTCAAAGTAGTAGAGCATTCACCAAGCATGAGTACTTGAGTTCAATCCCCATAACCACGTAGGCCTCTGATATTGCTGTTTTTCTCCTCCTACTGCCTAGATCTGTGGCCCCTGTTTTAAATAAATTTAAATATTTAATAAACCAAATATTTAAATACCATTTAAAATAAAAAATGAATAACTTCATAAACTATTTTTATAATTTCTATTTTGCTTGACTTGAGAAATGATAGAGTATATGCCTTGTATGAGCTAACCCCAGTGTCAGGATTAGATCCCTGACACTGATTTCCCTTAATAGGCACCGCTACGCCTATAGGCCTGGCATCCACTCCAATAACATTCTTTCCTTAATTACATCCTTAATGTCCATCACAATACAGATCTTTCTTGAAAGGACAATATCACAACTATCTTCCCTGACTGTATTATCTTCCACAACTACAAATCTTCTATTTAAATGTGTTTTCTGATACAAGAGGAAACTGTTTTAATTTATCACTTTTTACTTATTAAGACTAAATTTAATTATATAATTAAAATATCTCAACAAATAACTGAATAATTTAAGAGGAAATAGAGTTTTTATTCCAGTAGTACTGAATGAGGACACCCCAGTTTCGAGTCTTTAAAAATCAAAAGGTAGTACAGAAATACTAGAAAATGATTTGCATTGAGTAGAAGAAAACCAGTAAAAGCTGCAGGAATATATAATGTGATAACATTAGAAAATGACTCATCTGCTGTTTGAGCCCAGTATCTCCATTATAAATGTTATCCTAAAATTATGCCAAAGTTTGGGGTCAGAGCGGTGGTTGCAAAGCAGTAAGACATCTGCCTTGCGTGGGCTAGCCTAGGACGGACCGTTTTATCCCCTGAGTATCACCATGTGTGGCCCCAAAAACAAAACAAACAAAAAAAAATCACAAAAGTTTTAAAATTCTGATCTTGTAAATCATAAGCAGGACAATCAGTAGAATTCTTCATTGTCAAGAACTTCACACTCGGGGGGCCGGAGAGATAGCAATGGATGGTAGGGTGTTTGCCTTGCATGCAGAAGGAGGGTGGTTTCAAATCCCGGTGGTTCCAATCCCAGTGGTTCGAATCCCGGCATCCCATATGGTCCCCCGAGCCTGCCAGGACCGAATTTCTCGGCGTTAGAGCCAGGGAGTAATCCTGAGCACTGCTGGGTGTTGACCCAAAAACAAACAAACCAACAAAACAAACAAAAACACTTCACACTCACTACTCTCCAAAACATCTGTATTCCTAACATTCTATCCTTGCCTTGTAAAAGTAATCTTAAAACTTTGTTATAAAAAGATAACCAGGGGCCCATGAGGTGGCGCTAGAGGTAAGGTGTCTGCCTTGCAAGATCTAGCCAAGGAAAGACGGTGGTTCGATCCTCTGGCGTCCCATATGGTCCCCCCCAAGCCAGGGGCGATTTCTGAGCGCTTAGCCAGGAGTAAACCCTGAGCATCAAACGGGTGTGCCCCCCCCCAAAAAAAAAAACCAAACCAAAAAAAAAAGATATACCAATAATGAAATACATTAATTTTTTTCTTAAAACACTTCCCCTATCCATCTTCCATTCACACCCAGCCATAAAAATACAGGAAAATACAGGTCTTCTCAACACCTCCTTCCTTTGATCTTTGCAAACCAAGATCTCTAATTACAGAAGATTAACAACAGTGACTGACAGAACTTTTGGAACCACAAAGAAAATACTTTATCCAAGATTTGTCCTAACCATCATATTGAAAAGCATATTAATTATAGAGTACTGGATGGTGATGGATGATGGTGAGATAGATGGAGGGTGACCTTTCTCTGCTGGCCTGGGCCACATGCCTACAACCCTCCTTCTTCTAGCCCTGCAGTCTCAGGGTGGCAGTGAGGAAAATGATTCAAAGGCAGTCAGGTTTCAGGAGACATAAACTTTACTAAGTCCTTGGCCACCATGTGTGGTTCCTAAGCTTTTTAAACATTTTAAGCCTGCTCCATAAGTAGCCCTGCATTCAAACCTGACCCAGCAAACAATCTTGTTGAATACCTTCTAAGCCTCTTGCTGAACCTCTCCTTGAATCTTCTCCCCTCAAGGCTCTTGCTGAATTTCTCCCTGAATCCTCTCCCCTATCCTCCTGGTGAGTCAAACAGAAACCAAAGACCCCTCCCCAGATGTGGGCAATTCTGCCTCTAAAAGTAAGCAAAACAGGAATTGGGAGAGGGGGAGTAAACATATGCCTCTTTCTTTAAAAAAAAAAAAAAAAGCATAGGTTATCCTTTTTTTCCTGGCTTCCTGCCTTTGGCAAAGGAGGGAACCTTAATATTCCCAAAGGTCACAAACTCTAAAGTGAAAATTAACATAAGTGCAAAAACCAAGATTTCTAATTATAGAGGACTGACTTTGACAACAATCTGAGTAGAAAAGTTTCAGTTTCCTCTGGCACCATAAAAAAGACCTTGGGATTGATGAGCAAATGATACATAAAGATGATGATACAGAGCCTGTAGTTGTTCCCATGAGAATATGCTTCAATAATGGAGACACCCTGTACCTCTTAGAATTTCCTTTCTAATTTCCCTAATACTTACTGTGCCTATGCAAACTATCAAACAAAACCTTGCCAACCAACCCCCACCCCTTTTTTTTTATTCTTTCTTTTCTTCTTTTAAATTTATTTTTATAGCTTCTAGACCAGTGGCTCCCGCTGTTTTCCTTCTTTTCTTTTAACAAAACCAAAGAACATAATCATTGTGTTCTGCCTCATCTTTCTAATGACTTCTCTGTAAATTGACGAGGGGAAAAAAAAGTGTATGGTTACCAGGGGCAAAGTAGTCTCATGAGCATTGAGTGGAAATGAAAAAAGATCAGACCTAAATATTCAACCCGAAGTCAATTACAATAGAATCACAGAGACTGAAACTACAAACTACAAACAAGCTATACACCAAAGGAACTTTGTTATAGTAGCAATCCAGGAGGCCAAGGATGGAGATCAGGGGAAAGCATGCTGGGGAACAGGGATGGGGAGATCAACAACTGGAGGTGGGAATTACCCTAATGCACAGTCACTGTGTACCTTAAATATTAACTGTTAGAATACTTAGTAATTCACATTGGTCTCAATAAAAAATTATAAAAAAAATACAGGTCTTGGGGCAGGAGCCAACAGTGGTAGGACATTTTTTTGCCTTGCATGCAACTGACCCAGGACGGACCTGGGTTTGATCCCCAAGTGTCCCCAAGCCAGGAGCGATTTCTGAGAGTATAGCAAGGAGTAACCCCCTGAGCAATCACTGGTTATGACTACCACACACACACACACCACACACACACACACACACACACACACCACACACACACACACACACCAACCCGCCAAAAAATACACGGACTTTTCATATCCCACCATGAATCATCAGCTTTAAAAGAACCATTTCAGAATTGCTGCTGGATTTGGGAGTAGATCCATCTCTCAATTTCACTGAACCAGCGCCCCAGAACTACAGTAGATATTTCCCTTGAGTTCAATGGTGGATAATTATTTTGGCTTTCCACCTTCCTATTTCTCTATTTATCCCTTATAATTCTTTTTTCTGATTTAAAAGTGATCTGTCTAGAAATGAGTAGAGATACTAAACTAATATGCAGATACCCCTTCAGTAATAATATTGCAAATTACAGTGTCTAAAAGAAGAGAGCCAGTGAGAGTGGTAGAAGGAAAATAAAGTGCATTGGTGGCATTGAATAATGTACTTATAAAGGATGTTTTAATCATATAACTTAAAACTCAGTCATAGAAAACTTTGTAACTGGTGGGGGGGAAACAACTGTATTATAAACAACCTTGTAACAAAGGGTTAAATAAAGTAATTTAAAAAAAAATGTAGTCCGCCTGCATTTTCGGTGCAGAATGATGTCTCTCATGAATCTTAATTGCTATTCAGAATATTCACTTCACCATGCACACTAAAAAACTCCCATATTAACCTCCAAGTTGAGGTACTATTCTTGCAAATACACGTTAGCTAAAATTTCTCATATTTTTTCTTTAGTCATATTATCATTATTTTAATATTATGAATTTCTCTTTTTGTACCTAAATATTGCTGAATATTATATATGTAAGTTATATATCAAAATTATATATTCTATGACAATTTATGTCTTTGCAGTCAGCCCAGAATATGATTTATGCAAACATTCACTTTTCTATGGCAATAAGAAAAACTTACCTGCCCAGACTTTTGCTGAGGAGTTGTGCCATGCGGTAATCTCAGAATGTGACGGGGCTTGAAGTTCTACCCCATGACTTTTGGGACATTCAATATCAGAGACCAGACTGGAGGAGATGGCCAGAAAAACTTGGTCTTGGAGATATGGCGCCCTTTTCCATTGAGGAGTTTGTTCACCTTTTCTGTTTGTACCTTCATCTTCCCCTTCAGAATCCACAATAAAGACATATTCAGCTTTGAAGAGGTCACTGTGCTGCATTCCTGAGGTTTTGTTTTGCTTTAAATCCTTTTTCTTCTTGTGAAATGTTTTTACTGATGTCTTCAGAATAATCAGTGCCTCTCGATCTCTCTTTTGTTGGCTCCTCAGCATTTTAATGTCAAGTACTCATTGGAATTAGACTGCAATAAATGTAAAGACATTAAAATCCTTGGCAATGGTTTAATAAATAGTTATTTTCTACATATATATTGAAAGCTTAATCTGCTTATAATCTCCAAGGACACACTCTTTGTATTCATTTAAAGTTTATTTTCTCTAATCTTATATGTAAAATATGAAGAAGCACAATAAGAGATAACAAATAATCCAAAGCAACAAAAACCATGAGAATTTGGTCTAAGATATAAATCCTAAGTAATGGTGGTAAGAAATAGACACTCTGATAGAGAAAGTGGTGTTGAATTTCTATTGCATGAAACTCACAACTTTTAAAATTCTTTTAAATATCAGATTTGCTTAGGAGATGTTGGACATTGGACTGTATACTTTTAATAGTACAATTATTTATTCTAGTCCAAAGACAAACAATTTTAATGTCTACAATAGCAATTAAAAAGTCTGATTTAAATGAATTACATTATTTTTAAAAAGAAAACAAAATAACAACACTTTCATAAGATTTGTGAGTAACTGGGAATTGGTGAAGGAATTTAGTTTTAAATCAAAACAAAATCTGTTATACCCTGCATATGACAGAGGAGAAAGTAAATTCTAATAAAAGTTTCAATAAAGAGGAAGTTTCCTGGGGCGGCACAAGGGGTTCCTGAATACAAAGTGTGAACATCCTATGGTGGTACCTCGGTGCTCAGGCACACGAGGCACCATACTCTGCTTGAATCATGAAAATGGCTGGATAAAACACTTATAACATACCTGTTATCTCTAGATTATGCCTTCTTTTAGGACCTGAAGCACATGACCCAGCCCAGATCACCGAAGCAACAACCGAGACCTACAGATTTTTACCCACAGGGCCCAAGCTATCGAACCCTTTCAACCAAACTAAACATGCCCTTTGCTCTATACCCTCCTCGTCTTTTGTTTTGTTTTGTTTTTCCTATTATCTCTTCTTGTCTCCCTCTTCTTCCCACCTTCTCCTCCTCACTATCATCAACTCATCTATGTCAAATAAATAAATACATTGGTTACCTCCTCTATAGGAAAGGAAAGCTGACATATAGAGTGCCTAGTGGACAAAACTGAAAAGGGTAAACACCTCACTTCACTAACACAATGGTCAGTACTCAACGACACAACAACCTATACATACCCAAAAGTTGATCTATTAGTTTTCCTTTCCTTACATAGTACTATACTTAGTACTAGCATGCCTCTTGCTCTCCACACCTCCCAATAGAGTTAGGAATCCTCCTTAAGGGACAAATCCTAAACCACAAACAAACCCATATCTATACCCTATATAACCCCTCCCCCATATACTATCACCCTCTCCCTCCTCCAGAAATCCGACTATTCCTTCACCCCTCAATTCCAACCCCCGATATCCCCACCACACTATAACTCTTTCACCCTCAGTTCTTAATCCATTAGGCATCAAGGACAGACCTCCTACCCAATGAGCCAGTACCCACTACCCAAGTGAAGAGACACCCACTCAAGCTCTCACCTCGTTCCCTGCAAGAAAATACAACCAACACCCTGACAGACTCATGCAGTGTGGCCCTCCTAATCACCTCTCCTAATGTGGACTGTGGCTTGATACGGAACTAGCTCCAAAGGACCCCCACTGCAAGAACTCTACCCAAGACCTCCCTGCCTGGACCCCACACCCTCACAAGAAAATCTCAAAAGACAATGGGGAAGCCTATACTTCTCATAAGTATAGACCTATATATAGGACCTTATATACCTCTTGTCTTATTTCTCCCCAATATGTACAGTGATCTCCTGTATCACTTTCTCCCTTTTTCTTTGTTTTTTTTTTCTGTTTTTTTCTATTTTATTCTTGTTAGTTTCTTTTGTTTTTTTTTTTTTTGTTTTGTTTTGTTTTCTTTTGTTTTAGTTTTTGTTATTTGATTTGATTTGTTTTTGCTTCTTTTGGGTCACTCCTGGCGGCACTCGAAGGTTGCCTCCTGGCCTCTATGCTTGGAGAACATCCCTGTAGGGCCCGGTGGGACCATAAGGGATGCCGGCTTCTGAGCCAACGTCCTTCTACAGGGAAGGACGGACACCTGGTCTCCATGTTATCTCTCCTAGTCCCACTTTATCCTCCTTTAATTATGTCTTTTATTTAATCTTTTTTTTTTAAAGAAACTTTTTTTCCTTTAGATATGTGTGAACATATATATTCTTAGTTTTTGTTGGGAGTCTGGTTTTCTTTTCTCTCCACCCCCTCAAATCCACCAGCAATATAATGTAGCACCACTTCCTCCTGAAAAGACATATTAAACAAAGGGGAAATTGTACGTATAAAAACAAGCTCTTTTCTAATAGGGAATAAGAACTCATACTTGTTTACCAACACAGGGACATCTCCACCCCTGAATGTATGTCATGTGAAATAATTTAGGCTCCAGGGACTAGACACTGACCGTCCAGCCTTTGACTCCTGGATCCCAGACATAGAAAGGACAGAGTTCTCCACAACAGCTCCAAGAACCAAAATCCCCTCCAGGCGCATTTACAATGCTACTCAGACACCAACATGTGCCCAGTTCTAAATTGATAACCTGACAATGAGGAAATGGGAACAACTTGATATAAGAGCAAGTTGTCCTTCCTCATCAGCTATCGATAAGACAAAATCAGAAAACATGTCACCCTTTGATCTGTGCAAAAGCCAAAATCGCTATATACAGATGACTGGTTGTTGCAACCAAGACTGGACGGTATGCATCCAGGGACCAACAACAGCAACAACAGCAACACAAAACTCTAGCCCAGCTTTTGGTCTATGATCTGTTCAACAAACAAGATCTCCAATTCCAGAGGTCTGACTGAGACAACCGCAACTGAACGGGTCTTCTGAAAACATAATGAAAGACTTTATCCCATGCTCCATCCTAGGAGCATCATAATGGACAAGACCACCAACTACAGAAGATGGATTAAAATGACACTGAAGAAGCATAACTGCTAGAATCACAAAGAAAGACTTCATAAGCTCCATTCCTTGAGCTGCACAGCCACCAAGATCTCTAGATACAGAGGTCTGATTTTACCATCCAGCAGAAATCTTCCATAAACCACGAAAGCAACAAGGGGAGAGTAAATGATCATGCAAGGAGTCTATAGTTAATCCCATGACAGTATACTTCAGGGATGGAGAAACCCGTATATCTCCTAGGTCAAGTGAATTCCCTCTATAATATCCCCAATTGTTACTGTGCCTATGCAGCGGGAAAAGGAAAAGGAAAAAAAAAGCACAAAACAATCATTTTTCCACATATTTATTTATCGATTAATCGATTTTTTGACGTCTTTATTTTTGTGTAGAGATTGAAGTTGATGTCTCCAATATTATTTTATTTTATCTTATCTTTCTCTTTCTTTTTGCACTCAAGCATGATTTGATTTCAGAACCGAGACTATTGTGTGGTGCTTGTCTTTATTGCTCTAGTGCTCACTGGTTATTTAATTTGATATTTCTTTCTGTATTGTTGTGTCGTTTCAATTACCTTTTCCACATCCTCTCTCAAACTGAGGTTGGAAGCCTCTAGAAAGACTCCGCCCATTTTCAGCATATTTGACTTCTTTTTTTTTCCTCTCTTATTTTGTACCCCAATATATTGCTTTTCTTTCCTTCAAACAAAATCACCTACCTCGATTTATCTAGCTCTGCCTCTTAAATAGAGGGGGAAACACGGGAAAGTTCCAGGACCAAACAGATATATGATCACTAATAGTAAGCCAGACAAAGAGGGGTCCACCTACTCTAGCAGCCCGGGGGGTGATGGTGAGGTATATGGGTTGTAGAAAGGGAACTGGGATGGGGGAAGGACATATTTGGTGATGGGTATTCCCCTGATTCAATGTTAATATGTACCTAAAATACTGCTGTGAAAGATATGTAAGCCATTATGAAAAAAATTTGTGTTTTAATCAGAAACTTTCTTTGACTTACATGTATTATTATATTATATTATATTATATTATTATATTATATTAATTATATTATATGTTATGTTATGTTACTATATTATGTGTTAGTTTACCTCATTATGTTAATCAATTTTGTCTCGAATAAATTCTTACAATAAAAATTTCAATAATTATAATTGTTAAAATCAAAGTGAAAATTAAAATTAGAACAAAATACATTCAGAAAAATATTTAAGCCAGTTAGAAATAAAAGTGGAGGAGAAGCTATGGAGAGATGAGTAAAGATGGGAAAAGAAAGGAAAGAGGAAAAAGAGGGGCTCTAAAAAGGTAAATATCTTTCATACAAAATAGATTTCACTGTTTATCTTATTTTGTTTTACCTTATTTTGTATTTATAATTACAAATATTTACAATATTATTTTCTATAAGTAGGAGTTTTGCAAGACCAAAAGAAAATCATTTTGTCAGCCATCAAATTATCTTTTTCTTCATTTTTTCTTTTTCTTTTTCTTTTTTTTTTTTTTTTTGTGGTTTTTGGGTCACACCCGGCAGTGCTCAGGGGTTATTTCTGGCTCCAGGCTCAGAAATTGCTCCTGGCAGGCACAGGGGACCATATGGGGCGCCGGGATTCGAACCGATGACCTCCTGCATGAAAGGCAAACGCCTTACCTCCATGCTATCTCTCCGGCCCCTCTTCATTTTTTCTTAAGCGATATTAATCTTGTAATTGTATGAAAAGATCTAGTGTATAATAGACTGGCGCAGATCACAGAGATAGGAACAAGCAGTGCTGGCATGTATGCAGTGAAAAATGGGTTCTCATTCACTATTGGTGAGATAGCCGACTGGTCCAGCCTTTTAGGAAAATAAAATGGATATTCTTTAAATAACTAATAATTGAGTTTCCATATGACCCAGCAATACCACCCCTAGGGAGCTCCCTAGAAACTGAAAAACACAATGTAGAAAAACTCTGTTACAGAGAGTAACAAATATAATCACAATATCCAAAATTTGTGAATAGATGAGTGGATATAGAAACTGTGGTTTTTTTCTAACATAGCAGTTAGGAAAAATTATGTCATGAAATTCGCTTATACATGGATAGATATTTAGAACATTATGATGAGTGATTCAAAAGTATTGAAAGTAACATATTAACACGTGGGTTTGGTAAGATTTAATTCTACTTTATGCAGAGAAGGTGACTGCCCCAGAAACAAACCCAGAGCCTCACCCAAGCAAGGCAGAAACCCTATCACACTGAGCCACAGTAACAGCCTTCAGGCCATGGTGACATTTAGGCTCCTGTTATATAATTATATTTTTAGTCAACCTTAAATTTAGCAGTTATCTGACTTTAAGCTGAGGAAATAACATTCAAACAAATTTCTGAGTCACTATTTATGGATAATTTAGTGATGGTTTAGTGTTAATGTCTTGACAGGTAAAACAAAGAATAAAAATAATCCTACCCTATTTACAGTGTCTGAGTTCTTATCACTTGCTTCCTCAGGAATTTTAACCACAAATTTAGAGGTGTCAGTCAACTGAGAGTGGATTGGAAGTCTTCTGACAATGGGCACAAATGTGAAGATCAGAGGTTTGGCTTCAGAATCATCAGAAGAGACCTATGAGACATGTAATATATTAGACTTTCTATTTTGTCAGAGGTTTATCATGACTTTGTTTTCTATAAATCATGATATTTATCTCATTTATTTTGATAAGTTGCCAATTTTCAGATGCTCATGAGTATGGTTGAAAAAAAAAACAACTATAAAAGTATTCAGAAGGTAGTTTTTTTTTAATGATACCATTTATCAGAGAAAGCAATACAACCCCAGGAAAATGCTATTGTAGAGGGTGGCAATAAAACAGGTTGGCAAGTTGATCTGTTGTAATATTATGAGACATCTCACCTCAGTCATCACAAACACAGCTTCTGGTCGATTTCGAGATTTATCTTTGGGATAGCAAGTTCAATTTAATTCATAATCACCAACAATGCAAGAAACTTTCAACATTTATCATAAAATGGAATGCAAAAATATAGATTCAAGTTGGAAAATATTGCTTTCTGGGTGCTAAAATAAAAATATCTGCTCGAAATATATAGGATAACCACTTTCTTATCCACGTTTTAATTTTTTAATATTTTGTTTAATTAAAGAAACAAGGTTTACAAAGATACTAATAGTTGAGTTTTAGGCATAAAACACTGAAACAACAATCTCACCACAAGTGTCAACTCACATCACTAGTGTTCCCATACTCCATTCCTCAAGCCTTAGCCCACCCAACCCAACCCTTGCCTGCACCTTTGGCAGCAGGTACATTACAAAATTCTGTGGTTGAAGCTTAGATTTCACGTTTTTAATACTGTGTGTTTTCCACATTAGTAATATAACGAAAGACTCAAAACTTGTTCCTCCATTACTTTCCTTTCTCACCTTCTTTTTCTCACCTTCAATTTATTTTTGTTTATTTATTTTGGTTTTGGGGCCACACCTAGGGGTTCAGGAGTTACTCCTGGCTCAGCTTTCAGAAGTTACTCCTGGCAGGGTCAGGGAACCACATGTGATACTGGGGATCAAACCCAGTTCAGCTTTGTGCAAAGCAAATGCCTTACTCATTCCGGCCCCATTACCTTGATTTCTTTTATTCTCTCTTTGCCCTCCTAATCACTGGAGTCAAAGGTAATCTAGGTAACTTTGCAATTTACATTTCCTCATCCAGTTATTATATGCATCACAAATAAGTGGGATCATACTATATTTGTTTGCTTTCTTCTGGTTTATTTCATTTAACATGATATCTTCCAGTTCCAACGAGGTTGCAGCAAATTTGTTGATTTTATCATTCCTTGCAACTTCATGATATGCAACTGTTATATATCTCATTGTAATAATGAAATATCTTATTGGACACCTAGGTTGAATCTATTGTCTTAGCTATTGTACTCATTGCAGTAGTGAATAATGATGTGCATAAGTTCTTTTAAACAATTACTTTTCAGTCCTAGGTAAGAAACCTAAAAGTGGGATTATTAGGTCAAGTCTAAGTTTACTAAGAGTACTTCATATATTTTTCCACCAACAGTAAATGAGAATTCATTTTTCAACATCTCTGCCAGCAAAGATTTTTTCTTTTTTTGATATGTGTCATTTTCACTGGTGTGAGTTGTTATCTCATTGTTGCCTAGATATGGTTTTTACGTATAATGAGTGATGTTGAGAAATGTTCCATGTGATATTGGCAATCCATTTGTCTTCCTCTAAGAATTATCTGACTTTGAACTCAAGGATCACCCTGACTTTGCCTCCAGGTAAATTGAGTGAGACTCCTGACTGAACATGTCATAATGACCTGGCTCAGGCCACAGAAGAATGGGCATTGTCCATTCACCCCTGAACCAGGGAATCCATCTATGAAACAAGCATGGTTGTCTAATAACGTCCCTGGAAGCAATTCTTTACCACTGCCCTGGCATCGACCTACTCCAAAAAGGGTTTCCTTAATAACCAGAAGACTTATCAACAACAACCTGCTTTCATGGCAGAGATCTCCCCATTGCCCTCTAATTGTGAGGTGAAACTAGAGGACACTCCACATCATCCTTACATTGATGTAGGATATGCACAGAATCCAGGACATTTATAGAAATATGACACCAATAACAGCAACTGTGTGAAAAATAAAATGCATTGGCATTACAGACAATGACTTGGGTTGGACAACCTAGTATGCCTGGAGCCTAGAGTTGGTCTTATGCCAGAAAACTTCAGGGGTAAAGTCTTCTTAATTTGATACCACGGCTTTTCCTTTCCATGTCCCCCATATTTTGCTGGGCCTATGCAAACAATTGTCACTCTAACATAGTTTTTACTGTATTTCATTAACTCTTATCCTTAAAAAAAGAGTGAGAGAAGAAGAAAAGCTTATTAAACCTTTTGTTAGGCCTTTAATGAGTTAATTGGTGATTCAATGATTTTCAAAAATATACTTGCTACTGAACCTTTTCTTTCTCTTCCATCTCATTAGTTTCTCTGTTTTTAATAACTTTGCCTTTGTTCTTCCTGAAACCAATGTATTAGAATGAATTGTCTCAACTATGTGATATATTTTTAAATAAATTTTAAAAAACCAAGATCTTTTTTTATAAAACATTTTAATATCTTTATTTAAACACCTTGATTACAAATATGTTTGTCCTCTTTTCTGAATCCCTCAAGCTCTCAGAAGGGCACCCCCCAAAAAACTGCATCCTGGAACTGCTCAGGCGAAGAAACCAAGAAAACTCAGTGAGTAAGGACTGCTGCGGGGGTCGCCAGGCAGAGAACTGATTTCTCTGCCTGTGGAGGTTTCTTCCCTGCTATGCCCTTGAGGTCTGTGATAACTTGAAGGGACCTGTTGGCTTTGCTTGCTTCTCTTTTTCTGAATCCCTTAAGCTCTCCTCAAAGGGCCCCCACAAAACTGTCCCTAGAGGCCGAAGAAGAGCGCAGCTGTTCAGCTTTGCTTCATGGAGCACCACCACAACACACAGGAAAAAATCACACTACAAATGTGACAATGAGGAAACCTCGCAGGTGAACACCATGCACAGAGAATGAAGATTATAGCTCTGATGACCCCAAAAATTCCAACCATCAGATTAACCTCTCAAAAAAGGAGTGTAGAATAGAAATGTGGAGGATGTTCGTAGAACTCAAAGAAAGCATAGATCGATGTGAACAACCTCAAAGACAAAAATCAGAAACTCCAAACTGAAATAACAGATCTGAAAAACTCAGAGGATGGCCTCTCCAGCAGGTAACAGCAGCTGAGGACAGAATCAGCTGCTGAAAGATGAAATGCAGAACAACGCAATACATCAGAAGAAACTGGAATAAAAACCGTAAGACAAACGATTAGACAATGGAAAAAGTACTCAAGGAATGCGAACAGATGAAAATAGAAGTCTTCAATAAACTCAACAGAAACAACTTAAGAATTTTTGGAGTCCCAGAGGCCCAGGTAAGAGATCCCCAAGAAGAATCAACTGTCAAAGATATCATGAAAGAGATACTCCCAAAGTTAAAGACTGCATGCAATCAAATCCTGCATGCCCAAAGAGTACCGGCTAAAAGAGACCCAAAGAAAAACACACCAAGACACATCCTAGTTACAGTGACAAATCCCACAGATAGAGATAGAAGCAGCAAGATCAAAAAGGAAAATTACATTCAAAGGAGCAGCCTTAAGATTACAGCAGATATGTCACAAGAAGCCTTCAAGGCCAGAAGACCTTGGTGGGATATTGTGAAAAGACAGAATAAAATGGATGCCTCACTGAGAATACTGCACCCATCCTGACTCATGTTCAGGTTTGAAGGAAGGATACATAGCTTCATGAATAAACAACAGCTCAGAAACTTCACAGATGCAAAAACAGCCTTAAAGAAAAAACTGAAAGGTCTACTTTAAGACAAGAGAGACCAACAAACACAGCAAACTTATCTAGAAAGATGACAATAAATCCTATGGCAATCATCTCCCTCAATGTCAATGGACAAATTCACCATTTAAAAGACACAGAGTGGCAAAATGGATCAAAAAGATGAACCCAACCTTCTGCTGCTTACAAGAAACACACCTGAATAATCAGAACAAATATAAACTCAAAATCAAAAGGCTGGAGAAAAATCATCCAAGCAAACAACACCCTCAAAAAACCTGGATAGCCATATTAATATCTGATAACACCAATGTTATACTCAGAAAAGTTGTAAGGGACAAAGATGGACACTTTGTACTAATCAAGGAATATGTGCAACAGAAAGAAATCAGACGACTAAACATGTATGCACCCAGAGACTAGCATATTATCACCATTATTGACAAATCTGAAAGAAGACATCAATAACACAATTATTGTGGGAGAACTCCACACAGTAGATAGATAGATAGATAGATAGATAGATAGATAGATAGATAGATAGATAGATAGATAGATAGATAGATAGATAGATAGATAGATAGATGATAGATAGATAGATATAGATATAGATATATATATATGACACTCCACCCCAAACCCTGAATAAACATTCTTCTCCAATGTACATGGGACTTTCTCCAGGATAGACTACATGCTGGCACATAAAACATACCTCCATAAAATCAAGAGAATAGAAATTTTGCAGGCTACCTTTGCTGACCACAAGGCTCTGAAATTAGATGTGAACTACAAAACCACACAGAAGAAAAACTTTAACAATTGGAAATTAAACAACCTGCTACTAAACAACCAGTGGGTCCAAGATGAAATCAAAGAGGAAATCAAAACTTTCGTGGAAACAAATGATAATGAAGACACAAACTACCAGAATCTATGGGACACAGCAAAAGAAGTCCTGAGAGAAAAATGTATAGCTTTGCGAGCTCACATCAGGAAGGAAGAAGGGGCATACCTGAATAATTTAATGACGCAGCTCATAAAATTAGAAAATGACTAACAAAAGGAACCAAAAATAGAAAGACAGTAGGAAATAACAAAGCTGAGAGCAGAAATCAACGAATTGGAAACCCAAAAAAACAACCTAAAAGATAAATGAAAGCAGAAGTTGTTTTTTTGAAAAAATAAAAATGATTGATAGACCATTGGCAAAATTCACAAAGAAAAAGAGAGACAGAAAACTGATAACCCATATTAGAAATGAAAAGGGGGAGATCACGACAGATATTGCAGAAATCCAAAGAGTATTCAGAGACTACTTTGAGAAACTATGCTACTAAACTGAGAACCTAGAAGAAATGGATAAATTCTTGGACACTTATAACCTCCCACGGTTAAGTAAGGAGGATGTACCTTATTTAAACACCCCCCATCACTATTGAGGAAATTGAAACTGTAATCTAATGTCTTCCTAAAAAAAAAAGCCCAGGCCTAGATGGATTTACTAATGAATTCTTTCAAACGTTTCCAGAGGAACTACTACCAATCTTACCCAGACTCTTACTTGAAATTGAAAAAACGGGAACACTCCCAAACAGCTTTTATGAAGCCAACATCACCTTGATACCAAAGACAGACAGAGATGCTGCCAATAAAAGAAAATTACAGAGCAATATCCCTGATGAATGCAGATGCAAAGATCTAAAATAAAAACCTGGCAAATAGAATCCAATGCATCATCATGAAGATAATATACTATGAAAAAGTACTTTTTCATCCCAGGAATGCAAGGATGGTTTAACACCCATAAATCTATCAACAAAACACACAACATCAACAACAAGAAAAATAAAAATCACATGATTTTTGATACAACAGATGCAAAGAAAGCATTTGTTAAGGTCCAACACCCATTCTTGATCCAAACTCTCAGCAAGACGGGAATGGAAGGAACCCTTCTCAATATAGTTATGGCCATATACCACAAGCCAATGGCAAATAATATCCTCAATGGAGAAAAACTAAAAGCCTTTCCTCTAAATTCTAGTACAAGACAAGGCTGTTCGCTCTCACCACTCCTCTTCAACATAGTACTGGAAGTTCTTGCTATAGCGACCAGGCAAGAAAAGATATCAAGGGAATCCAGACAGGAAAGGAAGAAGTCAAGCTCTCATTGTTTGCAGACGACATGATACTCTACATAGAAAACCCGAAAAACTCTACCAAAAAGCTCCTAGAAACAATAGATTCATATAGCAAGGGGGCAGGCTACAAAATCAACTTACAGAAATCAATGACCTTTTTATACACCAATAATGATAGGGAAGAGATGGAAGTCAGGAAGGCAATCCCATTTACAATAGTGCCACACAAACTCAAATATCTTGGAGTCAACTTGACCAAAGACGTGAAGGATCTATACAAAGAAAACTATAAAGTCCTGCTCCAAGAAATAAGAGAGGACACACGGAAATGGAAACACATACCATGCTCATAGATTGGCAGGATTAACATCATTAAAATGGCAATACTCCCCAAAGCATTATACAGATTTAATGCGATCCCCTTAAAAATAACCATGACATTCTTCAAAGAAGTGGATCAAACACTTATGAAGTTCATCTGGAACAGAAAACACCCTCGAATAGCTAAAGCACTCCTAGGGAAAAGGAAAATGGGAGGCATTACTTTCCCCAACTTTAAACTGTACTACAAAGCAATAGTTATCAAAACAGCATGGTATTGGAATAAAGACAGACCCTCAGATCAGTGGAACAGGCTTGATTTCTCAGAGCACGTTCCCCAGACGTACAAATACCTAATTTTTGACAAAGGAGCAAGAAATCCTAAGTGGAGCTGGGAAAATCTCTTCAACAAGTGGTGCTGGCAGAACTGGTTAGCCACTTGCAAAAAAGTGAACATAGACCCCCAGTTAACATCATGTACGAAGGTAAAATCCAAATGGAATAAAGACCTTGATATCAGACCTGATACCATAAGTTATATAGAACAACATGTCGGTAAAAACACTCCATGACATTGAGACTAAAGGCATCTTCGAGGAGGAAACTGCACTTTCCAAACAAGTAAAACCAGAGATCAACAGATGGGAATACATTAAACTGAGAAGCTTCTGCACCTCAAAAGAAATAGTGCCCAGGATACAAGAGTCACCCACCGAGTGGGAGAAACTATTCACCCAACACCCTTCAGATAAAGGGCTAATATCCAAAATATATAGGGCAATGACAGAACTTTACAAGACTAAAACATCTAATCCCATAAAAAAAAAATGGGAGAAGAAATGAACAGACACTTTGATAAAAAAAGAAATACAAATGGCCAAAAGGCACATAAAAAATGATCCTCGTCACTAATCATCAGGGAGATGCAAATCAAAACAATGATGAGATACCACCTCACACTGCAGAGATTGGCGCACATCATAAAGAATGAGAACAATCAGTGCTGGTGGGGATTTGTAGAGAAAGGAACTCTTATTCACTGCTGGTGGGAATGCCGTCTAGTCCAACCTCTATGGAAAGCGATATGGAGGTTCCTTCAAAATCTGGAAATTGAGCTCCCATTCGACCCAGTTATTCCACTCCTAGGGATATACCCTAAGAACACAAGAATACAACACAAAAACCCCTTCCTCACACGAATATTTATTGCAGCACTATTCACAATAACCAGGCTCTGTAAACAACCAAGATGTCCTTCAAGAGACGAATGGCTAAAGAAACTGTGGTACATATACACAATGGAATATTATGCAGCCATCAAGAGAGATGAAGTTATGAAATTTTCCTATACATGTAATTACATGGAATCTATCATGCTGAGTGAAATAAGTCAGAGGGAGAGAGATAAACACAGAATGGTCTCCCTCATCTATGGGTTTTAAGTTAAATAAAAGTCATTTTAGTAACAATCCTCAGAGACAATGAGAGGAGGGCTGGAACACCAGCTCACTTCATAAAGCTCACCACAAAGAGTGGTGAATACGCTATAGAAATAACTACACAGAAAACAACCATAATCATGTGAATGAATGAGGGAACAAGAAAGCCTGTCTGGAGTACAGGGGGTTGGGTGGGATGGATGGACATTTGGGACATTGGTGGTGGGAGTGTTGCACTGGTGAAAGGGGGTTCTTTACATGACTGAAACCTAATCACAATCATTTATATAATCAAGATGTTTAAATAAATGAAAAAATGAAGAAAAAAAGAAAATATAAGGCCTCCCAATGCTTACCACAGGCTGTCTTCTTTACACTGACTGTATAGAAAGAGGAGGTACAGTAAATGCTTTTCATATACACCTCAAACCAGGTCCTTTGCCTGGTCTGTATTGTGAATGGGGGGACAAAAAAAAGGCAATCTCATTCACATTAGTGCCACACAAACTCAAATATCTTTGAGTCAACTTGACCAAAGACGTGAAGGACCCATACAAAGAAAACTATAAAGCCCTGCTCCAAGAAATAAGAGAGGACATGTGGAAATGGAAACACATACCCTGCTAATCGATGGCAGGATTAACGTCATTAAAATGGCAATACTCCCCAAAGCATTATACAGATTTAATTTGATCCCTCTAAAGATACCCATGACATTCTTCAAAGAAGTAGATCAAACACTTATGAAGTTCATTTGGAAAAGTAAACACCCTCGAATAGCTAAAGGACTCCTAGAGCAAAGAAATATGGGAGGCATTACCTTTCCAAACTTTAAACTGTACTACAAAGCAATAGTTATCAAAACAGTATGGTATTGTAATAAAGACAGACCCTCAGATCAGTGGAATAGGCATGAGTACTCAGAGAATGTTCCCATACATACAAGCCCCTAATTTTTGACAAAGGATCAAGAATCCCTAAGTGGAGCAGGGAAACCTCTTCAACAAGTGGTGTTGGCTGGTTAGCCATTTGCATAAAAGCTAACATAGACCCCAATTAACATTATGTCCAAAGGTAAAATCCAACTGAATTAGAGACCTAGATATCAGACCTAATACCATAAGGTATATAGAACAGCATGTAGGGAAAACACTCCATGACATTGAGACTACAGGCATCTTCAAGGAGGAAACTGCACTTTCCAAAAAAGTGGAAGCGATATAAACAGATGGAAATACATTAAACTGAGAAGCTTCTGCACCTCAAAAGAAATAGTGCCTAGGATACAAGAGCCACCCACTGTGTGGGAGAAACTATTCACCCAATATCCATCAAATAAGGGGCTAATATTCAAAATATACAGGGCTTTGCCCTAACTTTACAAGAAAAAAACATCTAATCCCATCAAAAAAATGGGGAGAAGAAATGGACAGACACTTTGATAAAAAAGCAATACAAATGACCAAAAGGCACGTGGAAAAATGCTCCTCATCATAATCAACTAATACAGGGAGATGCAAATAAAAACAACCATGAGATACCATCTCACACCACAGAGATTGGCACACATCACAAAGAATGAGAACAATCAGTGCTGGCGACGATATGAAGAAAAAGGAACTCTTATTACTACTGGTGGGAATGCCGTCTAGTCCAACCCTATGGAAAGCAATATGGAGATTCCTCCAAAAACTGGAAATTGAGCTCCCATTCGACCCAGCTATACCACTCCTAGGGATATACCCTAGGAACACAAGAATACAATACAAAAATCCCTTCCTCACACCTATATTTATTGAAGCACTATTCACAATAGCCAGGCCCTGGAAACAATCAAGATGCCCTTTAACAGATAAAAGGCTAAAGAAACTGTGGTACATATACACAATGGAATATTATGCAGCAATCAGGAGAAATGAAATCATGAAATTTTCCTATACATGAATGTACAATGAATCTATCATGCTGAGTAAAATAAATCAGAGGGAGAGAGATGCAGAATAGTCTCACTCATCTATGGGTTTTAAGAAAAATAAGAGGCATTTTTCAACAATCCTAAGAGACAAAGGGAGGAGGGATGGAACTCCCAGCTCACTTTATGAAGCTCACCACAAAGAATGGTGTGTACAGTTATAGAAATAACTACACTGAGAACTACCATAACCATGTGAATGAATGAATGAATGAGGGAACTGGAAAGCCTGTCTAGAGTACAGGTGGGGGTGGGATGGAGGGAGATCTGGGACATTGGTGATGGGAGTGTTGCACTGGTAAAGTGGGGGGGTGTTCTTTACAGGACTGAAACGTAATCACAAACATATTTATAATCAATATGTTTAAATAAAGATATTATCAAGAAAAAAACGAATATGTTTGTAGTTGGATTTCAGTCATGTCAAGACCACCCACCTTCTGGAACCATGAAGAAAGGCAATTAACATGTCCAGAGCTTGTAGATGGTCTTAAGAGAGAATGCTTCATGGGTAGGGACACCCTGATTTTTAGGCTAAGGGTATTTCCTTTATAATCTCCCCAACATTTAATGTCCTATTCACAACAAACAAAAAAACGTGTCACCACCACTATCTTTTTTAAAATTTTTCTAATCTTATTCTTAATATCTAGATAGGGGCTCCCACCATTTTCTTAGAACCTTTGGATGTAAATTATCTTTTAACTCATATTTATGCAGTTTTAACAAAATTGAGGGAAAAAAGCGGTTTGGGGCCAAGAACCAAGTGGTCTCGGGTGCACTGGTGGACAAAACAGAACTAAATATTCAAACCAATGTCAACAACAATAGATTCAAGAGACCCAAACTATAACAATCTAAAGTCAAATTGGACCTGTTAAAACTAGTATCCAAGGAGCTAAGGGTGGTGGTATAAGATGCATGCTGGAAATTTTGGTGGAAGCATGATGATGGAAATGACTCTAATTCACTGTCACTGTATGCCTGAATTCAAACTGTGAAGGACTTTTTAATTCACAATGGTTTCGATAAAAATTTAAAAATAATAAAAATCTAGAGTTTCTTTTCAGTTCACATGTCAGTAGGGAAATTCAACTAAAAAGAAATAAAATTATTTTCTCTATCTTATTACTTCTATTTTTCTCCAGAAACACCTATATCCTACATAAAACTTCTTTTAACAGTATAGAAGAATAATTTTAGTTGATTGACACATGTATCATTCAAGAATAACATAAAAAGGCAAATCCAATATGACTAAAGAATTATTCATCTTCCTATGTAACTGTTAGAGAAAAAGAGTACATTTCTCTTCATACACATAGAAAAGCAACCATAAAAAGGGCGGTATTTGCTTATAAGCCACAGGACTATTCTGGTCTGGGGCACTTTTCATCGCCTTCACATAGAATCCTCTATTTTACCAAATAAGTTCAGGGTTACTTTGTACAAAATTTTGTTTGGTAAGATATTTAAAACTACAGTAGCTACACTGTGAAGCATTTAAAGAGCCATGTGTTAGTCTGTAGAATGCTGGATCCCTTGTTCAGAAAAGAATAAAAAATGTTGCTGTTTACCACATTCTTGTTCCATTTGAGCTGAGAAATGAATTGCTATGGTAATGAAAAATCCTCTGCAACACAAAGCAGAAACATTTGCATGTTAATACCACTGCATTTGTTAAATGCCATTTAACACTTTCACTTGTCTGCCATTTAAAAATGGTCCATGAGAAGCGATATGAATTATAGAAATTAGAGCTAGAACTTTAAATCTTTTATACATATACTTTCCATTGCTTCAAATATCTGAGGCTCTCCTCGCTGGACAAATAATAATTTAAATGTTTTCTAATTCATCGCAGCTCAATTTTGTTCTGCTTTTCCTTCCTTTCTCCTTACTCGCTAACAGTACTCTCCCTTCTGATGTTGACTCCCACACTCACAGATGGCCACTAGCCTGTTAAGAGATATTACCAGATATCATTACATCAACCATATTCCAAGGGCTGTCCTGCGCATTTTGTTTGATTTCCCAATTAGCAATTTTGCCTTTATCTGCTCTCGCCTTACTCTAGCCATAGAAAAACGTTGCATTATGATATAGAGTCAAATTTTTCTACCCCCCTGGCAGCCCTCCCTTTAGCCTTATTGCAGAAAAAACCACAGTGCACAGCCTTTAAAAGTTTCTAAAAGCTTTAAGGAAAGACTTCCCTTTACCTGGGGTGTAGTCTGAATGCTCCCTGCTAAGATGCACGAGTTCATTTGGAAGCAATTGTTCCCCGCAGTCACTCAGAAGCCCCTGTTCTAGAAGCATTGATTTCATCATATAAGGGAGTGAGCAAACCAATGACTAAGGTGGGAAGGGAAGTGAACACAAGCAGAAAGAAAAATAAAAAAGGATTTCTAAAAAGAGGTAATGTGGAATCCTCCCTGAACTAAAGAATGCTGTCAGTTCCAATGAGTAGCCTTAAGTTTAAGCAATTTTTAGATTTGGAAGTTCCTAAGAGGTCAGAAATAGAATCAGTCTGAATTTTTAAAATGCCACCTATATTTGTTTGTCCTCTTTTCTCTTATGTATATATTTGATGATACATTTTGAGAAAAAAAAAAAACGCCAGAAAAGCCAGATTGCACAGCAATGTGCTGCAATGAGAAGCTAATTAAAGGGCCCAAGCATCTGTCAATTTCTGTGATCATTTGGTCACCCTCACACAGTACATTTAAAACACAATTCATGCAAATATTCTGATGAAATAAAGAACTAGAAAACATATCAATCATTTCCAAAATCTTTAACTTTGGGGGGTCAGAAAAATAGCATGGAGGTAGGGTGTTTGTCTTGCATGCAGAAGGACAGTGGTTTGAATCCTGGCATCCCAGATGGTCCCCCGAGCCTGCCAGAGGCAATTTCAAAGCATAGAGCCAGGAGTAACCCCTGATCGCTGCCAATGTGACCCCCCCTAAAAAAAATTAAAAAATCTTTAACTTTGGATTCTTGGCATATAAATAGCAAGTGAAGATACAGGATCATCTGTAGAAACTAAAGTGTTGTTATGAACTAAATTCATTCTAAATCAGCGCATAGAATCTAGTAGTTTTCACAGACAAAATTCAATTCCAAGGTTCCTAGAAGGTAGTATATGTCCTTTCAGAAAAAGAAACTTCAAAACTTCACTTATAAAATTGATTGTAGTTTTCAGCTTTCTGTTTCTCTGTTTTCAAAGTATTGATTTTCCCCCAAACATGTGATATCTATATTTGAGTTTTTAGTAATGAGAGACAGTCCCAAGAGCAGGTTACAGAGCAAAAGCCATGGAGAAAGAATAGAGGGCTTGATGTAGGTAAAAGATATCAATTAACTTTTTTGAAATTTAGTCAATGCCTAGATTAGCAGAAACATGACAAATAAAAATAATTTTCAGGGCCTGAGAGATAACATGGAGGTAGGGCATTTGCCTTGCATGCAGAAGGGTGGTGGCTCAAATCTCAGCATCCCATATGATCCCCAGAGCCTGCCAGGAGTGATTTCTGAGCTTAGAGGAGGAGTAACCCCTGAGCGCTGCTGGGTGTGACCCAAAAATAAAAAAAAATGTCAAAGGCAATTTTATTGTCATATTGACAGAAAATTCCAAATAATAATATTTTTTGAAGTAGAAAATCATCTGGATTTTGGAATATAAATGCTATGTCATATCATCAAGTGATATGTTTTCTTATATGTTATGTACATTTATAGATACCTAGCAGAAAACTCAGAATTTAGATTCCAACAAAGAATATAAAACATGATGCACTCAAACCTTATATATAAATCACCTGGAGATCTTTCTACAACACAGGATCTTATTAAAGAATTGTGGAATGTAAACTGAGATGCTCTATTTCAAATAAGATACCAAGAGATGCCTTCTACTGGTCTGTATCACTTACAGAGCAAAGACTAAACACTTTTGAAGGAAATCAGACCACAGACAACTGCATTCACTCAAGGAAAAATAAAGTGCATTTGAACTGCGCAAAGAACAATTGAGGATAGGCCTAGGAAGATGATAGGGGCAGAAGAGAAATTGTGTCAAGCAGAAGAAAAGTTTGTGAAGGCAACTCTCAGAAAAAGAGAAATTTGAAGGTGACACTAAACATAAAAGGTCATTAAAATCATCTTTCAATATGAGGCAGGCCAGAGGAGGAAGCTAGTGAACTTCTTACAAGCTCAGTCTACTCATCTGTGAAATGTGGAAAGGAGAGTCATTATTTCATAAGACTATATGAAGACAACTGTCAAATTCAGTATGTAAAGACTTTAAATACATTAAGGTCAAAAACATAAATAATAATAATGGCAAATCAGAGTTGGGCGAATCAACCTTTAAATCTTGAGGCTGGAGAAATAGTACAATGAGAAAGGCACTTGCCTGGCACATGACTGACCCAGGTTCAATTCCCAACATCCCCTATGGTCTCCCAACTATAGCTAGAAGTGAACCTTGAGCAGAAAGCCAGGAGCAAGCACTGACAACAGTTGGATGTGATCCAAAAAAACAAAAAACAAAAACAAAAGCAAATAGATAACAATAAAAGTCATAAATTAAAGTAAGTTTAATATTATTTTGTAGGAAAAGAGAAATGTATGCAAAACTATATACATATATTTTTAAATATATGCATGGATTTTTCAAGTATTCATAGGGAATATAAATATATACTAGATAATATCTTATTTAAGAATTTTAGCGTATCATTGTTTTATTGTATCAATGGCATTTTCAGTGATGTTACCAGTTTATTCAAAATTAATCCCAACTATAAAGTTTTCCCAATCTCATTGTCTTTTAAGGTATATTTCTTTATTCCTACTCAAATATTAAACAATATTACTATATGGAACAATCAATTTTGAAGAGTAAGTGCCTAAAAGATATAGCAATTAAGGCACTTTCTCTGAATGCAGTAAAATACTATATATTCCCTGCACAGTGTATCCAGAGACTGTTAAGAGTGACTATTGATCACAAAGCCATGACTAAACCCTGAACACCCTGGGGCTTGACTCCTCGAAGAATTTTAAAGGAAATTTAATAATTTCAACATCAGCCCCTCAATAAATAATGTTCTATACAGAGTTTTCTTTGAATTATTACAATGTGAAAACCAATAAAAAATAACTTTTTTTACTATCTTATTCTGCATCTAATTGGTAGTTTATGTTTTGTTTCCTTTATTTTATTAAGCACAGTTTACTGGTATAGTAAATCATAACTTATTCCGAATAGAAGCCAGAATTTTTAATTTAATAAAAGATATATATATCTTACATGCACCCAATCTTGGTTTGATACTCAGTTTGGTCTCCTGAATCCCACACAAAAATTGAATAGCCCCAAAACCAGAAGAACAACCCATCAAACTAGTGTACAACACATTTTACATACTTGGGCAACTTTGCTTAGCTAGAATAAATAAAACCAAAAACAGGGGCCAGGCAGTGGCGCTAGAGGTAAGGTGCCTGCCTTGGCTGCGCTAGCCTTGGACGGATGGTGGTTCGATCCCCCAGCGTCCCATATGGTCCCCCAAGCCAGGAGCGACTTCTGAGCGAATAGCCAGGAGTAACCCCTGAGCATCACTGGGTGTGGCCCAAAACCAAAAAAAAAAACAAAAACAAAAACAAAAACAGATATACTTTCAATCACCTCTTACACAATTAACCAGATCACTTTAAAAAAAAAAAAAAGGAAACTCCAGCATTCTAATCTACCCAATGCAAAGAATAATGGGAAGACTAAGGAAGACACCAACAGCTGGGGATATATAGACAGTACACAGACCCTATAGATGAGGGCCTAAAAGCAGCATTCATGTTGTAGCAATGGAATTCAAGGAATCAGGAAACCCACTGAGAATAAAAGTTTGGAAATTAATTATACATATCACTGAAGGGGGGGTTGGAACAGCCATACTCATATCAGATCAAATTGCATTCCACCTCAAAAAAGTGCTCAGAGACAAAGATGAATACTACTATTGATCAGGAGAACATTAGACCTAGAAGTACTAACTTTGATCAACATTTGTGCACCAGCACAAATATGTAAGGCTTTTGCTCACAAATCTGGAGAAACATATGGATAGAAATTTATATTAGTGGGAGATTTCAACACACCACTATCGCTAATAGACAGATCCACCAGGCAGAAAAGTCACAAAGACATAAGAAACCTAAATGAGAATCTAGAAGAAGTAGGACTATGAACTTATACAGGGCCCTTCATCCTCAGAAAATGGAATACACATTTTTTCTCAAGTGCACATGGAATATTTTCTAGAATAAACAATTCCTTAGGACACAAATCTAACCTGCCTAAGGTCACAAATATAAGAAGGATACCAAAGCACCCTATAAGACCTCAATGCAAAAGATATCAAGATTGACTGTAAAAAGATATGGAGAAAAATCTAACATCTGGAGACTTACCAACATGCTGCTCAACAACAGGAAATCAAGGAAAAATAAAAAGATTTCTTGAGAAGAATGACAATAAAGAAACAAATTGCCAAAATCTATGGGACACAACAAAGCAGTAATCGGGGGGAAATCATAGCAATAAAAACCTATGTCAGGAAAGAGGAAATAACAAAATCAACAGCTAAAAGTGACACTTTAGGATTTGAAAAAGCCAGCAACAAATTTACCCAAACATGGATAGAACAAAGAAACTATAAAAACCAGAGCAAAAATTAACAACATAAAAAAAGAAAACAATAAAAGGAGTCAGTGAGACCAGAAGCTGGTGTTTTGAAAAAAAATTAATAAGATAGACAAACTGCTGAAAAGACTCGAAAGAAAGAAAGAAAGAAGAAAGAAAGAAAGAAAAAAGAAAGAAAGAAAGAAAGAAAGAAAAAGAAAGAAAGAAAAGAAAGAAGAAAGAAAGAAAAGAAAGAAAGAAAGAAAGAAAGAAAGAAAGAAAGAAAGAAAGAAAGAAAGAAAGAAAGAAAGAAAGAAAGAAAAGAAAGAAAGAAAGAAAGAAAGAAAGAAAGAAAGAAAAGAGAGAGAGAAGAGAAGAGAAGAGAAGAAAGAAGAAAGAAAGAAAGAAAGAAAAGAAAGAAAGAAGAAAGAAAGAGAAGAAAAGAAAGAAAGAAAGAAAGAAAGAAAGAAGAAAAGAAGAAAGAAGAAAGAAAGAAAGAAGAAAGAAAGAAAGAAAGAAAGAAAGAAAGAAAGAAAGAAAGAGAAAATACCCAAAAAATTTGCTGGCAAGACTCACAAAGAAAGAAAGGGGAAATACCCAAAAAATTGGATCACAAATGAAAGGAGAGAGATTACAATAGAATCTCAAGAAATACAAGACATCATGAGGAGTTATTATGAACAACTGTACTGAGTTAAGTTATGGGACACGGAAGAAATTGACAGATTCCTGAAAATATCATCTCCTGAGACTTAGCATGGGAGAAGTAGAAAGCATAAGCAGGCCAATCACATGTAAAGAAATAGAAATAGTAATTAAAAATTCTCCCAAAATAAAAGTTCAGGACCAGATGATTTTTACAGGTGAATTCTATCAAACATTCTGAGAATTACTGCCATTGATCCTCAAGCTCTTATAATACATTGAAAAGATAATTCCTTTCATGATGTTAACATCACACTCATTCTCATATCTGACAAAGATACCAAGAAAGAAAACTACAGAACAATATCACTAATAAACATGGATGCAAAAATCCTTAAAAAAAAATCTTAGCAAACAAAATCTAACAACACATCGAAAAGATTATACACCATGAGGGACTGGAGCAGTTGAGCAAGCAGTAAGGCATCTGCCTTGCTTTCGCTAGCGTAAAACGGACCTGGGTTCGATTCCCCTGCATCCCATATGGTCCCCCAAGCCAGGAGCTATTTCTGAGTGCATAGCCAGAACCCTGAGTGTAATCCTTGATCATCACGAGGTGTGGCCCAAAAACAAAATAAACAAACAAAAAAAGATTATACACCATGACAAAGTATGTTTCATCTAGGCATGCCATTATCGTTCAACATATGCAAATTAATCAACATCATACACCACATCAACAAAAAGAAAAACAAAAACCACATGATCAGGGGCCAGAGTGGTGGTGCAAGTGGTAGGGCATTTGCCTTGCATGCTCTTAACATAAAATGGACTGTGGTTCAATCCCCCAGCATCTCATATGGTCCCTCAAGCCAGGAGCAATTTCTAAGTGCATAGCCAGGAGTAACCCCTGAGTGTCACCGGTGTGGCCCAAAAAGCAAAACAAAACAAAACAAAACAACAACAACAAATCATGATCATATCAATCAATGCAGAGAAGGAATTTGACATAATCCAACACCCATTCATGATAAATCACTCATCAAAATATGGTTAGAAAGAACTTTCCTCGAGAAAGTTACAGCTATCTATAAAAAGCCCACAGCCAACATTATCCTTAACAGTAAAAAACTGAAAGCATTTCCACTAAGGTAGGCACTAGGCAATCAGAAAAGAGAAGAAAATCGAAAGAATTCAAATAGGGAAAGAGGAAGTCAAACTATCTCTATATGTAGGCAATATGATAATATAAAAATTGATAATATAAAAAGCTCTAACAAGTCCAAAGAAAAGCTTCTAGAAACAATAAACCAATACAACAAAGTGGCCAGCTACAAAGTCAATACACAAAAGACAGTAGCATTCCTTTATACAAATAATGAAGCAGAGGAGAAAGAGATAAATAGTCAATCCCATTTAAAATAGTATCTAAAAATTTCAAGTACCTAGAAATTAACCTAACAAAAGAGGTGACAGACTATGAAAACTTCAAAACACTGTAGAAAGAAGTTGAAGAGGACCTAAAAAATTGGAAGCTCAACCCATACTCATGGGAAGGAAGAATCAACATAATTAAAATGATCATGTTACCCAAATTACAATATAGATTCTATGCAATCCCTATCCAAATTCAGACATCATTTTTAAGTGCTTAGAACAATCAAGTATAAAGTTCATGCAGAATCAAAAAAGATGTAGGTTAGCCAGATCCATATTGAAAAACAAGAAACTGTGTGGCATCTCTTTACCTAAACTGAACTCTATTATAAAGCCATAGTAATTAAAACAGCATGGTACTGGAACAAAGACAGAGTGTCAGAGAGATTAGAATAGAATATCCAGTAACACACCACATAATATATGGTCAACTAATATTTGACAAAGGAGCCAAGAATGTTAAGACAATCTTTTCAACAAATGGTGTTCGAACAACTGGATAACCACCTATAAGAAACTTAATATTGATCCATACCTCACACATGAAACAAAAGTCAACTCAAAATGAATTAAAGACCTTGAAATCAGACCCAAACCTATAAAGTTTATTGAGAAAATATAGGCCGAACACTCCAAGACTTATACCTCAAAAAAAGTCTTTGATTATAGAATGCCAATGGCAAAAGCTATAGCATCAAACCTAAATAAATGGTACTACATCAAACTAAAAAATTTCTGTATGGCAAAAGAAACATGGCCTAAAACTAGAAGATGACTAATGGAATGGAATATTTTTTACACACACAGATCAGATAAAATTTTGATATCTAGGATATACAAAGCACTCACAAAGTTTAGCTCCACAAAACCTAACAAAGCCATAAATGGGGATAAGAAATGAATAGACACTTCTCTGAGGAAGACCAACAGATGGCCAATAGATACATGAAAACATGTTCATCATCACTGATACATTAGCAAAATACAAATTTAGACAACAATGTGGTACGTGATGATGGCACCTATCACAAATAATGAAACCAATCTCTGTTGATGGGAATGTGGTAAGAAAGGAACTCTCATCCACTGCTAGTGGGAATGCTGTCTGGTCCAACCCCTATGATAAAAAGTAGAAAGGTTTTTTAGTAAACTCAAAATTGAATTGCCATATTATCTAGCAATTCCTCTCTTGGGTGTTTATCCCCAGGATAGAAAGACATTCATCCAAAAGTATGTATGCAAACCATTATTCATTGCAGCAGTCAGTACAATAGCCAAGTCTTAAAATCAACCTAAATGTCCAACAACAGATGAGTGGATCATGAAGATGTGGTACATATACACAATGGAATACTAAATAGCAGTAAGAAATGATACAATCATGAGTTTGCAGCAACATGGGTGGAACTAGAAAATATTATGTTAAATGAAGTAAGCCAGAAGAAGGATAAATACAAAATAATATCACTTATATGTGGTATTTCAAATAACTCCATGAAGAAACATGCTCTAAATGGTAGATACTTTGAGCTTCTTAGGTATCAGGGTATTGCCAGAAATGATTAAATCAAGTGTAATAGGAGAAACACAAAGCCTTTACTTTCTTTTATACAGATACTCCTCGCTTAACAACTTACCTGTTTAGCCACCAATCACACTTTCGACCATCTTTCACCATTACGACTGCAACACTTACCACCATCTCACTGATGGTATGTGCTAGAATATGGTAGTGGCCCTGTGTCTCAATGTCATTCATGGCTGATTTACACTATTCTGAGGTCTGGTACTGCTGTTTTTCTGGTCAGTATTCACACTTCAGCAGTAAATTATTTTTTTGCGATGCAAAGAAAAAATGTTACAGCTATACTGTACTGTATATCTACCTAAAAACACAACTTCAATCCTTCAACAAATGGACCAGGGGGCCATAGCCACATTTAAAGCATACTATTTATACACAACTTTATCCAAAGCTGTAGCAGCAACAGAAAATGATGAAGTAATTCTCCGTGATTTCTGGAGATCTTACATTTTAGACTGCATAAACAACATTGAATCCACTTGAAAGGCAGTGGCAGAAAAGTGTATGCAAGGCATATGAAAAAAAATGCCTAAAGCGTTTTGTGAACAATGGTTCAGTTTTTGAGAAAGATGAACATGCTGATGCAATAAATAAAACAACTATGGAACTTGCTAAAGTGCTTAATTTAGAAGTTGAGGTGGAAGATATTGAGGAATTAGTGCAATACAGGGAGGGAGAGCTAACTACTTGAAGATTTAATAGAGTTGGAAGCACAGCAGAACCTGGCTGAGGAAGAAGAAAATGAAAACATGGAAGAAGTACCAAAGAAGTTTACTATGAAGGGATTAGCTGGTGTGTTCTCAAAAGTGAGTACAGCTATGTTGGAACTAGAGTGTATGGATCCAAATGTTGAACAATTCACAAAGGTGGAAAGACAAATAAGTAAAGTTTTACAGTGCTAACATGAAATATATGAAGAAAAAAGGAAAATGACAAAGCAGACCACTCTAAGTAGATACTTTTGGAAAGTTACACCAAGCACTACCGATGCTTCCATTTCTACTCCATGGTGTCCCTTACCTGGGCCTTCAGCAGCTCCTGATAATAACTCTAATGATGACACAGATGAATATTTTAAAGGATTTGTTGAATAAATTGATAGCCTGAATTTTTTGTTTATTTTAAATATCCTTTTCCCATCTTGTACTCCTACAGTACAGTACTGTGGATTTTGGTGCTTTAATGTGCCTACTTTACTAACATTGTGTTCTGTAATACTGTAATACTGTACTGTAATGTATATAGTTTACACAGTACTGTGTACTGTACTGTAATAGTTTACACGGTACTGTGTATAAATTACACAACCTATGCAAATTAAAACAAGTGGAAGTTTTCAGTTTGATCTTTCTCATTATTTTACTTATTCAGAATACTGTATTGTCAAGTACTATGCATATACTGTACTACTGTATAAAGTACATGCAGTTCCTCACTTAACGACCAATTCGCTTAACGACCAAGTCATTAAAACAGAACTTGGTCATTAAGCAAGGAGTATTACAAGGAACCTGCAACAACAGAAACAGCTGTTCAGATAGAACAGATGTTCAATCAACCTTCCATTACAAAGACCTATAATAAAGTTCTAATGTTTTTATCCACAACAACAGGTGCAGAATATGATTGGAAGCCAGAGACTCTCGCTGCAGTGTTCACTAATGGTATGTTTTAGTGCTTTTTTTTTTTTTTTTTTTTTTTTTTTTTTTTTTTTGGTTTTTGGGCCACACCCTGTGACGCTCAGGGGTTACTCCTGGCTATGCGCTCAGAAGTTGCTCCTGGCTTCTTGGGGGACCATATGGGACGCCGGGGGATCGAACCGCGGTCCGTGCGCAGGCAAGGCAGGCACCTTAGCTCCAGCGCCACCGCCCGGCCCCATGTTTTAGTGCTTTAATGTTACTATGTACAAAATAACTCTTCAACTTCTTTATCAAAAGGTTGGACATCCTACTAATTCCACAACTCAGTGCTCTAACATATACAGTGCTCATTGTGACAATGTTGACAAAAAACTACTCCAATTTACCCATTTCCTTTTGATTATGTTTTCTACTATGACATAAAGCTTATGACCACAGAGACCACAAAAAAAGACAACTGAACATCATAGACTTATGTTACTGGTCCCACTTATTGACTATCTCTTTGCAAATTACTATTATTCCTTTGTCCTCTTTTTTCTGTTTCTTTTCTCATATTTTTTTCTTTTTCAATTCAAGCTATATTTTAATTACATCATAATGTCCATTATGTCAGATTCCTTTCAGGAAAGGAATCTCGATGCACAAGACACCATGAATGATACTACATATAATAGACTCTTTTTATACTGCACTCTCTCTCTCTCTATATATATATATATACTCTAGACATGAAAATTATGTATATCCTAAAAATGCTTCATGCATTTAATCCCTGAAAGTTATCCCTGAAAGCTTCATTTAGCAAAGTTCACCACTGCCATTGATGACGTGCCTAGAAATTAGAAAACCTTTCCCATCCGATGTGCTTGACCAATTTATTCATTCATTATTTATTTTTCTTTCTTTTTTCTCTTTTCTTCTTTTTAATCTATTTTTACTTATTTTTATGTTAATTCGATTATTTTTGACCCAACTATAACTTATGAATAGATCTCTAATATCTGTCTATATATGGGCATAAGTTAGAATGTAGTGGACTCCTCTACTTTTGCTGAATTTATATTGTAAACAATTCACAACTCCTTCTATTCTCTCTCCCCACTCAATCCTGATTCCTTATATCTCTCTATTTAACCCTATTTACCCTCGGTTTTTTTATTTTCTTTTATTTCATTTCATTTGGCTTTTCAGCCACAACCGGTGACACTCGTGGATTACTCCTGGCTATGCGCTCAGAAATTGCTCTTGGCTTGGGGGAACCATATGGAATGCCAGGGTATCGAACTGCGGTTCGTCATGTGCTAGTGAGTGAAAGGCAGACTCCTTACCATTTACCCCACTGCTCCAGCCCCATACCCTAAGTTCTTAACTCCTTAAAAACCGAGACCATGCCTCTGCTTCAGTAAGCTGTCACTTGGATCCCAAAGCAAAAGGACACCCTCTCAGCCTCACATCTCTTGCCTGACAAGAAGCTGCAACCACTCTCCGGTTGATTTATTCTATGTGGCCCTTTATTCCCACAGCTCTCAATGTGCACTGCTGCTTGCTACTGGACTCTGCTCCAGAAGCACCCCCAGCTGGAGGACACTACCTGATCCTTTACTGCTGCTAACCATTTCTCAGAGTCAATCAGACCACGGTGTAGGACATAAATGTACCTTGCATTTCATCTTCCCTCAAGACTATCTCAAAAGATTTAATGGGAATATCTATATTTTCTTTGTATGTTTAATTCCTTAATAGTTATACATCATAGTGTGTTTATTTTCAAATTTAAAGACAGCTTCCTCCATCCCTTTTTTAAATTTTATTCTAGTATTTGCATGTTTTGGTTCAGTTTAGTAAAAATTCTAATAGAAAAGTCTTCTTGGGATAAAAAGCTCAAGTGAAAACAGGCACAGAGAATGTATAACTTGTAATTTTTACCCCCATATGCACAAACAATATAATACGGACTCATCCTTTTTTGCATGGGCACACTAAAATGGGGAAATATTATGTATGAAAACAAGTTATTATCTACTAGGGATAAGAGCCCATAAATTTTATAATACAGGAGCGTTTTCCACCCTGAGCATATGTCATGGGGACTCGACTTAGGCCTCATGTGCTTGAATATCCACGTAAAACCCTGAACACCAAATCCCAACTTTAGAACTGGCACAGTTTTCTGCAGCAGCACCAGGAAGTAAATTCCCTCTGGGGGAGTCCCCAAAACTGCTCTGATACTAAATTGCCCAGGGTAAGTTTATACGACATCCTGTCAATGAAGAAACAGCAACAACTTGATCTAAGGGCAGGTTGCCATACCTGCTCACCTAACTGTGAGATGAAATCAGAAGACAAACCTTTCTTTGATCTATGCAGCAACCAAAAACATTAAATACAGAAGCCTGATAACAACTGAGCAGAACATCTGGAACCATAAAGAAAGACTCTTTCCTAGACTTTGTCCTAGGATCTGTGTAAAAACCAAGATCTCTAATTATAGAGGAATGACTTTGACAACCTCAACTGAGCAGAACATTTCCTGGCACCATAAATAAAAACTTTGGGATCTGACAATGAACATATACAGATCATATAGTTGGTCTCATGACAGTGTGCTTCAAAGGTACAGCCACCCTGTATCTCTTATGCCAAGAGAATTTCCTTTCTAATTTCCCCAATACTTACTGTACCTATGAAAAAAATCTTGCAACACTAGCCCACCCTCTTTATTGTTTTTCTTTTTTCTTTTTTAAATTTATATTTATAGCTTCTAAATAGGGGACCCCTACCAGCTTTCTTTTTGTTTAGTTTTGTTTTTTTCTTTTTAACATACCAGAAAATAAATTATTTTGTTCTGCCTCATATTTTTATGTCTTCCTACAAATTGAGAAGAAAAATAAATGGATGGTACAAGGGGCAAAGTAGTTTCATGAGCATTGAGTAGAAATAAAATATGAACAGACCAGGGACCGAGTAATAGCACAAAGGTAGGATGTTTGCCTTGCACATGGCTGACCTAGGAAAAACCTGTTTCAATCCCCAGCATCTCATATGTTTCCCTGAGCCAGTAGCGATTTCTTTTTATTTTTGTTTGGTTGTTTTTTTTCTTTTTTAAAATTTATTTAAAGAAAATGCATTACATAGTTGACATAACTGATCATAATATATTTGTTTTAGAAAGACCAAAAGCAACATAATTTAAAAAAAAATAAAAAATTGAAAGAAAAACTAAAGAGATGGAAAAGAAAGGAAATAAGAAACAGTTCAGTAGCAAGTATATTTTTGAAACTTATTAAATCACAATGAATTCATTAAAGCAGAAAGTTTAGTTAGCTCTTCTTTTTTAAAAAACAAAAAGGATAAGAGTTTAAAAATAATAATGGTGTGAGAGTGGCAATTATTGTTGTTTGGATAGGCCCAGCAAAATATGAGGAAAATGGAAAGGAAAAAAGCCTTGGCCTAAATACAAGGAGACCTTATTCCTGAAGTTTTCTGGCATAAGACTGACTTTGGATTCTAGGCATACTAGGTTGTCCAACTCCTGAGTTGTTTTCTGTGGTCTTGATGAAATTTTTTCGCACATTAGCTGTTGTTGGTGTCAGGTTTCTATAGTTAAAAATTCTGATTTCTGTGCATTTCCTTCATCGAAGTCAGGATGATGTGGAGCTTCCTTTAGTTTCACCTCATCATTAGATGTGGAGTGTCATGCCCTGCAAGCAGGTTGTTGCTGTTGCTAAGTCTTATGGATGTTAAGAAAACACTCTTTGGAATAAGTCAATGCCAGGGTAGTGATAGGGTCTTCCCTGGTAGCAGTTTGTTTCCTGGTGATGTTATAGACAATTGTGGTTGTTTCCATAGGTGGTCAATAGTTTACGGGTTTGTGGACAATGCCCATTCTTCTGAGGCCTGAGCCAAGTCATTATGCCAATGTTCAGAGTATAAGGCCTAAGTGTATTACAAAATTTGTGTTCCTATCTCTATTAGATAAGAACTTGTTTGCATTTTTAATATTTCCATGTTGTGTATGTAAACATTTCAATGGTATTATTATGTTACTGACCCTACCCTGATCGGTGATTGTGCCCTACCTTAGGGTGTGACCTGGCATTCTGCTCTCACCCTTGGGTGGTACCTGATCCCACCATTGGGTGGTACCTGATTCTGGGGTATAAAAGCAAGTGTGTGTGGAAGGAGAAGGGCTTTTTTCTTGGGGCTGATTCTGGGGCCTTTTGGCTTCAGCCTCTTCAACAGAAAGGATTTTTCAAAGAAAACTTATTTATGGAAACTGCCACCAGTACTAATAATACACTTAACACGTTTTGCTTTTGATGGCAAATAAATAAAAAAAAATTGCACACTTATGTGGATTTTTCTTTAGAAGACCTCAATTTAGTAGAATTCACTTCAGAGAATAAAAGCAAGATTAAGAAATACAATTTATCATTAGTGTCAAACCATTATGGTAAAGTTCACTATGGACACTGTACTTCATACTTTAAAATTGCTGCAAGACAACACTGGATCAATTTCGATGACAAGAAGATCAAAAAAGTCCCTAATACATTGGTGAAATCCATAGCAGCATACATCCTGTTTTATACTTCTTAGAGATCTACAATGAACACCAGACAATCATTTCACTTCCTTATCGGTTGCTATTAATGCTCTATGATATTTTCCACAGGCATGATCAATGAATAGGATTAAAAATCATGGACACCCAATGTGTTTCCTTGTATGGTGGATTTATGTCTTGATTTCATTATTGCTCTAGGTCACAGTTAATCATGAAATCTTACAATTTAATTTATTCAAGGTTCACCTGAAAGAAAAATTTCTCATAATATTAATGTTGTTTTTCTTTTTAGGTATACTCATTTAACAACTTTCACTTTTTATTCTAACATCATTGCTTTATTTCCCTCAATTTAGGTTTTAAGATGGAAATGTATTCATAATGCTGAAATAACGATACTTTTTAGGTTGACTTTCTTCAAGGTGCTTCTCGCCTATGATTGACTATCATAGAGTTACTGTTATACAATAACTTTGTATATATACTGTTATACACTTATAGTAGAGTTTTCCATGTTTGTATTATGCATTAAACTCTCTTTCAGATCTGCTCTGGTCTGCCATTAAAAAAATTTTTTTTGAATTTGAAATGGTTCATCTAAACAGTTTGCCGGCTATTACATTTTAAAGTGCTTTTAGTTGCTTCAGCTGAATTTTTTTCTTTTGCTCTATTTTGGATCCAACAAATATTTGGATTCCAACAAATATTTTTTGGTGTGAGCATTATGGCCATATTTTTTGTGAAGTCTGTATGTATATGTCTTGTTCTGTGTCTGTCTGTTTTATATATTTTGTATATAGTTCCCTTTTTCCTAACTTTATCTTCCCTAATTTAGTCTTCCTTATCCTTCCCTCTCTCTTCCTAGTCCTTAACATTTAATTTTCAGGATTCCTTTCACATATGCAAATCATCTCCTTCACCCACAACTACAAGCCTCTTGATCTCGGCCTGAGGAAGAAACCCGTGACTGTTATGTTTGTTGCAAACTTGTTGGAAATAACGCCTGCCACCTGTAATTTGTGTCACAATATAACCCCAGGAAAAAGATCCATGGATAAGACCTACAGTCTCTGGATCCCAGTTAAACTGTGCTATTTAAATTTCTCGTTTTCCATCCACATACACAGTGATATTGTTGACCATTTCTACAATGGCTACCCCAAGATTGCACCGAATTCCAACGGAAATGCAGAAGCCCAGCCAACTCATGATGGCAAATGATGTAACGCTTGGGGATGCCCCAACACATGGCTGCCTGTACTGTTCTTCCTTCTTCATTCAGCTTGATGTTATCTTCTGTACCAGGCTTCAACCTGCTTTTCCAGACCTATCAAGTGTCTTTTGCTGGTCTTTTCGGAGTTTCAGACCCCTCATCTTTACAGATTGGTATAGGACTCTGTAATTTCACCTTTTGTATTTTTCTTATAATTGTAATCCTTTGAATTTATTTTTGGTACTACACTTCTTTTGACTATTGTAATTAATATTTTTTATTTTAGTTTTTAAACTTAGGAATTGATGTTTTGCTTTCTTGACTTTAGGTTAGTGGGTTAGATATTGTTGTCTATAATTTCCTAAATGATATTTTTGTCTGTTCTCTGGATTTTTTGCGTGGCCGCATCATAGGCAAAAATACTAGGTTTAAAAGGAGGTTCTATCCATTTTGAATGGACCCTCAAGTTGTTTATTTACACAGGGAGGTTTTTTGCCTTAAATATTTTGTTCTGGTTTGTGACTTAAACTCCCATCTATAAATAATCGGCCGTACTTGGTACATCAATTTCAGACTTCATATGGACTTCTGCTTGAACTAAGAACTTGGATTAAGTTCAGATGCCTATTGATCATCATTGCAGTGCCCCCCCACTGTGCAGGGGGATATGCTTCTTCCTCCAAAATAAGGGCCTAATTCAATGTCCTCAAAGATGGGCTTTCTAGTCTACCTGGACTTGAATGGAAAATGTGCCGGAGAGATAGCATGGAGGTAAGATCTTTCATGCAGAAGGTTGGTAGTTCGCTTCTCTGAGCCTTCCAGGAGCAATTTCTGAGCATAGAGCCAAGAGTAACTCCTGAGTGCTGCCGGGTGTGACCCAAAAACCAAATACCAAAAACAACCGCCATCATCACCACCACCACCAACAACAACAACAAATAAAGAAAAGGTGTTTCTTCTCACCTGCTACACAAGCTTTCTGGCATCTCTTCGAAGGATCTTTGTCTATGGGTTACAATTGGGCTTTCTGATTGCTCTGGGAGCTCCCCATTGCCTACTAGATCCTTGATCATTGAATTTCAGATTCTCCATATGCTTCTCCAAGGATGAACTTACTTAAAATTCTTCACCTTTACTCGTAAATCTATCATCTCAGGAGCTTGTAGTTGATTCCTTGACACATGTTTCTGGTTTTAGACAGCCTATGTTTAGGTTAGAAATTTTTCTTTACATTTTCCTGTGATGCGTTTATGCAAACAGCCACTCTTTTATTGACTAGTTTTTCCTTTAATAATTGTAGCCAATATTACTTACTTTTGTATATTATTGTTTGTTTACTAAAAACAAATGGGAAATTGTTGTGTATGTAAACATTTCAATGGGATTATTATGTTACTGACCCTACCTTGATCAGTGATTGTGCCCTACCCTAGGGTGTGACCTGGCATTCTGCTCCCACCCTGGTGTGGTACCTGATTCTGCTTTCACCATTGGGTGGTACCTGATCCCACCATTGGGTGGTACCTGATTCTGGGGTATAAAAGCAAGTGTCTGTGAAAGGCAAAGGGCTTTTCTCCTGGGGCTAATTCTGGGGCCTTTTGGCTTCAGCCTCTTCCACGGAATAAAAGCTGTTTTCTTCAGAAGACTGACCGCATTCACTTCAGAACCACCAGCTGAACAGGGTAACAGATGCGTGGTCCAAGCTGGAGGAGAAAGGCCTCATCCTCCATCCCTCCATCAGTCAACCCCATCGAGGAAAGTTTTGCAACATTTCCCCATTTTTATGTGCCTATGCAAAAGAGGAACAATGCCACAAGGTATTATTGGTGCCTCTGGGGGTTGAGGGAACAAGTTTAACAACTTGTTTCTAATATGAATTCTAACGCAAAAGACTCTTCTACCAGAATTCCTTATTGAACATATCACAAAAACAAAAGACAGTGGGCAAAATTGTCACTGTATAAGACAACATTCAATAAGAGTTATAGCAGTTAAGGGAATAATACATCTAAGATATTCAAAAGAGATATACATGTCCCTTTCATGTCATTAGAAATAGTCAGGGGAGGGTGTTAAATTCAGGACACCACTTTGGTCTGTGATTTGGCCTTCTGGCATCTGCAAAATGACTCCCAGAAGTCCCATACTAGGAAATGTCTTTGAGTGAGGACTTCTCAGAAACTGAGTAGCAAGCACAGGTACAGGTACAGGAAGGTGGAGGACAGGAGGTTGCTGAGAGTAGATAAATAGGAAGAGAGTATTGGTTTCTTCTCAGGCTGAGTATCTATTTTTTCACTTTGGGAGCTGGCTGGCAGCTGGCTTGAGTGGAGATAATGATGTCCTTCGTGAGGAGCCAAGAACTGAGGGTAAATATGGTTAAATGTAATAGGCGTGGGGGTGAGGAAGTAAAGGACTAAAAATAAACTTCTGGGTGGTGAGCCAAGGGAAGAAAAAGTATACAGCATAGATATTCTGTATATGACAAACAGATTAAACCCAATAAAATCCTAATTAATTATTTATACTTGCAGGGGCTATTGGATAGCTGGAGTCCAGGAGGAAGGGGATGGAATGCTATTGAGGTGGCCCAAGCCCCACAGCCCCCTTAAGCTTGGTAAAATGGCCTTTGGCATGGAGGCCTGTCATTCCCCGTGCTGGCAAAAGCTCCTGGCTCCCAGAAGAGGAAAGAGTTCCTTAATGAGCTTGAAGCCTGTAAGTTCACCAGCCTCCATCCAGACCCTTCCTCTTGAGCAGGGTGGGAGTTTGGGACAACCTTGGGTTCCCTTTAAACTCCTCTCTGGCTCCCACCACTATGGACCCGTGGGCATGCACCCAGACATAGCTCTGGAGTCGGGAGGAAGAAGATGGAAGGCTGTTGAGGTGGCCCATGCCCTGCAGCACCACCACCCCCAAGCTTGGTAAAAAGCCCTTTTGGAGGCCTGCCATTTCCTATGCTGGCAAAAACTTCTGGCCCAGTTGTGATTTTGAGCATATAGGCAGTAGTAACCCCTGAGTGTCATACAGTATGGTCCAAAAACAAACAAGCAAAAAATCAGACCTAAATACTCAACCCAAAGTCAATGACTATAGAATCAAGAGACTCAAACTACAACAAGCAATACACAAAAGGAACCTATTACATTTCTGCCCAGGGAGTTATGGGATGTATGCTGGAAACTGATGGAAGGAGGTCAATACTGGTGATGGAAATTGCCCTAGTTCACTGTCACTATGTACCTTAAAGATAACTGTGAAAGACTTGTAATTCAAGAAAATAAATAAATAAAGCAAAATTTAAAACTTAAAAATTTGAAGTCATTCCCCAGCTACCCTACAACAAACGAGGGGCTAAAGAAATGGTGCTACACAGTGGAATACTATCAGCCGTTCGAAAAAATGAAGTCATGAAATTTGCTTATTCATGGATGGACATGGATACTTTTATGCTGAATGAAATAAACCAGGGGAAATGGATAGACATAGGATAATCTCACTCATTTGTGGGATATAAGAAAAACAAGAGAAAGTATGGTAATAACAATAGAGACAATAGAGACAAAGGTTGGGAGGTCCATCCCAGGGTAGAAAACTCACCACAAAGAGCAGTGAGTGTAGCTTACTAGGACAATGATAGTTGCAACAGATCACTCTTGGCAAGAATTTGGCACTGAAAGGGGAGAAACTGACAGGCAAGGCATCCCTCCATTAACCACAGGGTTAATGAGAGAGAGATAAATGAGAAAGAGAGAGAAAGAAAAAGAGAGAAATAATTTGTATGCCTTAGAAGAAAGCAGAGAGGGATGGGGAAGAGAGGAAATGGGAGATATCAGTGACAGGAAGGGTGCACTGATAAAGGATAGTGTGCATTGTGTAACTTAACCCAACAATTTTGTAACCAAGGTACTTAAATAAAGACATTTCTTAAAAAATTTGAAGCCATTCTCATTTGAATAGAATATTATTGCAGCTGGTCAAAAATTCAGTATCCACTCTTGGATGACAAATAGCATGTCAGGTACTAGTACAACACTGGGGGAGTATGTCCTTACTTCCTTCCAATAACATTTTTACTGTACAGATGAGTAAACTATAAGTAGTATAGGGTCTGCCCAAAATTTTAGCACTTTTTACAAACAGAAAGATCTCTCTCCTTTTTGAAGAGAAAAACTACTCTAAAAACTAATATATCTTTTAATGATATGTCTCAACATTTTAAACAAATAAAACATACTCTAAAATATTCTTTGAAAACTAGAATTATTGGAAAGGACAGATAGTATAGCAGCTAAGGCACTTGTCTTACATATAACTATGTCAGCCATAAAACTGGTTCAAATCCCATCGCAGCATATTTTCCCCTGAACACCATAAAGGGCCACTCCTGAGCAGAAAGCCAGGAATAGACTTTGACACCACCATGTGTGACTCATTGCATAACCACACCCCAAACCCCTCAAAAAAACCTGGCTTTATGATTGCAAAATAAGCATGCTTCACCCTCTTAATAAATAGACATATATTACTGCAACTAAGTCTCTTAGAGTGTAAATTTAAAAATAAATAATACTGAACTAACAATGTTCTTTTATACTAACATAGGGAAAATGAGAAAATAGATTAGTATATCAAAATTTGCCAATAATCATTTAAGAGATTAAATAGATTCAACTACCAATACTACTCAGATGTCCATTTTCTGTTCCTATGCCTTGTGCTTGATTAAAGAAAGAACTAGCTATTCCATTTGTTTATCTTACTACAAGACCTGAGTGTCAACAGTATTTAAAGCTCTGAAAGATAAACACAATAAAAAGGCTTGTACCCTATATAAACATGGGGTTCCATCTCATGAAGAGATTCACTCACAAATCATACAAATGTTGAGTAAATTTAGAGGGTATTACAGACTAAGTGCTTGATGACAAATGCAAGGGGCATTTGTGTGAAGCCTGGAGCAAAACAACTCCATTTTGTCAATCAAATTAAAGTTTTCATTTAATGATAACAAGGCTAAGTTTCATATAAGGGCTTAGTTTCTATCCGAACAATAACGACAGGACCCCAAGGCCCTATAAACAACAATATACCACCCAAAATATCTAACCAGAAAAGGACATAATAAAATACCCTAAAACACCCTTGCCAATCAACTTAAAGGAAAAGACATCCTATTGCTAACCCTATATAACCTGGCTTCAGATGTGGCCCTGATCAGTCTGTAGCTTATTGGTAGATGGAACAAAGTTTTGCTTTATTTCAATTGTGTGGTCCTGTCCTTCAACTCCAGACCCTAATATATGGGGGCTCGTTTAGAATTAAAATGACAAAGACCAGGTCACCAACACCAAGGTCTCATGATATTCTGAGATGTCCTCAAGGTAGGTGAAGAAGGCCTAATAGAGACAGAGCTCCAGAGTGGTGAGAGGGAAAAAAACTGAATGCAGAATCTCCTCAGGGCTGGAGATAGTGCAGACATACTCCACTCCTCCCTAGGTTCATGGTAGGAGCCAAGAGGTTTGTACCATAAACTGTGAGGTTTTCCGTAGGAGCTTTGAGATTTAGAGATATCCTAGGGTTTGCAGCAGGAGTCATTGTCTCTGTCTTTTGTGTTGTCTGGTCAGGACTATGAGTCAGAGGAGCTCTAAGGAAAATTTCACCCCTTGGGATTGGTGAAATGTGGTTTGAGTTCAGCAAAGTTGTGTGTTGCGCATTCGTGCTTATGTTTGAGTCTTGTGTCTCTCTTTGTCTCACTATATTTTGTATAGTTTAGTGTGAAAAAAGCTCAGCAGCATAGTCAGAGAGTCAGGGAACACTGGAAAGTCTCAATCAGCCTGCAATTTGTCCTGGAAACATTCATCGTTCTTGACCAACATCAGCTGCTCTCCTGCCATTCTTAGGTGAGAACAGAGGAACATCAATTGAGCTTATCTGCATGTGAATGGAAAAAGATGTAAGGAATGAGGCAAAATGAAGTCCCGAGGAGCCATGGAGGTCAGTCCCCAATTCTTTCTTTCTGGGTAAAGCATGAGTCTACAACCCTTCTCCTCTTTCTATGCATGCTGCAGGACTCTCTTCATCCTTGGAAACATGGGTAGTGGAAGGGCCTGTGTGGAGCCAGTTCAGGCTAGATGGGGTGGGCAACAGAAAAGGATCAGGAGTGGAGGCACCAGCCTAGCTAGTCCCTTTTAATGGTGGAAGCTAGCTGGAGAAGAGCAAGAGTTTAGTTAGTTAGTTAGTTAGTTAGTTAGTTAGTTAGTTAGTTAGTTAGTTAGTTAGATGCTGATAAAACCAACAATGGTAGCTGCCCTAGGTGGTAAAAAGGAGCTATTAAGATGTTGGGTATTGGGAGACTTTGGAAACTGTTAAATTGTTAAAAATCCTTTGAAAACAAGGCCAAAAAAAACTTAGTTCCCAAAGTTTAGTTTTCTCTTTTATAACCCATCCCTCAGAAATTCCTCAGCTTTGAACACTTATTAGTCTTTGCTAAAGAGTCATACATAAATAATAGACTATCAGAAAAAAAAATGACTTTTTAAAACTCAAGCCAAGTGAACTACAAAGATCAGCTTTAATTTTTAGAAGTTTCACCCTTCTAATGGTGCTTTAACTTTCAAGTGAAGAGGAATGGATTCTTTAACTTTAGTGGTTTCTAGGAGTGAAGAATTGAGTTGAAAATTTTGTAAATTATTGTTATTGTCTTCCCAGTTTATGGGAATGCATGATATTGTTAAGGTAACTCTATTTTATGTCAATTTCTTACTGAATATCAAACTGAGTGTTGGTCTTCAGATAGCTTTAAGTGTGAAATCTCAAAGGATCAGGACAAAGCTTAATAAGTCCTGTCTAAATTTAATGGTACTTGATGTCTATGTCCAAAAGATGGGAAATCTATAGAATGATTTAAATGTCTTTGATAGGTATCATAAAAGATAATTTGGTTCTATTAGGTGTAACTATATCTAGCAATTAATTTTCAAATAGAAAGAGGGCAATCTAAAGTTTACCTCCTAGATCCACAGCACTGATTTAGGAAGAGGATACAGAAAAAGTCATGGGGAGAATAAGGGTGGGACACAGAGAAAAGAATAGTCCTGTCTGGTGCATGTAGCGGTAGGACTGCCATTCAGAGGATGAAGAGAAAATAGAAGGTTTGAGAAAGGTGTGTAGATGTGTATTTTATGCCAGAATGATATTGGATAGAGTTATAAATGTTGAAAAAATAAGAAGGAAATTCTGTGAAAGTGTTACCAGTGGTTGCAAATTGGAATGAAAGTAAGTTACAAAATGAATATAAATGTATGTGCATAAGGTTTGAGGATGTGTACTAAGGGAAGAAGCTGTTGGCCAAACTGGATGAGTAGTAGTAGTAGTAGTAGTAGTAGTAGTAGTAGTAGTAGTAGTAGTAGTATGTGTCTAAATTAGAAATAATCTAATGTTTTTGTATAAAGAATTCTACAAAAAAGGAGCTTAGATGCTCCAAGCTTATGTTACAGTGATCTTAGAAAACTGGACCTTTAGAAATGATAGAAGATAAAGATTTTCTGAATGGAATTTAAAAGTTTTATGCGTATGGGGCTGGAGCAGTGGTGCAAGCAGTAAGGTGTCTGCCTTGCCAGCGCTAGCCTAGGACAGACCACAGTTCGATCCCTCCGGCATCCCATATGGTCCCCCAAGCCAGGAGCGATTTCTGAGTGCATAGCCATGAGTAACCCCTGAGTGTCACCGGGTGTGACTCAAAGAAACAAAAAAAAAGTTATATGCATAATTTTTTACTGGCTGTTATAGCCTGGTCATAAAGAAACGTAAAGCTGTACATGTTACTGCTAATCTTACTAAAATAGTGGGAGCCAGATCTTTACCAGGGAGAACTTAGGCTAATGAGGTCTGTAGGAAAGTAACTCAGAGTTGTACTTTATGTGCAGTCACTAAACTTAGTGGGAGTCCTAGGCCTCCTCTCTCTGCAACAACTGTATAGCATTAGAGAGCTTTTCATGAGGAAGACTGGCAGAAAATGCTCAGCAAACAGGTACAATACTATTATGCTTTTGTTTCTGTTGCATAACTTCTGTGCCATCAGGGTCTGATCATTTATTTATATTCCTCTGTCTAATTACTGATCTTTTTCAGATGTTGATAACTTCAAATATGAGCCAGTCAATTGCCTGAACCCCCATTAAGAGCTTAGGCATTATGACATTTCACCTTTAAGTAGGTCCTACAATTGTAGATCCTACAATCCTTTGCCAGCCTGACAAAATTACAGAAGATGGACCTTCCCCCACACTAACCCTAAGGTGGTGAAATCTCTAGGGGTACTATGAAACAGGGAAAGTCTGCAGGAAAGTTGCAAGGGGGAATGAGGGTTAGAGGAACCATGGGAACTCAACTAGTTCAGGCCATTGACATTAATTGGAAATTACACTCTTCCTGATTATCTCAGAAACAGGGGCAAGTGGAAAGAATGAACCAGACACCAGTATTTAAATAGGATGACAGTGGAAGAAAAAAAAAGGAGCAAATACTGAGGCTTCCTTTGATAATTTTAAGGTTTACTAGCACCAGATGCGAGAAACATTTCTGTCAGAACCAGTGCAGGGATGGCAACAACATTCAAAGACAGGCAATTGGATTCTAGATCTCTGTTTTTGTTCTCTCCACCACAACAGCTGTTTAATTTGCAGGACTGAAGAAGATTCAGGAACTGCCTTGTTCCTTGAGATAGGAAGTCACATGCCCAGATGAGAAGGACCCTAAGAAGGACACCTTGCAGATCTAGCTGACTTGGCTCTCAGAACCAGGGCAGAATGCAAATCATCTTGATGCTCCTTTAGACAGCAGTGACCATGGAAACACTGGCTGGAATCAATACTTCATTTGTTTGTGGACTATACTTGAACTCTTACCCAGACTAGAGATAAAGAGTTTGTGGGTCAAAACCCAGGGTTCCTTCTCCTAGACTTTGACTTAGATTATTTGTTTGGGTTTATTATGTTCCACGAGATCTCACCAGTTTTATTTAGTCTCACATCCCTGCAGTTAAGATGATTGTGCTAAGTTCCTAGTAGATAGGGACAGGACCTCAAGAAGGGTCAAAGATTTTACTCGGGTCCAAGAGAAGAGAAGGGAATGTGAAGCCTCGAGCAGAAGAGACTCCATTTTGTCAACCATTTTAAGTTTCCATTTTATGTTAACAAGGATAAGTTCCACATAAAAGCTAAGTTTCTATACCAACAATAATGACACAAACCTAAAGCTTTACAAGCCACAATATCACAATATCCCACCCCCCCAAAATAATGATGCAGGCCCTATAAAGCTAAATTCACCACCCTAGATATCTAGTCATAAAAGAACACGTCGAAACACATTGAAACACCCTAGAAAACAGCCAGTCAATATAAAGGTCAAGCAGTCCTGTGTTCCTGTTGCTATCCCTATATAATCTGGCTAGTGAACCTTGATGGGGTCACTTCCTGTGAGCGACAGCCCTAAGCAATCAGTTTGTAGCTTGTTGGTAGATAGAACAAAGATTTGCTTTGCTTTATTTCAATTGTGTGGTCTCATCCTTCAACTTTGGTCCCTAACACTATGATTTCTATTCCCAGAGATTTTTCACTCTTATTTTCTTTAATTTTAGTTCCTGTTTCTGTTAAGTAACTTTGAGCCACATCATATTCTATTTTACCATTGTTATTTTTTTTTGGTATAAAGACAGAAATTTTGTTTCCATTTGTTTATAATGGTTCTCCATAAGGACTTTCTAAATCCATAAATTCAGAATCAATGAATGATAAAGAAGTAAAGTCTAATATCCCATCTAATTTGAGATTCCATAACAGCCTAAATTAGTCTTCATCTATCTTGAACATATATGTTGCCTTCAGTGGGATGATTCTAATAACTTATATTATATTCTCTTCTTTTTGTTCTATATTAATCTACATTTTTTTGGTTTTTAGGCCATACCATGTGACATTCAGGGGTTACACCTGCCTGGCTCTGAGCTCAGAAATCACTCCTGGCTCAGAGGACCAAATGGGACTTTGATGGATCAAACCACTGTTTGTTCCAGATCAGCTGCATCAAGGCAAATTTCTAACATTGTGCCACTGCTCTTGCCCCTATATTAATCTACTTTTTAAAGATAACATTAATATATTTTATATTATTAAATTAATTATCAATAAATCAATAAACTTAATAAATTATTATTAATGTATTAATTTATTGAAAATTAATAAATGATTATTGGTTAATTATTAGTATATTAATTTAAATAAACCAAAAGTTTGGGCACTGGAGGAAAATTTAGTATTTAAATGAGATTTATGACACAATTTCATATACAAAGGAAATAAATATAATCTCTAAACATGGTAGAATTTGGAAAGAGAATAGGGGCAATGATGAGAAACTATCTACCAGAAATGGGTAACTTGTTGTCACTCTCCCTTTAATTAATCACTTTTGGGTTTTTGTTGTTGTTTTTGTTGTTATTGTTTGGAGGCAGGCCACATCTAGAAGTACGCAGGTATGACTCCTGACTCTGCACTCAGGAATCTCTGCACTCAGGAAAGTTTGGGGGAATCATTTGAGATTTCCTGGGTAGAAACTGAGTCAACCACTGCAAGGTAATCACCTTACCCAACCACTATTGCTTTGGCTTTACTGGATCAATTTCTTAGCTCGAATTTTGAAATTTGGACACCTTTTCCTTGCAAACCCCTAAACTCTGAAGTAGTCAAGGAGTAGTAAATTGGGTGATAATTTGTTCCAATTCCATGACTTTAAAACAAATTATAAATAAATGAGTTACAAACATTCTCCAGGTTAATTACTTCTCTGGATAAAAACTCATCAATTGGGGCCTGGAGAGATAGCACAGAGGTGTTTGCCTTGCAAGCAGCCGATCCAGAACCTAAGGTGGTTGGCTCAAATCCCGGTGTCCCATATGGTCCCCTGTGCCCGACAGGAGTTATTTCTGAGCAGACAGCCAGGATTAACCCCTGAGCACCGCCGGGTGTGGCCCAAAAACCAAAAAGTAAACTCATCAATTGAACTAACAGTTTCACTTGGCTATTTTACAGGTATCTAAAACATAATATATACTACATTGAGTGATTTTCCTTTCATCTGAAACTATTTTTCACAGACTCCAACCTTTCTCAACACTGGCATAGCATTTCTAACTAGTTCTCATTGCTTATGGAAATATATATATATACAGCTACTAAGTTTTCATAATCTACCATCAAAATATCACTAAAACATTTTGGCTCTGCCTTCAAAATAAGTTCAGAATATAAATGATCTTACTATTTCTACTTCAAACATCCTGGTATCAGAATCTACCATAATCTCCATTCTGAAACATTGCCTCCTAACTATTCTCCCTGGTTACAGTTGACACTCAATTGAGAAATTTCTGCTAGATCATCCATGTGGGTGAGATGAAGAACTATTTCCAGTCATAAAAGTACTGTTATGAAATACATATATGACAGTCATCTACAGAATATACTCTCAAATGAACAAATTCCTTGCCCAAAGTCACTCTTTTTCAGGGGGAATGTGCATTGTACATTACTTTGAAGCAGGATATCCTTCTCCTGTAGGTTTGTATAGGGCAGATACCCTAGTTATGTGTTTTAGAAAGCACAAGAGGCAAAATCATTGGGCCTTTGAGGTACAAGAACCCACAGATAAAGATGAGATACTTTGAGATGCTAAAGTGTTAGAACCAAAGAGATTGAACCCCCTGAAATAAACTCTTCCAAGTCAGAATAAAAGAGTGAGAAAAAAACCACAAAAGTAGACAATAAATTGTTCTACACTTTCCATCTTGGCCTTGGAAATCATCTAGCAAGTATTTTGCAGGTGCAGTTTTGGAAAGCCCTATAAAAATTATCTTTGTACTACTAAATCTGTGGTTTTCTCCCTCTTTGTAACTGATCTGCATTTCTATTTGAAATGTATACTCTCAGTTCTCAGTACACTCTCCAGACTAAGAACCACACATCTCAACTTCTCAAACTGGTAAATTTACTTGGCTCTCTTCCCTCTGGATAAACCCACATTTCTCTGGATCTCTTCCTGTGTCATTGTCTCCCCTTATTTCCAAATAAATTTACTTTGCTATTCATCTCCTTCTAAAATTCTTTTCCACAAGGCTAGGCCTGGAACCTTCAGCAGAGCTCAAGACTGACATTTCTTCTTTCCACAAAGATCAAATTCCTCATTCCCACCTGATCTCTATGGCTCCCTGAGAAATCAATGGATAGAATTTCATGAAGATAAAATAAAATTTAGGGGCATCTGATGTATGCCAAGTGGGAATGCATGACAAGTACACCCTCCATGTATGTACACATGGCAAACTTTATTAGATCTAATATTCCCAGACACTTTATTTTATTTTTTTTGTTTTGGGGTCATACCCGGCAGTGCTCAGGGGTTACTCCTGGATCTAGGCTCAGAAATCGCTCCTGGCAGGCTCTGGGGACCATATGGGATGCCAGGATTCGAACCACCGTCCTTTTGCATGCAAGGCAAACACCTTTCCTCCATGCTATCTCTCCACCCCTCCCCCACACACTTTCTTGGGTGATTAAAATGTATAAAACAAAAAGATGGTGTCACTCTCCTTATCAAAGATATCCTTATCTTCCTGGAACCTCCTATCACATAATTCAACTGTAACAGTTCAAGTTAAAACAACAGAAAAAGAAAATCCAATTTCAAAGCTCATTTAGATGGTAAGGCTTACTTTCAAAACATTGCCATCCCAATTTCTTACTAGCATAATCCTGCTTTTTTCTATCTCCCAAAGTATAGTTCTTGAGAGCACTTCCTTGAAGGAAAACATTTTTATTAGTGCTAACTTCCACCTGAGAGTCTGTGCCTTGGGAACTAATCTGTCACATATACCCACACTTATTCTCTATAAAGTATTGATGCAGGAGAGGTGACAATGGGTTTCTGTTCATCTATATCCCCAAGTTCTACAATATTTTCAGCAATAAAAATATTGAATACTAGAGATGTTCAGTGTTGAAAATAGAAAAGTTTATTGGAAAGTAAATAAAAGAGAAACAACTTCCCATCAGGGAGGAACTTTTATAGGACTAACATAACTATGGCTCTTTTGTGTTTTTTTAACAGGCAAACTAGGTCTTTGAATTACTTTTTAAGTGACAAGATGGTTACAAAGAAAACTGAGGCCTGTAGAGTATTTTTGTATTTATTTTATGTATTGTATTTATTTTGTATTTATTCTATTTGTTGTTTGTCGTCCCACCTGAACTTTCCAGATGGGGGCGATTGATTAGGAAATAAAGGAGCTTGGAGGGGAGGCCAAAGGAGACGGTTGGGCAGAGGCAGTTGGGGACAGAGGGGGTTATGGGAAGACGGAGAGAGAGGACAGAGAGGAGAGAGACAGAGAAGAGAGACAGGAGGAGAGAGAAGAGAAGGACAGAAGAAAGAGACAGCACAGAGAGAGACACACAGAGAGAGACAGAAAGACAGAGAAGAAGGAGAGAGAGAGAGAGAGAGAGGAGAGAGAGAAGAGAGAGAGAGAGAGATAGAGAGAGTAAGAGGAGGAGAGAGATCAAAGCATGAGGATTAGGTCTTTTGGCCAAACCTTTTGTCCCCCAAAACCTCTTTGTGTGAATCATTTATTGCAGACAATTATTGCCAAGGTCTCCCCGAGAAGGGGGGACTGGAGAATGGGAGGTGGTCTCTCAATTTGGGAGATATTTGGGACCCTGAATATATCTGCAGGAGACTCAATTTCATGCCACATTTGGCTCCAGAACAGGGACCTGAACCCTCTGGATCTGTAAGTGACATGTATTATTGGAGATTGCCTCTGGAGGCCCTTGGCTGGTTTTTGTGGATACTCACGCTCACTATGCCATCTATTATAAAACATATCGGTTTGGCATTATTCAAGTGCATTTTTCTGTTGGTTGTAAACCACTTGGTTTGACACTAGCAAATATCATCGGCATTGGATGGTTGCTGTTTATATGTCAATCCAAAATTTCTATCCCAACAATTGCATTGCTTGTGTGGCCTCCATTAGTCATAGTGTGGGACTTTCTGTGCTGACTAATATGCCTTTGATGTGCATAGGAATTGGTTGGTGGTTAGGAAATAGTGTGGAAATTGTAAAGTGATGACCAGTATGGACAATAAAAAAGTCTGTCCTATGAAGGTAGGACAAGGTATGGGCTAATGAATCTAGAACCACCATCAAAAAAATAGGCATTTTCCCAACAAAATATCAACCCAGAAACATAATTTAGACACTCACAATCTAAATCAAAATATTGACACTAATTACCAACCTCCAATGCTAAGCCCACAATGGAGTTCTGATTCTGTTCATGGTGTGGACTCATATGATAGTGCCAACTCAGACAATGAACCACATTCTAATACTCCACACCTCAGGCCTCAGAGCCCTGTGCAGGGTATTTCTGCTAATTCGGCCCCAGCTCCATTACAGACAGTATATGTTTCAACATATCAACCTCTTGAAATGGAGAATGTTGAACGGTTTAAAAAAGCATGTAAAGATTTTGGGGCAACCTCTCCATACTGTCTGGAGAGCATAAGAATTTGGTGTCAAAAAACAATTTGGACTTTATATGACTTCAAAAAACTTGCTGAAATATGCCTGTCATCTAACCAGCGAACCGAATGGGAAATGTTATATGCAGAGGGTGTGAAAAGCAAAGTAGATAGTCTGGATGGAACAAAAAAACAATTGTCGGGTTAATCTTTCGTATGAACTATTGATGGAGAAAATCAATATGCAGATGTTCAGGCACAAGCGGCTTTACCTAAGGAACTGTCAAAAATAATTCAAGACATTGCCTTCATGGGATAAAATTGATACTAACAGCACTGGTGAGGGTACTTTTTTAAGAATTACCCAAGGTCCCAATGAGCCTTATGTAGAATTTGTGGCTAAACTCAAAGATGCTCTGAAAATACAAATTAAAAATGAGGAGGTGAGAATATTTCTAGAAAAATGTTTGGCTTATCATAATGCAAATTCGGCCTGCAAAATGGTATTGGCTCCCTTGCAGGAAAAGGCTTCTTTAAATGAATTTTTATTTGTATGTAGGAATGTTTATGATATGCCCCATTCATTGGCAAACCTGGATCTGGTGCAGACCTTTGCGGTTGCTAAGGGAGCAGTGCCTTTCCACCTCCACGGACAAAACACCTCCTGAAAGCCAGGTCTCTGTCCTAAATGCAAAAAGGGTCCTCACTGAGCGAAAGATTGCAGATCTGGAAATCTCTCTAATAACAACATAGGGAGAGGTGTTAACAGGAACCCTAGGAGACAATTCACCTGTTACCATTGTGGAAAACAGGGGCATATCAAGAGGAATTGTCATCTTTTTTTAAATTCAGCTCTTTCGAGACCGCATTCACAATGCAGGGAAACTCCTACAGGGCCAAATGCCAGACCTGTTCAAATCAGGGGAAAATTCATCAAATTGTAACTCTCCCCTGCCCAGCCCAAGAAGATTTATCTTAACAGTTTTGGGCTCTTGAATCTATTGTCTATGATCTCTTTCAAGGACAGTTTAAATCTATACTACAGTGTCTTACATGTTACCAAAAGTCAGAGATTTATGAAACATTTGTTCAGTTGTCCCTGACTGTCAAGTCTGCAGATAGATGTACTTTATAGGAATGTCTCTTTGAATTTTTTAAAGAAGAAGATTTGAGAGATAATAATAGAATGTATTGTAATAACTGCAACATTAAAAAAGATTTTTAAAAGAAAACATACTTATGGAGATTACCTCTAGTATTGATAATTTATTTGAAACATTTTGCTTTTGATGGAAAAAAATTAAAAAACTGCACACTTATGTGGATTTCCCTTTAGAAGACCTCAATTTAGCAGAATTCACTCAGGAAAATAATAACAAGATTGAAAAATACAACTTATCATCAGTATCAAATCATTTTGGTCAGGTTTACTTTGAACATTGTACTTCATATTGTAAAATTGCCACAGAACAATACTGGATCAATTTTGATGACAAGAAGATCAAGAAAATTCCTATGACATCTGTAAAATCCACAGCAGCATATATCCTGTTTTATACTTCTCAGAGATCTACGATAAGTACCTGTTAATGTTTTATGGTTCATTTTTAAGTATGACTGTTTATTAGGAGTGAATACTATGGATCTCCTTTGTGGTTGATTGTATGATATACTTATGCCTTACTTTCAGTATTATTTTAGGTCACTATTAATGGAAAAACTTTGCAATCTACTGATGTTACTTAAGGCTTACATAAGAGAAAGATTCTTCATCATATTAATGTTGGTTTAGGGTTAAGTATTGAGATATACTCGTCTAACAATTTTTAACTTTTCACTATAACATGGAGATATAATCATAATCTTGACAGAACCATACCTTTTAGGTGGACTCTCTTCACAGTGTTCATCTTAGAGGACTGACTACGTTGGATTTGCTGTTCAATATTTGCATTATTGGACTTCATGGTCGTATTGTATATGAAATTCTCTTTCAGATTTACTCAACTCTGCTTTAAAAAATATTTTTGTTGTGATTTTGAAGATATTCTTCTAAACAATTTGCTGGCTATTATATTTTAAGTCAGCTTTTTTGTTGATTCAGCTGAATTATTTTGCATGTTTTGTATACACCTCCCTTTTCTTAACTTTGTCTTCCCCAATATATTATTTTTTGTCCGTCCTTTTAGAAGTATATTTGGTTATATATGTTTTTTAATTATTGTAATTAATGTTTTATATCTTAATTTTGTATTTCATTAAGGTTTTGCTTAGGGTTTGTGGGTTATATAAACTGTTACATTGTTTATTATTGTTGTTTACTAAAAAGGGGGAATTGTAGCATATTTTTGTATTTATTTTATGTATTGTATTTATTTTGTATTCTATTTGTTCCTTGTCGTCCCACCTGAACTTTCCAGGTGGGGGCAATTGATTAGGAAATAAAGGAGCTTAGAGGGAGGCCAAAGGAGACGGTTGGGCAGAGGCAGTTGGACAGAGGGGGATGTGGGAAGACGGAAAGAGAGGACAGAGGAGAGAGACAGGAGAGAGAGAAGAGGACAGAAGAAAGAGGCAGCACAGAGAGAGACAGAGAGAGAGAGACAGAGAGAAAGAGAGAGAAGAGAGGAGGAGAGAGATTGAAGCAGGGAGGATTAGGCTTTTTTGGCCAAACCTTTTGTCCCCCAAAACCTCTTTGTGTGGATCATTTATTGCGAATGATTATTGCCAAGGTCTCCCCGAGAAGGGGGGACTGGAGAATGGGAGGTGGTCTCTCAATTTGGGAGATATTTGGGGACCCTGAATATATCAGCAGGAGACTCAATTTTATGCCACAGAGGAGTTCTCTACATCTTGCAGAATAATTTGGCTAATTTAAGGCTTTTGTGCTGCAAATATATGATTAACTTCCATGTATTTTCATTTATGTTGTTGGGTCTATTTATTTAGTCCCCTTTAGACCATCTGCTTGGGTGTTCCTTTCTCCGGTGAATCCAAAACCAGTAGCAGAATGTATGGTCTTGGGAAGGTGTAAACCACCTTGTTCAGAGATAATACAGAACTTTGCAGAAATTTCAAAAATGTAAACATAATGAATGGCTAAAGAAACTGTGGTATATATACACAATAGAATATTATGCAGCTGTCAGGAGAGATGAAGTCATAATTTTTCCTATTCATGGATGCACATGGAATCTAGTATGCCAAGTGAAATAAGTCAGAACGAGAGAGAGACACAGAATATCACTCATCTATGGGCTTTAAGAAAATAAAAGACATTTTTGTAATAATTCTCTGAGATAATAGGAATAAGGGCTGGAAGGTCCAGCTCATGATAGGAAACTCTCCACAAACAGTGATGAGTGCATATAGAAAAATAACTACACTGACAACTAACATAACATTGTGAATGAATGAGGGAAGTAGAAAACCTGTCTCAAATGCAGGTTGCGGAGGAGGAGGTAGGAAGGAGGAAGATTGGGGGCATTGGTGATGAGAATGTTGCACTAGTGAAGGGGGGTGTTCTTTATAGACCGAAACCTAACTACAATCATGTTTGTAATTGAATTGTATAAATAAAGATATAAAAAAGAAAAAAGAAAACAAAAAATGCAGACATAAGTCAGCTAAAATGGAGATGCAATTAATTGGTCAGGAGGGAAACTGAGTCTTCCTCCAGTTTCAAGATAAAATTCTCACAATTGTAGTCAACATGTCACTTTTCTATGAAAAATCCTCTAATAACTTCTTTTGTGAGCTAGAAGATAACCCAAATTTTTAAAATGACTACATCACAAATGATGAGGTCCTTATTACATGTTACTTCCTACAGATACCATAGCACTACCCAAAATGGCATTTTGTGAATTCCTAGAGCATACTAACCCTACTCTCTGGAATGGTCTTATCAAACTTACTACTGTTCTTCATGGCTTTGCTCAAATGTTTAAACGGTAAATCATTCCTCATCATCATAACTAAAATTACATTTAATGTCTAGTCTATTAACAAACACCATCTATCCCTTTCTTGATCATTTTATATTTCTTCAGTGTATAAAATCTAATTGGAGGCTGAAAAATGGTACAAATTTAGAACATATGTGCTTGAATTGAGTTCAATTCCCAGCACCACATGTCTTTGGGATCATTATATGTGCAAGTCTTATGACCTCAGAGCATCTCCAGATATTATCCTAATGATCCCCAGAAATTCAGGGCCCATACAGTCCTATATCCTCAGGTCTTATCAGAAACATGCTCACTGAGCAACTATTAGGGGATGAAGAAAGAAAAAGAAATAGAAAGAAAAACCTTATTTCTATCAAATTTTCTTCATTAGGGTTTAAACTTCATGTGGCCTAAATTTGCTCTAACCACTATTATTTATTTAGCATCTAGAATAACATCTTACATTTAAAAACATTTAAAAATATTTGTCCGGTGGGCCAGAGAGATTGTACAGTGAATAGGGGCTTGACTTGCATGCAATGACAAGAGTTTGATTCCCAGCATTTGATATTGTCACCTTGGCAATACCAGGAGTAATTTTAGTGCAGAATCATGAGTAATCTCGGAGCATTGGCCCCAAACTAAAGAACAAAAAAATAGTTTTCTAGTAAGCTACTTGACTGACAGTAATCATTTTGTGAATTTCATTAAACTTGTTTTTTCTAAATAAAATGGATATTTTGTTAGTATTGACTGTCCAAGAAAGAACAGAACTAGTCTGATCTCAAGTTTCTCAATTCCTCCAGAATAATTTTTTTGCTGAAGATCATAGGCTGTTGTCAGGAACCAAAGTTACAGAGACTTATAGTAAAATTAGAGACTGCTGTCATCTATCCTCAAAGTATTATAACCTGCATATAGTAATACCCTATATGCTCAAAACTATTCAATGTCCAATTGTTTATTAAGTTCAGAAGCAGACAAATGGGCTTTAATCTCAGATTTTCCACGAAATATCTGTGAAATGTTGGATGAGTCATTTAATTTCTCAGGAGAATTTTTCAGATAAGATGTTAGATTAGTATTATTATATGATTATTAAATTACCAGCAATTACAAATATTGAAATTCTGTGGTAAGATACATTTAGTAATCAGTGTACTTGATATCAGTGCATGGTTGAGTTTCACAACCAAGAGCATTTTTTGATGGATGTCCACCTCATTTCTGATTTATTTTGCTACACAAATCTTGCTTGCCAAGAGCATATTACCATCCCAATCAGTGTGATCAGTTGAATTAGAAAGAAATTTCTTTCTGTTGTAATATCCAGTGAATATATTAAAAATGTAGTTTGACCCCCAAAATTACCATTAGTTACTATATGAAACATTATTCATGATCTGGACTAGAAAGAGATCAGAGTGAGATAGTTATACTAAATATTCTCAAAGAAGCAAATGATAAAGAAATACATGTATCAGTTCTACTAATCATCAACAACACATTCAGCAGAACAGGAATATAAATTGAATAAATGAATAATGGATTGACTTGAAAATCTTGAAGCCTATCCAAAGAGACAGTAATAAAATGTGAAGCCGACTGTTGGGGACAATGTGTATTATTAAATAGAAGTCATTAAAGCTTACATAATGAGTCATTTCTGTACATATTATAAGCAAAACAGAAGTTCTGACACAATACATTTTATAAAATGCTATTGTAAGTGAATAGAATGAAATGATCATCTTTAGTTATTTTATCATAATTTTATATAAAGCTATATTATTTTAAATATGACTATTGGTATTATATTAGTTATATGCATTTTATTTAAAATAAAATGGAAAACAATAGATCCCATTTTGTCTCATATTTACTTAAATATAAGAAATTCACTCAAGGGGTTAGAGCTGTGGAGCAAGTGGTAAGGTGTTTGCCTTGCACACTCTGATCTAGGAGGGACCATGGTTCAATCTCCCAGTGTCCCATATGGTGCTCCAAGCCAGGAGCAATTTCTGAGTGCATAGCCAGGAGTAAACCCTGAGCATCATCGGGTGTGGCCCAAAAACAAAGAAAAAAAAAGAAAAAGAAATTCACTCAAAAACATCATATTCTATTTTAAAAATTAAAAATTATCAGTTACTAAGTTTTGATGATAATTAAAATTGCTTGAAAAGTGTGTTTAAAATGCCTCAAATGTGGAGCATCTTCTAGTTTTATGTCACCATTAGGTGGCAATGCAGAGAAGCCTGTCCTAAAAGCAGGTGGTTGTTGTTACTAAGTCGTCAGTGTATCATGAGAACCCTCTTTGGAGTAAGTTGATGCAAGGGCAGCAGTAGGTAGAAGTTCTATTCCTAGTGACGGTGTAGAAAACTGTGGTTGTTTAGGGGTGAATGGTCGATGTCCAATCTTTGAAGCCTAAGTCAAATCACTATGATAAGTGTTCAGGGTGTAAGGTCCACTGCAGTATAAAATGTATGTGTTCCTGTCTCTATTAGATAAAAACTTGTTTACACATGTAAGGTTTTCCCAATTTAATGTGCCTATGCAAAAAGGAACTATGTCACAAACTATTACTGCATATGGTGCATATGGGGGCAGAAGTAACAAGCCCAACAAGCCCCATAACCTGGTTCTAATGTGTACTCTAAACACTAGAGAAAGTTATCTACTAGAATTTCCTACTAAACAAATCCCCCAAAAAAGCCACTACATAAGAAGATATTCAATAAGGGTGTACCTATTAAGGAAATACATTTAAAAAAAATCTTCAAAGGAGATATAAATGTTCTCTTTAAGTCTTTTGAAATAGTCAGGGGGCTGGTAATATCTGAAGCAAAACTTCAGCCTGTGATTTGGTCTTGTGTAGTTTAAAAAATGGCTTCCAGCAGTCACATATCAGGAAATGTCCTCGAGCTGAAGCTTTCTCAGGAATCAATGCTAGTAGCATGCGAAAGTTCATAGTGCAGGGAAGTGGGGGGAGAGGGGTTGCTGAGAGCAATGGAGTATCAGATTCTTCTCAGGCTAAGAATCTATCTTTTCACTTTGGAAGCTGGTTGGCATCTGGCCCTGACTTGACATAGGATCTGTACAGAACCAGAATCTCTAACTACAGAAACCTGATAGCAACAACTGTGATTGTGAAGAGCTTTTACTGGGACCACAGAGAATGACTTTGTTGGACAGCCTCGTAAGCCTGGAGCCTGAAATTGGTCTTATGCCAGAATACTCCAGGGGAAAGCTCTCCCTGTTTTTAGACCAAAGGTTTTTCCTTTCTATTTCTCCTGTATTGTGTTGTGCCTATGAAAACAGCAACAACTGCCACACACACCTCTTTTACTGTATTTTTATCTCTTATCTTTAAAAATAAAGTGTTTGTGTTTTTTAAACGTTGTTGGTTTTTGTTTTATTATTTTTTTACCTTTTTCTTTTTTTCCATTCCCTATAACACCAGAAAGACCCCTCCCTCCTATTTATTTTCTTTCTTTCTTTCTTTCTTCTTTTCTTTCTTTCTTTCTTTCTTTCTTTCTTTTCTTCTTCTTCTTTCTTTCTTCTTTCTTTCTTTCTCTTTCTTTCTTCTTCTTCTTCTTTCTTTCTTTCTTCTCTTTCTTTCTTTCTTTTTTCTTTCTCTTCTTTTCTTTCTTTTTTCTTTCTTTCTTTTTCTTTCTTTCTTTTTCTTTCTTTTCTTTCTTTCTTTCTTCTTTCTTTCTTTCTTCTTTCTTTTTTCTTTCTTTCTTTCTTTCTTTCTTCTTTCTTTCAACAGAAGAACCAAATTGATTGAATCATCTTGTTTAGCCTCATAAATTGACACTCGCATGAATATTTAGTGGAAATAAAAAATGATCAGACCTGAACATCAAACCCAAAGTCAATGACAACAGAATCTATACCTAATCCACAGCAAGCTGTACAAGTGAGGACCAGTTACACTAGAATCCTGGAGAGTCACTATGTACTTTAAATATTACTATGAAATATTTGTAATTCACTTAGGCCACAATTAAAAATTAAAAAAGTAAAATTAAAAAAATAAAGAGCTTCCTAAATCATCTGCTATTATATTAATGACTTTATTGGAGATACAATGATTTTCACAAATATACTTGCTACTGAACTTTTTCTTCTTTCTTTTTTTTTCTCTTTATTTTTATTTCAATTTTCTTTCAAATTTTTTTTGTTTGTTTTTGGGCCACACCCAGCGATGCTCAGGGGTTACTCCTGGCTGTCTGCTCAGAAATAGCTCCTGGCAGGCATGGGGGACCATATGGGACACCAGGATTCGAACCAACCACCTGTGGTCCTAGATCCGCTGCTTGCAAGGTAAACGCCGCTGTGCTATCTCTCCGGGCCTTCTTTCAATGTTTTTTTATAACTTTGCTTTCTGTCATCTTGAAACAATTGTATTATGATCATTGTTATGTCAACTATGTGATGCATTTTCTTTAAATAAAAACATTTTAAAATGCCTCAAACATAAGAGTATAATTGATTGTTTTTAAAAAGCTCTAATCAGTTCTTTACAGTTAGGTTTTGCCTACCAAGGTAACTCATGAGTAGCTAAGCCCATAGAGATCATATCATAGACAGGAGCAATAGACAAATTTCTGTCATTAAACTCATAGCCTTACTTTATGAAAAAACTGCATTTTAATTAGCTTTCCTACTACTTTTTCAATTTAGACAATGGGCTAAATAAATGTATACTAAGAAAAGAACCACAAGATATTCATATTTTATATTTTCTCTTAAGCCCTCAGTTTTTATTGATACTATACAAGAATATATAACTCATAAGAATTAGTAGAGGTATGTGTTTTTGATCAGTTCTATTCTTACGCTAACTTACTTTGATTGGAAGAACATGACCAAAGTCATTACAAAAGTAGAACTGATTGCATTTACAGTATGTTAGAAATATATGGACTTTAGATAAGACAGTATCTCATTTTTTCTTTTGTTTTTCTTTGGAGGCTATTCCTAGTTTTGTGGGTCATGCATAAAAAGTCTACATATGACCCTAGCCCTAAGTAGAGGGTATTTATGAGACATTACCCTAAGCTGCTGTCACATTGCTATGCAACCCAAAGCAAATTTGTAGTCACTATTTCTGACAACAAAATTTATCACGCAAACTGTTAACACTTTTTAGAGTTAGTAATCAGGAAATCATGTATTAAATGAACAAACCAAGATATACTCACCTACTATTTTATTGAATATCTTTCTTAATATTTAGTATTGAATATCTTTCTCAATACTGATGACAGTTTTAATACTACTTATAATAATAGGTTCAACCAAAGCATTGGCAACTTGTAAGAGTTCATATAACTAGAAATTGGGTACTGGTTATACGTAAGGACAATATGATAATGCTTATTATGTTATCTCGCTTTTCTTTTATAAATTGGGACTTTATGCCCAGGATTTACTCCTGGCTCTATCTTGGAGGTATGTGGATAAAACCTGAATTACCTGTGTGCAAGAAAGGTAAGTTTTTACCCATTATATCTTGTGGATTCCATGTTACCTATTTTTCTTAATGGATGTAAATGAATGTCTGAATACTTTCTCTAATCAGAATGCACTCTACCAACTCTTCCCCTACTTGTTCTCCACCTGTTGCATTCTTTTTTTTCATCTGCTGTATTCTTAAAACTGAGAGATTCTAGACAAATTATTTCATTTTATTTACCTCATGTATATAACATAACTTTTGAAAATATTGTTTGTAAAACCATAAGCTTATTGGGCTAGAGTTTTTTTTTGTATAGCCTATTTACAACTGTACTTCTTTATAGTTATTTTCTCACTATTAAAGTTATATAATCATATAATAGTAAATTTTTTGTATTTATATCCCCCATTAAAAAAATAAACAAAACTACAAGGTAAAAGTTCTGTTATGCTCAGCTTTAACTTTACACCTAGTCTACATAAAGCCTGTCACATAGAAATAGTTCAAGAAGTGTCTAATTAAATTAATTAACCACATGTACATTCATAATGCTTGTGTGGGAAATTCAGAAAGGACAAGATTAACTTCTGCCTCTAAGCAATCAGTGTCCATATAGAAATATCATGTGACTTTATCACTGTTATACAGCCTACAGAATAGTAAATAACAAGCTTTGTTTCCCAAGAGATAGACAACTGTTAAGATCCTTGCCTTGAATATGACTGACCTAGGTTCAATATCTAGTATCCTAAATTGTTTCCCAAACCCACCAGAACTGAACCCTGAGTGCAGAGCCAGGATTATGACCTGAACACTGCCAGGTATAGCTAGAAAGCAAACAAACAAAATTAGTACAATTCACAGAATGCCAAAGCTGTGAATATTTTAGGATTATTGACAAGAAATCAATATAAGAATTATATATGAGGAACTGGCATGCATAAAAAAAATGAAAGAATCATCTCTGGTATAGATCATTTTGCCCACTCATGGCAAACATGATCTGCATAGCCTAACTAACTTACTTAACCCACTCTTCTGAGAACAACTATTTTTTGTTGTTGTTTTTTTGGGGGCCACACACTCCATGTTTCATGGAATAAATAACGCATTCTAGTGTTTCAATAACATGTTTTCCAAATGGTTTAACTAAAAAAAATAGCCCTGAAGAACATTTCCCCAAATTTATAGCATTTGCCCCTCAAACTATGGTTTATAATCTGACTTTTCTACCTTTCATAGTTACTGTTCTATTTGCTTCTAATTAATTTCAAGTATAAAGATAACGCATAATTATTTTGGAACATAACTTTAAAGTAGAAATAAGATATCACCAAAGAATACAATTGTATTTTCATGCCTATGAGAGTTTAAATTACATACATTTCAATAGAGAATAAAACATAGACATGAAAAATGATGTTGAATGAACATCTGTGTTCACAAGTGTTTTGTAATATTTAGTAAATAACATTTATCTTCAAAATTCTTCATATATACTGGTAAAATAACTCAGTGGTCAAAGGAAAATGCCTTAAATGCATAGGCACTGAATTTAATCCTAACAGTTTATGACCTTGCATATTACTAGGTGTGACCTTAGAGGTTTCTAAAGACCACCAGGATTGCTCTGGTAACCCTCAGCACCACTGGCCCCATGTAGCATCATACTGCTGAAAACAGGCATTAAACAGTCCCATTGGACTGTTAATTGATCAATTAACACTCAAAAGCAGTCCTAAAGACCTTAAGAGCACTGCATAGGAAGTTCCACAAAAGAATAATACACAAACCTCTTGATAGAATGTAGGAGTTTTAATATATGTTTATGTAACTAACCTATTCAGCTAATGGAAACAATGATTGCTATAATCATAATAAAATTAAAATAATAAAACTACCTATAATTAATTATTTTAATGTAAGTTACCTAAATTTAATAACCCTTAATTCCCTTAACTATAAATGAAAACATCCAAATATTAGATGGATGTGAAAATATGATGAGAATACTAGCCCAACAATAGTAGTCATGTCAAAATATTAAATTTTTTATTTCATCTGTATGAAATGTATGACATGTATGAAATTAACAAAATTATCTAATGCAAGTTTTAGAAACTTATTTCCTTACACAGTTGCTTTATTTTCTCCTTAATGTTTTATCCCAAAACAAAACAGAGAAGCATTTTTTAGGCACCAACTTATTTATTTTTTACAAACCTTGCCTACAATATCTAAATATCTGATTCATTAAGAGTTATACAAAAATTAATAACAGGTTATTAAATATAATATTTGTTCCAAATTTTCCAGACTATACAATTGTTTGGGGGAAGTACAAAAGAGTTGGCAAGGGGCTGGAGAGGTGGCGCTAGAGGGAAGGTGTCTGCCTTGCAAGCACTAGCCAAGGAAGGACTGCGGTTCGATCCCCCGGCATCCCATATGGTCCCCCCAAGCCAGGGGTAATTTCTGAGCACTTAGCCAGGAGTAACCCCTGAGCATCAAATGGGTGTGTGCCCCCCCAAAAAAAAAAGAGTTGGCAAAAAAAGTAACTGAGAGGGTAAAGATCATCGGGAAGTTAAGATAATCCTTTATTTTAATTTTAGATTTTACATCTAGTATTTTTCATCCTGGATAAAACCAGTTCATGACTACAATGTACTTCTATCTTCCCACAGGACAGGACCAATACTGCCAGAAAGTCTTCCTTAAAGATAGACTAACAATGAGTTTTAGATCTCAATTGTATTCCAAGTAGAAACTATATTCTTGTTGAATTAATAACAATAGTGTGTGATGACTTCAGAAACTTAAGAGATAAGAAATAAACTTGCAAAAAAAAAATAAACTTGCTAAGTCAAATGTAAAGAACCAAGAAGGAAAATAATCGCAAATTTTTGTCTCTACCACTCAAATTAATGGTAAGGCATTAGCTGCAAATGTAATTTAATCTTCAACAGTTATAGAACACACTTTAGACATAGAAGTCTAGGTTAAAAACAGTCACTTTTTTTGGGGGGGGTGGTTTTGGTTTTGAGGCTTAGCTCAGCAGTTACTCCTGGCTATGCACTCAGAAATCACTCCTGGTTTGGGAGACCATATGGGAATCAAACTGGGGTCTGTCCTAGGTTAGCACATGCAAGGCAAATTCCCTACCACTTGCACCACCGCTTCAGCCCCCAAAACAGTCACTTTTTCAAAGGAGGAAACTATTAAGAAGCTATTTGGGTCATAATATAAAGAAAAAACTGTTTTTTGTTTTGTGGCTACACTCAGTGGCACTCAGGGGTTACACCTGACTCTGATAGGCTCAGAGTATCATTTGGGATGCTGAGGATTCTGGTCAGCAACATGCAAGTCTGTTACTTGTTAAGGTACTGTTACCTTACTTGCTGTGCTATCTCTCTGGCCCCTAAGGGGGAAAAATTTTAATTTTCTTCTCATAGCATCAATGAGATAAATGCAGGATGTAAAAAGGAAAAATTTCAAGGTAATAATATAAGGTACAGAAATGTTTGCACATCACAAAAGAAAACTGAAAAATAGCAACAATTTAACCTACAAAAATAATTTATGTACTTATCAAATTTAGTCACAGATTAAAATGGAGATTATCCAAGTTACAATGAAGCCTTAATGCTCCTTGGTTTTCATAAAGAAGCCACATTAACTGATTACATGGATTTCATCATAGTCTAATATATGTAGCATGATAAACTCTCAAAAATGATGTGCTGTTATCATATCTATAGAGTATAATACAGATTTACACAAAATAAATAGCAACCTAATATTAAGTATATATATATAAAACCAATATATACCAAGTATTAATAATTTTGAAATTCATAAATATATCAATATGAATATATTTTATCCAAATTTCCAGTCCAATTCAGGACCTGCACATATGCAAAGCATGTGTTCTTCCACTGAATTACACTCCTAAGCCATAGCATTTTTATTTAAAATTGGAACTTGAGGACCAGAGCAATAATAAAGTGTATAGGGCTCTTGGGTTCAATCTTTAGCACCATATATGTTTCTCTGAGTTCCACTAGGGGTGGAACTTACTTCAGAGCCTGAAGTAAATCTTGGGTACTGCTGAGTATAACCAAAAAAACTTTTTTAATAAAATTGACATTCTTTCCTGACAAGATTTTATTATTTCTGAAAATAAAACTATTCTCACTTATAATTCTGTTAATCAATAAGTCTATATAGAAAAGCAAACCTACTTCAAATTTACCAATTCTAAATAACATATTCTAAGCAAGAATACTTCTCTATAATCTTTATGTTCATACTTTAAATAATATAATGCTATCATATTAAAAATAGATTTTAGTGTTTCTGGTAAAAGATTTTAAGAATTACTGCTCAAATTTTTCAAAACAGGTATCAACATTAATAAATCTGGTTACCTGAAAAGGATTAGGGTTGTTGAGTAGGCAGGCAATCAGTTTAGTCTTAGATATCAATATTCTGGTTCTGCTACATTATGTGCAGCTATATATATATATAATTTTGTAATCATCATGTGACTGTGAAGATGAGTGATACATCAAACTATGTGAAAATAAATTCTAATGATTCTAGTAACATTCATTTGAGCAGTCTGTAGGCACAAAGGAATTTGAGATATAAAAGGTTATTGTTGGAGTGTGCAGTTACTAAAACATTCTGCTATGAAGATAGAATGCTTTCTTTCTTTCTGAAAACATTTACTAAGGTCCAGAATGTATAGTTTCTTTTCTTTCAAGAAGTTTACCAGCAAAAATGCAATCTTTTTCTTTCAACATTTTAAGTTTTATGTAAATTATTTTGAAAATAATTTGTCTTTAAAAACTGACATAGAAAAGATAAAATTAATCCCTCTTCAAAAGTACAATAGGGAAAGGATAATCAATAATCATTAGATACCCTCAATATTTTTTACAAAGTAGTACCTAAGGTATGATCTAAAAAAAAAACCTCTAAGAACCTTCACCAATTTATTATGTTTTAAAGAATCCTTCAGTTTTCTAAGACTACTAGCCGAGAACTAAGCAGCCAGTCTTGAATCCCAACTCTGTTATGTAATAACTGTTTGACCAGTAAAATTAACTCTTACTTCCTCAATTTTCCCATCTGTCAATTAGGAATAATAAAATTAACTTTCTCATAACACTATGGTTATTTTAATTAGTCCACATAAACATGGCAACTGTACTTAACAGAGAATTAAATGATAATTGTTATTACTATATAATGAGGACATCATCATGAATATTTAAATAGTCATCTATAAAGTCAGCATTCAATCCTCTCACCAAACCACATTTCCAACATTCCTAAAGAAAATGGTCAGTGGATAACCTCATACTGTTCAAACCGCTGACTTTATTTTCCTAAAATATTAGACATTTCTGGCTCATTTTATTGTTACGAATATATTGTGGGTAATTCTGTGCGAGCCTTGCTCTGTTCTAGCCCTCCTTCTATTTGTCTTTCTTTTATGAGAATCCAAACACTCAGCCTTCTTCCCTCCTCCATTGGCCCAGATTAAAGAATCTGGGTTTTCTTTCCGATTGGCTTACCCCTTGTGGGAGCCACACTCTGGAAAGCTGACTATCTCTCCAGCTGATCATTTCTCATGCCTTCTTTCTGAAGCTCTTGAATCTCCTCTTTGAGATTTTTATTTACTGATTCTATTTTTAACACAAATATGAAGTAGTGAGACTGGAAAAATTATGAATAAATATGGATCTGAGACCTGGATCTGTACTTACAAGTTGCCCAACTTGAAAGGTTGTATTTGTTATTTGAAATACTTTTTATTTTGCAATGAAAGATGCTTTAGAAGCTTGCTTTATATGTTACATTAAATTGTATAATAGACATAAAATAGCTAGTGTAGTACCCAGTAGATAGAAACTTTCAACATATAGTATATAATTATTAATTTTTATTTTTGTGGAAGCCCATATCCAGCTATACTCAGGCTTACTTCTGGCTTTGTGCTCATGGGTTATTCTCAGTGATGCTCAAAGGATAATATGTGGTGAAAAGATCAAATACAAGTCAGATACATACAAGGCAAGTCCTTAACTACCTCTCCAAACCCTAGTTATTAATGTTATGTCTACTTAATATATCCCAAACTTGTTTATATTTCTGAACAGTTTCCTTTGTTCTCTCAATTTGTTTGGACTCAACCTTCTCAATACATTCTTATTCTTGAGCATTCTGGGTTTGCTCAACCAAGATAGTTTAGATCTATTAGGAAGCATATCTGATTTTTTCCTTGGCATTATTTTCTTTTATCCTAATGGGTTTTTGTATGTATATTCTTCTAATATCATCAATTATTTAAAAGTAAGTCTCATCTCTTAAATTAATTATATGATAATTAATAACCAGTTTCATGATTTATCTTTTATAGAAACAGATACTGACACAAAGCCCAGGGTAACAGTTACTTATGAGTTATTAAAACTAGTATGCAGGTAACAGTTACTAATGAGTTATTAAAACAAGTATGTAAAAAATCAGAACTAGGAGTGGTATAAGGAGAAGATGAACTGTAATGTAGACCCCAAAGAGTCTATGATAGTATAGTTGAGAGATTGGATTAAATATTAATGTCTGAGAACCCCATAATTAGCAAATATAGCCAGAACTTCACATGAGTTGGCTGCCCTGTGATGTTACCAGACCAAAGTATCTCTCCTTAAAAGGCAGATCCTGAATAAGATGACAAATGGTCGTTGTTTGATAATACTTTCTATAGATCTCAAAAAGGGAGATTGTTACATTTCTGTTTTCCATTTCTGTTTCTTTCTAGATTTAATGATTTTCTTCTCAAAACACAAAGTTTTATATTAAATAGAACAAGTGATTGATAAAACTTATAAAATAATTTAACAAAATGTATTCTCTGCCTAATTAGAGATATGATCAGAATAAACTTTATGCGATGAATGTGCTATGTTTCCTCCAAATGGAATTAGATGTTCCTGAATGACCATTTTATTTTTTGTAGATCTGTACTAATCTAGGGGTCATAATTGCTTCATAGGTTGCCTTAATTTTTTTTATTTCTCTGGAATAAATGATTCTATGAATCTACAAAATCCACATGTGAAAGATTCCAAGATGGCATTTTAAGGATTTATTGAAAAATCTGTTGTGTTCATTCTTTTATTGTTATATTGGCATTTGGAGAAGGATGATAATAATAATTTTGTTGAATAAGTGATTTGTCTGAAATAAAAGGACATGGCACAAGAATACAACATAAAGCCAAAAGTATGTTTATGAATTTCCTTTATTAAAAATATTTTTAATCTTTTTTTTCTATTCCCTGGAACCAACATTGATTTTGCAATAAGTAAGTAAGTAAATAAGACTTTGTACACATTACTCTTCCACTTATGTTCATGAAATAAATGTAAGTCACCATAATAAGTGCTGTGAGGAGCTGCAGTTTAATTCCATCTCAATTATGAGCAAGAAGGAGAAAGCTTTCTATGTGATTTGATTCCTTATCCCACCCACCCCCTCACACACAGAAATAATGTGCTCTTAGAGAAAATATTCCAAGAAAGAAACTTGTCATTCATCTGAGAAAACTCTGATTAAACTTCCTCCATTGCTGTTCCAACTGTCTCATAAATTCCAATTTTCTCTTTGTTCATTTGGAGATTTCTACAGAATCTCACAAATTTCTGAAGGTCTCTGAAGTTTTCTCTTTTGTCTTTGTAGAAGTAAGAAGGAAGTAATATTAAAAGTAGGCAACTTTCACATTTATCTTTTTCCCACATTTTTATTGATGGATTGGGATTTATAATACAATCAATGATAGTACCATGCATACTCTACATCTCTTTTATAATTTTGGTTTTTGGGCCACACCAGGTGAAGCCTGGGTTAGTCGCATGCAAAGCAAACACCCTGCCACTGCACCATTGCTCCGGCCCCTTACCTCTCTTGCTTTACTCCAGTAATTTTTTCACTTCCAACTATTCTCTAGTAATAGCAGGATTCAGAATAGGATTGCAGAGAGGAAGGAAAGCATAACATAATGAGGTTCTTGCTCTGGTTATTGGTAAATAGGTCAGCAGCAAGGGGGAAGGCATCAGTATTAAATAATACTAATACAATTAAAGGTGGTGATGACAAACATGGTGAAAATGTAAATGAAAAGATGGTGAAACCAGAGTGGTGGAGCAAGTGGCAGGGCATCTGCCTTGCATGCACTAACCTAGGACAGACCGAGGTTTGAACTACCCCCCTGGAGTCCCATATGGTCCCCCAAGCTAGGAGCGATTTCTGAGTACATAGCCACTGTCTTTGGCCCAAAAACCAAAAAGAAAGAAAGAAGAAAGAAAGAAAGAAAGAAAGAAAGAAAGAAAGAAAGAAAGAAAGAAAAGAAAGAAAGAAAGAAAGAAAGAAAGAAAGAAAGAAAGAAAGAAAGAAAGAAAGAAAGAAAGAAAGAAAGAAAGAAAGAAAGAAAGAAAGAAAGAAAGAAAGAAAGAAAAGAAAGAAAGAAAGAAAGAAAGAAAGAAAGAAAGAAAGAAAGAAAGAAAGAAAGAGAAAGAAGAAAGAAAGAAAGAAAGAAAGAAAGAAAGAAAGAAAGAAAGAAAGAAAGAAAGAAGAAGAAGGAAGGAAGGAAGAAGGAAGGAAGGAAGGAAGGAAGGAAGGAAGGAAGGAAGGAAGGAAGGAAGGAAGGAAGGAAGGAAGGAAAGAAGGAAGGAAGAAAAAGGAGGAAGGAAGAAAAAGGAGGAAAGAAGGAAAGAAAGAAAGAAAGAAAGAAAGAGAGAGAAAGAAAGAGAGAGAGAGAAAGAAAGAAAGAAAGAAAGAAAGAAAGAAAGAAAGAAAGAAAGAAAGAAAGAAAGAAAGAAAGAAAGAAAGAAAGAAAGAAAGAAAGAAAGAAAAAGAAAGAAAGAAAGAAAGAAAGAAAGAAAGAAAGAAAGAAAGAAAGAAAGAAAGAAAGAAAGAAAGAGAATAAAAGGAAGGAAAGAAGGAAGTTAGGTAGGTAGGTGGTAGATAGGTAGGGAGGGAGGGAGGAAGGGAGAGAGAGAGAAGAGAGAGAAAGAGAAAGAGAAAGAAAGAAAGAAAGAAAGAAAGAAAGAAAGAAAGAAAGAAAGAAAGAAAGAAAGAAAGAAAGAAAGAAAGAAAGAAAGAAAGAAAGAAAGAAAGAAAGAAAAAAGAAAGAAAGAAAGAAAGAAGGAAGGAAGGGAGGGAGGAAGGAAGGAAGGAAGGAAGGAAGGAAGGAAGGAAGGAAGAAGGAAGGAAGGAAGGAAGGAAGGAAGAAGAAGGAAGAAAGAAAGGAAGAAAGAAAGAAAGAAAGAAAGAAAGAAAGAAAGAAAGAAAGAAAAAAGAAAGAAAGAAAGAAAGAAAGAAAGAAAGAAAGAAAGAAAGAAAGAAAGAAAGAAAGAAAGAAAGAAAGAAAGAAAGAAAGAAAGAAAGAAAGAAAGAAAGAAAGAAAGAAAGAAAGAGAAAGAAAGAAAAGGAAAGAAGAGAAAAGACGGTTAAGGATTACCTAAGATTCATCAGCCTCTCATTTTGTCCTGGTCCTTTATGAACAGAGGGATCAAAAGTCTCTATTGCCTGTGAGATATCTGAAATGTGACCAATGTTCTTACTTTTGCCTGGAGATTAGCAAGATAGAACTACAAGGTGAGATAATTGTGTGTGGCTGCCTATTGCAAATATTTCTATATCTTGGATACACAGTTTCCCAGAATATATCTTTATGGTAATTTTGCCATTTAAGAATTCCTCTCATCTGTTCTCTGTTACAAAGATAGCTGCTTCAAGATATTTCTAACATTGGAGAGGGTGGTACTAACAGAAATTGGCACAGAAACTACAAAAGTCTTAATGCAGTTTCCATTGGTAATTCAACATTTGAGTGTTTTTGAAATGTTGTGTTTGGATGTTGTTTCCCCTGGACCAGAAGACCTATCAGAAACTCAAACTTCAAAAATGACAAGCAGCTCTGATCATGTAACAGTGGTTCAGTTGCTAAGGAAACCATTTTTAAAAGGAGAATGGATCTGAGTTGTGAATTTATAACTGAGAGAAGAAATAGATGCCTATTTTCTGAGTGATGCTAAGTTCTTTGAGTCATATGTGATCCAGAGGTGGGGAGGAGGGGCTATATCTTCTGGTCACAGATGCAAAATTCTGTGATTGACAGGAAACCACATGATACTCTAGAAATATATAATATAAAAACATGAAGTACTTTGTTCTCCTTTGGTTTGTAAATTTAAGAAAAAGAAGAAACTTCAGAGAGACAAGAGTTACAGCGCCAAAGGACATACCTTTCAAGTAAGAGACCCCAAGTTCAATCACTGGTACTGTAAATTCAATCTCAAAGCCAAATGACCTTTAAGAACAACTGGGTTTAACACTTAAGTATCACCAGGAGTAGTTTCTGGGACCCTGAGCACAGCTGGAGAGGCCTCTGCTCAAAATTTTTCCCTTGAGATATGATCAGAATGAACCATTAAGCTTCATACAAGAAAGGCCTATGGTGCATATGGGCTCTCAGGGAAAGTAAGTTTTTAAATAAATAAATGAATCCCTCATTGTTTCTCCACAAATAACTCAAAAGATACTCTCCAGATGAAAAACAAACAAACAAAAAAATAAATTAGTGGCCACGTTCTGTAGAAACCAAGGAACAGGCCCTGGTATCCTTTCCAAACATGCATTTGTACCTCCTGCCAAAGCTGAAAATATCTTTAGCTTCATTCCTTGACCTTATTGAAAGTTTATGATCCTTTATGTAAAATCAATTTTGAGACAAGAGGAAAGGACTAAAACTGATCATGTTGTTAGAGCCTGCATCTAATCGTGGCTAAAGTGGTTGTTGATTATATATATTTTTTCTTCCCTTATGTATTTACTATGAGTTTCTCCCTAATTATTGATTTTGCTCTCCTATATATTTTAGGAATTATTTCTTCATTATCACTAGTCCTCAAGAATCTCTTTATTAAGAAATAAAGAGATAAGTGGACCAGAGAGGTGGTGCTAGAAGTAAGGCATCCTGCCTTGCAAGCACACCTAGAATGAACCGCCAATCAATCCCCCGTGTCCCATATGGGCCCCCCCCAAACCAGAGGCGATTTCTGAGCACGTAGCCAGCGTAGCCCCTGAGTGTCAAACTGGGTTTGGCCCAAAAACCAAAAAAAAAAAAAAAAAAAACCAAAACAATAACAACGAAAAGAAATAAAATAATAAGATTCTTTATTTCCTCTTTGATACAGCTGTTATTGAGTAACATGCTGTTTATTTCTCCAGAACCACCATTTTCCTAATGGCGCTGCCTCATCATCCTGCTAATATTACTTCAGAGACACCAATCTGACCAAGACAACTTCAGAAACACACTAGTTTAAACAAAGGGGGCAGGCTAACACTAAGCCACTAAACCTTCAGGCATTGTATTAATGACTTAATTGGAGATAAATATAATATTCACAAAATGTGCTTGCTACTTTACTTTTCCTTTTATTCATTCTTTTAAATTTAAATTTTTCTTCTCTGTTTTTGTTCTTATTCTTTTTATTCAATAACTTTGCTTTCACTTATGTAAACTATTCTATAAATAAAGTCAAATAAATGAATTGAGAAGAGAAAATATAATGAAATGGGATAGGTCTTATACAAAATTTCCAAATATGACCTGTTTTGAAACATTCTGTGTCCTACTTAAGAAACTCAGACTCATAACTACACGTACAATTTGTAATTCACGAATTTGAGAACAATTGAGCCAGATAATATAAAAACATATTGTATCTTTAAAATAATATTAACTCTGTAATTGCATTTTCAGTATAATAAAACAATTTCAAAATATACTGAAGAAACAGTTGATATAAATGTATTTCTTTATCTATTTTTTGGTTTTTTGGGCCACACCCGTTGATGCTCAGCGGGTTATTCCTACTATGCACTCAGAAATCGCTTCTAACTTGGGGGACCATATGGGATGCCAGGAGATCAAAGCGCAGTCTGTCCTAAGTTAGCGAGGGCAAGGCAGACACCTTATAGCTTGTGCCACTGAAATTCACTGTAAGAAATGTATTTCTTAAAAATCTTCTATTACTCTAATTTTTGCAGTTAAAAATTATGATAACCATACAGGGGTATCTCCCACCTTGAAAATATGTCTCGTGGACCCAACTTAGACCCCAGGTGATTAGACACCAACCGTCCAGCCTTGAACCCTGGCCCACAGACTTAGAAACGACACACTTCTTCACAACAGCCACAGGAAACAAATCCCAACCGTGAGATCCTTAATAGTGCTCAGACACCAACAAGTGCCAGCCCTAATATGATACCCTGACAACAAGGAAAATGGGAACAACTTGACCTAAGAGCAAGTTAGCCTACCTCACCAGCGAACGATAATACAAAATCAGAAGACTTGTCACCCTTTGGTCTGTCCAAATGCCAAGATCGCGATTTACAGATGACTGGCTGTCAGAGCCATGGCCAGACTGTATGTATCCTGAGACCAAAAAAAAAGCCCTAGTTTAGGGTGTGAGCTATGACCTGCATAACAACTATGATCCCTAGTTCCAGAGATCTGTCTGAGACTATTGCAATGGAAGGGGACCTCTGGAAACATAACGGAAGACGCTATTCCAGCCCCTTCCTAGGATCAGCGCAAAGACCAGGACCGCCAACCACAGAAGACGGATTAAAATGACACTGAGGGAACAGAACTTCTAGATCCACAAAGAAAGATATAATCATAAGTTCAACTCCTTGACTCGTGCAGATACTGAGACCTCTAGATACAGAGGTCTGATGTTATCACCCAGGACGGAGCAGAAGTCTTCCATACACCACAAAAGCACCAAGGGGAGAGTAAATGAACCTGAAAGGAGTCTATAGTTAATCCCATGACAATATACTTCAAGGGTGGAGAAACCCTGTATCTATTAGACAAAGGAAACTCCTTTTGGAATGACCCCAATATTTACTATGCATCTGCAGGAGGGGAAAAAAGGCACAAAACAATTTTATTATTATTTATCTATTTTTTGTTGATTTCATTGTTTTGGTTTGGCTATTGAAGTGAATGTCTCCATTTATATTTATTTATTTTCTTCTTTTCTTTTCTTATGTGCTCTGCCACATTTTTTTTATCTCAATACCATGGCTTTTATACTGTGCTTACCCTTTTTTTGTTTTGTTTTGTTTGTTTTTTTGGAATGCTCACTGCATATTTTATTTGACAGTTCTTCATGTACTGTTGTGGTGTTTCACCTTCTTTTTCCCCTTCATCTCTCAAACCAAGGATGAAAGCCTCTAGAAGGACTCCGCTCATTTCCGGAGTATCTGATTCTTTTTTTTTTCCCCCAGGTTATTGCTTTTTTCTTCTTCAAACAAAACCGCATAACTTGAACTATCTAGTCCCGTCTCCCAATTGGGGGGGGGTATAAGGGACGTACCAAGACCAAATAGGTGTAAGATCACTAAGTAGTAAGCTAGGCACAGAGGGGACCACTTATTCTAGCAGCCCCCGGGGTAAGGGAAGAGGATATGGGAAGAAGGACGGGAACGGAGGTAGAGGGAGGACAATTCGGTGATGGGAATTCCCCTGATTTTATGTTAATATGTACCTAAAATATTATTGTCAACGATATGTAAGCCACTATGATTAAAATAAAAATTATATTTAATAAAAAATTGATGATAACCATAGTGATATTACCTATTATAATTTCTGTTCTATTATGCATGAATTATATAACAGTATTGATATCAATACTATCTTCATATTTATTAATAAAATATACTTTTTTATATACATAAAATGCAACTATATGTATACTTAAGTGCATTTTGTTTGGAAAAATATAATCTATGAAGAATTGAAATTAAGTCTTTTAATAAATATAGTCCAAGTTGCCTACATATAAAATAAATCAAGATTATTTAAGATAGCCATGGCCCCCAAACATGGGATCATTTTGAAGTGAATCAACATAAACCAAGATATGTAACAAGAGCAAAATTCTCCAGTCCTTATTTCTACCTGAAATGTACAGTGTATGCTGTGCAAGGCCAAGATGAAGTGATTTTCACTAAAATGGCAACTCACCAGTCTATAAAAATGTCCAGCCAAAAGATCTGAAAGTCCCAGTGGAAGGAAACACTGCTTCATTTGCAGAAAGAGTAATGCCAGGGTATGTGATAAATTGAATGAAAAGAAAAGACATTTCAAGAATTCACTTTCAGAAATTGAAACCTGTTCTATTTTTAATACTCTCTTTTCTGGTTTTTAATTCCAGATCCTACTCAAGTCATGTGCAAAAGGATCCAGGTTGACAAATTATCAGTGCTTCATTTAGCTGCAATTTTCCTTCTGAAAACTCTTCATGAATTAGTATTTAGACACATAACCTTAACTTAGTGCCAATTCTCCTTACAGAGAAATGACTCTGAAGACTTAAATTTTTTAAAGTAAAAATCTTAAAGTTAGTGAAATTCAAAGAAGTAAGAGTAAGAATTTTTAATATGCTCATGTTTACAAGTACTCAAAAAACAAATTTAAGTTTGATTTTAAAATATCATTAATTAAAGAATCACTAGAGTTGATCCTAGTTGGAATGAAAGAGCTGTTTCCAAGATGGTAAAGTTCATCATTTCCTACTATTATCTAGGATAATTAAATTTCAAATTAGTAAAAAAATTATGATTCATTTGAAACTCACTAATTTTTCTTCTGTAAGATATTTAAAATACACCTTAACTTTCATCTCATTGATGGAAGCTAATTTATATTGTCTCTTGGCCAGATTCCCGCAAAAATCTCTCATTCTTCATTTCTTTCCATATTTTGTTCATAGCTTCTCTTAACATAAAATAATAACTATATTTGATTCAACAGAAAAATAAGATAATGTTTAGTAAACTTCACTGAACACAATTTTGAGACCTCAGCTACCAAATGCCTTCCTTAACAAAAACATAAATTTTGAAGTGTTTACTTTTTCATGTTCAATAAATACCTTAAAAACAAATATTCTCAATCAATTTGATAAGTTTATGAATGGAATGTGTTCCTGTGGATAAAACTCCAGTTTACACTATTAAACCCATAGGCATATGAGTTTCAGTTATAATAGTTCAATTTTCACATACTAACCCCAAAATAATTTTTTTTGTTTTGTTTTGGGGTAACATCCAGCAATGCTCAGGGGTTACACCTAGCTCTAAACCAAATGGAATTCTGGGGATTGAATCTAGCTTGGCTATATGCAAGGCAAGTACCTGCTGTACTAAAGTCCTTCCAAGAAGATCTTAACTGGGGGCTGGAGTGGTGGCACAAGCAGTAGTGCATTTGCCTTGCATACAGCTGACGTTGGACAAACCACGTTTAGATCCCTGGCATCCCATATGGTCCCCCAAGCCAGGAGCGATTTCTTAGTGCATAGCCAGGAGTAACCACTGAGTGTAACCAGGCATGGCCCAAAAAGAAAAAAATTATAACAATAAAATAAAAAGTTAAATAAAAAATCTTAACTTGAAGCAATTTTCCTTCTCAGAAATTATAGGCCATTCCTGGAAACATTTTTGTGTGTCATAGACAAAATCTAGAGTATTCACTCTGAGAATAGTGCTTAATATCTTACGATAAGTTTCTCACAAAGATCTACTGGATTCAAATGTCAACAGTACTGAGTTTAAGAAACACTGCTCTACAGTATTTCACTTATAAGAGCATAAATATTAAAACACCAGCTCCCCCTCCATTTTTTTAATTTGGTGTGGTGTTGTTTTTTATTTCTTTTTCTTTCTTTCTACTTTTAAATTTAAATTCATTACTTCGACACAGGGGCTCATCCCCACTTTTTTTCCCAACAGAACCATAGAACATGAAGCAGCTTGTTCTGCCCCATAATTTGAGAGGAATAAAAAAAGTGGATGGTACCAGGGGCAAGTAGTCTTATGAACATTAAGTGGAAATCAAAACGATCAGCCCTAAATACCCCAAAAATAGTCAAAGACAATAGAATCAAGAGACCCACACTACAATAAGTTATACACCAAAGGGACTTGTTACACTAACAGAGAAGGGGACTGTGTGGAGACAGGAGAAGCATGCTGGGAACAGGGGTGGATGGAGGTCAACATTGGTGGTGAGAATTGCCCTAATTCACTGTCACCATGTACCTTAAATATAACTGTGAACGAATTGTAATTCACATTGGTCTCAATAAAAATTATAAAAAAATAAAATGCCTTTCTAGCCTCCTCTCCCCCCAAAATTATTAAAACAACATTGTACTTGGGGCTATATAAGTAATTTATTTATTAGCTAAAAAACTTGCTCACTACATGATTCACAGATAAATGGGACTCATATTTATATTTAGCAAAAATGTTAATTTTGCTCCAGAGCTTTGCAGGTAAGGTTTACTTAAGAATTTTAAAGTCTATATCTTGGAGTCTGAGTTGGGTCCTCATGACATATGTTCAGGATGGGAGATGCCCCTATACTATCAAAAGCACGAGTTCTTATTCCTAGTAAATAAGAGCTTGTTTCTATACATAAAATTTCCCCCTTTTTTAGTGTGTCTTTGCAGAAAGAAATGGTGCTAACATCTATTGCTGGTGCATTTAGGTGTGAGAATGATAAGCTACATCATCTCTGTGTCCTGGTTTTGATCTGAGCTTTTATCTCAGGCAAGACTTTTTCTTGTAGGTTTTGTATCAAGCAGAACCAAAACAAGTGAAGTTAAAGAAGAGAAGAAATATATATATGTGTGTGTATATACTATATATTATATATAATAGAAGAAAAATAAAAATGAATTAAAAAGTAAGAAAAAAAGTGATGTAGGAGTCTACCTTACCTTTGGGGATAAACAGGTTAAGAGGTATTATTATAAAGGTATTAAACATAGATCATAAAATCAACTCAGTTCTCCGCAACAGCTCCAGAAACCGAACTCCCTCTGGGACATTCTTAATACTGCTCTGACATCAACATGAGCCAGTTTTGATATGACATCCTGACAATGAGGAAATAGCAACAACTTGATCTAAGAGCAGAATACCATCACCTAACAATAAGATGAAATCAGAAGACATGTCATCCTTTGATCTGTGCAAAAACCTAGATTGCTAACTACAGAAAACTGACTGTGACAACCATGACTGGACAGAACTTATCTTGGAATCAATAAGAAAGATCCTAGCCTAGGCTTTGGCCTATGATCTGTACAACAATCAAGTTCTCTAATTCCAGAGGTCTGACTGAGATAACTGCAACTGGGTAGGACTAAGAACATAATGAAAAACTCTCTTCCTAGGCTTCATCCCAGGATAGTGCAAAAACCAGGACCACAAAATACAGAAGACTGATTAAAACAACAGTGATGAAACAGAACTTCTAGAACTGTAAAGACTGATCATAGGCTTTATCCTATGACCTGTGCATATACCAAGATCTCTAGTTACAGAGGCCTGATTTTATCATCTACAACAGTAGAAAGCTAACTGTCACCATGAAAGACCTAGGGGAGGGATTAAGAGCATGTATGGAGCCTATAGTTATTCCCATGACAATTTGCTTCAAGGGTGGAGAAACCCTATATCTCTTAGGCCAAGGATATTCCCTTTCTAATCTCCCCAATATTTACTGTGCCTATGCAAAAAAAATAAAAGCACGATTTGTTGTTTTGGGGGGGATTGTTTGTTTGTTTATTTTTATTATTTCAGGATCCTGGTTATTGTTTGGTTTTTGTCTTTATTGCTGTGGTGCTTTTCGGGGTTTTTTGTTTGATTTTTGTTTTTTGTCATTGTATTTTTGGGTTTTTTGCTTGTTTTCTTGTTTGTTTTGTGTTTTTGTTTGTTTGCTTATTTTGTATTTTTAATGTTTTTCTTTTTTTCCCTTTCTTCTCTTAAATTGATATTTATAACCTCTTGATGGACTTCTCTGTGTTTCTTGTTTGTTTGATATTTGCCCCCCTTCTTTTTTCTCCTTCAAACAGAATCACATAACTTGAATTATTTTGTTCTACCTCATAAATTGAGGGGAAAAAATGGATGGTACCAAGACCATATAGTCATATGAACATTGAGTAAAAATAAGAAAAATGATAAGACTTAAAGTCCAAATCCAAAGCCAACGACAACAGAATCGATATCCAATCTACAAGCTAGACACAGAGGGAACCACTTATACTAGCAGCCCTGGGGGCAAAGGAGGGATATATGGGATGCATGCTGGAAACTGGGGTTGAGGGAGGACAATGCTGGTGATGGGAAAGCCCTGATTCAATGTCACTCTGTACCTAAAGTATTACTGTAAAGATTTGCAATTCACTTTGGTCAAAATAAAAATTATTTAAAAAAAGAATTTCAAAGTTATGCAAGCCAAATCTTGTCTTTTTTCTGTGTGTATGTGTTTATGTACATGAAACTCCTACTCTTTTTTATACACACACCTTATACACAACACTATAAAGTGTTGTGCACACAATGCAGTCACTGAATTTTTAAACAAGTTACCATATCAAACAGTTGTTCTTAATTTTCTTTTTTCTGGTGTGGGGTGTTGACCCCAGGCAAGTGCTCTGCCACTGAACTAAATCACTGCTTCCTAATTGCTTAGAATGAGAGGGCCAAAATCACTGTCTTGAAGAAGAGTCTAAAGGTCAAAGAAAGTTTTTCTGGGTAGAAAATGAGAATAAATACAAATTACATTGAAAAAGTTAGACAAAGACTATCACACTTTATAATTGGATAAGGCTTACTAATATTTAAAACTAATTGATTCAAATACAGACTAGATATCTTTAATGTAATTATTGTGCATAACTTTTGTGTCTTAAGGAAAGACTTTATCACCCTACAGTAATAAGACAAATGATAAAACATTTGCTACACTTTATCCAATTATCTGTTGAAGCATTTTCAGCCAGAGGAAACTAGGGAGGGGGATTATCAGAGAAGGAAGAGAGAAGAAATAAGTTTCTGGAGGATATTTCCTTTGGGAAATGAGGATTGAGAATAATTTCTTGCTTGTAAAATGCAGTAGCACTAAAAAATGTTAGCAAGCAGGAATCTAAAACTAAGAAATAATATATCATTCTTTATGTCTTCATCTTTTTAAGGATGATGCTTCCCAATGAGAGATATGAAATTTAAATAGGAGCAGGAGAAGTTATCAGCAAAGATTTAAAAGAACACTGAATGTAGTCAATTGGGTAACATGAGGACAGCAGAATTATGAAAAGAATCAACTCAGGCATTTCAGACAAATATGCTTGAACAAGGTCCAATTTAATGCAGAAAATAAAATAATAGACTGGTTTTGTTGTAAATGTAACTTTTATTTTTTAAATTTCAAGTATGGCAGCAATACAATATATAGTTTAAAGTATATAGATAAAATATGTTAAAGTATGTACATATTTAGTTTTTAAAAAATTAATGGGCCTGGGAATTTCAAAGACCTGAGTTAACGCATTGTCCTCTGAGCACCATCTGGTGTGTTGTTGGTGGTCTGTGTACTCCCAGACCTGAACAACTCTATATCAAGCAATGAATCTTTTACTCCAGTTGAACAAGTCAGGTATTAATCCTATGGGCTTCCGGGCATTACTTGGAAGAACCCTAACTCAATAAATAATCTCATTACTTCGATTAAATCCAGATTTTAGTAATTCTTCAAGTATTATTGATATTATGTCATATGGTATTTTAACTTGGTTTTGGAAATGTTGTTTTGAGGGGATTCTGGTTACTGTAAGTCTTAGATGGTCAGTTTGAACATTTTGTTCAAAATTAATGTTACCTTGCCATGTTCATTCATCAGAAACTAGTTGTCCTGAAATCAGATTCGATAATTGCTGAAAATACAGCAAGTATTCAATTAAATTTTGTACTTAATTTCCCTTTAGGAAAAATGCAGCTTTAAATCCTGGGAGTAAAAATACCTTATGACCTGGGGATATAAAATTAATCATATATTATAAAATGCCAAGCTGCACCAAATTCAAGCTCAGCTAAGGTATTTATATCCTGAAAATAGATATTCTAGCCTTGTTGGTAAGTTATTGCTGGAAGAACTTTTCTTTTTAATAATTAAACTCGTAAATCAGCTTGACTATTAAAGGTATCTGCAAATTCATATGTTTTTCTAATTTCTGATTCAATTTATTATTTATTCAACTAAAATTAAGGCTTCTTGAAAAAGAAGTATGCATATATTATATTTAAATGTATTTTTGGTATAGTCAACTTCTTTAACATAGTTTAGCATAATTTAATCTAAATATTTTTTCTTTCTTTTATTGATGTTGCAATAACCAGGAACCACACATTAGGTCGGGTTGTGATACTCATACTCTTGGTCACCATGTTCACTATCTTTTAATTGTGGTACTATTACTGGGAGCAAGCTTATGTTTCCAGCCAGTGAATATTGGAAGCAGAAGACAAAACAAAAATGACCATGCTCAATCAGCTCTTGTTGGACAATGAAAGAGAAAGCAAGCAGAAAGCTCCCATACCATTTGGGAGATGATGCAATAGTGAAATACCAGTAAGTGGTGATTTTTTTTCTATCTAGGGAGGTGAGCAAGTACATTTCTATTTTATGGATGGTTAGATTCTTCTGAAACCCTGGACACCCTGCAGGAGTTATCAAAGGTCATACTTGGGGAGTGGTGTCCTGGGTTTCAGAAAAATGACACGATTCATAAAATAACCTGAGCACTGATTTCCACGGTTCGATTAGTCTAATGATTGTATATTAAAAAACAAAGAAGTTTGCCCTTAAGAAAAATAATGCTTGTACATGTGCTTCTGTTCAATAACTCCTTATAAAGTAAAAACATGAATATAAATAAAAATTTACAAGACAAAAATTAAAATTAATATACAATAGTAATTTTCCCCATTGCCCAAACCCACTGAGACAGGCTTATTGATCCAATACAATGGTTATAGTTTAAGGTTACTTCAATTGACTTCAATTTAAGCAGATAATTCAAGTGACTTAGATATTTTAACCATGTATTTTAAGCTTAAAAGAGAAGAGTAAACAAAACCGCCAAGGATGAGAACCAGTTTTACCTAATGTACAAGAGACTGAAGTACTTGGAGAGAGATTTTTCACTATCTTTGTAATTTAAAGAATGTAATTTAAAGAATTGGCTCATTCTAAAGTCGTATTTTTCAGTTGGTATATAATTTCTGTGGGCATCCAGGGGGTCACAGGTAAAATAAAAATCTAACAACTGGAGGATTATGGCATGAGATTAGGTAACTAATCTGAAAGGACAGGGAGTCACAGCAAGAAAACAAGGTTAGGGGCCAGAGCGGTGGCACAAGCATTTACCTTGCACTTGTTAACATAGGACGGACCAAGATCCGATCCCCTGGGTGTCCCATATGTTCCACCAAGGCAGGAGCAATTTCTGAGCACATAGCCAGAAGCAACCCCTGAGTGTCACCAGGTGTGGCCCAAAAAACAAACAAAAAAAAGAAAACAAGGTTAGAAGGGGCCATGGTGGGGAAAAACAGAGAAACAGTGGTCCAAAGATATGAGTGAGAAAAGTGACATTTATCTTCTTCTATAAAGTCAAGTAATGATTTTTTAAAGTAATAATTACTGACTCTATGCTATTTATAAACTAAACAATGACTTTATGACTAGTTGTACTCTTTGGTCTCTCTCAACTCCACTGTCATAGTTGTCTCATCTGTCAAGAAAGCCCCAGAAATTCAAAGATTGGGGAAATAAATCAGCATTTCCCAGTCTTTCATTTGTGTATCCTGGTCTATGGATGTCCTACTTAGATCCTATTTTCACTTCTTTTTTTTCCCTGAGGTTTTAGTACCTTTGATAAAGAAGTTTGATGTCTCTGAGACCACTCAGAAGTTTTTCTCTTTCTCTTGCTTTTCTGCAGAAAAGACAAACTACTTCAATTCTGAAAACCATCAAACTTAAAGGAGTGAAGGTTGGAAAACACATTAACATAAGAATATACTCATTTCCTCTTTGGAAGGAGAAATAAGTATAAAAGAACACCAGAATTCTTTCTGAACACTTCCACAGGGAGAGGTTTGCTCAAAAAATTGACTTCAATAAAGAAAAAATTCATCCCACTCAGGTGTTCTTTTTTAGAACACATTCCCCAAGTAGAGATTAAAGCTCTTAAGAAAGTTTTCCTGCCAGCTGGCTGGAAAATCTTTTAGCAAAGGTCAGGTAACTCATACTTCAGGGAGCCTAGAAATGGAACTTTCTTCACAAGTGCCTGAAAATATATTGTACTTTTATCAGCTCGACAAATGGCAGCATCCCTCAGAAAAATATGTCTTCATATTTAGATGAAGTAATATTCTCCCAATAAAGTGCCCTTGTAGTTAAGAGCATGGAAGCTCTTCCTTCCTTTTTTTTAAATTGTTTCTTTTTGGACCACACCCAGAGATAGTCAGAAATTACTTCTGGTAGTGCTCAAGGAAGACTTTATGGAATGCTGAAGATTGGAACCAGGTCAACCATTTGCAAAGCAAATGTCCTACCTGCTGTCCCTATTATTTGTCCCTGTTGCTCTTCCTTCTGTCAGCTCCACACACTTCTGTCATCCCCAAGTGAGGACCATGAAGGAGGAGCCAGATGAAGAAAATAACTAGCTGATAAAATTTTTTGAAGTTCCCTTGTATTCTCCTTGTTTTGACTTTTTTCCAATTATTTTTTAATTATATTTGAGTTCTTCAAATAAAAGATGCTTTACTTGAATCACTTCTCCCCATTCATCTTGACTTAGTCACTCAATTCAGTCTTGTTAATAAATCAAGAATAAAACCTCTGTACAAGAAATTGAATGCTAAAAAGAGATAAAGTGATAATAAGCATGATACACTTCAGTAACAATATTGCAAACTACATTGTTTAAAAGAGGAAAATAGAAGAGAAGAGAGAGATAGAGAAAACAAGAGAGAAGAAAATTGTCTTCCCCAGAGGCAGGCAAGGAGAAAAATAGAAAGGAAAACTAGGTGCACTGGGAGGAGGAAATGTGCAGTAGCGAAGTGTATTGTTCATTGTATGACTGAAACTCAATCATGAACAACTTTGTATCTGCAGAAAAGAAAACTAACTGTACTGTGAAGAACCTGGTAACCAAGGTTACAAGTCATTACAACTCAAATAAAGTCATTAAAAAAAATGAAGCCTCACAATTTATTTAATACTCTCATCCCCTCAGTATTTTGATACCTGAAATAGGTGCTTTCAGCTTCCCCACCTTCTGGACAGTTGCATTTTTGACGCTATAGTAATAAAAACTTTGGAAGTCTATTTCCTACCACTAATTCTTCAAAAAATTATACACACAGTCATTGCCTTATGAATACTGATCTTAGCACTAAATATGCATCTAAGTTATTGTAGAGATCCAGTCAGCACACACACACACACACACACACACACACACACACACAAATCCCTGCCCTCTTACAGTATCTATTTTAGAGGTGGGAGAATGAATGAATGAATGAATGAATGAGAAATATGTAACTCAAATGTTAGTGTTTAAAACAAGGTGAGTGTTAAGAAAGAAATAAGCATAGACTATGGCTAGGAACTAACAGAGAGGGGAAATTAAAAAAATCTATAGGAAAGACATCTTTGAAGAGGCTTGAAGTTAGTAATGTGGCAAAGGAGAATAAAATGATCTTGGGGAAAGACTAGATCAGTGTTTTTCAACCTTTTTTGTGCAAGGGCACATTTTTTCCATGAAAAAAAATCACTAGGCACACCACCATTAGAAAATGGTAAAAGAAAATTTAACTCTGTGCCTATATTGACTATATAAAGTAATTCACTTGAATAGGGTCTCCCTCACTGTATCTGAAAGAGCTAAAGATGGAAAAGGCTTTTGTTCATGCCTCGTTCCCAGATCTTTGCTATTTTCTTCCATTTTCTCATGTCTTTTGCACCAATTAAACTATTTAAAATAAGGTCTAAAACCACATGATGAATTACTCAGTTCTTCTTGGCTTCTCCATATATACAGTGGACATGTAGATTAATGATTAATTTATTTTCAATATTAGTCTGCTTCATACTTATTTGTTCAAGTTCCAAAGAACCTATTGAGTGTACAGGATTATATCTTGCATGTATATTGAGCTCTCTCGCTCTCTCTCGCTCTCTCTCTCTTCTCTCTCTCTCTCTATCACACACACACACAAATTTATAAATTTGAAGCTTACCACAAAGAGAAAAATAACTACATTAACATCTACCATGACAATGGTAGTGAGTGAGAGAAATAGATTGCCCTGTTTCTCATACAGGCATGGTGCAGGGGAGGAGGGAGATGAGCGAAGGTTACACTGGTGAAGGAGTGTTCTTTTATATGACTGAACACCAACTACAAACATGTTTGTAATCATGGTACTTATTTATAAATTTGAGACTAAAAGATAATAGAAAAGATAGTAGAAAGTGGGCTGAAGTGGTAATGCAGAGCGTTAAGGTAGCTGCCGTGCCAGCACTATCCTAGGATGGACCACGGTTTGATCCCCGGGAGTCCCATATGGTCCCCCAAGCCAGGAGGATTTCTAAGCCCATAGCCAGGAGTAATCCCTGAGCATCACCGGGTGTGGCCCAAAACAAAACAAAAAATAGTAGAAATTAGGGCAGCTGGTTCCCAATCAATCCCTGCTACCACATATAGTACTGTAAAGTAATGTACCAAGAGTAATTTTTGATTAGAGCCAAAATTAAATTAAAGTCTTATAAAGGACATTTCTTATCCCAGAAAGATGACCAAGTAGTAGATTGGATGCCTCACATGTGAAAGATCCTAGCTCAAATCAAACCATAAGCACCAAAAGCACCACCCTGCACTGCTTGGTCTGGTCCCATAAAAAAATTAAAACAAGTAAATAAATTCCAGAGAAACTAATCAGAGTGCATGCTCTACATGCAGGAATCTCAAATTGATCTCTAGCACCTCTAAGAGAGATCCCCAAGCACTAAGCTAGGGATATTTCTTGAGCACTGCCTTGTATTGACCAAATTACGCTCTTCAAAAAATATAAAGATCAGATTATTAGAGAACTATAAATAATGGTTCCAAATTTTACATCTGAACATTTAGAAAAGTAAAATTCAGTGATGGATGAAAAAAGTGTTCAGTATATCACTTATTATTAAGAAAATGCACATCAAAATCATTATGAAATATCAACTCATATTAGTGAGACTGGTCTTTCTCAAAGCACCGGAAGTAAAAATTGCTTGCAAGGCTGTGGCAGAACAGGAAACTTGATACACAGGTGATAGAAATGTTAATTAGTATTCCCTCTATTGAAAATAGTTTATATTTCTTTAAAAATTAAAATACAAATGTAATGTGATACAGCTATATAATTCCTAGTTCTTTACCAAAGGACATGAAAATACAGATATGATAATATATTTGCATTTGCACCTTGATATTGACTGCAGCAGGTTCAGAATAACTATAATCATAGAATCAACTTAAATCATCTTTGCTATATCACAAGCTAAAGAGGTCAGTTATAGAGGCTAGGAAAGTACAAGTGAAATCTATCACATGTCCAACATAGGCTGATCCTGATTTGGATCCAGAATCTCACGTTAGCCCTTCCAAGCCAGCCTCACCTTAGATCAACTACTGGTTGTGGTCTATATTAATATATATATATACACATGTATATATATATATATATATATACATATGTATCCTCAATGGACTATCACTTTGCTATCCACATTGCATGTGCAGGAGTCCAGTTTGATCACTTGTGGAACCTCTGTGTGGCCTCTGATCACTACTGGGTATAACTCTGATAGCTCTTGGAACTGCAAGCCTTGAATGGTTTTTGCACCCTCAGACACTATTCTTGAAACGTCTGAATCACTGAGTATTGTTAGGGAGTGGCCCCTGAGCACATTAAGCACTCTGGGGAGCATGCTCAAATAATTTTTTAATGTGTCATCTAGATTTTGAGCTTTAAGATGGTTATTCTATCAGGGGTCCTCAAACTTTTTAAACAGGGGGCCAGTTCACTGTCCTTCAGACTGTTGGAGGACAGATTATAGTAAAAACAAAAATTATGAACAAATTTCTATGCACACTGCATATATCTTATTTAGAAGTGAAGAAACAAAATGGAAATAAATACAATATGTGGCCCGCGGGCCGTAGTTTGAAGACCCCTGTAAGTGAACAAAGTACAAAAGGCAAAACAATTACCAGGTGTTTCCTATAAAGAATATATTAAGCCCTTCAACAGACGAATGACTAAAGAAACTGTGGTACATATACACAATGGAATATTATGCAGCTGTCAGGGGAGATGAAGTCATGAAATTTTTCTATACATGGATGTACATGGAATCTATTATGCTGAGTGAAATAAGTAAGAGAGAGAGAAAAATGCAGAATGGTCTCACTCATCTATGGGTTTTAAGAAAAATGAAAGACATTCTTGCAATAATTATTTTCAGACTCAAAAGAGAAAAGAGCTGGAAGTTCCAGCTCACCTCAGGAAGCTCACCACAAATAGTGATGAGTTTAGTTAGAGAAATAACTATATTTTGAACTGTCCTAATAATGAGAATGTATGAGGGAAATGGAGAGCCTGTTTAGAGTACAGGCGGGGGTCGGGTGGGGAGGAGGGAGACTTGGGACATTGGTGATGGGAATGTTTCACTGGTGATGGGTGGTGTTCTTTACATGACTGAAACCCAAACACAATCATGTATGTAATCAAAGAGTTTAAATAAAATAAATTTAAAAAAAAGAAATCTTAGCTCTAAAAAAAAGAATATATTAAAACAAAATTAATTAATTAAAAAATTAATTGGCAAAAATAACCAAAATAATAGATTTTCTAAAATCTAGATTTAGTAAAATTGATGGTGTTCACTGGAGGAGTCGTTTCTGTGGAGAAGCTATTATTCTTAATTCTATAATGTTATAAACTATAATTAAATTTGAAATTACAGGTGCCAGGAATGTTTACCACATTAATTTTTTTATAATTATTTTATTTGTTTGTTTTTGGTTTGTGGGCTACACTCTGTAGCTCTCAATAGTTACTCCTGGCTCTGCACTCAGAAATCGCTCCTGGCAGGTTTGGGGGAGCATATGGGATGCTGGGAATTGAACTCAGGTTCCGTACGGATCCACTATATGCAAGACAAACTTCCAGATGTTGTGCTTTCTCTCCGAAGTAGACTTAGGGTACTAAATATAATAGTAGAAATCCAGATGATATGTCAGATCTTAGAAGGAAGACATAATATCTTTGAGTATAGCCTCAAAAACTTCTACTTAATAAAATTGAATTTAGTCAGCCTGTACTCCTGAGAGACAGTCTCCATGCTCTCCTCAGTCACACCCAGCAATATATATACTTATATACTATAATAGCCCTCCTCACAAATAATAAGGTAGAAGAAATTTCCAGTTTACATTTTAGATAATAGAGTTTCACAGAATCTATAAATAAATCAAATGTTTCCTTTAATTGTTATTACAAAGATTTCTGGACCCATGTTTATCATGTTTTTTAATGATTCCTGTATTTTTATTCCACTTCAATGTTTTACAATTCATGTATCTTTCCTTTTATTTTATTTTCTCCAATGGCTTGTAAGGTAAATGTCTATTTTGACTTTTATTGCTATCAAGTGTAAAATTTTCATTTACACACTTAAAGGAATGCATTTTAATGTGCCAGTTTTGGATGTGTTATATCTAGAGACCAATTCTTACCATTAAAAAAAAAAAAGAAAAAAGATCTGCATGTTTGCTTTCTTTTCAACAAATTGATTCAACTTTGTATGTTCTAGTATCATTTCAATCCATTTTTTATATTCTTTTTTAAAAGATACCTATCTTTTCTATTAAAAGGTATATTTCACTTTTCATTTTATAATTATAGTTCAACAGTATTCATATTTTAAAAGGAAATGTTCATGCCGTTACATGTTTATACCACAGAGGTTCTTGATGTTACTTTTTCAGACCCTTGTATTATATGTTAGTAAGAAAATACATGTGCATCTATAGTCCTTGAATTATTGAGAATTTTTTTTTGGTTTGGCGGTGCTCAGGGGTTACTCCTGGCTCTCTGCTCAGAAATATCTCCTGGCAGGCACGGGGGACCATATGGGACACCGGGAGTCGAACTAACCACCTTAGGTCCTGGATCGGCTGCTTGCAAGGCAAACACCGCTGTGCTATCTCTCTGGGCCCCAAGAATATTATTTAAGGACACATGAAATGCATAAATCTTAATGACAAAAGACAAGTAAATATCCATTTAAAATTTACTGTAATGAAAATTTAAAAATAATAAATACATTTGAAACACATTAGTGCCTCTAGCAAGAAAATGAGAAAACACTTGAGAAGGTCAAGGAGGTAAGAAATTCAGCTACAGAAATAATAAAATTATGGTGATACTGCATTTGAGGTAAAAACTAGAAATATTTGACTAGACTACAAAAGAAAATAAAGTAGTAACAGTACATTTAGAAGTCATCAAAGCAAAAAAAGATATCATAGTCAGTAGAAAAACTGTTCTGGGTGGAGGAACAGAGGGTTTAAGAAGGGGCCAGAATTCTGAGATGTGAATAAGGAACTGCATATTATTAGGAGCCTATCTGAAAGCAATCAGTGGCAGGCAGATCCATGTAAAATGCATTCTTCAAAGGAATAGATCTACATTTGGCAAGCTGATGGCTTCTCACAGAACACAACAGCTGTCCTCATAGAACTACTAATACTGTGTTGGGCTTCTACTTTGTAATCTCATTGACTTTTATTATTGACCTGTATCCTAGTTATAAATGAAAAAACTGCTATCTACAGATAGTCCCACAGAATTCTGGCAGGACTAGAGAGGATAGTGATACTATAATAAACATGAAAGTAGAAGCTAATTGGCATTACTATATTCAAGTATATGTATTTCCTCATTTAATCTTTAAAAAAACACCTTTACAAATTATTGGGTATTACCATCATTCCAATTATTTTATTTTATCAGTAACCTCCCAAGTGGTGCTCTATTTCAATGCCTGCTTTCAATTCAGTGCTTCTCAAGCTAGTGGTGAGGGGACACATTAGCACAACTCTACCAGTGTTCAGAGGTACAGAGGTGCTGGGGGGATTTGGGCACATGGTACTGGTGCTCAACTTCCTGACTGTTTAGCTCTCTCCCAAGACCCCTTCATAAAAATCTAATAGATAGAATTTTCATTGTGTAAAAGTAATTCAACAGATCATAGAACTGAGTTTACCAAGAGTAGGGATAGCGGGTATTTGAATAACCTCTGAGGTAGAGGGAAGAGGACATTTCTAGAGGAGGGTATGGTATTACAACACTATATGTACAAAATGCGATCCTTAACATTAATGTAAAGCATTAAAGTAAAGAATAATGCTTCAAATAAAAATTAAATAATTAAACAGGAGGAGCATCGCTATAGATTATATATACACCAAAAGAATAATGAAGAAATACTGTGAATAGCAAAATACACATAAGTTTGATAAACTAGCTGTTAAATATATTAAATCATATAGGAAGGACTTTACTAAAACATAATAATAAATACTATGTATATATATTATATATCTTATATATATGAAATAAACTGAATCAATTATAATTTTCCAAAAGAGAAAGTGTCAGACTCACTTGGGTTCACTGGTTAATATTGACATAGATCAAAGAAGTTATAGTAATTTTTATGGGCTCTTTTAAAAACAGAAGCAAGGGGTATATTTTTTAACTCATTCCACAAGGTCCAAATGACCTTAATCCAGACAAAGACATTTTAATTATAGATAAAAAATGTATCATGTATGGAAAATTTTTTCACAAAACTGTTAGCAAAAGGAAGCAATGTATTAAAAGAATTATAACACCTGCCCAATTGGGCCGGACTGTGAAAAATTGTGAGTGCTGCCTCTGTGTGTCTCTCTACTATCCTGTTGCATGAACCTCTTGGGAGTGGGCCGAAAAGAGGCTCCAGAATACTCGCTCACCCAGAGGCCCATTCTAGGGCAAGAGTGCCAAGGAACTGCTCCGCTTTGCTATGTGGCGGTGCGCTCTTTCTAAGAAAAGAACACCATTGCAACAAGAAGAAAAAATCACACTAAGAACTGTGCTGGATCACTGAAGCCCAGCATTTCTCTCTGGACTGCCTTCTCTGCTGCGTGTTTGGGCCTAAGATTTGATCCTGTGTGAGGCTTCATCCACGGAGGATTCCCCTCCTTGGAGGCAACTCGACCCAACCAGAAAGGGCGGAGTCAGAGGAGTGTTCTGCCTGCATCATTTAGCCAATGAATACCACCACAACACTTAAAAAAACCCACAATACAAGTGTGACAATGGGGAAACAACGCAGGCCAGTATCAGATATAGAGAATGAAGATGACAAATCTGAAGACCAGATAATGACCAACCAACTAATCAACCTCTCAGATAAGGACTTTAGACTAGCAATATGGAAGATGCTCAACGAACTCAAAGAACACTAATAAGAACCAAGAAAATATATAGACAGAAAACACAAAACTCCAAACTGATATAACATGTCAACTAACAGGCCTGAAAAAGTCAGTAAACGAAGTGAATGACAAAATGCATAAGCTCTGGGACAGGGTATAAAAAGCTGAGAATAGACTTGGTGCTGTGAAAGATGAGATACATAACAATTCCATACAGCAGGAGAGATTGGAATAAAAACTTAAAGCAAATGAACAATGGAAAAATTAGACAAAGAATGGGAACAGATGAAAATAGAAGTCTATTTTAAGCTCAACAGAAACAACTTAAGAATCATTGGAGTCCCAGAGACCCAGGAAGAAAATTTCCAGGAAGAATCAATGGTCAAGAACATCATTAAAGAGAAACTTCCAGAGCTAAAGAATATATGTGATTAAATCCTGCATGATAGAAGAGTACCAACCAAAAGAAACCCCAGAAAAAATACCCCAAGACACATCCTAGTCACAATGACTAATCCCACAGATAGAAACAGAATTCTGAAAACAGCAAGATCAAAAGGAAAAATTATGGTCAAGCAAGCATCCTTGAGATTTATAGCAGACCTGTCACCAGAAACACTCAAGGCCAGAAAGCAGTGGTGGGATATTGTGACAAGACTGAATGAAATGAATGCTTCATCTAGAATACTGAGCCCAGCAAAACTCACTTTCCAGTTTGATGAAAGAATACATGGTTTTACAGACAAAATAGATCTCAGAAACTTTACAGACTCAAACCAGTCTTAACAGAAACTGAAAGACCTAATTTAAGACAAGACTAACCAAAAGACACACCAAATTTTGATATAAGATGGCATTAAATCCCAGGACAATTCTCTCTCTCAACATCAATAGACTAAATGCACCAGTTAAGAGACACAGAGTGGCTAAATGGATCAAAAAACTCAATCCAACCTTCTGCTGCCTACAAGAAATGCACCTGAATAGTCAGAACAAACATAGACTCAAAATAAAAGGCTGGAGAAAAATTATCCAAGCAAACAACACCTATAAAAAAGCTGGAGTGGCCATACTAATATCAGATAATGCAAACTTTATACTCAGGAAGGTTGTAAGGGACAAAGATGGACATTTTATATTAATAAGGGGGCATGTAGAGCAGGAAGAAATAACTCTCCTAAACATATATGCACCAAATGAGGGGCCAGCAAAATATTTAATACAACTGTTGACAAATCTGAGAAATAATATCAATAACAACACAATAATTGTGGGAGACCTCAACACGGCTTTGTCAACACTGGATAGGTCAACCAGACTGAAACCCAACAAGAATATACTAGACCTGAAAAGAGAAATGGAAGAAAGAAGCCTAATGGATATATATAGGACACTCCATCCCCAGAAACCTGGATACACATTCTTCTCCAATGTACATGGGACATTCTCCAGGATAGACTACATGCTGGCACACTAAACATACCTCCATTTTATCAAGAGGATAGAAATTTTGCAGACTACCTTCGCTGACCACAAGGCTCTGAGATTATTTGTGAATTCCAAAGGGACACACAAGAAAAAATTTAACACCTGGAAGTTAAACAGCCTTATACTCAATAACCAGTGGGTCCGACATGAAATCAAGGAGGAAATCAAAAGGTTCCTAGAAACAAATGACAATAAAGACACAAACTATCAGAACATATGGGACACAACAAAAACAGTACTGGGAGGAATATTTATAGATTTACAAGCACACATAAGGAAGGAAGAAGGAGCTTACCTGAGCAGCTTAATGACACAGCTAATAGAACTAGAAAGTGCTCAACAAAAGGACCCAAAAATAGGGAGACAGAAGAAAATAACAAAGCTGAGAGCAGAAATCAATGAAGCAGAAACCAAAAAAAAAAATCTTAAATATCAATAAAAGCAGAAGTAGGTTCTTTGAAAAAATAAAAAAGATTGATAGACCACTGGCAAAATTCACAAAGAGAGAGAGAAACTTGAAAATTCATATTAGGAATGAAAAAGGAGAGATCACAACTGATATGACAGAGATTCATAGGGTAATCAGAAACTACTTTGAGAAACTCTAAGCAACTAAAAATGAGACCCTGGAAGAAATGGATAAACTCTTGGACTCTTATAATCTACCACGGTTGAAGGAAGAGGATATAGCATATCTAAACACCCTCATCACTATTGATGAAATTAAAACGGTAATCAAATGTTGCCCAAAAACAAAAGGCCAGGCCCAGATGGATTCACTAATAAATTCATTCAAACTTTCCAAGAGGAACTACTACCAATCCTAGCAAGACCCTTTCATAAAATTGAACAAACAGAAACACTTCCAAATAGTTTTTATGAAGCCAACATCACCTTGATACTTTAACCAGACAGAGAAGCTACGAAAAAAGAAAATTACAGACCAATATCGCTGAAGAATGCAGATGCAAAATCCTCAACAAATTCCTGGCAAATAGGATTCAATGTCTCATTACGAAGATCATCCACTATGATCAAGTAGGTTTCATCCCGGGAATGCAAGTATGGTATAACATCTGTAAATCTATCAACGTAATACACAACATCAACAATAAGAAAAATAAAAACCACATGATCATATCAATAGATGCAGAGAAAGCATTTGATAAGGTCCAACACCCATTCTTGATCAAAACTCTCAGCAAGATGGGAATGGAAGGAACCTTTCTCAATATAGTTAAGGCCATCTACCACAAGCCAGTGGCAAATATCCTCAATGGAGAAAAACTAAGAGCCTTCTGTCTAAATTCTGGCACAAGACAAGGCTGTCCTCTCTCACCACTCCTATTCAACATAGCACTGGAAGTACTTGCTATAGCGATTAGGCAAGAAAAAGATATCAAGGGAATCCAGATAGGAAAGGAATAGGTCAAGCTCTCGCTCTTTGCAGATGACATGATACTCTACTTAGAAAACCCTAAAGACTCTACCAAAAAGATTCTAGAAACAATAGACTCATATAGCAAGGTGGCAGGCTACAAAATTAACACAGAAAAATCAATAGCCTTTCTATACACCACTAGTAATAAGGAATAAATGGACATTAAGAAAACAACCCCATTCACAATAGTGCCACACAAACTCAAATATCTTGGAATCAACTTGACTAAAAATTTGAAGGACCTATACAAAGAAAAGTATAAAAATCTGCTACAAGAAATAAGAGAGGACAAATGGAAATTTAAACACATACCATGCTCATTAATTGGAAGGTTTAACATAATCAAAATGGCAATACTCCCCAAGGCATTATACAGATTTAATGTGATCCCTGTAAATATACCCATGACATTCTTCAAAGAAGTTGAAAAGGCACTTTGGAAATTCGTTTGGAACAATAAACACCCTAGAATAGTTAAAGCAATCATTGGGAAAAAGAATATGAGAGGAATTACTTTCCCCAACTTTAAACTGCACTACAAAGCAATAGTTATCAAAACAGCATGGTATTGGAATATGGATAGGCCCTCAGATCAGTGGAATAGGCTCTTATACTCAGAAAACGTTCCCCAGACATACAGTCACCTAATTTTTGATAACGGAGCAGGAAATCCTAAGTGGAACAGGGAAAGCCCCTTTAACAAGTGGTGTTGGCACAACTGGCTAGCCACTTGCAAAAAATTGAACTTAGACCCCCAGCTAATATCATGTACGAAGGTAAAATCCAAATAGATTAAAGACCTCGATATCAGACCCAAAACCATAAGATATATAGAACAACACATAGACAAAACAATCCAGGACATTGAGACTACAGGCATCTTCAATTAGGAAACTGTACTCTCTAAGCAAGTGAAAGCAGAGATTAACATATGGGAACATATTAAGCTGAGAAGCTTCTGCTCCTCAAAGGAAATAGTGCCCAGGATACAAGAGCCACCCACTGAGTGGGAGAAACTATTCACCCAATACCCATCAGATAAGGGGCTAATCTCCAAAATATACAAGGCACTGACAGAACTTTACAAGAAAAACATCGAATCCCATCAAAAAATGGGGAGAAGAAATGAACAGACACTTTGACAAAGAAAAAATACAAATGGCCAAAAGACACATGAAAAAATGCTCCACATCACTCATCATCAGGGAGATGCAAATCAAAACAATGATGAGATACCACCTCACACCACAGAGAATGGCACACATCACACAAAGAATGAGAATAAACAGTGTTGGCGGGGATGTGGAGAGAAAGGAACTCTTATCCACTGCTGGTGGGAATGCCGTCTAGTTCATCCTTTATGGAAAGCGATATGGAGATTCCTCCAAAAACTGGAAATCGAGCTCCCATATGATCTAGCTATATCACTCCTAGCAATATACCCTAGGAACACAAAAATACAATACAAAAACCCCTTCCTTACACCTATATTCATTGCAGCACTACTTACCATAGAAGACTCTGGAAACAACCAAGATGCCCTTCAACAGATGAATGGCTAAAGAAACTGTGGTATATATATACAATGGAATATTATGCAGCTGTCAGGAGAGATGAAGTCATGAAATTTTCCTATACATGGATGTACACGGAATCTATTATGCTGAGTGAAATAAGTCAGAGAGAGAGAGAAAAACGCAGAATGGTCTCACTCATCTATGGTTTTTAAGAAAAATGAAAAACATTCTTGCAATAATAATTTTCAGACACAAAAGAGAAAAGAGCTGGAATTTCCAGCTCACCTCAGGAAGCTCACCACAAAGAGTGATGAGTTTTATTAGAGAAATAACTACATTTTGAACTGTCCTAATAATGAGAATGTATGAGGTAAATGGAAAGCCTGTCTAGAGTGCAGGCCGGGTTCGGGTGGGGAGGAGGGAGATTTGGGACATTGGTGATGGGAATGTTGCACTGGTGATGGGTGGTGTTCTTTACATGACTGAAACCCAAACACAATCATGTATGTAATCAAGGTGTTTAAATAAAATATTAAAAAAAGAATTATAGATAATACTCATCCCAGGTATGCACAGCAGTTCAGCATTTGAAATATATTAATATATTGCATCATTTAGCTAAAAGGAAAATATTGTGAAAACAATTGATGCAGAAATAGTATTTGACAAACCCAACACATTCATGATTTAAAAGAAATGCTCACTAAACTAAAAATAAAGATTAATTTCCTCAACCAAAAAATAATATTTATTACAACTAACCTCAAAATTAATTGTGAGATTCTTAATATATTTACTATGTATTTAGTTATATATTTAGAATGTATACTAAAATGTACTAATATATATACTAATATATTTACTAAATATGTAAGCTCTAACTAATACAAAAAATAAATATAAAAGAGGAAGACAAATATAGGATGATCTCAATTATTCATGTTTCTAAAAGTACAGGATGAGGGACTGCAAGGTATTAAAGGACGAATAGATGATCCTTAATCTTAAAGTATAGAAAGAAAAGGACTGGGAGGAAAATGTATCTAGGGGAAGCTAAGAAAATGAGGACAGGAAGTAACAAAAACAGGGATCAAGAGCCACAAGCACATGTGGTATCTAGATATCTGAACCACATAGATATAAATTGGAAGCAGGAAATTCAAACTATGACAATAAACAAATAAATGAATATGCCTATCAAGAAGTCAGGTTGGGGGATCAGATAGAATCTGGGCATAAATATTGAAAAGAAATTAAGACTGGTGCTGGAACACTGTATGCCTGAAACTCAACTTTTTATTTTATTTATTTTTGTTTTATGCTTGTCTGTTTGTTTTGGGGGTCACACCCAGTGAAACTCAGGGATTTCTCCTAGCTCTGTGCTCAGAAATTGCTCCTGGCAGGCCTGCGGACCATATGGGATGCCAGGGAGTTGAACTGCAGTTAGTCCTGGGGCAGCTGTGTGCAAGAAATTGCCCTACCTCTGTGCAATCTCTCTGGCCCTGAAACTCAACTTTTTAAAATTAATTACAAATATGAATAATTTTGTAAATTGTTTGCTTTAATAAGCTTTGGGGGAATTGGGCCACACCCGGTGATGCTCAGGGATCACACCTGGCTATGCACTTCTTTTTTCTTTTTCTTTTTTTTCTTTTCTTTGTTTTTTTTTTTTTTGTTTTTTTGTTTTGTTTTGTTTTGTTTTGGTTTCTAGGTCACACCCGGCAGCACTCAGTGATGTTGAGCATTTTTTCATGTGTCTTTTGGCCATTTGTATTTCTTCTTTGTCAAAGTGCCTCTCCATTTCTTCTCCCCAATTTTTGATGGGATTAGATATTTTTTTCTTGTAAAGTTCTGTCAGTGCCTTGTATATTTTGGAGATTAGCCCCTTATCTGATGGGTATTGGGTGAATAGTTTCTCCAAGTCAGTGGGGTGCTCTTGTATCCTGGGCACTATTTCCTTTGAGGTGCAGAAGCTTCTCAGCTTAATATATTCCCATCTGTTAATCTCTGCTTTCACTTGCTTGGAGAGTACAGTTTCCTAATTGAAGATGCCTGTAGTCTCAATGTCCTGGAGTATTTTGCCTACTTGTTGTTCTATATATCTTATGGTTTCGGGTCTGATATCGAGGTCTTTAATTTATTTGGAGTTTACCTTCATACATGATGTTAACTGGGGTTCTAAGTTCAATTTTTTGCAAGTGGCTAGCCAGTTGTGCCAACACCACTTGCTGAAGAGGCTTTCTATACTCCATTTATGATTTCCTGCTCCTTTATCAAAAATTAGATGATTGTATGTCTGGGAAACATTTTCTGAGTTTCAAGCCTATTCCACTGATCTGAGAGTCAGTCTTTATTCCAATACCATGCTGTTTTGATAACTATTGCTCTGTAGTAAAGTTTAAAGTTGGGGAAAGTAATTCCTCTCATATTCTTTTTCCCAATGATTGCTTCAGCTATTCTAGGGTGTTTATTATTCCAAATGAATTTCAAAAGTGCCTGATCCACTTCTTTGAAGAATGTCATGGGTATCTTTTAGAGGGATCACATTAAATCTATGCAATGCTTTGGGGAGTATTGCCATTTTAATGATATTAATCCTGCCAATCCATGAGCAGGGTATGTGCTTCCATTTTCACGTGTCCTCTCTTATTTCTTGTAGCAGATTTTTATACTTTTCTTTGTATAGGTCCTTCAAATTTTTAGTCAAGTTGATTCCAAGATATTTGAGTTTGTGTGGCACTATTGTGAATGGGGTTGTTTTCTTAATGTCCATTTCATCCTTATTACTAGTGGTGTATAGAAAGGCTATTGATTTTTCTGTGTTAATTTTGTAGCCTGCCACCTTGCTATATGAGTCTATTGTTTCTAGAATCTTTTTGGTAGAGTCTTTAGGGTTTTCTAAGTAGAGTATCATGCCATCTGCAAACAGCGAGAGCTTGACTTCTTCCTTTCCTATCTGGATTACTTTGATATCTTTTTCTTGCCTAATCGCTATAGCAAGTACTTCCAGTGCTATGTTGAATAGGAGTGGTGAGAGAGGACAGCCTTGTCTTGTGCCAGAATTTAGACAGAAGGCTCTTAGTTTTTCTCCATTGAGGATAATATTTGCCACTGGCTTGTGGTAGATGGCCTTAACTATATTGAGAAAGGTTCCTTCCATTCCCATCTTGCTGAGAGTTTTGATCAAGAATGGGTGTTGGACCTTATCAAATGCTTTCTCTGCATCTATTGATATGATCATGTGGTTTTTATTTTTCTTGTTGTTGATGTTGTGTATAATGTTGATAGATTTATGGATGCTAAACCAGCCTTGCATTCCTGGGATGGAACCTACTTGATCTTAGTGAATGATCTTCTTAATGAGGCATTGAATCCTATTTGCCAGGATTTTGTTGAGGATCATTGCATCTTCGTTCATCAGCGATATTGGTCTGTAATTTTCTTTTTTTGTAGCATCTCTGTCTGGTTTAGGTATCAAGGTGATATTGGCTTCATAAAAGCTATTAGAATTTGTTCCTATTTTTTTCGATTTCATGAAAGAGTCTTGCCAGGATTGGTGTAAGTAGGTCCTCTTGAATGGTTTGAAAGAATTCAATAGTGAATTCATCTGGGCTTGGGCTTTTGTTTTTGGGCAGACATTTGATTACTGTCTTAATTATCTCAATAGTGATGGGGGTGTTTAGATATGCTACATCTTCTTCATTCAATAATGGAAGATTATAAGAGTCCAAGAATTTATTCATTTCTTCCAGGCTCTCATTTATAGTGGCATAGTGTTTCTCAAAGTAGTTTTTGATTACCCTTTGAATCTCTGCCATATCAGTAATGATCTCTTCTTTACCATTCCTAATACGAGTTATCAGGTTTCTCTCTCTTTCTTTGTTAGTTTTGCCAGTGGTCTATCAATCTTGTTTATTTTTTCAATGAACCAACTTCTGTTTTCATTGATCTTCCGGATTGTTTTTTGGGTTTCCACTTCATTGATTTCTGCTCTCAGCTTTGTTATTTCCTTCTGTCTTCCCATTTTTGGGTCCTTTTGTTGAGCACTTTCTAATTTTATGACCTAAATCATTAAGCTCTTCAGGTATGCCCCTTCTTCTTTTCTGATGTGTGCATGCAAAGCTATAAATTTTCCTCTCAGTACCTCTTTTGCTGTGTCCCATAGGTTCTGATAGTTTGTGTCTCCATTGTCAATTGTTTCTGGGAAGGTTTTGATTTCCTCTTTGATTTCATCTCGAACCCACTGGTTATTTAGTATTAGGCTGTTTAACTTCCAAGTATTAAAGTTCTTCTTCTGTGTCCCTTTGTAGTTCACATATAACTTCAGGGCCTTATGGTCAGCGAGGTAGCCTGCAAAATTTCTATCCTCTTGATATTTTGGAGGTATGTTTTATGTGCTAGCATGTAGTCTATCCTGAAGAATGTCCCATGTACATTGGAGAAGAATGTGTATCCAGGTTTCTGGGGATGAAGTGACCTATATATATCCACTAGGCCTCTTTCTTCCATTACTCTTTTCAGGTCTAGTATATTCTTGTTGGGTTTCAGTCTGGTTGACCTATCCAGTGTTGACAATGCCATGTTGAGGTCTCTCACAATCATTGTGTTGTTATTGATATTATTTTTTAGATTTGTCAACAATTGTATTAAATATTTTGCTGGCCCCTCATTTGGTGCATATATGTTTAGGAGAGTGATTTCTTCCTGCTGTACATATACCTTCATTAATATAAAATGTCCATCTTTGTCCCTTAAAACTTTCCTAAGTATAAAATTTGCATCATCTAATATTACTATGGCCACTCCAGATTTTTTATGGGTGTGTTTGCTTGGATGATTTTTCTCCAGCCTTTTATTTTGAGTCTATGTTTGTTCTGACTATTCAGGTGCATTTCTTGTAAGCACCTGAAGGTTGTATTGAGTCTTTTGATCCATTTAGCCACTCTGTGTCTCTTAACTGGTGCATTTAGTCCATTGACATTGAGAGAAAGAATTGTCCTGGGATTTAGTGATATCTTTATATCAAAGTTTGGTGTCTGTTGGTCAGTCTTGGCTTAAAGTAGGTCTTTCAGTTTTCTGTTAAGATTAGTTCTGAGTTTGTGAAGTTTATGAGCTGTTGTTTATCTGTGAAACCATGTATTCTTCCTTCAAATCTGAAAGTGAATTTTGCTGGGTGCAGTATTCTAGTCAAAGCATTTATTTCATTGACTTTTGTCACTATGTCCCACCACTGCTTTCTGGCCTTGAGTGTTTCTGATGACCGGTCTGTAGTAAATCTCAAGGATGTTCCCTTGAATGTAATTTCTCTTTTTGATCTTGCTGCTTTCAGAATTCTTTGGGATTCATCATTGTGACTAGGATGTGCCTCAGGGTTTTTTTTTTCTGGTGTCTCTTTTAGTTAGTACTCTTCAGGCATGCAGGATTTGATCGCATGTATTCTTTAGCTCTGGTAGTTTCTCTTTAATGATGTTCTTGACCATTGATTCTTCCTGATGATTTTTTCCTGTGTCTCTGCGACTCCAATGATTCTTAAGTTTCTGTTGAGCTTATCATAGACTTCTACTTTCATCTCTTCCCATTCTTTGAGTAATTTTTCCATTGTTTTATCATTTGCTTTACGGCTTTTTTCCAATCTCTTCTGCTGTATGGAGTTGTTATTCATCTCATCTTCTAGTGTACTTATTCTATCCTCAGCTGCTGTTAACCTGTGGGAAAACTCATCCATGTTTTTCTTCAATTCATCTACTGAGTTTTTTAGACTTGTAATTTGACCTGAAACTTCAGTTTGGAGTTTTCTGATTTCTATCTTCATATTCTCTTGATTCTTATTAGTGTTCTCTTTTATACTTTGAGTTCTTTGAACATCTTCCATATTGCGACTCTAAACTCTTTATCTGAAAGACTGACTCATTGGTTGGCCATGTTCTGGTCATCTGAGTTGCCATCTTCATTCTCTATGTCTGGCGCTGGCCTGCATTGTTTCCCCATTGTCACACTTGTATTGTGGGTTTTTCTACGTGTTGTGGTCTTATTCATTGGCTAAATGATGTGTGTGGCCACATAGCGACGTGGAGCTGCCGCGCCCCTCTGGCGCCTCCCTCTTTTTGTGTATCAACTCACCTCCAGGGAAGGCTAAACCTGCGCAGATGAAGCCACACACAGAATGAAATCAGGCCAAGAATGAAGCACAACAGAGAAGACAGTCAAATATAGGTACTGGCATTTGAGTTCCAGCAGAGTTCAGCTGCTTCCCCCTTTCTGGGTGTATCAACTCAACTCCAGGGAAGGCTAGCCATTTGCAGATGAAGCCACACACTGGATGAAATCAGGCTCTAGGGAAGGTTAGTCGTGCACAGATGAAGCCACACACAGGATGAAATCAGGCCAAGAATGCAGCAAAGCACAGGAGACAGTCAGAGATAGATGCTGGCATCTGAGTTTCAGCAGAGTTCAGCAGCTTCCCCCTTTTTGGGCATATCAGCTCACCTCCAGGGAAGACTAGCCATGTCAACTATTACATCTTTATACACATGCCACACCCAACAGTAAGTGCAATTACATAAAGTATTATCAACTATACTGTTGTCACTGTGGTTATTATAAATAATTCTGAAATTTTTAATATTGTGAAATATAAAAGATAATGAAACATTATAAGTGGAGTCCTAAATTGTATTCAAAAATGCATGCCAGGCTAGGAGAGAGTAGAGTAGAAGAAGAAGGAAGAGAAAAGGGTAAGGAGAAAGAAAAAAAATTAATGGAAGTATAAGTGAGAAAATGAAAAGGGCAACCTATATTTTTAAAACCTAATGCATAACATCCCTAGAATATTTTTAGAAGTTATTTTGCATATTGAAGCCTATTTCAAGGTTATCATTCAATTCATAACGTTTTTTACATTACCTACTTCTTCATACTTACATTCTCAATTTAAAAAATATAAAATCTTTATCTTGTTCAAATCTCAAAAAGAATCACCTCTTAAATACAAATTAATTCCTTAAAACTATCTACTCACTTCAACCTACAATTTACTTAATTTATTTCTAGCCATATAAACTTGTGCAAACTAAACTGTTTCTGGAACAATTCCAAAGTGGAGCATGCATCAGTTTATGGTTAATTTTACATCTGTTGTTCGCTACCATTATAAATAGTCCTATCAACTAGAACATCACTGCAAATGGAATAAAGAAAACAAAGAGAATGCAAAGCTATTGTTGATGTCAAAGGCTTGACATGGTGACAATAACAAGCAATTGCTCTACTAATTCCACAGAACGCACAGTATATTCAAGTCCAAGGTGCCATCAGCACATGAAGTCTGCTGCCATGTGTCAAACTAGCTGATATAAAAAAAAAAAAGCTGTGGTAGTAACGAGGTCAGCATTAGCCAATAAAAGTCAGTAGTAAACACTTGCCTGTGTGAGCTGCTGATATCGATGAGCTTCAAAGATGACAAAGCAATGTACAAATTATGCCCTGCTCCTCAACAACTCTGGATTAGAAATAGCAATATATCTGTATTTCAAACACAACTAAATATATTAACCTTAACAATGTTTAAAAAGAAATTCTATCCAGAAATTGAGATAAGCCCTTTTTAAAAGATTACTATTTAAAAAAAAGTCAACTTTTTTTTCAACTTGGTTGCAAAAGTGCCGTGCTTCTCAGCAATGTATATAAATATGAAAGATTTACAAATGGTCTGCCCCTGCTGTGAGATTACCAACTGGGAGAGACTGAGGAGACCTGTCGCCTTTGCTTGTTTTTCTACTCTTCTGTCTCCTGAAACTCTCCTGAGAGGGCCAAGAAGGGCCTGGCAAAAACTGTCTCCTAGAGGCTTCCAAGCAGAAAGAGAGGAGGGCTGGAAGGTCTAGCTCATGACATGAAGCGCAATACAAAGTGTGATGAGTGCAGTTAGAGAAATGACTACATTAAAAACTATCATAACATTGTGTATGAATGGTGGAAGTAGTTAAGAGTACAGGTGAGGGTGGGGTGGGGAGGAGGGAGATTTGGGACATTGTGATGGGAATGTTGCACTGGTGAAGGGAGGTGTTCTTTTCATGACTGAAACCCAACTACAATCATATTTGTAATCAAAGTATTTAAATAAAGATATTAATAAAAATTTTAAAAAATGTTTTACAAATATTATTAAATTGAAAGCTGTAAAATAATTCTTTTAACTTTATAATAGTAGTAACATTGAATTAAGTGGCATCTCAATTTTATTTCAGTATTTTACATGGCTTAGTCTATCAGTCAGGAACTATGGGAATAAACATTAAAAAGCCTGTTTCTACTTTCTGGAATTCAGAGCATAAAGAGAGTTAGCTACTATGCTTATTCATAAAATGGTGGGGTAAGAAGTGGGGAAAGTTATTCAAGATAAATTTATGCAAGAGAAATTTATCCTCAGAGGGAAAAGTAAATAATTCTTTAGAGCACTTTTTCTCTGAATAATGAGCACTGATGAGTATTAATTTCTTCCATCTTCGCTCTGTCCTTCCAACTACTTTCTCTCATTAACTTTTCTTACTTTTCCATATTTCCAATGTATATATAGAATAAAACTCCATATGAAACTATTAAAATTATAGTTAAAATATGGGATAAAGTGCCAGAGCAGTGGCACAAGAGGTAAGTGGCTTGACAGCACTAGCCTAGGAATAACCGTGGTTTAATCCCCCTGAGTCCCATATGGTCCCCCAAGCCAGGAGCAATTTCTGAGCGCATAGCCAGAAGTAATTCCTCAGTGTCACCAGGTGTGGCCAAAATATAAATATACATATGGAATAAGCAGTAATCTTAAACTTTTTGTGGTGTAATTTAAGAAAGCATATTACTTACAGTAAAACATGCCTTTCTTGCCTAACAAGTAACAAGAATTAAGAATAAGCAGGCAATCAATGAGATATTAATAATTTTTTGCATGTACTAATAGTTTATTACCTATAAATGCACAACAATTAATATAAATATTTAAACATAAAATATTCAAGTATAGTGTTTAGCAAAACTACTTATTGAAACACAATTCATATTAATATATTATTAAAGTTAAATGCCAAAAAACAACAATAATAACTTAACATAATTATATCTCAACAGATACTTAAGATAAAGGTTTTAAGTATATTGAGAAAGAAGTCAAGATCTCAGTAATTGCAGATGACATTATACTCTACTTAGAAAATCCTCAAGACTACCAAAAAGCTTCTAGAAACAATTGACTCATATAGCAACGTGGCAGGCTACAACATTAACACACAGAAATAAATGGACATTTTATACACCAATAATGTTAGGGAAGAAATGTACATTAAGAAAACAACCCCATTCACATTAGTGCCACAAACTCAAATATCTTGGAGTCAACTTGACCAAAGATGTGAAGAACCTACACAAAGAATACTATAAAACCCTGCTCCAAGAAATAAGAGAGGGCACTCGGAAATGGAAACACATACCCTGCTCATGGACTTGTAGGACTAACATCATTAAAATAGCAATACTTCCCAAAGCATTATACAGATTTAATGTGAGCCCTCTAAAGATACCCACGACATTCTTCAAAGAAGTGGATAAAACAATTCTAAAATTTATTACGAACAATAAAACCATGAATAGCTAAAGCAATCCTTGGGAATAGGAAATGGGAGGCATTACTTTCCCCAACTTTAAACTGTATTACAAAGCAATAGTTATCAAAAACAGCATGGTATTGGAATAAAGACAGGCTCTCAGATCAGTGGAATAATCTTGAGTACTCAGAGAATGTTCCCCAGACATCTAATATTTTGATAAAGGAGCAAGAAATCCTAAATGGAGCAGGGAAAGCCTCTTCAGCAAGTGGTGTTGGCACAACTGGTTAGCCACTTGCAAAAAAGTGAATTTAGACCCCCAGCTAACATTATGTCTGAAGGTAAAATTCAAATGGATTAAAGACCTTGAACAGACCTGATACCATAAGTTATATAGAACAACATGTAGGCAAAGCACTCCATGACATTGAGACAAAAAGCATCTTTAAGGAGGAAACAGCACTCACCAAACAAGTGGAAGCAGAGATAAACAGATGAGAATATATTAAGCTGAGAAGCTTCTGTATCTCAAATGAAACAGTTCCCAGGACACAAGAGCCACCCACTGAGTGGGAGAAAGTATTCACCCAATACCCATCAGATAAGGGTATACAATATATATATATATATATGTATATATATATATATATATATTATACAAAATATACAAGGCACTGTCAGAATTTTACGAGAAAAAACACCTAATCCCATCAGAAAATGGGGAGAAGACAATAAAAAGAAATACAAATGGCCAAAAGGCACATAAAAAATGCTCCACATCTCTAATCATTAGTGGGATGGAAATCAAAACAACTATGAGGTACCATCTCACACCACAGAGATTGGTGCACATCACAAAGAATGACAATAAGCAGTACTGGCTGAGATGTGGAGAGAAAGGAACTCTTATCCACTGCTGATAGGAATGCTGTCTAGTCCAGCCTCTGTGGAAAGCAATAAGGAGATTCCTCCAAAAGCTGGAAGTTGAGCCTCCATACGATCCAGCCTACCACTCTTAGGGATATACCCTAGGAACACAAAAATACAATACAAAAATCTCTTCCTCACACCTATATTCATTGCAGCACTATTTACAATAGCTAGACTCTGGAAACAACCAAGATACCCTTCAACAGTTAAAGAAACAGTGGTACATATACACAATGGAGTATTATGCAGCCGTCAGAAGATATGAAGTCATGAAATTTTCCTATACATGGATGTACATGGAATCTATTATGCTGAGTAAATAAGTCAGAAGGAGAGAGAAGACTCAGAAGAGTCTCACTCATCTATAGGATTTTTTTTAAATTCTTGCAATAATTTTCAGAGATGAAAGAGAGGAGGGCTGGAAGTTCCAGCTCACTACATGAAGCTCACCACAAAGAGTGATGACTGCATTTAGAGAAATAACTACATTGAGAACTATCATAACAATATGAATGAATAAAGAAAGTATAAAGCCTATTTAGAGTACAGGCCAGGGTGGGGTGGAGAGGTGGGAGATTTGGGACATTGGTGATGGGAATTTTGCACTGGTGAAGGGGGGTGTTCTTTACATAACTGAAACCTAACTAAAATCATGTCTGTAATCAAGGTGTTTAAATAAAGATATTAAAAAAACTTCTCTTCTGTTAACATTACTTGAACACCATCTCTGATATTTACAAAAGGCATAGTTTTAAAAGTCCCTGCCCTTTTAATTTTTTTGAGATTAAAAATTTTTACATAATCTTTAAAATATATTTAGGTCTTCAACTTCACAGCTCTGCAGGGTATTTTTTACCCATTATAGCCACAATCAGAATACCAATATCCTTCCTCCACCATAGATCCATGGCCTCCCCCTCTTTCTATTTCCTCATACCCTTTTCCTCCTCCACCATTGATAATCACAAATCTGCAGCGTGAGTTCCTGAGGTTAGTTCTACTGGTTGTGTCTAGTTTCTTTCTTTGCCTCTCTATCTCTCACATGAATAAAGTCATGAGACCATCCAGTATTTGTCTTTCTCCTTTTCATTTATTTGACTTAATTTAATCCCTTCCAATTCTATACTGGCTATTGAGAAGTATTTTATCTACATTTATACCATATTTTCTTTAATCATTCATTGGCACTTGGCTTTGTTTAGTTCGATATGCTTTTCAAGAAAATTTTACCTAATAAGTATTTTCAATTTGAGGCTTTAATTGTAAATTACTTTTATAGGGCTGGAGAGACAACAGAGTGAATGAGGCAGATCTGGGAATGGACCATGGTTCAATTCCTGGCATCCCATATGGTCCTCTGAGCCAGCCAGGATCTATTTCTAAGCCAGGAGTAACTCCTGATCACTTACAGGTGTGACCCCCCAAAAATTTGCTTTTATAGGTTTATTAGCAAGAGTTTAAATCTGCAATGAAGGTTGCCAAATCAATTTTGGCCTGTCAACTATTTTAGAAGATATTTAATTAAAATATACTCACACGTGTTTACTTAAATGTCTTTAATACAATCACAAGTTATAGTCTAGTAAGGTAAAATATTAATTTCACTTTAAACAAAATATTTGTCAATCTCTGATCTAAATTCAGAGTAGTCAAAAGGACTGAGCCATTTTTTTTTTGAGTTTTTTTGGGTATTGTTGGGGTAAAATGGCAAATCTGTTTAAAATGTGTTCAAAATAAAACTAAAAGGGGTTCATGATATATGATAAATGGGCTTCTAGCCTCCATCTAACCAAATACATTTCAGTGAATCATTCATCTCAGTCCTCTTGGTAGACATAAATTAGGAAAGAGCTAGTTTCTATAAGGACAACACTGGTGGTCAGAATACCCCTGACTCAATGTGACTATGTACCTTAAATATTACTGTGAAAGACTTGTAATTCACATTGGTCACAATAAAAATTATTAATAAAATAAAGAATCAGCTTAGCCATTTTTCCTTTACCATTATAAAACTAAAAATCTATTAAAGTTTTATGCCATCGCCCCCAGCCTACAGGCATGATGGCTGAATACCAGCAGGACTGTTGTAGGGTAAGTAAGGTGTGTTCCAGCAATTCTTGTTTTAATACAAGGGGGAAAAGGCACACATTTGTTATTTTTATTATGTACTCAGCATTGTTAGTTCTCATTATTCATTAAGAAGTTCATTGTTGCTATCCTGCCAAGCACTAATCTAGGGCACAACTAGCCTTTTCTTCAGTAGTGTCTGCTAGGACCACGCCCCATTTTTCAAGGGGTAGGCTAGGCCTGCACTACATTTTTCTAATTCGCCCAATGTTTACTGTGCCTATGCAAAAAAAAAAAAAGCCACATCTGTTCCATTCCCCCATTTTTCTTTTTTTCCTTTTTTCTTCTTTTAATTTTATGTATAGTTTCTAGATAGAGACTCCTGCCTTTTCTTTTTTATAGAACTATAGAATACGAATCATCTTGTTCTATCTACAAATTAAGAAAAACTGTGTATGGGACGCAGGGGCCAAGTGATCTTAGAAGAATTAAGTAGAAATAAAAGAAATGGTAAGATCTAATATAAGAACTAAATTTGATGACAATAGAATTAAGAGACCCAAACTATAACAAGCTATACACAAAATGGACCTGTTAGACTAGCAGGTCAGAGGGCTAAGGATGGAAGTATGGGATACATGCTTGGAACTATGGTGGAGGGAGGTCATCAAGGGTGGTGGGAATGACCCTAACTCACTGTCACTATATACATGAAATACAAGTGTTAAAAACTTGTAATTCACATTGATTTTAATTTAAAAAATTAAAATAAAAACAGAAATTGAGCTCCCATGTGACCCAGTAGCATTACTTCTAGGGGCCAAGAAAACACAATGCAACATAGCACTCTGAACTTCTATGTTCACTGCAGCACTATTCACAATAGGCAGAATCTGTAAACACCCCAAGTCCCTGATGAGTGGATAAAGAAACTGTGGTATATTTTCACAAGGGAATTCTATGCAGTTGTTAGGAAAATGAAGAACATTTTATTTTTCATGTAGTGCTGTTTTGATTTTTTTTTAAATTTCACGTCTTTGAGAGATATTAATGAATTAAGTCTGATCATTCTTAAAACAGTATATAACATAATAGCAAATTTACAATCACTGAAACATTTCACAACTTGTTTCTGTTTACATTATTTAATCAGGTAGTGTTTTAGTATAATATATCTTCATAACTGTTTTAAAAACATGTGATCTTATCAACTTTACTTTTTCTGTTGTTAAGATAACAAGGACACCATAAGTGAAAAAAAGTCACATAAAAGTGGGAGGGGACAGAGGGAACTATAAAACAAAGTGGTCAAGTAATAGGATAGGAAGGCAGGATATGGCTTTTAAAGGGTTGAAAAGCTTTGCTTTCTGTAAGTGTATGTATTTTATTGATACGATTTTATGCTTTATTAAATCACATAGCAGTAACCACCCATGTACTGATATCTCTACATCCTGGTTCTTTGGGAATCCCTCCTGGCTTTGATCTCCCCATCCACTTTCCTTCAAGTAACCACACAAGTAGAGATAGATGCTTTAGCAGAAATTAAATTCTGACTTCAATTTTGGCAGTGACTCCATTATATTAGGCTAAACATATTCTCTCAAATATTGAAAATCCACCCCTAAATCCCTGTTGTTGTCATTAGAAAATAATGCTTTTCTCTGGTCAATTTCTCCTCCCAACTCTTCTACATTGCCTATTGTATGAGTTGATATGTTAATTCAAAGTCCCACTACCTGGTCCTTGACTCAGAGATTATAAATGAACAGTGGGGGCTCTGGATTAAGATAGACCCAGTAGAAAACACTGGACCCAAAACACTTAGCTCTGTAATCTATTGGTAAATTTAGGCAAGTCACCTAATTATAAGTCTTGAATATATAATGTGGCAATTAAAAATACAATAAAAAATTATAAGTCTCTTCCGCTGCCTCCACTCCTCCCCCATCGCATCTGTGAGGTTTCCCAGGGTGGCACAAGGTAGGAGACCTTCCGCTGCCTCTGCCCCCACCCCATCGCGTTGGAGAGGTGTCCTGGGGTGGCATAAGGTAGGAACCCTTCTGCTGCCTCCGTCCCTCTCCCCATCACGTCTGTGAGGTTTCCTGGGGCGGCATTCACCAGGAGACTTTCCGCTGCCTCCGCCCCCGCCCAGTCACGTCTGGAAGGTTTCCCGGGGTGGCACAAGGTAGGAGCCCTTCCTCTGCCTCTGCCCCCCCCATCGCATTGGTGAGGTTTCCCAGGTAGCATAAGGTAGGAGCCCTTCCACTGCCTCCGCCCCTCCTCCCATGGAGTCTGTGAGGTTTCCCGGGGCACACAAGGTAGGAGATCATACTTTGCCTCCTCCCCTCCCCCCCTCACATCTGTGAGGTTTCCCAGGGCGGCATTCACCAGGGGAATTTCTGCTGCCTCTGACCCTCTTTCCCAGGGCGGCACAAGGTAGAAGACCTTACGCTGCCTCCACCCCACCCCCCAACCGCATATCCAAGGTCTCCGGTGCCCCCCACTGAGACGGACTAGGAACCATAGACTAGAGGGTCTTCGACAGAGGCCTGGAGGAGGCAGAGCTCCACTGACTTCCAGGTAGGGGACGAGGGCAAAGGAGCCAGGCTCAACAGCGCCCCCCACCATTGTGGCCAGGAGCGGTACTGCACTGGCTGGCAGCAAGAGGGGAACACTAACCAGGCTCCCACTAGAGGGCACGCTAGAAGCCAAACCTAAGCCAGCCCACCCAACAGTCCCACCCAGAGCTGCAATCCAGAGAAGGGACCCAGCCCCACATCTCAGGAAGCAAAAGCAGGCTGAAATCGGAAGGCACTGCTCTCCAAGCCACACCAATACATGCATAAAAACATGGGTAAACCGAGGAGGACCCTAAGAGCTGGAGATACAGAGAGAACCGTACTAAGTTCCCAAGTTCACCAAAATGCACAGATCCAAGAGATGAAGATTTAAAAGCAGCCATGAGAAAGGAAATGCAAGCCATGGTACAGAAAATGAGAATCACTAGCCACCAAGTACAAGAGATCCATGGAGGAACAAATTAGCCAAATTAAAGATCTGATAAAAATATGAGAGACTCCATACAAAAGGAATTAAAGGAATTAAAAGACACAGTTTAAAGCTATACGAGCAGAATCACAGAGTTGGAGTAGCACATAGTAGTACTCAAAGGAAAACTGCAAACCAAAAATGACCAGGAAACTCACAAGGAAATAAGAGGCAAAGCACTGAAAGAAAAAGTCCAGTACTCAATGAAAAAAGACAAAAGAAATAATCTAAGAATTGTAGGTATACCAGAAAGGAGAAAACAGGGAAAGGGGAAGAATAAGTAGTTAGGGAAATAATAGCAGAAAACTTCCCCACCCTTTGGAAAGGGGACTCCCTGCAAATCCAGGAAGTGAAAAGAGTCCCTAATAAAATAGACCCTAATAAACCAACACCAAGGCATATAATAATCCAAGTGGTAAAAAAGAGAAAGATGAACTCCTTAAAACAATAAGGTAAAAAAAGAACCTCAAGTACAAAGGAAGGACATAAGAATCAAACCAGGGGCCAGGAAGGTGGCACTAGAGGTAAGGTGTCTGCCTCGCAAGCACTAGCGTAAGATGAACTGCGGTTCGATCCCTGGGCGTCCCATATGGTCCCCCAAGCCAGGGGCATTTCTGAGCACATAGCAAGGAGTAACCCCTGAGCATCAAATGGGTGTGGCCCAAACACCAAGAATAAAGAATCAAAACAGATCTCCCATTTGAAACAATTTAAGCAAGAAGACAGTGGAATGAAATATTTAAACAACTGAATGAAAGAAATTTCCAGCCAAGGGTACAATACCCAGCAAAACTGTCATTCATATAGGATGGTAGCCTAAAAATATTCAGAAACAAAAACGAACTTTCAGTATTTGTGCAAACAAAACCAATCCTAAACAACCTACTAAGAGATAAATTACACAATCCAAACCCCCAATTGTAACAACAACCACCCTACAAAAAATAACTGCACAACAGCCCTCTCTGTCAATAATCTCCCTAAATATTAACAGACTAAACTCTCCCATTAAAACACACATAGTAGAGAACTGGATTAAAAAACATAAACCAGTCTAGTAATTTGGGACAAGTGTGGGGAAGTTACAAGTTGTTTATGTGATGAAAACCGGCAAGCCTTTGCAAAAGCCGGCTCCCTGTGTGTGACATCAGGCGGGGAAAATCCACGAAAGTACGCCTGCCCAGTGGGGTCCAACTGTGAAAAACTGTGAGTGAGACCTGTATATGTCTGTCTACTGTCCTCTTGCGTGAAAATCTTGCGAGGGGCAAAAAGAGGATCCAGAAAACTCGCTCGCCCAGAGGCCTTTTTCAGGGAGGGACTCCAGAGCATGAAAACCAGCAAGCCTTTGCAAAACCCAGCTCCCTGTGTGTGACATCAGGCGGGAAAAATCCACTAAAGTACGCCTGCCCAGTGGGGCCCAACTGTGAATAACTGTGAGTGTGACCTGTATATGTCTGTCTACTGTCCTATTGCATGAAACTCTTGGGAGTGGGGCAAAAAGAGGCTCCAGAAAACTCGCTCGCCCAGAGGCCATTTTCAGGGAGGGACTCCAGAGCATGAAAACTGGCAAGCCTTTGCAAAAGCCGGCTCCCTGTGTGTGATATCAGGCGGGAAAATCCACGAAAGTACGCCTGCCCAGTGGGGCCCAACTGTGAAACTGTGAGTGCGACCTGTATATGTGGGTCTACTGTCCTCTTGCGTGAAACTCTTTGAGTGGGGCAAAGAGAGGCTCCAGTGGAGCACGGCCGCTCGGCTTCACTACGCGGCCATGCACTCTTTCTAAGGAAAGAACACCATTGCAACAAGAAGGAAAAACAACACTAAGAATGGCGCTATATCACAAAAGCAAACATTTCTCTCCGGACTGTCTTCTCTGTTGCATGCTCGGGCCTAAGATTTGACCCAGTGTGAGGCTTTATCCAAGGAGGACTCCCCTCCCTTAGAGGCAAGTCAGACCATGCAGACAGGGAGGAGCCAGAGGAGTGTGCTGCCTGCATCATATAGCCAATGAATACCACCACAACACGTAGAAAAACCCACAATACAAGTGTGACAATGGGGAAACAACGCAAGACAGCATCAGACATAGAGAATGAAGATGACAATTCTGATGACCAGATAATGACCAACCAACTAATCAACCTCTCAGATAAGGACTTTAGACTAGCAATATGGAAGATGCTCAAAGAACTCAAAGAAACCATGGATCGAGTTGAACAGAACACTAATAAGAACCAAGAAAATATGAAGACAGAAATCACAAAACTCCAAACTGAAATAACATGTCAACTAACAGGCCTGAAAAAGTCAGTAAACGAAGTGAATGACAAAATGGATAAGCTCTGGAAAAGGGTATCAGAAGCTGAGAATAGACTTGGTGCTGTGGAAGATGAGATACTTAACAATTCCATACAGCAGGAGAGATTGGACAAAAAACTTAAAGCAAATGAGCAGACAATGGAAAAATTAGTCAAAGAATGGGAACAGATGAAAATAGAAGTCTATGATAAGCTCAACAGAAACAACTTAAGAATCATTGGAGTCCCAGAAACCCAGGAAGAAAATTTCCAGGAAGAATCAATGGTCAAGAACATCATTAAAGAGAAACTTCCAGAGCTAAAGAATATACGTGATCAAATCCTGCATACCCGAAGAGTACCAACCAAAAGAGACCCCAGAAAAACCACCCCAAGACACATCCTAGTCACAATGACAAATCCCACAGATAGAGACAGAATTCTGAAAACAGCAAGATCAAAAGGGGAAATCACGTTCAATCAAGCTTCCCTGAGATTTACAGCAGACCTGTCACCAGAAACACTCAATGCCAGAAAGCAGTGGTGGGATATTGTGACAAGACTGAATGAAATGAATGCCTCACCCAGAATACTATACCAAGAAAAACTTACTTTCCGGATTGACGGAAGAATACATGGTTTCACAGACAAAAAAAAAGCTCAGAAACTTCACAGACACAAAACCAGTCTTAAGAGAAAAACTGAAAGACTTAATCAAAGACAAGACTACCCAAAAGACACACCAAATTTCAAAATAAAGATGGCGTTAAATCCCAGGACAATTCTTTCTCTCAACTTCAATGGACTAAATGCACCAGTCAAGAGACACAGAGTGGCCAAATGGATCAAAAAACTCAATCCAACCTTCTGCTGCCTACAAGAAACGCACCTGAATAGTCAGAACAAACATAGACTCAAAATAAAAGGCTGGAGAAAAATTATCCAAGCAAACAACACCCATAAAAAAGCTGGAGTGGCCATACTAATATCAGATAATGCAAACTTTACACTCAGGAAGGTTGTAAGGGACAAAGATGGACATATTATATTAATCAAGGGGTACATAGGGCAGGAAGAATTCACTCTCCTAAACATATATGCACCGAATGAGGGGCCAGCAAAATATTTAATACAACTGTTGACAAATCTGAAAAATAATATCAATAACAACACAATAATTGTGGGGGAACTTAACACGGCTTTGTCAACACTGGATAGGTCAACCAGACTGAAACCCAACAAGAATATACTAGACCTGAGGAGAGAAATGGAAGAAAGAGGCCTACTGGATATATATAGGACATTCCATCCCCAGAAACCTGGATACACATTCTTCTCCAATGTACATGGGACATTCTCCAGGATAGACTACATGCTGGCACATAAAAACTACCTCCATAAGATCAAGAGGATAGAAATTTTGCAGACTACCTTCGCTGACCACAAGGCTCTGAAATTATTTGTGAACTCCAAAGGGACTCAGAAGAAACACTTTATCACCTGGAAGTTAAACAGCCTCATGCTCAATAAGCAGTGGGTCCGAGATGAAATCAAGGAGGAAATCAAAAGGTTCCTGGTAACAATAAAGACACAAACTATCAGAACTTATGAGACACAGCGAAAGCAGTACTGAGAGGAAAATTTATAGCTTTGCAAGCACACATCAGGAAGGAAGAAGGAGCTTACCTAGGTAGCTTAATGACACAGCTAATAGAACTAGAAAATGCTCAACAAAAGGACCCAAGAATAGGAAGACAGAAAAAAATAACAAAGCTGAGAGCAGAAATCAATGAAGTGGAAACACAAAAAACAATCCGAAAGATCAACGAAAGCAGAAGTTGATTCTTTGAAAAAATAAACAAGATTGATAGACCACTGGCAAACCTAACAAAGAAAGAGAGAGAGAGAGAGAAACTTGATAACTCGTATCAGGAATGAAAAAGGAGAGATCACTAGTGATATGGCAGAGATTCAAAGGGTAATCAGAAACTACTTTGAAAAACTCTACGCCACTAAAAATGAGAACCTGGAAGAAATGGATAAATTCTTGGACTCTTATAATCTTCCACGGTTGAAGGAAGAGGATGTAGCATATCTAAACACCCCCATCACCATGGATGAAATTAAAACAGTAATCAAATGTCTGCCGAAAAACAAAAGCCCAGGCCCAGATGGATTCACTAATGAATTCTATCAAACTTTACAAGAGGAACTACTGCCAATCTTGGCAAGACTCTTTCATGAAATTGAACAAACAGAAACATTTCCAAATAGCTTTTATGAAGCCAACATCACCTTGATACCTAAACCAGACAGAGATGTTACAAAAAAAGAAAATTACAGACCAATATCACTGATGAATGCAGATGCAAAGATCCTCAACAAAATCCTGGTAAATAGGATTCAATGACTCGTTAAGAAGATCATCCACTACGGTCAAGTAGGTTTCATCCCAAGAATGCAAGGTTGGTTTAACATCCGAAAATTTATCAACATAATACACAACATCAATAACAAGAAAAATAAAAACCACATGATCATATCAATAGATGCAGAGAAAGCATTTGATAAGGTCCAACACCCATTCTTGATCAAAACTCTCAGCAAGATAGGAATGGAGGGAACTTTTCTCAATATAGTGAAGGCCATCTACAAGCCAGTGGCAAATATTATCCTCAATGGAGAAAAACTAAAAGCCTTCCCTCTAAATTCTGGCACAAGAAAAGGCTGTCCTCTCTCAACACTCCTATTCAACATAGCACTGGAAGTACTTGCTATAGCGATTAGGCAAGAAAAGGATATCAAGGGAATCCAGATAGGAAAGGAAGAAGTCAAGCTCTCACTGTTTGCAGATGACATGATACTCTACTTAGAAAACCCTAAAGACTCTATCAAAAAGCTTCTAGAAACAATAGACTCATATAGCAAGGTGGCAGGCTACAAAATTAACACACAAAAATCAATGGCCTTTCTATACACCAATAGTAATAAGGATGAAATGGACATAAGAAAACAACCCCATTCACAATAGTGCCACACAAACTCAAATATCTTGGAATCAACTTGATTAATATGTGAAGGACCTATACAAGGAAAACTATAAAACTCTGCTCCAAGAAATAAGAGAGGACACACGGAAATGGAAATGCATACGCGGCTCATGGATTGGCAGGATTAACATCATCAAAATGGCAATACTCCCCAAAGCATTATACAGATTTAATGCCATCCCTCTAAAGATACCCATAACATTCTTCTAAGAAGTGGATCAGACACATTTGAAATTCATTTGGAACAATAAACACCCTCGAATAGCTAAAGCAATCATTGGGAAAAAGAATATGGGAGGAATTACTTTCCCCAACTTTAAACTGTACTACAAAGCAATAGTTATCAAAACAGCATGGTATTGGAATAAGTACAGATCCTCAGATCAGTGGAATAGGCTTGAATACTCAGAAAAATGTTCCCAGACATACAACCACCTAATTTTTGATTAAGGAGCTGGAAATCCTAAATGGAGCAGGGAAAGCCTCTTCAACAAGTGGTGTTGGCACAATTGGATAGCCACTTGCAAAAAATTGAACTTAGACACCCAGCTAACATCATGTAGGAAGGTAAAATCCAAATGGATTAAAGACCTCGATATCAGCCCCAAAACCATAAGATATATAGAACAGCACATAGGCAAAACACTCCAGGACATTACAGGCATCTTCATGGAGGAAACTGCACTCTTCACGCAAGTGAAAGCAGAGAATAACAGATGGGAATATATTAAGCTGAGAAGCTTCTGCACCTCAAATAAAATAGTGCCCAGGATACAAGAGCCACCCACTGAGTGGGAGAAACTATTCACCCAATATCCATCAGATAAGGGGCTAATCTCCAAAATATACAAGGCACTGACAGAACTTTACAAGAAAAAAACATCTAATCCCATCAAAAAAATGGGGAGAAGAAATGAACAGACACTTTGACAAAGAAGAAATACACATGGCCAAAAGACCCATGAAAACATGCTCCACATCACTCTTCATCAGGGAGATGCAAATCAAAACAATGATGATATACCACCTCACACCCCAGAGAATGGCACACATCACAATGAATGAGAATAAACAGTGTTGGCGGGGATGTGGAGAGAAAGGAACTCTTATCCACTGCTGGCCGTCTAGTTCAACCTTTATGGAAAGCGATATGGAGATTCCTCCAAAAACTGGAAATCGAGCTCCCATACAATCCAGCTATACCACTCCTAGGAATATACCCTAGGAACACAAAAATACAATACAAAAACCCCTTCCTTACACCTATATTCATTGCAGCACTATTTACCGTAGCAAGACTCTGGAAACAACCAAGATGCCCTTCAACAGACGAATGGCTAAAGAAACTGTGGTACATATACACAATGGAATATTATGCAGCTGTCAGGAGAGATGAAGTCATGAAATTTTCCTATACATGGATGTACATGGAATCTATTATGCTGAGTGAAATAAGTCAGAGAGAGAGAGAAAAACGCAGAATGGTCTCACTCATCTATGGGTTTTAAGAAAAATGAAAGACACCCTTGTAATAATAATTTTCAGACACAAAAGAGAAAAGAGCTGGAAGTTCCAGCTCACCTCAGGAAGCTCACCACAAAGAGTGATGAGTTTAGTTAGAGAAATAACTACATTTTGAACTGTCCTAATAACGAGAATGTATGAGGAAAATGGAGAGCCTGTCTAGAGTACAGGCGGGGGTCGGGTGGGGAGGAGAGAGACTTGGGACATTGGTGATGGGAATGTTGCACTGGTGATGGGTGGTGTTCTTTACATGACTGAAACACAAACACAATCATGTATGTAATCAAGGTGTTTAAATAAATTAAAAAAAAACATAAACCAAATTTCTGCTGCCTGCAAGAAACACACCGAAACGTACAGGACAGGCATAGGCTTAGAATAAAAGGATGGAAATCAATATTTCAAGCCAATGGAAAACAAAAAAAGAGCAATGACAGCCATCCTTATATCAGACCAAATTCCACTCAACCTCGAGAAAGTGATCAGAGACAAAGAGGTTCACTACATACTAATCAGGGGAACAATACATCAAGAGGTACTAACCCTGATAAATATTTATGCACCTAATTCAGAGTCAGCAAAATATGTGAGGCAGTTGCTCACTAACCTGGAGGACACATGAAGGGAAATGTGATAATAGTAGGGGATTTCAATACTGCACTACCACCACTGGACAGATCCAGCAGACAGAAAAATAGCAGAGAAATAAGAGCACTAAATAAAAAATTAGATGATCTGGAGCTAATAGACTTATATAGGGCCCTCCACCTCCAAAAAACAGAATACACATTCTTCTCAAGCCCTCATTGAACCTTCTCCAGTATAGACCATGTCTTAGGAAACAAATCTAAACTATATAAGACCACAAATGTAAGGATCATTAGAAGCACCCTATCAGATCACTATGCAACAGAGGTCAAAATTAACTGCAAGAAGAAGCAATGGAGAAAAACTAATACCTGGAGATTAAACAACACACTGCTCAACAACATCAGGATCAAAGAGCAACTCAAGGAAGAAATAAAAAGATTCCTTGCTACAAACAATAATGAAGAGACAAATTGTCAAAATTTGTGGGACACAGCAAAAGCAGTAATTAGAGGGAAACTCATAGCAATACAGGCCAATGTCAAGAATCAGGAAAGTGACAAAATCAACAGTTTAAAGGATTATTTCAAGAAATTGGAACAACAACAGCAAAGAATCCAACCACAACCAGAAGGCAAGAAATAGTAAAAACCAGAGCAGAAATAAACACCATAGAAACTAAGAAAACAATACCAAAAAATCAATGAGACTAGAGTTGGTTTTTCGAAAAAATAAACAAGATAGCAAACCACTGGCAAAACTCACAAAAAAAAAAAAACCAGGGAAAACATCCAAATCAGTAGGATCACAATGAAAGGGGAGAGATTACAACAAAACCCCAGGAAATACAACATATCAAGAGATCATATTATGAACAACTCTACTCAGTTAGGCAATGAACCCAGTAGATTTCGACAGATTCCTGGAAAATGACCATCTTCTGGAACTGGAAAAGGAAGACCTACAAAGCCTAAACAGACCAATCACTTCAGAGGAAATTGAAGATGTAATTAAGAAACTCCCTAAGAACAAAAGCCCAGGCCCAGATGGATTTATCGGTGAATTCTATCAAACATTCCGAGAGCACTTACTTCCACTTTTCCTCGGGCTCTTCCAAAAAAAAAACAGGAAAAAACAGGAATTTTCCCCAACTCCTTTTATGAGGTTAATATCACACTCATTGCCAAAGATGGCAAAGACACCACCAAGAAAGAGAACTACAGACCAAACTCACTAATGAACATAGATGCAAAGATATTCAACAAAATCTTAGCAAACCGAATCCAGCTCTTCATCAAAAAGATCATATACCATGACCAAGTGTGTTTTATCCCAGGAATGCAAGGTTGGTTCAACATACGCAAATCAATCAACATCATACATCACATCAACAATAAGAAAGACAAAAACCACATGATCATATCAATTGGTGCAGAGAAGGCGTTTGACAAAATCCAACACCCTTTCATGTTGAAGACACTCAGCAAAATAAGGTTAGAAGGAACCTTCCTGAAGATAGTTATAGCTATCTATGAAAAGCAAACAGCCAACATTATTCTTAATGGCGAATAACTAGAAGCATTCCCACTAAGGTCAGAAACTTGGCAAGGCTGTCCACTCTCTCCACTCTTATTCAATATAATCTTTGAAGTCCTTGCAAAAGCAATCAGACAAGAGAAGGGAATCAAAGAGATCCAAATTGAGAAAGAGGAACTCAAACTATCTCTTTTTGCAGTCAATATGATTATATACATAGATAACCCTAAAGAGTCCACAGTAAAACTCATAGAAACAATAAATCATTACAGCAAAGTGGCTGGTTACAAAGTCAATACTCAAAAGATAGTAGAGTTTCTCTATACAAATATCGAAGCTGAGGAGAGAGAGATTAAAAATACAATTCCATTTAAAATAGTTTCAAAAAGTATCAAGTAACTAGGAATCAACCTTACAAGGGAAGTGAATGACCTATACCAGGGAAATTTCAAAACACTTCAGAAAGAAATTGAAGAGGATCTAAGGAAATGTAAGAACATCCCATGATTATGGGTAGGTAGAATCAACATAATCAAAATGACTATCCTAACCAAACTTCTATATAAATTCAATGCAATCCTCATCCAAATCCAGGCATCATTCTTTAAAGATTTATAACAATTAATCATAAAATTTATCTGGAACCACAAAAGACCCAGGATAGCCAGACAGATATTGAAAAACAAGAGGTTGGATGGCATCTCTTTACCTAACCTGAAGCTATAATATAAAGCCATAGTTATCAAAACAGCATGGTAGTGGAACAAAAACAGAGCCTCAGACCAGTGGGTTAGAACAGAATTTCCAGACATAAATACCCAGATATACAGTCAACTAATATTTGACAATAGAACCAAGAACTTGAAATGGAACAAAGAAAGTCTCTTCAACAAATGGTTTTGGTACAACTGGAAAAATGTCTATTGTAAGAAACTAAAAATTGACCCATACCTCACTCCTTATGCAAAACTCACCCCAAAATAGAATAAAGACCTTGAAATTAGATCAGAATCTATAAAGTTTATTGAGAAAATAATAGGCAGAACACTCGAAGACCTACATATTAAAAAGTTTTCGAGGATGGAACACCAATGGCAAGGATTTTAGCATCAAACATAAACAAATGGGATTACAACAAACTAAAAAGCTTCTGCATGGTGAAGGAAATCCTACTTAAAACAAGAAGACAGCTAACTGAATGGGAAAATTTTTTCACACTCAACATATCACATAAAGTGCTAATAACCAGAATATGCAAAGAACACAGAAAGCTGAGTCCCCCAAAACCAAATAAAGCCATATAAAAATGGGGAGATGAAATGAATAGACATTTCTCCTAGGAAGACAGAAAGATGGCCAACAAACACATAAAAACATGATCACCTTCACTCATCATTAGGGAAATCCAAATCAAGACAACAATGAGGTACCATCTTACACCAGTGAGGATAGCTCACATCAAAAATAATGGGAACAATCTGTTTTGGTGGGCATGCGATATGAAAGGCAGTCTCATCCACTGCTGGTTGGAATGGCCCCTAGTCCAACACTTATGGAGAACAGTCTGGAGAGTGCTCAAGGAACTCAAATTGAGCTCCCATTTGACCCAGCAATTGCTCTCCTAGATATCTACAGCCCAAGTCAGAAAAACATTCATCCCTAAGTATGTGTGCACCCCACTATTTATCACAGCATTCAGTATAATAGCCAAGTCTTGGAACCAATCTCGATGTCCAACAACAGATGAGTGGATCATTAAGATGTGGTATTTATACACAATGGAATACTACATGGGAGTCAGAAATGATACAATCACAGACTTTGCAGCAATGTGGATGAACCTAGAACATATTACGTTAAACGAAGCAAGTTAGAAGACAAAAGATAAACACAGAATGATAGCACTATTCTGAAGTACCTAGAATATACACCAGATATACAACCAATACCCCGCAATTAAATAACAGGGTGAAACAGGATAGAAACGTCAAACACTGTAATAATCACCATATACTGAAGAGTAGAGCCCAAAACAAAGAATAGAGAAACAACACAAGGCCCGACCACACATTATATCATAAAGATACCAGAAACAACAGAAACAGCAGCGTAGAGAGAACAGGTATGTAATTATCTTTTTACTACAAAGGCCCATAATAATTTACTAGGGATCTTATACAGGATTACAGGTAAAGATTATGATGGAAAATTACTGAGTCCAACGAAAACACTTCAAAACATTATATTTGAATGCCATAACCTTACCATATTTAAAATAACCTCTCAGTTTTTCTGTCCATAGGGTTTCCTGGATACAAAGTGTGAACAGCCTACGGTAGTACCTCGGTGCTCAGTCACACGAGACACCATAATCTGCTGAATTAGGAAAACTTTCCTGAAAACAAATGTTAATAAAGACACAAACTATCAGATCAATTGAGACACAGCTAAAGCATTACTGAGAGGAAAATTTATAGCTTTGCAAGCATACATCAGAAAGAAAGAGGGGGCCTACCTGAATAGCATAATGACGCAGTTCATAGAATTAGAAAGTACTAAACAAAAGGACCCAAAAAATAGGGAGACAGAAGGATAAAAAAGCTGAGAGCAGAAATCAACGAAGTGGAAACAAAAAAACAATCCAAAAGATCAAGGAAATCAGACGTTGGTTCTTCAAAAAAAATAAATAAACAATATTGATAGACCACTGGCAAAACTAACAAAGAAAGAGAGAGAGAGAAACTTGATAACTCGTATTAGGAATTAAAAAGGAGAGATCACTACTGATATGACAGAAATTCAAAGGGTAATCAGAAACTACTTTGAGAAACTCTATGCCACTAAGAATGAGAACCTGGAAGAAATGGATAAATTCTTGGACTCTCATAGTCTTCCACAGTTGAATAAAGAGGATGTAGCATATCTAAACACCCCATCACTATTAATGAAATTAAAGCGGTAATCAAATATCACCCCCAAAACTAAATCCCAGGCCTAGATGGATTCACTAATGAATTCCTTCTAACTTTCCAGGAGGAACTACTACCAATCCTGGCAAAACTCTTTCATGAAATCAAAAAAATAGGAACACTTCCAAATAGCTTTTATGAAGTCAACATCACCTTGATACCTAAACAAGACAAAGATGCTTTAAAAAAAGAAAATTACAGACCAATATCACTGAAGTACGAAGATGCAAAGATGCTCAACAAAATCCTGGCAAATAGGATTCAATGCATCATCAAGAAGATTATCCACTATGATCAAGTAGGTTTCATCCCAGGAATGCAAGGATGGTTTAACATCCATAAGTCTATCAACATAATACACAACATCAGCAACAATAAAAATAAAAATCACAAAATCATATCAATAGATGTAGAAAAAGCATTTTATAAGGTCCAACACCCATTCTTGATCAAAACTCTCAGCAAGAAGGGAATGAAAGGAACATTTCTCAATATAGTTAAGTCCATCTACCACAAGCCAGTGGCAATTTTATCCTCAATGGAGAGAAACTAAGAGCCTTCTCTCTAAATTCTGGCACAAGACAAGGCTGTCCTCTCTCAACACTCCTATTCAACATAGCACTGGATGTTCTTGCTATAGTGATTAGGCAAGAAAAGGATATCAAGGGAATCCAGATAGGAAAGGAAGAAGTCAAGCTCTCGCTGTTTTCAGATGACATGATACTCTACTTAGAAAACCCTAAAGACTCTACCAAAATGCTTCTAGAAACAATAGACTCATATAGCAAGGTGGCAGGCTACAAAATTAACACACAAAAATCAATGGCCTTCCTATACACCAATACTAATAAGGAAGAAATGGACATTAAGAAAACAACCTCATTCACAATAGTGCCACACAAACTCAAATATCTTGGAACCAGCTTGACTAAAAATGTGAAGGACCTATACAGGAAAACTATAAAACTCTGCTCCAAGAAATAAGAGAGGACACGTGGAAATGGAAACACATACCCTGCTCATGGATTGGCAGGATTAACATCATCAAAATGGCAATACTCCCCAAAGCATTGTACAGATTTAATGCGATCCCCCCTAAAGATACCCATGACATTCTTTAAAGAAGTGGATCAGGCACTTTTGAAATCATTCGGAATAATAAACACCCTAGAATAGCTAAAGAAATCATTAGGAAAAAAATATGGGAGGATTTACTTTCCCCAACTTTAAACTTTACTACAAAGCAATAGTTATCAAAACAGCATGGTATTGGAATAAAGACAGGACCTCAGATCAGTGGAATAAACTTGAATACTCAGAGAATGTTTCCCAGACATACAAACACCTAATTTTTGATAAAGGAGCAAGAAATCTTAAATGGAGCAAAGAAAGCCTCTTCAACAAGTGGTGTTGGCACAACTGACTAGCCACTTGCAAAAAATTGAACTTAGACCCCCAGTTAACTTCATGTACGAAGGTAAACACGAAATGAATTAAAGACCTCGATATCAGACCTGAAACCATAAGATATATAGAATAACACGTAGGCAAAACACTCCATGACATTGAGACTATAGGCATATTCAAGAAGGAAACTGCACTCTCCAAGCAAGTGAAATCAGAGATTAACAGTTGGGAATATATTAAGCTGAGAAGCTTCTGCCACCTCAATGGAAATATCGCCCAGGATACAAGAGCACCCCACTGACTTGGAGAATCTATTCACCCAATACCCATCAAATAAGGGGCTAATCTCCAAAATATACAAGGTACTGACAGAACTTTATAAGAAAAAAAAAACATTTAATTCCATAAAAAATGGGGAAAAGAAATGGACAGACACATTGACAAAGAAGATATACAAATGCCAAAAGACACATGAAAAAATGCTCCACATCACTCACCATCAGGGAGATGCAAATCAAAACAATGATGAGTTACCACCTCACACCCCAAAGATTGGCACACATCTCAAAGAATGAGAACAAACAGTGTTGGCGGGATGTGGAGGTAAAGAAACTCTTATCCACTGCTGGTGGGAATGCCGTCTAGTTCAACCTTTATGGAAAGTGATATGGAGAATCCTCCAAAAACTGGAATTCGAGCTCCCATACGATCCAGCTATACCACTTTTAGGAATATACCTTAGGAACACAAAAATATAATACAAAAACCCCTTCCTTACACCTATATTCATTGCAGCAGTATTTACCATAGCAAGACTCTGGAAACAACCAAGATGCCCTTCAATAGATGAAAGACTAAAGAAACTGGGGTACGTATACACAATGGAACATTATGCAGCTGTCAGGAGAGATGAAGTCATGAAATTTTCCTATACGTGGATGTACAAGGAATCTATTATGCTGAGTGAAGTAAGTCAGAGAGAGAAAAACGCAGAATGGTCTCACTCATCTGTGGGTTTTAAGGAAAATGAAAGACATTCTTGCAATAATAATTTTCAGACACAAAAGAGAGAAGGGCTGAAAGTTACAGCTCACCTCATGAAGCTCACCATAAACAGGGATGAGTTTAGTTAGAGAAACAACTACATTTTGAACTATCCTAATAATGAGAATGTATGAGGGAAATAGAAAGCCTGTCTAGAGTACAGGTGGGGATTGAGTGGGGAGGAGGGAGATTTGGGACGTTGGTGATGGGAATGTTGCGCTGGTGATGGGTGGTGTTCTTTACATGACTGAAACCCAAATACAATCATGTATGTAATCAAGGTGTTTAAGTAAAATATATTAAAAAAATAAATAAAATGTTAGGATAAATTCAAAAAGAGAATATTTCTTTATCCTGTCAATCATATTCAGTATTAACTTCAACTAGACAAACTGGACACACAGAATCATTTTTTAGATTTTTAAATTTGGGCAATATATTCTTTAAACCATCATTGCCTTCAGATAGCAAAGTTTTAATATTTCAAATTTATGAAACATTTTTGACCTGTCCTGGATCGGCTGCTTGCAAGGCAAACACCATTGTGCTCTCTCTCCAGGCCCTCCAAATAGCATTCTTACAAGGAAGAGAGGGAAAGATGGGAGAGAAATAAAAGAGGGAGGGAGGGAGGGACGAGTGTGATTAAATTATGCAATTAGTACTAGACATATAGGATAAAACTACAATTTGTATAATACCTTCAACTAGAAAACTCTTACATATATACAAAAATAAAAGTAACATTTTATTGATAACTTCCAAGAATTTATTCCCCAGTCAAAAAATTTAATTAAAATTCTACCGTGAGCCCTAAGCATATTTTTTACTTTGTCCAAGATAGACCTATAATATATTTAGGTTAAAGGGAAAGTAGAGTATAGAGAAAGTGAGGTCTTTGAAGAAGTTATAAGGATAAATTGATTCAAGTCTTTTAGGATACAACAGAACAGCACTTCCCATACCCATTTTTTTCACATTCCCACTTTCTTTAAAAATTCATTTAAAAATGTTTATCAAGCCAGAAGTGGAGAAATAGTTCAGAAAGGAAATCATCTGCCTTCAATCCCCTGTACCTTTAAGCCCCACCAGTATTGTTCACAGAACTAGGAGTAAATGAGCACAGTCAAGACAGCCCCTGTAAAAAGTAAAACTATTTAAACCGGTGTGTCCAACTTTTAATGAAATATGAATACAACAGTCTGCCTCTGACATTTTAGATCATTCCTTAGTTGTTTGATGGTGAAAGCTGTTAAAACTATTAAGGTTCATCTATAGTTTTATGTTCTAATTTACTGCTACTGAAAAGGAGGTTACATCAGTGTCACAGGAACTTGCTTTTTAATCTCTCCATTTTCACCTTCTATTTTCCGTAGATCTGTGGTTGTCTACCCCATTTCACTGTGAATTACAGAACTTTTTGAGCCCACATTTAATATGTTTGAGGCCAAGATAACTCCCAACATTTTTTCTGAGGCATGGAGAAACAAAGACGGTTCTTAGACTTCAAACCACTGCAGCACCAATTTTTCACATTATTTTAAAACTGATCTTAAATGTCACTTTCCTGACCTTCTGAACAAAGTGAAATAGCTGTGTCTTACATCTCCCTTTCAAAATACCAATCACTTCATTGCGTTTCTAAATGTGTTTTAGAAACACATTTCTTTTAGACTGTAAGCTTCATAAAGGCACGAAGATAGCCAGAAGCCCACAGAGCATTGTGTGCATTACATAAGGGCCTGTTCTCCAGGCAGAAGTAACCAGTGCCAAAGAAGAGGCACTGTAATACTACCTGAATTTCTGAGGCAGCATGGAACACACATAAACACAGACAATGCCCTGGGCATCACAGGAACTAACATCGTCTGACAACTGGAGAATGTTTGATAATTACTTATCAAATCAGATTATAAATGTTAAAATTTTGACATTTTCAAGGAAATATAAAACTCTAAATGGGACTTTTAATTAACTTGTACAATTACATTTGTATAGCTCTCATTTTAAAATAAAACTTATACAAGGGCCAGCATGGTGGCGCTAGAGGTAAGGTGTCTGCGTTGCCAGCGCTAGCCTAGGATGGACCGCAGTTCGATCCGTTGGCGTCCCATATGGTCCTCCCAAGCCAGGGGCAATTTCTGAGCGCTTAACCAGGAGTAACCCCTGAGCATCAAATGGGTGTGGTTCAAAAAAAAAAAAGTATATACACAGTGTAAGTTCTCATATGCCTTACACCTATAATCTAAAGTTGTTTATATTCATTTCATTTGGGGGGTTGGGTCATACCCAGCAGCGTTCAGGGGTTACTCCTGGCTCTACACTCAGAAATTGCTCCTGGCAGGCTCAGGGGACCATATGGGATGCCTGAATTCAAACCACCATCCTTCTGCATGCAAGGCAAATGCCCTATCTCCATGCTATCTCTCCAGCCCCTCATTTTTTTTATTTGAAGACCTTGATTACATACATGATTGTGTTTGGGTTTCAGTCATGTAAATAACACCACCCATCACCAGTGCAACATTCCCATCACCAATGTCCCAAGTCTCCCTCCTCCCCGCCTGACCCCCGCTTGTACTCTAAACAGGCTCTCCATTTCCCTCATACATTCTCATTATTAGGACAGTTCAAAATGTAGTTATTTCTCTAATTAAACTCATCACTCTTTGTGGTGAGCTTCCTGAGGTGAGCTGGAACTTCCAGCTCTTTTCTCTTTTGTGTCTGAAAATTATTATTGCAAGAATGTCTTTCATTTTTCTTAAAACCCATAGATGAGTGAGACCATTCTGCGTTTTTCTCTCTCTCTCTGACTTATTTCACTCAGCATAATAGATTCCGTGTACATCCATGTATAGGAAAATTTCATGACTTCATCTCTCCTGACAGCTGCATAATATTCCATTGTGTATATGTACCACAGTTTCTTTAGCCATTCGTCTGTTGAAGGGCATCTTGGTTGTTTCCAGAGTCTTGCTACGGTAAATACTGCTGCAATGAATATAGGTGTAAGGAAGGGGTTTTTGTATTGTATTTTTGTGTTCCTAGGGTATATTGCTAGGAGTGATATAGCTAGATCATATGGGAGCTCGATTTCCAGTTTTTGGAGGAATCTCCATATCGCTTTCCATAAAGGTTGAACTAGACGGCATTCCCACCAGCAGTGGATAAGAGTTCCTTTCTCTCCACATCCCCAGCAACACAGTTTATTCTCATTTTCTGTGATGTGTGCCATTCTCTGGGGTGTGAGGTGGTATATCATCGTTGTTTTGATTTGCATCTCCCTGATGAAGAGTGATGTGGAGCACTTTTTAATGTGTCTTTTGGCCATTTGTATTTCTTCTTTGTCAAAGTGTCTGTTCATTTCTTCTCCCCATTTTTTGATGGGGTTAGATGTTTTTTTCTTGTAAAGTTCTGTCAGTGCCTTGTATATTTTGGAGATTAGCCCCTTATCTGATGGATATTGGGTGAATAGTTTCACCCACTCAGTGGGTGGCTTTTGTATCCTGGGCGCTATTTCCTTTGAGGTGCAGAAGCTTCTCAGCTTAATATTTCCCATCTGTTAATCTCTGCTTTCACTTGCTTGAACAGGGCAGTTTCCTCCTTGAAGATGCCTGTAATGTCCTGGAGTGTTTTGCCTATGTGCTGTTCTATATATCTTATGGTTTTGGGGCTGATATCAAGGTCTATAATCCATTTGGATTTTACCTTCGTACATGATGTTAGCTGGGGGTCTAAGTTCAATTTTTTTGCAAGTGGCTATCCAATTGTGCCAACACCACTTGTTAAAGAGGCTTTCCCTGCTCCATTTCGGATTTCCTACTCCTTTATCAAAAATTAGGTGTTTGTATGTCTGGGGAACATTTTCTGAGTATTCAAGCCTATTCCACTGACCTGAGGGCCTGTCCTTATTCCAATACCATGCTGTTTTGATAACTATTGCTTTGTAGTACAGTTTAAAGTTGGGGAAAGTAATTCCTCCCATATTCTTTTTCCCAATGATTGCTTTAGCTATTCGAGGGTGTTTATTGTTCCAAATGAATTTCAAAAGTGCCTGATCCACTGCTTTGAAGAATGTCATGGGTATCTTTAGAGGGATAGTATTAAATCTGTATAATGCCTTGGGGAGTATTGCCATTTTGATGATGTTAATCCTGCCAATCCATGAGCAGGGTATGTGTTTCCATTTCCGTGTGTCCTCTCTTATTTCTTGGAGCAGAGTTTTATAATTTTCTTTGTATAGGTCCTTCACATTTTTAGTCAAGTTGATTCCAAGATATTTGAGTTTGTGTGGCACTATTGTGAATGGAGTTGTTTTCTTAATGTCAATTTCATCCTTATTACTATTGGTGTATAGGAAGGCCATTGATTTTTGTGTGTTAATTTTGTAGCCTGCCACCTTGCTATATGAGTCTATTGTTTCTAGAACCTTTTTGGTAGAGTCTTTAGGGTTTTCTAAGTAGAGTATCATGTCATCTGCAAACAGTGAGAGTTTGACTTCTTCCTTTCCTATCTGGATTCCCTTGATGTCTTTTTCTTGCCTAATTGCTATAGCAAGTACTTCCAGTGCTATGTTGAATAGGAGTGTTGAGAGAGGACAGCCTTGTCTTGTGCCAGAATTTAGAGGGAAGGCTTTTAGTTTTTCTCCATTGAGGATAATATTTGCCACTGGCTTGTGGTAGATGGCCTTAACTATATTGAGAAAGGTTCCTTCCATTCCCATCTTGCTGAGAGTTTTGTTCAAGAATGGGTGTTGGACCTTATCAAACGCTTTCTCTGCATCTATTGATATGATCATGTGGTTTTTATTTTTCTTGTTATTGATGTTGTGTATTATGTTGATAGATTTACGGATGTTAAGCCATCCTTGCATTCCTGGGATGAAACCTATGTGATCGTAGTGTATGATCTTCTTAACGAGGCATTGAATCCTATTTGCCAGGATTTTGTTGAGGATCTTTGCATCTGCATTCATCAGCGATATTGGTCTGTAATTTTCTTTTTATTTTTGTAGCATCTCTGTCTGGTTTATGTATCAAGGTGATGTTGGCTTCATAAAAGCTATTTGGAAGTGTTTCCGTTTGTTCAATTTCATGAGAGTCTTGCCAGGACAGGTAGTAGTTCCTCTTGGAAAGTTTGAAAGAATTCATTAGTGAATCCATCTGGGCCTGGGCTTTTGTTTTTGGGCAGACACTTGTTTACCATTTTAATTTCATCAATGGTGATGGGGGTGTTTAGATATGCTACATCCTCTTCCTTCAACCGTGGAAGATTATAAGAGTCCAAGAATTTATCCATTTCTTCCAGGTTCTCATTTTTGGTGGCGTAGAGTTTCTCAAAGTAGTTTCTGATTACCCTTTGAATCTCTGTCATATCAGTAGTGATCTCTCCTTTTTCATTCCTGATACGAGTTATCAAGTTTCTCTCTCTCTTTCTTTGTTAGGTTTGCCAGTGGTCTATCAATCTTGTTTATTTTTTCAAAGAACCAACTTCTGCTTTCGTTGATCTTTCGGATTGTTTTTCGGGATTCCACTTCATTGATTTCTGCTCTCAGCTTTGTTATTTCCTTTTGTCTTCCTATTTTTGGGTCCTTTTGTTGAGCACTTTCTAGTTCTGTTAGCTGTATCATTAAGCTACTCAGGTAAGCTCCTTCTTCCTTCCTGATGTGTGCTTGCAAAGGTATAAATTTTCCTCTCAGTACTGCTTTCGCTGTGTCCCATAAGTTCTGATAGTTTGTGTCTTTATTGTCATTTGTTACCAGGAACCTTTTGATTTCCTCCTTGATTTCATCTCGGACCCACTGGTTAATGAGTATGAGGCTGTTTAACTTCCAGGTGTTAAAGTTTTTCTTCTGAGTCCCTTTGGAATTCACAAATAATTTCAGAGCCTTGTGGTCAGCGAAGGTAGTCTGCAAAATTTCTATCCTCTTGATCTTATGGAGGTAGTTTTTATGTGCCAGCATGTAGTCTATCCTGGAGAATGTCCCATGTACATTGGAGAAGAATGTGTATCCAGGTTTCTGGGGATGGAATGTCCTATATATATATCCACTAGGCCTCTTTCTTCCATTTCTCTCCTCAGGTCTAGTATATTCTTGTTGGGTTTCAGTCTGGTTGACCTATCCAGTGTTGACAAAGCCGTGTTGAGGTCTCCCACAATTATTGTGTTGTTATTGATATTATTTTTCATATTTGTCAACAGTTGTATTAAATATTTTGCTGGCCCCTCATTCGGTGCATATATGTTTAGGAGAGTTATTTCTTCCTGCTCTACATACCCCTTGATTAATATAAAATGTCCATCTTTGTCCCTTACAACCTTCCTGAGTGTAAAGTTTGCATTATCTGATATTAGTATGGCCACTCTACCTTTTTTATGGGTGTTGTTTGCTTGGATAATTTTTCTCCAGCCTTTTATTTTGAGTCTATGTTTGTTCTGACTATTCAGGTGTGTTTCTTGTAGGCAGCAGAAGGTTGGATTGAGTTTTTTATCCATTTGGCCACTCTGTGTCTCTTGACTGGTGCATTTAGTCCATTAAATTTGAGAGAAAGAATTGTCCTGGGATTTAATGCCATCTTTATATCAAAATTTGGTGTGTCTTTTGGGTAGTCTTGTCTTAAATTAGGTCTTTCAGTTTTTCTCTTAAAACTGGTTTTTTATCTGTAAAGTTTCTGAGCTGTTTTTTGTCTGTGAAACCATGTACTCTTCCGTCAAACCGGAAAGTGAGTTTTGCTGGGTATAGTATTCTGGGTGAAGCATTCATTTCATTCAGTCTTGTCACAATATCCCACCACTGCTTTCTGGCATTGAGTGTTTCTGGTGACAGGTCTGCTGTAAATCTCAAGGATGCTTGCTTGAACATAATTTCCCCTTTTGATCTTGCTGTTTTCAGAATTCTGTCTCTATCTGTGGGATTTGTCATTGTGACTAGGATGTGTCTTGGGGTGGTTTTTCTGGGGTCTCTTTTGGTTGGTACTCTTTGAGCATGCAGGATTTGATCACGTATATTCTTTAGCTGTGGAAGTTTCTCTTTAATGATGTTTTTGACCGTTGATTCTTCCTGGAAATATTCTTCCTGGGTCTCTGGGACTCCAATGATTCTCAAGTTATTTCTGTTGATCTTATCATAGACTTCTATTTTCATCTGTTCCCATTCTTTGACTAATTGTTCCATTGTCTGCTCATTTGCTTTAAGTTTTTTTTCCAATCTCTTCTGTTTTGTGGAATTGTTATGTATCTCATCTTTCAAAGCACCAAGTCTATTCTCAGCTTCTGATACCCTGTCCCAGAGCTTATCCATTTTGTCATTCACTTTGTTTACTGACTTTTTCAGGCCTGTTAGTTGACATGTTATTTCAGTTTGGAGTTTTGTGATTTCTGTCTTCACATTTTCTTGGTTCTTATTAGTGTTCTGTTCAACTCGATCCATGGTTTCTTTGAGTTCTTTGAGCATCTTCCATATTGCTAGTCTTAAGTCCTTATCTGAGAGGTTGATTAGTTGGTTGGTCATTATCTGGTCATCAGAATTGTCATCTTCATTCTCTATGTCTGATGCTGGCCTGCGTTGTTTCCCCATTGTCACACTTGTAATGTGGGTTTTCCTACGTGTTGTGGTGGTATTCATTGGCTATATGATGCAGGCAGCACTCTCCTCTGGCTCCACCCTTTCTGGATGGGCTGACTTGTCTCTAAGGGAGGGGAGTTCTCCGTGGATGAAGCTTCACACAGGATCAAATTTTAGGCCCGAGCATGCAATAGAGTAGACAGTCCGGAGAGAAATGCTTGCTTCTGTGATATAGCACAGTTCTTAGTGTGACTTTTTCTTCTTGCGATGGTGTTCTTTTCTTAGAAAGAGCGGACGGCCGCGTAGCAAAGTGAAGTGGCCGTGCTCTGCTGAAGCGTCTTTCGCCCCACTCCCAAGAGTTTCAGGCAAGAGGACAGTAGACAGACATACACAGGTAGAACTCACAGGTTTTCACAGTTGGGCCCCACTGGGCAAAGCCTATTTTTGTGGATTTTCCCGGCCTGATGTCACAAACAGGGGACCCGGCTGCTGCAAAAGCTGCCAGTTTTTCTGTTCTGGCGTCCCACCCCTCCAGCCCCTCATTTCATTTTTATCCTAGATATAAACTAAAGTTTTAGAGATTAAAGTGAAATAAACTATGGGATTTAACTCAATTTAATATTAAATATATTTTTGTCTCCTGTTAATAAATATTAATATTCATATTGAACATTTAGTTTATATTTTTAACTTTCTGTCCCAAGGACAGAGAGTTTGTAAATATCTCCCAAAACTCTTGATGAAACTACAACTCAATTTAACTGCATAGATTGCATACTATACTCAAAATTCTAAAATATACATTTTACTCTGCTTGGGACATATGGTTTTCTCCCCCCCAAAAAAATAATATGGAATAGTTATAGGACAGGGAAAGAAAGAAAATAAAGTGATTACTAAAATAATCAGAAATCAGGGTAAAGGTCAGGGATCTGAGAAACATGGGTAGCACAGTATATACACTTAAGCCACAAACAATTCTGAAAGCATGAGACCCAATCAACATCAACAACTAGACTTTAAAATGTTTGTAATTTATGAATGAAATGTAATTCATGAAAATGAAATGTAACTAGGCATATTACAGTGGCTAAGTCACTTGCCTTGTATGTGGTTAATCAGGGCCAAATTTCCAACATCTCATATGGTACCATTCCTAGACAGAAGCGACGCCTGAGCACAGAGCTAGGAGTAACCCCTGACCATTGCCTATTCAAAACAAACAAATCAAACCTGTCTTTGAGGTAGGCTGAGAGGTTGGATGATATGTGGGAATACAGTGCTAAGGAAGCTTAGCACTAGTGGTGGAATGAATGTTGGAACATTAGATGTTTGAAACTTATGAGTAACTATAAATCATGACATCATGGTACCTTAACAAAAAATTAATTTAATGTGGCGGAAGAGATAGTATAGATAATACTCTTATCTTACACATATCCCATCTATGCTGGATCTTGAGCATCCCATCTGATCACCAAAGCATCCCATCTGAACACTGCTAAATGTGTTCCAAAAAAACCCAAAAATTTTATGTAAAAATATTACCAATAGTTATCCACAAATAAAAAATTTCACATATAATACTTGTCGTGATTTGGTATGATGAAATAGTAAAGGTTAGTATTTGACATGTATATTATAATGTATTATTATATTATAAAGAAAGTGAAAAGTAGGAGGGAAGTTTAAAAACTAAATATCTACATTTCCAGACATATATTCTGCTATCAGAAAAGCAACTATTATCATGTGAATCAAATTTACAGGTATTTTATTAATTTTTTATATTTAAAACAGAACAGAATATAGATTATAATTCATTCTGTTCGTGAGTTAACTGTAATAATAATAAATATCTGAAGATTTCTTTTAGAAGATTTTTCCTTCTTTGTGTTTCTGGACAGTACTCATACCAATAATATAACACTGAGCTAGAGGGGCCAGAGCAATAGCACAGTGGTAGGGTATTTTCCTGGCATTCTATGGCTGACCCAGGATGGACACAAGTTCTATCCCCAGCATCCCATATGGCATCTCATATGGCCCCTCAAGCCTGCCAGGAGCAATTTCTGAGTGCAAAGCCAGGATTTACCCCTGAGTGCTGTCAGGTGTGGCCCCAACATATAAAAATAAAATAATAAAACAAAACAAAACAAAAAACCACTGAGCTAGAAATCTTTCAAGTTTTCTTCATAACCAGGTTCCCATATAACTATCAGGATGACCTTATCAAATATTGTTCATAGTGCTCTAGTTAGAACCAAGATTCTAAAGGAGTAAATACTTCTCTGCCACTAAAGTGTTATGTATATATGTTACAATCATTTAGTTCCTCAATGCCTCACTATCTGACATAATAATTATGATAGAAAGTTATATTATTTTGAAATAAAAATTTTAAATAAAAACTAAATAATGCCCAAATAATCCAAACTTTTTTGAGGAGTAAACATGTACTATACATCTATAATACCTAGAATCTGCTAACATATATAAGTATTAAATAAGTTAAAATATATGCCTTGGACAATTTTTTAATTTTTCTATGTATTAGTTTTGTCACTTACAAAACATATATAAATAACAACCATACCTTAGAGTATTGTAAAAATCAGAGAAGAGTTGAGCAGCTGGTTTAGAATACATCAACTTCTATAGATATGCCAGCAGAGAATAAAACTAATGTTATAAATTATTAAGCAAATTCTTTCCTTTTCTTCCTTCAATTGAAGATACACTTTACACTTTCTTCTTCACTTTGTAAAAGTCTGAATTTTACATGAAAGTAGACAAAAAGCTATAGAAATAAAGGCATTCTTTCTAGTAAGCTTCCAGAGATGAATTTTAGCATTTTATACATAGAAAAATTGGGAGTTTTGCAGTATCACAGAGTGAGCTAAAAATATGTTGCACCAAAACATAAAAGTATTCAGTCAGAAACAGAAGCAGTCTCTCACTCCTAAAAAGTCTCTCACTGTTTACTTCTACAAGTCTAGCTAATCAATTCAAAGGACATTTTATCAAAACTAGCAGAAAGCAGCATGGAATCCACCATAAGAAGCAATCAACCTCTTCCTAAAATAAAAAAAAAAAAGACGGGAGAGAGGAGCCAAAGCAACTGAGAATTTTGTCCTGATATTCTTTCTAAAAATAATTACTCATTTATGGGGCTTCAGTTTGGGAACAGATTCCCAAAAACAGGATTTCTAGGTCATAGAGCAATTCAATTCTGAGTTTACTGAGAACTCTTCATACCGTTTTGCATAGAGGACCAGGCAGCATTCCCACCAGCAGTGGATGTAAGTTCCTTTCTCACCACATTCTCACCAACACAGATTGTTCCCAATATGTTTCATAATGCCATCTTCACTGGTGTACAATATCTCTTTGTAGTCTTGATTTGGATTTCTCTAATGATAAGTGATGATGAGTATTTTTCCATGTGCCTATTAGCCATTTCTTGGTTTTCCTCAGAGATGTTTCTATTCATTTCTTCTCCCTGTTTTAATGTTCTTTTTAATTTTGTGGTGTTAACCTTTGTGAGTATTTTGTACATTATACATATAGAATACTCTAGATATAAACCCTTTATCTGATGTGTTGAGAAAAAATATTTTCTCCCACTCAGTCAGCTGTCTTTTAGTTTTAGTCCATTTTTTTTTACATACAGAAATTATTAGTTTTCCCTGGCAAGAAAATACAACCAAAACCCCTGCTGACTCATGCTATGAGGCCCTCCTCATCATCTTTCCCTAACGAGGACTGTTCTTGGACACCAGACTTAGTTCCAAAATGATTCCCAATGCAAGAACTCTATCCAAGACCTCTCTGCTGGGAATCTCTTCTCAATCTCAAGAATGACAGGGCATGTGATGAAAATGCGTCCTGGAGCCCACACCCCACAAGAAAATCTCAAAAGACAATGGGGATGCCTAAACTTCCTTCATAAGTTTAAGACCTATATAACACTACCTCTACCAGGGGTCTCAAACTCAATTTACCTGCGGGCTGCAGGAGGCAAAGTCGGTGTGATCCTTGAGTGCAAAGTCAGTAGTAAGCCTTGAACATTGGGGGGTGTGACCTAAACAACTAAAACAAAACAAAACAAAACAAAGAAAGATTACTCTAGGGCAGGGCCACAAAATGTTGTATGGAGGGTAGTCTTCTGCATCACTTTGTTCCATTTTTTTTTTAATTTCTTTTAAAAATTTTTTCTTTATATGTATGTGAGCATATATACATATATTTTTTTTTCAATTTTTGTCTTGTTTCTGTTTTCTTCTCTTTCCAACCCCAAAGGCACCAGCAATATAATACTAACACCATTTCTTCATGCAAAGGCATACTAAAAAAATAAAAAATCTCATGTATAAAAACAAGTTTTTATCTAATAGGGATAGGAACTCATACTTTTTTACAATACAAGGGTTCCTCCCCCCTTGAACATATGTCATGTGGAACCAACTTAGACCCCAGGTGATTTAGATACCGACCTCCAGCCTTGAACCCTGGAGCCCAGACATAGAAAGGACACAGTTCTCCACAACAGCTCTAGGAACCAAATCCCCTTCGGGACATCCTTAATACTACTCTGACACCAACATGTGCCAGATCTAATAAGATATCCTGACAATGAGGAAATGGGAACAACTTGATTGAAGAGCAGGATGTCTTACCTCACCATCTAACGATAAGACAAATCAGAAGACATATTACCTTCTTATATGTGCAAAAGCCAAGATCTCTATCTAGAGATGACTTACTGTGACAATCATGACTGGGCACAACACATCCTGGGACCAATAAAAAAAAGCCCTAGTCTAGGTTTTGGTCTACGTTCTGTACAACAACCAAGATCTCTAGTTCCAGAGGTCTGTCTGACACAATTACAACTGAACGAATCTTCTGTAAACAGAATGAAAGACTCTATCCCAGGCTCCATTCTAGGATCAGTGCAATGACCAAGACCATCAACTACAGAAGACGGATTAAAATGACAGTAAAGGAATAGAACTCCTAGAACCACAAGGAAGGACTTTATCATAAGCTCCATTCCCTGACCTGTGCAGATACCAAGATCTCTAGATACAGAGATCTGATTTTATCATCCATGACAGAGCAGAAGTCTTACATACATCACAAAGGCACTGAGGGGAGAGTAAATGAACATGCAAGGAATCTATAGTTATTCACATAACAGTATGCTTCAAAGGGAGAAAAACCTTGTATCTCTTAGGCCAAGGTAATTCCCTTTTTAATGTCCCCAATATTTACTGTGCTTATGCAGGAAAAAAAAAACAGTACAAAATAATTTTTGTATTTATTTAGCTATTTAATTATTTATTTTTTTGACTTCTTTGTTTTTGGTTTGGATATTGAAATTGTTGTCTCCAATTTTTTTTTTTTGCTTTCCATTTTGCGCTCTGATATGGATTTATTTCAGGATCATGGTTATTACGTGGTGCTTGTCTTTATTGCTGTCGTGCTCACTGGATATTTTATTTGATATTTACTTTTGTATTGCTGTGATGTCTCACTTCCTTTTTCCCTTCCCTCTCTCAAATTGAGGTTGAGAGATTCTAGAAGAACTCTGCTAATTTTCGACTTATTCAATTTTTACCCCATTTTTATTGCTTTTCTTTTCTTCAAACAAAGCCACATAACCTGAACTGTCTAGTCCCAACTCTCAAATAGAGAGGGATATGGTGGAGGGTACCAGGCCCAAACAGTTGTATGATCACTAAGTAGTAAGCTAGACACAGAGGGGACTACTTGTACTGGCAGCCCAGGGGATGAGGGTGAGGGATATGCGATGCAGGATGGAGATGGGGGTGGAGGGAGGACAATTTTGGGGTTGGGAATTCCTCTGATTCAATGTTAATATCGACCTAAAACATTATTGAAGGATATGTAATCCACTTTGGTCAAAATTAAAAAATATACATAAAATAAAAAATAAAATAAAATAAAATTTTAGTTTTATTTGGTCCCATTTTTCAGATTTAATTCTATATTTTTTGTCAATGACATCATATTGTTTAAGATTTCTTTAAGTCTAGGTCTTGGATTGTTCTTCCTATATTTTCCGAAGTGTACTTTATAGATTCATGTCTGTTCTCAAGGCATTTGATCCACTTTGAATTGGCCACTCTTCAATATATTATCAGAAATATTAGTAACAATAATAAGGCAAGAGAAGGAAATCAAAGGAATCCAAACTGGAAAAGAAGTCAAACCATCTTTGTTTGCAGATTACATGATCATGTACATTAAAGACCCTAAAGAGTTCACCAAAAAAAGGTCCTAGAAACATTAAACCAATATAGAAATATGGCCAGCTACAAAATCAAAACACAAAAATTAATGTCATTCATCTATAAAAAATAATGGGTCAAAAGAGAAAAAGATAGCATTTAAAAATATGTCAGAACATTGTCCAACTCTGTACCCTGGATTCTACTGTTTCAAATTGGCATACTTTTGACAGCATACTGTCAAAAGACAGACTACAGACTCCGGGCATGCTGGTTGTCCAAACCTAAGGTCTTTCTTTATGGTCCCAAGAAAATTTCTATTCATTAGTGGTTGTAATAGTCAGTCTTTTTTCCTTGACCAGTTTCCTGCACCAATATCAGGAATTAAACTCCCCCTGTAAGAGGCTCTAATGCTGCTCTGGTACCAACTTGCTCCAGGATAGTTTTATATGACACCATGATGATGAAGTAACAGCAACAACTTGATCCAAGGGCAGGTTGCCATTCCTCACCACCTAATGGTGAGATGAAATCAGAAGATGCTCCCTCCTAGGGTCTGTGCAGAAGCTAATATCTCTAGTTACAGAAGATTGTCTATGACAGGGGCAAGAGAGATAGTACAACGATAGGGCGCTTGACTTGCATGCAGCCAATCCAGGATGGATGGTGGTTCAAATCCCAGTATCCCATATGGTCTCCCGTGCATGCCAGGAGTGATTTCTGAATGCAGAGCCAGGAGTAACCCCTGAGCACCACTGAATGTGACAACAACAACAACAAAAAAGACTATTACAACCCACCTTTCTAATTTCTCCAAGATTTACTGTGCTTATGCAAATCTAAAAAAATTAACTTTCTACATTAGCCCCCTTTTAAATTTTATTTATATCTTCTAGGTGTGGCTCCCACCTTTTTCATAGAATCTTAGAATATGAATCATTTTGTTTTACCTCATATTTCTATGTCTTCTAACAAATTGAGAAAAAAAAAGTGGATGGGACCCAGAGTCCAAGTGGTCTAAGGTGCATTGAATGGGGGAAAAATAGTCAAAACTTAATACTCAAGCCAAAGTCAATGATAATAGAATCAAGAAACCCAAACTATAACAAGCCAAACATAAAATAGGCCTGTTACAGTTGCAGATCAGGGGCTAAGGGTGGAGGTATGGAATGTATACTGGGAACTATGGTAGCGGTAAGTCAACACTGGTGGTGGGAACAGCTCTAATTCACTGTCACTATATGTCTGGAATACAACTATAAAGACTTGTAATTCACAATGGTCTCAATAAAATATTAAAAAATAAAAAATAATATAAATAAATAAAATAAAATAATGTCTAATCCATCAAGTACCTAGGAATCAACTTAACAAAAGAGGTGATAAATGAGGTCAGAGCAACAGCAGAGAGGGCGTTTGCCTTGCATGTGATGACCTGAATTCAATCCCCACATCCCATATGATTCCCAGAGCCTGTGAGGAGTAATTTCTTTTTTTAATTAATATATTTTTTATTTCAGCACTTTGGTTACAAAAAATGTTTGTAGTTGGGTTTCTGTCATCGAATGTACATCAAACTTCACCAGTGTAACTTTCCCGCTATCAATGTTCTCCATTTTCTCCTCTCCCACTCCCTGCCTGTCCAACTACCATGAAAATGATAGTGAGAGAAGAAAATTAGAATACATGTTTCAATGCCAGGAATAATTTCTGAGTTCAAAGACATGAGTAACCCATGAGTGCCACTGGTGGTCCCCCAAAAAAGAGGTGAGAGAGCTATACCACAGAAACTTCAAACATTTAAGAGAGAAGTTAAAGAACCCAAGGAAATAAAAAAATTCTATGCTCCTTGATGGGAAGAATCAATGTTACAAAAATGACCACTTAACTAAACTACTATATAGATTCAATGCAATCCTTTTCCAAATTGAGGCAATCGTCAAGGACATATCAGTCAATTATAAAATCTGAGTGGGACCATAAAAGACCCTAGATTCCAAAATCATACAGAAAAACAGGGATCTGGGAGACAACTCTTTACCTAACTTGAAACTGTACTACAAAACCATAGTGATCAAACAGAATGATATGGTATAAAAACATACTGTCTTTCCACATATTCAGCTAATATTTAACAAAGGAGTTGAGAGCATAAAATAAAATATAGACAGTCGCTTCAACAAAAGAGGTTGGGACAATTCAATAACCGCATGTAAGAAATTAAAGTTGGATACATATCTTGTTCTTTACATAAAATCCATATTATACATTTTTAATTTTCCTATTATCTCTGCACTAAAATCTTGATTTGCTGTACTATTCCCAAAAATTAATCAATGCCGGTCTGAGAAGTCAACCCATAAAAATTTGCTAAAAAATTGTTTTCGTTTATGTGGTCACTCTCAGTAGTGCTGCGGGCTTACTCCTGGCCTGGGCCTGGGATCACTGCTGATGGTGTTTGGGGAACATTAGGGTGTTCACTTGGATAAAGTTAGGGATCAAAACTGGGCCATTTAATGCAAGCACTTTCACCCCCAAATTCTAACTGAATAAATGTGAAGTGATTGAATTCAAATTTATTAGGGTGAAAGTTCAAAACCACACTGCCTGTTTTCACATAAAACCCTTTTTTCACATAAATGAACCCTTGTGTACCACATCTATGTGATAACTATATAACATGTCCTAAACAACAAAGATAGGAAGAGAAAGAAGAAAAAGGTATACATTTTTTTAAATAATGTAAACTATCCAATTAGAAACAACTAGATAAGCTATCCTTTACCTATGATTCTTATATAAAGTGAAGAATATATTTAACATGTAAATGTCTATGTTGAATGGTATGAAACAGTCCCAACATGCTTGCTCAATTCTGAGACCATGAAAGAACATAGGCAATCTGATCCCACTGTGAACAGATACACTGAATTGTAGATATCATAATAATCCATAATACCTGCTACATCTTTTTTTCTGGCTAAGAAAACTGAGATGTAAAAGTGTACTCTAGAAGCAGGCACATTAAAAGATGATAATATCATTTGATAAAAACTATGAGGAGAAGTACAGATTTTTGAGAAAAGGGATAGGGAAATAAGAAAATAGTAATATCATTAGAGAAAGGCACTTTCATGTTCATGGTACCTTCAGTGACAAAACTGCCAGGGAAATGTTATCTTTAGGTAAGTGATGATGTCGTTTTCCTTTTAACAATCAAAAACAGAATTTTTACTTCTATTTTATTCACTATCACCATGCAAGTTTGCATGCATATATAAATAAATTCGTTATTAATGTAATGACATTTAAATAATCATGAAATTAATATTTAATAAAGCTAATTAATAAAAATTAACATAAATTTATTAATGCTTAGGTACATTTAATTTAGCTCTGAATGGGGAATAGCATTGAAATACAAAGAAGGATAAACAAGTACATGTCCCTTTTCAGGGCATATAACAACACATAGTGCTATGTGAACTATGGTACTGAGTTTCCTATCACACATTTTTTGGTCTTCATGATAGAAACAGTGGTATGAGGAAACTTAATCTGAAACCATCCACCTCGTTTGTCATCAGAACAATTTGTTATGTAAAAAGTTCACCCAGTGTCTTCTCTTCCAGGGTGGAGAGCAGCTAAGAATAGCAACAGAACTTGAGTCTAAGCCACTTGTCAGGAAGCACTACCTTCCTAGCTGTGTGACTCATGTTGGGATAAAAATTCTTGTGAGAGCAGCCAATAAAGAGTCACCTTACAGATAGAAAAAGGCAACTTCTGCACAAGTTGCTCTGACAGCTAAGAATTTCTACCACTGGTATTATTTCTTTTTGCAAGAAAGAACAAACTTATAGAGAGGCAATACTCCACAAGTAAAAAAATACATCGGCTACATTTAATCTCATGCAGCTCGAATTACAAAGTGGGAAACTTATCTATAAATAGAATTTTAATTCTAAAATAAGTATCGGTCATCAAGAGCACCAAAGGCCTAGATAACAGAGCCAAATCTTTAACAGCATGGGAATGCTTGTGTGTCTTCTTTACTTGTCATTCCAGAATAAATGTTTTATTATGTTAGTCACTAGTGCAAATACCCCAAATAGATATCTTTCTCAAACACACTTAAAGTCTGGAGATAATATGAAAATTATAAACAGATTTTTAAATTAATTTTTATTAAGGTACTCTAATTTACAAATTTATTCATAATTGAGTTTCAGGCATACAATTTTCCAACATCAAACCTACCCCTGTATCAATTTCCTTTCACCAGTATTTCCAAATTTTCTTCCACTTACCCTCCCCAATCTACCTTCTTGATTGGCAATTTCAACATTTTAGTTCCGGTCACAAGCTTTCTTTCTTTTTCTTTTTCACAAAGCATGCTATTTATTTCTGTCACTTAATTTTTTTAAATATTATCTTTTTTTATTTAAACAAATTTTTTACATACATGATTGTGTTTGGGTTTCAGTCATGTAAAGAACACCACCCATCACCAGTGCAACATTCCCATCACCAATGTCCCAAATCTCCCTCCTCCCCACCCAACCCCCACCTGTACTCTAGACAGGCTTTCTATTTCCCTTGTACATTCTCATTATTAGGATAGTTCGAAATTTAGTTATTTCTCTAACTAAACTCATCCCTGTTTATGGTGAGCTTCATGAGGTGAACTGTTATTTAAGCACTTTGATTACATACATGATTGTAGTTGGGTTTCAGTCATAAAAAGAACATCCCCTTCACCACTCACTGCAACATTCTCATCACTAATGTCCCCAATCTCCCTCTCCTTCCAAAAAAACTCCGCTTGTATTCGAGACAAGGATTCTACTTCTTTCACTCATTAACATTGTCACCATAGTTGTCAGTGTAGTTATTTCTCTAACTGCATTCACCATTCTTTGTGATGAGCTTAATATCTTGAGCCGGTCCTTATAGTCCTCATCTCTATTATCTCTGGGCATTATTACATTAATGTCTTTTATTTTTCTTAAACCCATTGATGAGTGAGGCTATTCTGTATCTCTCTCTCTCTGACTTATTTCACTCAGTATAATAAATTCCATGTTCATCCATGTATAAGAAAAGTTCATGACTTCATCTCTCCTAATGGCTGCATAATATTCCATGGTGTTTATGTAGCACAGTTTCTTTAGCCATTTATCTTCTGAAGAGAATCTTGGTTGTTTCCAGAGTCTGGCTATTATAAATAGTACTGAAATGAATATAGATATGAGAAAATCATTTTTGTATTGTATTTTTGTGTTCCTAGGGTATATCCCTAGGAGTGGTATAGGTGGATCATATGGGAGCTCAATTTCTAGTGTTTTTTGAGGAATCTCTATATTGTTTTCCATAAAGGCTGGACTAGACAGCATTCCCAGCAGTGAATGAGAGTTCTTTCACTCTCACAAAAAAATGAGGGTTCCTTCACTCTCACATACACACAAAAAAATTGTAACAGAGTAATTTAATTCACCTAGACATTATAATAAGTACTCACTTTTTCAGTTATATTTCATCTTAAGAAGTGGCTGTTCAGAACTATTTTGAATCACATAATAAGAATTCTTGTGGTTGGAGCCCCTAAATAAACAGAGGTGCTAAATGGTGTGATTTCTAAACCATATAAACCTGATTTCAAGTTTTGAGCATCATCCTTGGTCCTGAGTACAAAGCATTGAGCAGAGCCTAGCATCACTGGGAAGAGCACTAGATCCTTAAGCACTAATAAGAAATCTCCCCCAGCAAAATAAAATAATAAAGTAGTTTATTCAAATTCAAATTATCTAATTATTTAATTATTACCAAATTAATTATTACACTCATCCCAAGAAATACAAAAATGACTGAGAAACATAATGCAACAAATAACTCATCAGATGTTATTATGATATGTAAACTATAAAGTTAACTCAAGTGCAAAAGATTTATGCTTATATTTATACTTATATATTTTTAGTACTTTATATGTATAATCTTATATTTTATATTTATATTTATTTATTATATTTATTATATATTACATATAATGTGCTTGCTAATGTACTCTTTCTTTTTAGCTTTCTTCTCTTTCTATTTTTTTCTTTTTTTAATAATGTTGCTTTCACTAATTTCTAAATAAATGTACTATGATCAACTATGACAATTTTGTGAGGCATTTTCTTTAAATATTTTTAGAAAGAAGTGAAAAGCACAGAACCCAGTTTATTTTCCACATTTTTATACAGTTTACATAAAATAACTGTATTAGGAAATGTAATGTAGTAAAGGTAGATCATAGATGACCCTTGACCCCAGAGCATAAAGAGGAAAAGGACAAAGAATAAAAGATATCGAGGCAGGAAGGAAAAAGATGAGAAATAAAAGTAATAAGAGACCAGGGGTCTAAATGTCAATTATATTGATGATAAGAGAAAGCAGTATAGCTATACATCCAAAGCACAGACTCAAGAACACTGAAAAATGCTATCTAAGATGAAACTACCTTATTTTATTTATTTTTGTTTGTTTGTTTGTTTTTATAATATATTTATTTAAGCACCATGAATACAAACATGTTTTTAGTTGGGTTTCAGTTACAGAAAAGATCACCTTCCTTCACCAGTGCAACATTCCCACCACCAATGGCCCCATTTTCCTCCTCCCCAATCTCCTGCCTGTGCCTTCCAAAGTGGGAGTTGGTTGTAGATCGGAGATGATAGAGTATGAGATCACTGGTGGCAGGATTGGTGTTGAAGTATGATATGCCTAAAAAACTTTGTATATCATTGTTCTTTCACTAAATAAAATATTCTAGATAATTTTTTAAAAAGAACAAACATAGTCACATTTTACATGACACACAGAACAGTTCTTTGGAACAATTTTCTCATCTGAGATCACATCCAATGTGCCTGTCAAGGTGATGGGCAGGGAGTGGGGGCTGGTGATGATGGAGTCTGGAATATTGATGATGAGAGTTGATCCCAGTGTGGTGGGATTTGTATTGAAATAGTACATGTCTATTCTCAGCTATTGATAACTTTGTAAAGCACATATTTTTCAATAAAAACTTACTTTGAGGGTGGGAGCAATAGTGCAGCAGTAGCATGCAGTTGACCCAGGACGGACCTTAGTTTGATCCCTAGCATCCCATATGGTGTCCCAAGTCAGGAATGTTTTCTGAGCACATAACCAGGAAGTACCTCTCTGAGCAAACAGGGTGTGCCCCCATCCAACAAACAAACAAAACAAAAAACCCTTACTTTAAAACCACATAAATGAATAAATAAATGAATGAATGAATAATAGTCATCCTTCTCCTCCTGACTTTATTCTTTATCCTTGCTAATACTCTATTAGCAGGTTTTCCATTTCATCCTTCAAATGTAAATAGTTTTCTCTATTGGGCACTTAATTTCTCTATTGTTTATGTGGTAGGTCAATTAGGGAGATGTCAGTAGTTTTCCATACAATTGGTAATACTTTTTATTTTTCACTTAAAGAAGGTAGATTTAGCATGGAGGTAAGACATTTGCCTTGCATGCAGAAGGTCAATGGTTCAAATCCCGGCATCCCATATGGTCCCCTGAGCCTGCCAGGAGCGATTTCTGAGCTTAGAGCCAGGAGTAACCCCTGAGCACTGCCGGGTGTGACCCAAAAACAAACAAAAAAATGTGGATTATAACCCTATATGAGGTCATATCACCTTTTAAATTTTTGCTTAAGGGACCTGAGTGAGAGTATAAAGGTAGAAAATTTGCTTTGCAAAAATTCAATCTGGGACAATCCCCAGCATCTCACATGGTTCCCAAGTACAACCAGGATAATACCTGAGTATAAAGTAAGTATTACCCCTGAGCATCACCGGATGTGATATGGTCCCCTTGTAATATCTGAGGGAGGAGAGGAGGCACTATAACGGTAGTTCTTAAATATCTTCTAAAAGGATTTTCTCTTTACAGGGAACTTTATTTCTTCTGACCACATCTAAAGGAAAACTTCACTAGGAAACATAAACATAACTCAGACAGGAGTCATATCATAATGACTAATGATTTGCAAGAAGCAGTCAGTCAATTATGTAATAATATAACAGATCCTCTTACTCAAACTTATTTTGTAGATAACCATGCCACATATAAAGAAGAGAGTTAACACTTAATCAAAGTCTGAAGAAAGAGGGGTTTTGGTGAAATGTTAATAAATATCTGACAAACACCATAGGCATAGTTTTATTATTTAATATCACACCAACTATTAGTAAATAAATTATTAAATTAGTAAATAAACTATTAGTATATTTAGCACGAATTAAAGAGTAATCTGAGGTTTTCTGAAGAGAACTGGACAAAGACAACTCCAAGGATGGATGTTGTCAGAACTGTGACATTTTCAAAACTTACATGGCAAGCTGGTTTTCACACTGCCCATAATCCTCTACTATGATATCTATCAGTATCTGTCTGCAGAAAGAGCTATCCTCTATTAACATAAAGCCCTGGGCTGCTGAATTTTGCTTCCCTAACAAATCTGATAAAGTTCTTCAAGGATTCTCAAGACTAACAGTAGTATACCCCTCTTTTAAAAGAGAAAAAGAACTTCCATTTTTCAACATCACCTATATTCAAAATAATAATTTTTAAGAAAAAAATCATATCATTAAATATAGAAAAAACTATTTCTTGGAGGCATCTTCCAAAATGTCTTTTACAAATGCTCTCTCTCTCTCAAATACACACATTTTCTTATTTTTAGCATCTGAAAAGTGTTTTCTGAAAAGAAATTCTATATATGGACAACTTAATTGACTTAGGACCACCTTAGAGGATTAGCAAGATTTATACACCACCAAACACATTTAATGAACAGATGTATTACAGATGTGTTACATGTTCCAGATTTTACCAGTATGGAAACATTATTATTACCATAATTAATTTATTGGAACTTCTGGATAACCAGTCAAATAAGAGCAAAAGAAGAAGTATATGTGGGAAAATAATATGATCCATTTGAGACCTCCATTATAACAGCCCAAACTTGTTTATAGTCCCACATGCAAAACAAGAACAAGATTAATACAGATTACAAATATTTTTGTTGCTCTAATTTTCAAAGATTAGTAGGAGAAATTTATTGGTTAAAATTTACCATTAAAAATTTGACCAAGGTATGCAATGTGCTTTTAATATATGGATATTTTGTAAATAAATCCCATACTTCCACTTTAAGTATCTTTCATTTTAGGTACCATCATTTTAAGTATCCCAGAATTTTGTCAATTTCATTTCAATACACCCATCATATTACGTATTTACCATTATTTTGTTTGAGGTTTGAAGAGACATTTAAGTTCTATATTGAGAGCATATAAAATTTAATTACAGAATAGTGTTATTAATTGCAGTCACTGTGGTATATACTTCATGCTGCTAATGACTGAAACTTTATCAACTTCTCCCTATTTTCTTCACCCTCCCATTTTCTTGCAACTACTTTTTTATACTATAAGGCACAATTACTAAATTGGCTTTGTCAACAAGTTAACGAGAAAATTTACGTTTTGGAAACAGCCCAGTTCTATGATTGAAATCAATTAATATGAGCAGCTAGATCCTTTAGGTGATATCAAACTGGGACGACAATTCTGAGTCTTCCCTTTTGGAAGTAGTTTAGGCAGACCAACCCCAACACACACACATTATCATCATCCTCATCACCACCACCACCACCATCATTAATCAAATAAGACCATTAAGGGATTAAATAATGGTGAGGAATACTGACTCAGCACTATGCATAATTTCTAGCTTTAACACTTCGATGGCCATGAAATCTTGCCAATTATATTAAATTAATGCTACCATAGCAGAGGATTTTTTTTTTCTGGGACACACTTGCTGATGCTAGGGTTTACTCCTGGTCCTGTGCCCAGAAATAATTCCTTGCTGTGCTTTGCAGACCATGTGGTGGGCTTTGAACTCAGGCCTGCCAAATACAATGCAAGTGCTCTACCCGCTGTGCTATCTCTCCAGATACAGTTCAAATATAATTTTGGGAAAAACATATATAACCCTTGCATTTTATTTCCTGATAATTCTGTCATCAAAGATTCCTACACACACACACACACACACACACACACACACACACACACACGGTATTATGAATTGAATCCTAAGCCTCAATTATTTTCCTTACAGGTGGTTGAGTCAATCCCCATTTCTCAAACCTCATATGGTCCACTAAGCCCACCAGGAGTGAGTACAGAGACAAAAGTAAACCCTAAGAAGAAAAATATATAATCCCAAAATGAAACAAACAAAAACACTTCAGTAACTGAGCAGAATATACTGCTTAGAAGTACAGTGCATGTCAGACATACATAAGAGGCAAGACAACCAAATTAGTTTGAGAAACTAGTCTTTTACAAGTTAACATGCTATTATTTTTTAATTTTTAATCGCTGCTCAAATTTATTCTATATTCATTCTTTTGTTGATGTTGTTTGTTTTGGGGCCACACCTGGTCATGTTCAGGGATTACTCCTAGTTATGCACTTATAAATCGCTCCTGACTTGGGGGACCATATGGGACACCAGGATCTATCCTAGATTTGTCCTCTGTGCTATTGCTCCTACATCTCTATATTGTTCATTCTTATAAATATCAATTTGAGGGCCTATAATATGGCTTTTAAAAAATAATTCTTCATGCTCACAAACATTTGACTATGCCACTATATCTGTAGCTAAAATGCAATGATATAAAGGCCATCCTTGTTTGCATCATGAAATATAACATGGCAAGGAAAAAAGGAAACAAGTTTAAGTTCTAAAGAAGAATGTGAGTGGATGCAACTTGTTTCCTTAGTATCGTCCATCCATTTTCTGATGAAAAGAAAAAATAACATTTATATATTAGAAAATACTATCAATTTGAAGAATCCAAAATTCAACTATCCATAAAAGCTAAGATAATTATTTCTTAGTATCTATTCCTGATTAAGATAAATGTTGATTGGCCATGTATCATAGTTTATCTTGGACACCCTTAGTTAATGCCTGCTATCCTAAAATAATTTACTAATTTAAACTCTTACTCTCAAAGCACTTTCTTTTTGAATAAATCTTCATATATTATCTGAATAAATAAGAAGAAAAAAATTATCTGGCTATAAGCAGTACTTTGCAGAAGCCAGGACCCCTGTTTGTGACATCAGGCTGGGAAAATCTACGAAACTATGCCTGCCCAGTGGGGCCTGACTGAAAAATTGTGAGTGCTGCCTGTGTGTCTGTCTCCTGTCCTGTTGCGTGAACCTCTTAGGAGTGGGTCAAAAAGAGGCTCCAGAAAACTCGCTCTCCTAGAGGCTCATTCTAGGGCAGGAACGCCAAGGAACTGCTTCATAACATGAAAACCAGCTATAAGCACTACTTTGCAGAAGCCAGGTCCCCTGTTTGTGACATCAGGCTAGGAAAATCTACGAAACTAAGCCTGCCCAGAGGGGCCCGACTGTGAAAAATTGTGAGTACTGCCTGTGTGTGTCTGTCTCCTGTCCTGTAACGTGAACCTCTTGGGAGTGGGCCTAAAAGAAGCTCCAGAAGAATATGGCTGCTCCACTTTGCAATGCAGCTGTGCGCTCTTTCTAAGGAAAGAACACCATCACAACAAGAAGAAAAAATCACACTAAGAACTGTGCTGGATCAATGAAGCTCAGCATTTCTCTCTGGACTGTCTTCTCTGCTGCGTGCTCAGGCCTAAGATTTGATCCTGTGTGAGGCTTCATTCATGGAGGACTCCCCTCCCTTGGAGGCAAGTCAACCCACCCAGAAAGGGAGAGCCAGAGGAGTGTGGCTGTGTACATCATTTAGCCAATGAATACCACCACAACACGTAGAAAAACCCACAATACAAGTGTGACAATGGGGAAACAACGCAGGCCAGCATCAGACATAGAGAATGAAGACGACAATTTTGATGACCAGATAATGACCAACCAACTAATCAACCTCTCAGATAAGGACTTTAGACAAGCAATAGGGAAGATGCTCAACGAACTCAAAGAAACCATGGATCAAGTTGAACAGAACACTAATAAGAACCAAGAAAATATGAAGACAGAAATCACAAAACTCCAAACTGAAATAACAAGTCAACTAACAGGCCTGAAAAACTCAGTAAACAAAGTGAATGACAAAATGGATAAGCTCTGGGACAGGGTATCAGAAGCTGAAAATAGAATTGGTGCTGTGGAAGATGAGATAAATAACAATTCCATACAGCAGGAGAGATTGGAAAAAAAATTTAAAGCAAATGAACAGACAATGGAAAAATTAGTCAAAGAATGGGAACAGATGAAAATAAAAGTCTATGATAAGCTCAACAGAAACAACTTAAGAATCATTGGAGTCCCAGAGACTCAAGAAGAAAATTTCCAGGAAGAATCAACGGTCAAGAACATCATTAAAGAGAAACTTCCAGAGCTAAAGAATATATGTGATCAAATCCTGCATGATAGAAGAGTACCAACCAAAAGAGACCCCAGAAAAAAATACCCCAAGACACATCCTAGTCACAATGATGAATCCCACAAATAGAGACAGAATTCTGAAAACAGCAAGATCAAAAAGGGAAATTACATTGAAGGGAGCATCCTTGAGATTTACAGCAGACCTGTCACCAGAAACACTCAAGGCCAGAAAGCAGTGGTGGGATATTGTGACAAGACTGAATGAAATGAATGCTTCACCTAAAATACTGTACCCAGCAAAACTCACTTTTCAGTTTGACGGAAGAATACATGGTTTCACAGACAAACAACAGCTCAGAAACTTTACAGACTCAAAACCAGTCTTAAGAGAAAAATTGAAAGACCTAACTTAAGACAAGACTAACCAAAAGACACACCAAATTTTGATATAAAGATTGCATTAAATCCCAGGACAATTCTTTCTCTCAACGTCAATGGACTAAATGCACCAGTTAAGAGACACAGAGTTCTAGATGGATCAAAAAACTCAATCCAACCTTCTGCTGCCTACAAAAAACACAACTCAATAGTCAGAACAAATATAGACTCAAAATAAAAGGCTGGAGAAAAATTATCCAAGCAAACAACACCCATAAAAAAGCTGGAGTGGCCATACTAATATTAGATAATGCAAACTTTATACTCACTAAGAATCCTGCTAATCACAACAGCCAGTGGAAACACTTCCTGGTAATCTGAAAATATATAATACTAATGAACATTTTAGTAGTACTTTATTTTTAAAAGAAAATTGTCAATATGCATATAATGTTGGGAAAAAATAAAGGAGATAGAAATCAATCACTAAAAATAATACCCACATTGAAGATGTTAAATAAAACTGCTCTGTAAATTACTGTTTTAATTAACAGTTCTGCCATTCCTACATTTCACAGTTTGGCTTATTGTCTGTTACTTTCTGGCAAGGCTATTGCCAAATGCCAACACTAACTATCTTCCACCAATGTCACTTCATTTTCCAATGGCCACAGCAAAGTAACCATGATTTTTGTTAACAACCACTCTATCAAGATGACTAGCATCAAGCATCTTGGAATCTAGTACCCTTCTAGGTGGTCAAAATTTTTATGAAGACTACATATTTTTTCATTTATTTTAGGACTTGGATCTATAATCATCAGTGCTCAGAGTTACTGCTAACACATTGTTCAGAGGTCGGGATAAGTGACGATACTCAGGGGGAAATATATGTAGTGGTAGGAACTTAACAAGGATCACCTATATGCAAGGAAATAGCCTTCAAAGGCAACATTATTTGGGGACAAGTGGAGTGAGGGAATAGGACACACTTGGAAGTTCTTAGAAAAAGTACTGTAAGTCAGAAGTTATCACTGGCAATGCTTACTGTATTATATGTGGTACCAGGAATTTGAACCAGAATTACTAAGATACAAATCAAGATATTTAACTTCTTATACTTCTTTAGCTCCTAAAAAAACTTTATTAATGTTCATTCATTTTTACTCACGATCAAAATTAAGAAAGGGCACAAAGAAGACATTGTAAAAGGCCTCTGCATTCCTCCCTTCTTGGTTTCTACTTTCCTGGGTGAGGCCTTTGAGAAAGAACCCAGTGAACACAATCTTCTCAGAGCTCATCAGAAAGGTAGGCTGTCTCTGCCCGCTAAGGGTGGAGCTTGATTTCTGCCTTGTGTTTGGGCAAACAGGAGACATTATAAAAGGCATCTGAATCCCTCCCTGCTTGATTTACTGCTATCCTGCATGAGGCCACTGAGAAAGACTCCAGTGAATATTATCTCCTGAGGGTTCATAGCAAGGTGGAATGTCTCTGCTAGTGAAGGGGGAAACCAGAGGAACACAGCCTGTGCTTTTTTTTTTTGCAGCCATGTGCAACTTCTAGCCAATGAACCCCACCATAACATGTAGAAAAAAAGAAATCATTGATCAAGTTGAGCAGACCACAAATAAGAATCAAGAAAATGTAAAGATAAAAATCAGAACAATCCAAATTGAAAAAAAAAAAAAACAGGTCTGAAAAACTCAGTAGACTAAATAAAAACCTCAATGGTAAACCTCTCCAACAGAGTAAAAGCAGCTGAGGACAAAATCAGTTAGCTGGAAGATGAGATGCATAACAACACCATACAACAGAAGAGATTGGGGGAAAGCCATAAAGCAGATGCTCAGACAATGGTAAAAAAAAAATACTCAAAGAATGGGAACAGATGAAAATAGAAATCTTTGATAATTTCAACAGAAACAACTTAAGGATCACTGGAGTCCCTGAGAACCAGAAAGAAAATCCCCAGGAAGAATCAACAGTCAAGGACATCATTACAGATAAATTCCTAGAGCTAAAGATTGAAATCCTGCATGCCTGAAGAGTACCAGCTAAAAGATACCCAAAGAAAAGCACACCAAAACACATTCTACTCATAATGTTAAACCCCACAAATAGGGATAAAATACTGAAAGCAGCAAGATTAAAAGAAAAACCACATGCAAAGGAGGATCATTAAGATTTACAGCAGTCCTGTCACAAGAAACCCTCAAGGCAGAAGGCAGTGATGGGATATAGTGACAAAACACAATGAAATAAATGGTTTACCTAGAATACCTAGATACTGCACACAGCCAGACTCATTTTCAGGTTTGAAGGAAATACACATAGCTTCACAGATAAAGCAGCTCAGGAATTTTATAGACTCAAAACCAGCCTTAATAAAATACTCAAAGGTTTACCTTAAAGAAATGACAGAACAACAGACACACCAAACTTCTACACAAAGATGACACTAAATCCCATGACCATTATCTCTCTTAACCTCAATGAACTAAATGCGCCTATTAAGAGTCACAGAGTGAAAAGTGGATCAAAAAACTAAATCCAACATTCTGTTTCCTACAAGAAAAAAAACAATGTTTTATGCATTTAGTGACAAAATAGTCAGAAAAAATAGTTTCAAACCCAAAGATAGGAGGACAATCATCCAAGCAAAAAAAAAAATTCCGTAAATAAATTTCAGTGAATCCAGAGCAATACTGTAGCAGTATGGCATTTGCCTTGCATGTGGCTGATCCAGGAGAGAACTCAACTCGATCCCCAGCATCCCATATGGTCCACCAAGCAATAGAGATATGGCCTGGAAGGACCTATTCACACTATGAAGCTCACCACAAAGAGTGGTGAGGGTAGTTAGAGACACAACTACACTGACAATATCATAACAATGTCAATGAGTGAGAGAAGTAGAATGCTTGTCTCAAATATAGGCAGTAGAGGAAAAAGGGAGATGGGGACATTGGTGATGGGAATGTTGCAGTGATGAAAAGGATTGTTCTTATTATGACTAAAACCCTATTATAATCATGTTTGTGATTGTGCTGCTTAAAGATACTAATTTTAAAAATTCACTTTTTATTAAAAATAATTAAAAAACAAGATCAAGAGAGAAAGAGAGTTCAAAAATTTAGGTATTTTCCTTGCAAGCAGTCGATGGGTTCAATTTTAAGTATAACATATGGCTTGAGAGCATGACTAGAGTAATCCCTGAGCACAGAGCCAGAAGTACACACTGGGTATTTCCAGGTGTGCTTTAAAAACAAATAAAAAAAAAAAAACTAAGGTGAGTAAATTGTAAGACAATCTAAGTGGAAAGCAGTCTATCATGTTTATGTCCCATATATTTTTGCTTTTTGGGGGGTCACTCTCAAGTTACTTCTGACTCTGCACTCAGAAATCGCTCCTGGATGGCTCGGGGGACCATATGGGATGCCAGGGATCAAAACCCAGCTCTATTCTGGGTTGGCTGCATGCAAGGCATATTTTCTACCACATGCTATCTCTCTGCCTGCCCTTTCCCATTTTCTATGTAACATCTTTTAATTTGGAATCTCTAGATAAATTTCCCTGAGAGGTTCTTCAACATCTCTTTTAAACAGTGCTTCCCTAAGAATAAATGAATGGCTGAATATTAAGGGCCTATCTTGTTTGGACTTAGTTTTGATTTCCAATTTCATGCTTTGCAAGTGTTCAGGACAAACACACACACATATACAGCATACCTATGCAGTTATATCACAGATAGCTATAGTTTATATCCCAGGTTATCAGTCAAAGCCTGAGGAACCAGAGAAATAAAGTTATGACCTTGAAAAACATGCCCTTTTCTGATGGTCAAAACTGTTCACACTAAAGAATGAAAGCACTCAAGTTTTCTGTAAAACTGTTTACCAAACATGAATAAAGCACCACATTTCCGCTTACATTGCATTCTTCTATGGTACATCTTCATCAGTACAGAATGATCATAAAAATTTAAATTATTAAAGGGAGAAGTCATTACAAATTTTTAGTAAAACTAAGAAACACAATTCAATCTTTGGCATTGAAGCCTTTATTGAACTATTAAAATTTCTGGTTTATGGTCTAGGTAGAATATGTTGGCTACACAAGTATATTCACTGATTTGTATGTTACTATTCTGCAAATATTATGAATCCATAAAAGAATCATTTCAATCTTCATAAATCTATATTTAAGGAAAATAAGTGGAAAATATTTCCAACTATATTATAGCCCTTGAATTTCCTGTATGATATTATCAAAGATTAGTAACTGATCTCAATTGTATTTATTGCTTTTACTGTTATAAACTACTTTACTTTTTATAAACAACTATTTTTATAAGACATCATTATAATAAAACATTTGTATATTTTTACTTCAAATTTCTAGTATAAAGTTATGAGGCCAGTTCCTACAAATTTTTTAAAGTCTTAATATAAATTATGCTCCAGAAAGTTGTACCAACTGACATCCTTCTTTGCAATATATTTTGCATAAAAGTCTTAAAATTGTGGCTATAGCAATAGAACACCAGGACAATCTGGCCAACCAAATTAGAAACTCAGCCCCACCTAGGGTTCCCAAACCACAGAAATAGACCCTGAGTTTAGAGCTAAAAGTAAGGCCTGAGCAAACACAGGTGTTAAAAAAAGAAAAAAAGAAAAATTCTGGCACCTGCCCGACTGGGTCCCAACTGCAAGAGACTGTGAATGTTGCCTGTGAGTGTTTTTCTACTGTCCTGTGTCCTGAACCTATCCTGAATGGGCCAAAAAAAGCCCAGCAAAATCGTTCTCTTAGAGTAACTCAGTCAAGGCTGGAAAGCCAAAAAGGACTGTGTCCTCTAGTGAAAACTGGCTATCAGCAGTAAATTGCAGAAAAGCAGGTCACCCGTCTGTGACGTCAGGCTGTAGAAATCTGCACCTGCCGGACTGGTTTCCAACTGCGAGAGACTGTGAGCATTGCCTGTGGGTGTTTTTCTACTGTCCTGTGTCCTGAACCTCTCGTGAGTGGGCCAAAAAGGACCCAGCAAAATCGCTCTCCTAGAGGCTCCAGAAGAGCATGGCTGCTCTGCTTCACTTTGCAGCCATGCACTATTTCTAATGAATGAACCCCATTGCAACACACACAAAAAATCACACTAGGAACTGCTTTCTCTGCTGCATGGTCGGGCCCAATATTTGATCCTCTGTGTGGCTTCATCCATGGAAGGCTACCCTTCCTTGGAGGCTAGTCAACCCGCCCAGAAAGGGTGAAGCCAGAGGAGTGTGGCTGCGCACATCATTTAGCCAATGAATACCGCAACAACATGTAGAAAAACCCACAATACAAGTGTGACAATTGGAAACAATGCAGGTTCCACGAGGCATAGAGAATAAAGAGGGCAACTCTGATGACCAGGAAACGGCCAACCAACTAACTAGTCAGTCTCTCAGATATGGAGTTTAGAGTATAAATATGGAGGATGCTCACAGAACTCAAAGAAAGTATAGCTTGAGTTGAACAGAACACTAATAAGAAACAAGAAAATATGAAGACAGAAATCAGAAAACTCCAAACTGAAATAACAGGTCTGAAAAACACAGTAGACGAATTGAATGACAAAAAGTTTGGTGGTAAGTGAACACATGTAAAAATTATTCTCTTCAGGGCCAGAGAGATAGCATGGAGGTAAGGCCTTCACTCACCACCAAACTTCTGATAAAATATTACTATAAATTCAAGGTCATATTTATACCAATTCATAACACTAATAATTCATATATGTACTACATATCTGGTTCCATAAAGGCATTTATGGTTAATATATCTGAAGTTTCTCTTTATTTCAAAATGTGTTTTATTTTTTTCTTGCTATAAAATTTTTTTATTTTGGGGGCTGGAGTAATAGTGCAGGGGTAGGGTGATCAGCTGCATGCAGTGATCTAGGATGGACCTGTATTAAATCCCAGGCATCCCATGTGGTCCCCCAATCCAGGAGCGATTTCTGAGCATCACCGGTGTGGCCCAAAAACCAAAACAAAAAAAAAATTTTTTTTTTAGTTTTTATTGTCTAATTAAGACATGCAAAGTATTTTTGAAAAAAATACATAAATAAATAAAACATAAATAAAGACCTAAGTTAGGTACTTCATTATAACATTTTTTAATCCTGAAAAGAGCCTTCAACTTAAGTATTATTTTTTCTCATTTTATAAATCAGTTAAATGGGACTTAGACAACTTAAACAAAATTATGTATGTTGATAAACTGAAAACTGAGTCATCTCATCCTAATCTTTGTAATTTGAAAACCGTGGTTATTTCTACAAGGACCTTTCAAAATAGTTAAAAAGCAAAATAGTCTTCTAGAGAGACCTGAAGCAAAAGGTGACACCACTTATAGTCAAATGATGACTTAAGGGAAAAAGTTAGACCTCATTCAACATATTTTAAAGACTTTAAGATTCTTTTACCCTTAAGGAATTCTGAACCCCACACAAATTTTTTGCTATATCTTTCAAGTTTTAATATCACTAATAATATATCAATCTCAACTATAGATCTCTAGAACAATACATCCAGAATTTAAAAGCCATAATTCTATAATAGTCAATATAGTTATTCTCTTGCTACTTACATTGCCATTAAAATTAGTAATGTTATTTAAAAAAATCTAATCAATCTAACATAAATTTTGTGTCACAGTAAACTTAGAATAAATAATTTGACTTCTGTAGCCATTAGGTGGCTATAGACTAAATTCCTCTCAAGATACATTTTGTTTAGTATGTGTTACCATACTGTCAATTAGCACATAACATCTAAGCATTAAAATAAGTTACATTCATAATAAAAAATACTTCTGAAGAGAAAATTTCATCCTGATAGCAGATTATTAATTCCATAAAATATTAAAATAGTCTGTTATAATTAATTTTATGACACATATTCTTGATACCTATAAGAGAAATTAGACCCTTATGTTTCATTATTTTATAACAAATAAAATAATTTTATTTTAAAATAATTTATTTTATTTTATAACAAGTAAAATAATGTTCTAGAATAGAGGCAGTATAAATTTGGAATTAAAAATAAATAAACCAAAAAAATAAAAAAATAAATAAACCACATCATTTAATTCAAATTTGCCCAATGTTCAGTAATTAAATTGTATTAATAATTTTACTATATTATTTTCAGTAATATCCATGAACACATTCATTTTAAAATTGTTGATCAGTAAAACATGAAAAAAAGATAACTAATACAAGTTTTCCAATTTGCTTATTGTCAATTATGTTATAAATTGGTGTATGCTAAATCTTTCATGTCTTACCATCAGTTTCTCCTCTATATTCTCATTCAATGAGCTTCCTTTTTCATACTTTTTAAATTCCATATTGAAAGAAAACCAAATTTCAGAAGGGTGAGAGAGAGAAAATGAAAGAGAGGAGGAAGGGGAGAAAGGAGAAGTGAGAGAGAAAGAGAGAGAATGTTAAAAGATATTTAGATTTGTCCCGAAAACAATTTGACATGCTTACATGATAGCTATTGCAGGACATTCCAAGTTGTGAGTACTCAGGACACTATCAAAAAGCCCTGGTGATAATTTCTGATTAGCTAATGTTTCCATTTATAGATGTTCCAACTCCATAAACAGTGTTTGAAGAGCAGGCAAGCAGCTGGCCTTAGATAATGATAAATGTCACAGATATTAAAGTAACAGGAGATTCAACAGGTTAGGTTTCCTGGACCCAAAAGATGCATATTAAACCAAAATATATTTATATACTTTCAATAAATTCATGAATAGTTGTTAGAAAAAATAAAATATACTCCAGAATATGAAATTAATAAATCAGCATATTAAATATCATGTATAAAATGTAAATCAATTTTTATTTCTTTTGAATTCTCACCTGTTTGATAGTCCAGAAATTATTGCATTATTTTTATTCATAATTATAAAAAGCCACAGAAAGGAACAAATAAGGGAATAACTAATTACAATTGAGAGTATAAGGGTTAAAGAGAGTACAATTGGCATTGAATGCAGCTAACCCAAGTCAATTCTGGCATCCCCTAATGGTCTCCCAGAGCCCCAGCAGGATAATTCCTAAGCACAGAACTATAAATGAGTTCTGAACATTGGCAAGTGCAGCCCAAAACAAATAAACAGAGTAAATGTATTCAAGATGTTTTGCCAATTTTATTCTATTAAACATTGACAAAGGATACAGGAGAGATAGTTCATCCCCAGCACCTCATATGGTCCCCGAAGCACCACCAGGAGTGATCCTTGAGTGCAAAGCCAATTTACTACAAAGCACAACAAGGTATAGTCTCAACTAAAATAGGCAAATAATGAATGAATGAATAAATAAATAAAAGTTAAATGATATGTTTAAAAATACTAACAAATTTAAAAGCGGATTTTTCTCTTCTCAAAAACTGCTTTTATATTGCTCATTTATTCTTTTCCACCAGCTACAATGGTATCAAATTAATTTTTCCAAATGTAAGTTTTTATAATTCTTTAGAAACCCTCCTGTTTTTCCTCAGCAAATCAGATATACACATGATAATATCAAATAAAAATGGCTTTCATAATAAGTTGCAACTGATCCTTTATATATATAAATTTTGAGACCAATGTAATATACAAATCTTTTATGGTTATATTTAAGGTACATAGTGACAGTGAATTAGGGCAATTCCACCACTAGTGTTGACTTCCCTCCACTAGTGTTCCCAGCATGCATCCCATACCTCCACCCTTAACCCCTTGAACAATTAGTACAACAGGTTCCTTTTGTGTATAGCTTGTTGTAGTTTGGATCTCTTGATTCTATTGTCATTCACTTTGGGTTGGGTATTTGGGTTGATCATTTTTTTTATTTCCACTCAAAGCACATGAGGCTGCTTGTCCTAGCACCATCCACATTTTTTTCTCCATTTATAAAAAGACATAAAAAGATAAGGCAGAACAAGATGATTCATGTTCTATAGTTCTGTTAAAAAAATAAAGTGGGGAGGAAACCCTGTCTAGAAGCTATAAATATAAATTTAAAAGAAGAAAATAAAAAAGAAATAAAAAATAAAAGAAAGGGGGGCTACCCCCTTTTTTCTTTCATTTTTTTTTCTTCTTTCCTTCAAATAGAACCACATACCTTGAAATATCTTGTTCTGCTGCTCAAACTGAGGGAAAAATAATGGAGGTTATCAAAACCAAACAGTTATATGAACATTGAGTAGAAATAAAAAATCATCAGACTTAGGTACCAAATCCAAAGCCAATGACAACAGGATCTATACCCAATCTACAACGAGTTAGACACAGAGGGGACCACTTATACTAGCAGCCCAGGGAGAGAAATTCCTCCCCTATGCATACACAAACTACAGAGGCAGGGCTGCATCCAGAAGATTCCACATGCCAGTTCTTCTGTTTCTCTTCAGCTGGTATGTTAGGGGCTCTTGGCAGGACAGCTAGCCATAGGCCCCCTGGGCTGACCACTTAGTCCAGGGGACTGAGATCTCCCCACGCCAGAGTGGTCTTCAGGGCCACACCTGGTTAAACAATAATTGTTTTTAAGGGAAGCATATAGGCTGCCAAGCAACATAGCAATATTCAGAGGACCTAAGAGTCACTACAAAAGTTTCCCAAACAAGCTAAATGTTTCATGTTCAGAGATGCAATGTTATTCTGGAGTCCACTGAGACTATACCAAGTGGTGCTGAGTGTCTCTAGGGCTATTACTTGTGGTACTGTGCTGGACAAGTGATGCACAGAATTGAACTAGGCCTACATGAATAGACTCTTTCCCTTGTTGAAGTATCATCTCCCAAGCCTGCAATTGCTTTTCTTTGATGGCCTAGTCTCCTAGACCTCTTAAAATATCTTTTGAACAGAAACATAATGATTCCTCCCATATAAAGAAAAATGGTAATGAAGCAATATCAAAAGCAACAAAAATTGAAAACTGATCTTTAATACCAATTAAAGCACTGCATGGGAGATATTGGAACATAGCTTTATGCATAAAACTCTGTCATTATCAATATTGTAAATAACAGTGCCTGAAATCAAAATTTTGAAGTCCCTTTAAATACTTGTTTCTGAAGTTTATTTAACTTCTCTATTATTCTATTTTATTTATTTCTTATGAAAACAGTTAAATGTGCTAATAGTGTTCTGTCATTTTTGCAGTGGTTACAGCTAGTATCTTTTACCACACAGGTGGGTAAAATGTGGGTATTTTTGTTTGTTTTGTTTTGTTCTTTGCATCATTATTGAAGGCCTCAAGACTTCAAGCATGACACATTTAGCAGGAAATAATCCTAGCACTTCAAGTTGAGCTCTTCAAAACACTAAATTGCACTTGTGAGCACAAATGTATTCACCCTTTGACTCAACTATGAATTCCAGAAAGAGAAAAAGAAATGATGATGATATGGGAAATTTGAGAAATAGTACAGGGAATAAGTCACTTTCCTTGAATGCAGCTAACCCCAAATAAATTTTGCAGATATAATCTCCCAAGCATTGCTCAGTGTCCCTCCTAATCCCAAAGCCAGGATTAGCCTGAGCAAGCTCAATGTGGCCCAATGCCCTACTCATTCTGACCTGCTTTCCACAGAAAAAAGAAAATTAATATTTTGTTATTTATAAAACTTCTGTTTGGACATATAAAAATAAAATGGATAATTCTACAAGTCATATCACAGATAAAGAATGACACTGATAGCTCACTTATATTACCCAACAAACATTAAATAGGAAGTAATGGATTAAAGAGATGTCAATTTATTTGTGGTCTGCATCTTTATACTTGGGTCACTTTGAGAAAAATTACATAAATGCTAAGAATTGTGTTCCCCTTTCCTTAAATAAGGGGATGGCACCAACTTCTGAATATTATCCCCAAAATAAATATGCTAATATTACAAAGATTTGGTGCACAGTATTGGGCGCCAAAGGAAGTTCTTATCAAGAGTGTGTGTCAGTATTTCCCAGCATGACATTATGCGAAAATGGTTTCTAAATATAGTATCAAAGTCCTGACAAATATGACACAAAAGTTTAAAAATGGAAGAAAACATATACAAATCATTTGTCAAATGAGGAATTTATATTCAAAATATAGAAAGACTCTTACCACAAAACAAAAGACAAACAGATCAATTATAAAAATTAAATAAACTAATCAGAGAGTTAGTATAGCCTTGCTATAGTCAACCCAGTTTCCATTCTCATAATCCAGTCTCATTGTTTCCAGTCTCATGAGCCTGCCAAGATTGTTCCCTAAATTCAGAATCAAGAGCAAGCCCTAAAACCTCCAGTTATGGTCCAACAACAAAAGAAAAAAGGATAAACTATGAGAATTGATAGCTCTCCATCAATAGATACTAAATAGGCACCAGGTACATGAGGAGATGCTTCACAAAACTGTTAACTAGATAACACAAATCAAACACTGAGAAAATAATTTTTATCTTTAGGAGAACCGAAATTTAGAAAACAAAACAAAGACCTAGAAAATAAGACAGTGAGAAGTGTGTGGAGAACTTAGAGCCCTCACACATTGCTAGTGGAACTGCATAGAGACACAACCAACTAAAAAGTTATCAAAGACTTAATATTATCCAAGAATTCTACTTGCAGGCATAAATGGAAAAGAAGTAAACAAGATATGGTCACATAAAGCTCAGTACACAAATGTTCATGATCGAATTAATCCTGAGTCAAAAAGAGAAAATAGCACAAATTTATTTTTTTTGGTTTGTTTGTTTGTTTGTTTTGGGCCACACCCAGTGACACTCAGGGGTTACTCCTGTCTATGTGCTCAGAAATTGCTCCTGGCTTGGGGGACCATATGGGACTCTGGGTATCAAACAATGGTCCATCCTAGATTAGCACATGCAGGGCAGACACCCTACCAGTTGCATCACTGTGCTCTGGCCCCAATAGCACAAATTTATATCATTACATAAATTATATGACAAATATGATGGTATAATTCATAAGGTAGAATATAACTGCAATAAAATGTATGTCTACATACAACATGGATAAAACTTTAAACTATGATACATGAGGGGCCTTGTACAAAAAAACTATATATGGTCTCCTATATATAATTATACAATAATATTATGTATTTATTTATATATTACATATATATTCCCTTATGCCCCATCATGAATAATTTCTCAGCTCAGAGCCAGAAGTAAGCGCGGATCATTGCTAGGTGTGGCTCCCAAATCAAATATGTGTGTTTATAAATCAAATATATATCTTTTGAAATATATATGTGAGATATATAAATGAAGCTAGTCTCAAAAGTTACATATTAGATGATTCACTTATATCAATTGTCCAGACCAAAAACAGAAAAGCAAACTGAGTTTGCCAGATGTTGAGAGAAGGGCAGAATAAGGTATAAATGCTAATGACTTTTTTCTGGTAGAACTAGGAAGCAATGAATCTACATAATTGAGTATATTAAACAAAATTGAATTGTACACATACTTGAAAATTGTCCGTTTTATAGATATATTAATAAAACTGTGGCAAGCAGGCAGGGTGGAGCCCACACATGGAAATGAATTCTTAAGACAACAAGGAATTTTTCAGCAGGATTATAAATTCTGTGTATGTCTGGGGCCTGAGAGACAGCACAGAGAGTACAGTATTTGCCTTATACACGGCCAACCCGGGTTGAAGCTCCAGCATACCATATGGTCCCCAGAGCCTGCCAAAAGTAATTTCTAAGCACAGAGCCAGAAATAACCCTGGAGTGCTTTTGGTAGTGACTAAAAAAAAGTTCTGTGGATATCATAAAACTAAGAGAAGGATATTGGAGGAAACATTTTGTCACTGAGAGTTTCATTGACTCCCTGCAATGCAGAGAAGACTGGCGCCCCTTGGAGAGAAGTAACAGCAGGAATAGAAAGTCCAAGGCCATCAGTTACTCTCAACACTCTTCAATGGCAAATTCCCTATTAACCACACCAGCAATAGACTGTGTAGAAGGCCCCACCAGGGCCAGTTTAAGAAAATCCCTCCGAAGTCAATTTGGAACAAAGAAAGGGGAAAATGTGTTGCCAGTGCATGCACATGATGTCTGCACAAACGTATTGCCCACATCTTCCCTCTTGAGATGTGCTCTGTTTACTGGGGGTGGGGAGGCACACCCTGAGGCGTTCAGGGATTACTCTTGGCTCTGTGCTCAAAATTACTCCTGGCAAACTCGGGGACCTTATGGGATGTAGGATATCAAAAGTTATCCTAGCGCTAAGCACTAGCCCCTATGCTATTGCTTGCTCCTGTGCACTCCTGAGCGATTACTCTTTTCTCGCTTATCCTCATTGTCCTCTTCCTCAGTACTTCCAAATAAAAGTTGTTCTTACTTTACTGCTCTTGTCCTCCTGAAATTCTTTTCTTTGAGGGAAGACAAAAAAACTTGAAAGACCTGGATAACATCTAGGACAGACTTTGCTTTTCTTGCCAGAGTAAAGCCTACAGTAAAGCCGTGGCCATTTTCCAGGGTGGCAGAGGTGGAGAGAAGTGGAGAGAGAGAAAGGGGCAGATTCCCTTCTGGGGCTACATACTTTCTCCCCCACTTCACATAAATCACCCAGGGACACACCAGCATCAAATCTATGATTGTTTAAATGTCAGAGAGCTATTGCATCAGATAGGGTGCTTGCTTTGTATATGCCAACCTGGGTTCAATCCTTGGCATCCTATATGTTACCCTGAACACCCACTACCAGAAGTGATTCCTGGGTGGAGAGCCAAAAGTAATATCTGAGAATCACCAGGTATGGTTAAAAACAGACCAAATAAACTAATTGGATTGTAATATTTAATTACTTTCTAAATTGAATTTTTTTACAAATATAACATGCATAATGAATTATTCTAAACATGAAGTTGAAAATCTACAGTACAGTAAGCAAGAATTCCACCAGAAATTGAAATAAATGACCCTTAACAAATGATATTTGTTTCAAAATACTGGTGCCTCTCTTTTTTGCTTAATTCTTTGTAGCCTTCATCATTTGCCCTGTGAGTGAAAGCAGCTTGAAAAACCTTAACTGCACAGGGTTTGTATTTATATTGTGCACCTAGAAAAATAGTTTATTAAAATGGCTTGTTCATCTCCTGAGTCAGAGAGCTGAAATAGTTTTGTTTTGTTTTAATCATGTCAGTTTACTCATACCTGCCATTTAAAGACTTTACCTCTCCACAATAACTGTTCTACTAACAAATTTCACATAGTAGACATAAAAACCAAATGTCATTTGAAAAATTAATAATTGAATAACATGTCTACAGCCTGTTGTAGACAACTGAGGATCTAAGGTTCTGTCTCTTTGTATTTTTATTAAGATAAAGATCCTCTTCTAAGACAAGAAATGCCTTTCTCACATATCCCCTTCCACATAACATCTTCCACATGTAAATCCTTTAAGCTCTCCACAGTGAACACAGAAACCCATAAAATCCCCACTCATCATTTAGGATATATATTTAAGGTGTGCTCCAGGTCCCTAGCCTGACCTTAGTACCTTAACAGGGAAATTTATGTGTTGCATAATAGTCCATTTCAAATCTGGCTCAGAACTAGTAATGAGAATGGTCTTACTCCTACAGCTAGCTTCAGGTGTTACTTAGTTCAAACTGAATCTATGTAACATTTAATGCCCAAAATGCAATAAAAATGATAAAATGCAGAGAATGGTTCCCAAAGTTTTATGACTTTCCTAAAATTCTGGAAGACTTTATCAGCTATGGCAACTTGTGTGCTATCAGAAAATTAGCTGTCAACACATCTGGAAAATCCAGTTTCTCACCTTCTACATATCTGTGCATCTGGCAGAGAGACACTGCTGGAAGACTTCACTATCACTATTTTTTACTGAGACCATTGTGAATTACAAATCCTTCATAGTTGAATTTCAAGCATAGTGACAGTGAATTAGTGCTATTCCCACTACCAGTGTTGACCTCCCTCCAGCAAAGTTCCCAGAATGCATAACATACTTCTACACTTAGCCCCCTGGCCTGCCCGTGTAACAGGTCCATTTTAAGTTTAGGTTGTTATAGTTGGGTTTCTTGATTCTATTGTCATTGACTTTGGTTTAGGTATTTAGTTCTGAACTCTTTTTTCCTCAATTAATGCACCTGAGACAACTTGTGTCCCATTCTCTTGCTCTCCCTCATATTCTCTCTCTCTCTCTTTCTCTCTCTCCTCAATCTGTAGAAAAACTCAGAAATTAAAGTAAAACAAAAAATTCATGTCCCAAGGTTCTATGAAAAATGCAGGGCCCGGAGAGATAGCACAGCGGCGTTTGCCTTGCAAGCAGCCGATCCAGGACCAAAGGTGGTTGGTTCGAATCCCGGTGTCCCATATGGTCCCCCGTGCCTGCCAGGAGCTATTTCTGAGCAGACAGCCAGGAGTAACCCCTGAGCAATGCCGGGTGTGGCCCAAAAAAAAACAAAAAAAAAAAAAAAAAAAAGAAAAATGCAGTAGCCCCTATCTAGAAAAATCAAATAGAATTTACAAAGTGGGGGGTGCCTATAGTAGGTTGTTGTTGTTGTTGTTTTGCATAGGCAGAACAAACATTAAAGAAATTAGAAAGGAAATACCCTTGGCCAGAGAAAAACAGGGTGTCTCTACTCATGCAGCATCCTGTCATAAGACTGACATCAGGCTCCTGGCATACTAATTGTTCAGTTTCGAATTCTTTCTTCATGGACCAGGAAAAGTTCTACTCAATTGGGTCTGCTAAAGTCAGACTTGTGTTATTAGAAATCTTGGTGTTTGCACAGATCCTATGTTGCAGTCAAGGTTTAAATAAGCATTTTCTGATTTCATCTCTCTGTTAGGTGGCAAGGCAGGAAAACTTGCCCAGAAGTAAGTTGTTGCTATTTCCTAGTCATCAGGGTGTGATATGAACCCACCTTGGAGCAAGTCGATGTCAGGACAGCTTTAGCTCCTCCCCAGGTGTAAGTTTGATTCTTGATGCTGCTGCAGAAAACCTAAAGAAATGGGACCACATCAAACTAAAAAGTTTCTACATGGCAAAAGAAATACAGGCTAAAACTAGAAGACAGATAAAAGGGAGAAAAGTATTGTACTCAACATATCGGATAACTAGGATATACAAAATACTCACAAAGGTTATCTCCACAAAACCTAAAAAAGAAAACATCAAAAAATGGAAAAAGGAAATGAACAGCAGCTTCTCTGAAGAAGACCAGTAGATGGCCAACAGACACATGAAAAATTTTTCATCATCACTTATCCTTAGAGAAATACAGTCAATACAACAATGATATATCATCTTATACCAATGAGAATGGCACATATCAAAAATAATGAGAACAATCTCTGTTGTCAGGTGAGAAAGGTCAAATCTGGTGGAAAAGAAACTCTCACTGCTGGTGAGAATGATACCTGGTCCATCACCTATGGAAAACAGTATGAAGGGTTCTCAGTAAACTCAAATTTGAGCTGTATATAACCCACTCTTGAGGGAAAAACATTCATCCAAAAGAATGTATTAGCACTGCTATTTATTGCAGAATTAACCTAGATGGCCAACAAAAGACTAGTGGATCATAAAGATGTGGTACATATATACAATGGAGTACTACATAGTGGTAAAAATGATACAATCATGCAATTTGAAGCTCTATGGATGGGACTAGCAGATATTATGTTAAATAAAGTAAGCCAGAAGAAGGATAAATACTAAATGATATCACTTATATATAGCATTTAGAATAACTCCACAAAGAAACACAATGGTCTAATGGTAGATATCTTAACTATTATAAGTGCCAGGGTATAGCATTTTATTTATACCCTGCAGCTATGGGTACAGCTTAGATTGAGCAGGTATTTAACTGACTGCTCTTTATAGAGGTCTATAAGGATATTCTAATGCTTTTATGCACAGAAACAGGTAGAGAATGAGTTTGTAAGCCAGGAACTCTCACTACTGTACTCACTATAAGAATGTTTTAGTGTCTTATTTTTAAAATGCCAATAATAACTCTTTAACTTATCTGTTCATAGTGGTTCTTGAGATACAAGATGACTACCCTAGTTTTGAATCAGTACTATGTCATATTAGAGTCCAAATACAGTGCTAATGATGGTAATGACTTAACAAAATACTTTAATTTACCCATTTTCCATTTAATTATGCCTCCTATATGATCTAATGTTTATATCCACAAAGACCTTTGAAATAGGCAAATCATACACATTAGTTACAGTCCTCATTCTTTTCATATGTTTTTTCAAGTTATTTTTTTCAATTCAAGTAGTTTACTATTATATAATTAAACCCATGTTGTCAGTTTGCTTTCAGGAAAGGAATTTTGGTGCTCAAGACCCACTAGACATGAGGTAGATACCTCTTACAATGCTCACTACCATATTACCTAGTAGTCTTCATGTGAAAATTATGATTGTTCTAAGAATATCCATTCCACAATCTAATTTTGAAAGCCTTTATTAGCAATGTCTACCCTCACCAATGATGATTTGCCTAGAAACTTGAAAAACCTCTCCCTCTGATTTGCCAGCCTTATTTTTTAAGCACTCTGACCCATCCCTACAAGGGTCAGTTCTTTTATTGCAACCTACAAAACAATCTCCAATGTCTGTTCATGTGGGTGCTTGTGAGTGGGTATGTAGTGGACACTTCTATGTCTGTATAATCTGTATTGTACATAATACCTGTCTATGTTGTATTAGTCTCTGTTATATACAACCCTTCATTTCTCCCTCCCCTGCTTTTCACCTTACAAATCCTTTCTTATTCTCTCACCCTCTCAACCCTGATCTTTTCTCTCTCCCTAGTTAACCTTCTTTACCCTCAGTTGTTCTGTTCAGGAAACAGAAACTTCCCTCTACACTAAGTAAGCTGCCAGCTGACTCTCAAAGTGAAAAGACAGCCTCCCAGGCCACCTTTTCCTGGCCCAGGAAGAAGCTGCCACGACCATTCCTGCTGACTCATCCTATTCAACCCCTTTAATCCCACATCCCTGACTGTGGAATGTTGCTGGCTACCAGATTAAGCCACTGAAAGATGTCAGCTGGAGTACACTGCCTGATCCTTGACTTCTGAGAACCATTTCTCAGAACCCAAAAGACCATGGCATGAGATAAAATTGTGCTTTATATTTTATCCCCCCACCCCAGACTATTTCAAAAGACTTAAAGGGATATGAATATTCCATTTATATATTTCTTTAGATACATTTCCTTGGCAGTTATAATTCTTAGTGCATATTTCCATAGGTAGAATTAGCTGTTCCCACCCTTTTGAGGATTGGCTTAGTAGATAAGTCTCTCTTGAGATCTGAGCTCAGGTTAAAACCAGGTTATATAAACAGTTTAATTTGTGAGTTTTACTTCTGTATGCACCAGTGGTATTGTTTATGTTGCATTGTTTTGTTTTGTTTTCTTTTTGCATAGGCACATTAAAATGGGGGGAATCTTATGTACAGAAAGAAGTCATTATCTGAAATAGGCAGGAACTCATAAATTTTATAGTACAGGTGTGCCTTTTACCCTGAACATTTGTTATAGTAATTCGACTTAGGCATCAGCTGATCAAATATCAACTATCCAAAACCAAACTTTGAATACCATCCTTGGAACCAGCACAAATTTCTGCACCAGCACGAGAAATCAAACTTTCACTATCACTATTTTATTTGTTTGTTTGTTTTTGTTTTGGGGCCACACCTGTTGATGCTCAGGGGTTACTCCTGGTTATGTGCTCAGAAATTGCTCCTGGCTTGGGGGACCATATGGGATGCCGGGGGATTGAACCATGGTCCGTCCTAGACTAGCAGTCGCAAGACAGATGCCTTACTTCTAGTGCCACTGCTCCGGCCCCACTATCACCATTTTTTTTTATTTTTTGTTTTGTTTTTTTTTAATTAGGAGTCAACTTTACTAAGGGGATGAAATGAATACAGCACACAATATAAGTCACAAAGGAAAGAAACTGTAGACAAAATGAAATAATGTTCATGAATGGATCAGAATTAACATTGTTAAAATCAACATTTATACAAATTTATTAAATAAATAGTAAATAATAGAAAAATAAAAATTTTATTTTTTGTAGTTATAATTTGTGTCCAATAAGACATAAATTTTCAGATTTAAATAATGAATCAAATGGTTTTTGGTTACTAACCCTGGATAAGGTACATAGGGCTTTTCAAAAATAAAATTTCTAAATGGCTATAAATTTCTATTTTCTAGGATCTGTAACAAAATATTTGTTTTATGCATTTTATTTTTTTATTTTATAAATTATTTTTTTATATTTATTTTGATCATATTGGCTTACATATCTTTCACAGTAGTATTTTAGGTACATATTAACATTGAATCAGGGAAACACCCATCACCAAATTTGTCCTATCCCCATCCCCATTCTCTTCCTGCAACCATATCCCCTACCATCACCCCCCCCGAGCTGCTAGAGTAGGTGGTCCCCTCTTTGTCTAGCTTACTATTAGTGATCATATATCTGTTTGGTCCTGGTACCCTCCCTTGTTTCCCCCTCTATTTGAGAGGTGGTGCTTGATAATTCGAGTTATGTGGTTTTGTTTAAAAGAAAGAAAAGCAATAGAATAGAATAAAAATAAGAAAAAATAATAAAATAAAATGAAATAAATCAAATAAGCTGAACATGGCGGAGTCCTTCTAGAGGCTTTCAACCTCAGTTTAAGCGAGGACATGAAAAAGGTAATTGAAACACCACATCAGTACAGAAAGAAATATCAAATTAAATATCCAGTGATATCTACAGCAATAAAGACAAGCACCACTGAATAGTATCAGTTCTGAAATCAAACCATGCTGGAGTACAAAAAGAGAGAGAAAGATAAAATAAAATAAAATAAAATAAAATAAGATAAATTAGAGACATCAACTTCAATATCTACAACAAAATAAAGATGTCAATAAAAATCTATCAATCAATAAATTTATATGTGAAAAAATGATTATTTTGTGCTTTTTTTTCTTTTTCTCCCTGCATAGGCACAGTAACTATTGGGAATATTATAGAGGGAATTCCTTTGGCCTAGGAGATACTGGGTTTCTCCACCCCTGAAGTATACTGTCATGGGATCAACTATAGACTTCTTGCATGATCATTTACTTTTCCCTCGGTGCTTTTTTGGTGTATAAAAGACTTCTGCTTTGCCTTGGATGGTAAAATAGGACCTCTGTATCTAGAGATCTTGGTGTCTGTACAGCTCAAGGAATGGAGCTTATAATGTAGTCTTTCTTTGTGGTTCTAGCAGTTCTGCCTCTTTGGTGTCGTTTTAATCCATCTTCTGTAGTTGATGGTCTTGATCATTACATTGCTCCTATGATGGAGCCTGGGAGAGAGTCTTTCGTTATATTTCTGGAAAACCCGTTCAGTTGCGATTGTCTCAGTCAAACCTCTGGAATTGGAGATATTGTTTGTTGAAGAGATCATAGACCAAAAGCTAGGCTAGTGCTTTTTGTTTTTGTTGTTGTTGTTGTTGTTCCCGGGATGCATATTGTCCACTCCTGATTGCAACAAGGTATCTGTATATAGTGATCTTGGCTTTGGCACAGATCAAAGCGTGACATGTCTTCTGATTTTGTCTTATCGTTGGATGGTGCAGAAGAGCAACTTGCTCTTGGATCAAGTTGTTCCCATTTCTTTGTTGTCATATTATCAATTTAGAACTGGAGCATGTTGATGTCAGAGCAGCATTATGGATGCCCTGGAGGGGATTTGGTTCCTGGAGCTGTTGTGGAGAACTCTGTCATTTCTATGTCTGGGATCCAGGAATCAGGGCTGGACGGTCAGTGCTTAATTCCCTGGGGTCTAAGTTGGTTCCACATGACATACGTTCAGGGTGGGAGATGCCCCTGTGTTGTAAAAGAAGTATAAGTTCTTATCCCTAGTAGATAAGAGCTTGTTTTTACACGTAAAATTTTCCCCTTTTTTAAATATGCCTTTGCAGGAAGAAGTGGTGTTACATTATATTGCTGGTGGATTTGGGGGGTGGAGAGAAAAGAAAACAGACTCCCGACAAAAACTAAAAATATATATGCTCACCCATATCTAAAAAAATTTCCTTTTTCTTTAAAAGAAAAGACTAAATAAAAGATGTAATTAAAGGAATATAGTGGGGCCGGGAGAAAGAGCATGGAGGCAGGGCATCTGTCCTTCCTGCAGAAGGATGGTGGCTCAAATCCCGGCATCCCACATGATGCCCCGTGCCCACCAGGGGCGAGCTCTGAGCATAAAGACAGGAGCACCCTCCGAATGCTGCCAGGTATGGCTCAAAAAAAAAACAAAAAAAAAACAATCAAATCAAAAAATAAAAACAAAAACCAAAAAAAAAAGAAAACAAAACAAAACAAAAAGAAAAGCAAAAAACAAACAAGAAGAAAAAAAGAAAAAGGGAGGAAGTGATACAGGAGATTACATTTGGGTAAAAACAAGATAAGAGGTAGTGTTCTATAGGTCTATACTTATGATGAAAGTGTAGGCTTCCCCCCATTGTCTTTTGAGATTTCCTTTTGGGGTGTCGGCTACGGGCAGGGAGGTCTTGAGTAGAGTTCTTGCAGTGGAAGTCCTTTTGGAGATAGGTCCGGTATCAAGCCACAGTCCACATTAGGGAGAGGTGATTAGGAAGGCCACACTGCATGAGTCAGTCAGGGTGTTGGTTGTATTTTCTTGCCGGAAACGATGTGTGAGTATGAGTGGGAGTCTCTTCATTTGAGTACTTAATCATTGGGGTAGGAGGTTGGTCTTGATGCCTAATGGATTAAGAACTGAGGGTTAAGAATTATAATGTGGGGCCCGGAGAGATAGCACAGCAGTGTTTGCCTTGCAAGCAGCCGATCCAGGACCAAAGGTGATTGGTTTGAATCCCGGTGTCCCATATGGTCCCCCGTGCCTGCCAGGAGCTATTTCTGAGCAGATAGCCAGGAGTAAGCCCTGAGCAACGCCAGGTGTGGCCCAAATACCAAAAAAAAAAAAAAAAAAGAGTTATAATGTGGTGGGGATATCAGGGATGGGATTGAGGGATAAAGGGATAGTCAGATTTCTGAAGGGAAAGGGGGAGATGGAATAGGGAGGGGTTATATAGGGTATAGATATGGGTTGTTTGTGGTTTAAGTTTGTCTCTTAATGAGGACTCCTATCTCTGTATCAATTAATATGATCATGTGGTTTTTGTCTTTCTTGTTATTGATATGGTGTATGATGTTGATTGAATTGCGTATGTTGAATCGATTAATATGATCATGTGGTTTTTGTCTTTCTTGTTATTGATATGGTGTATGATGTTGATTGAATTGCGTATGTTGAATCGATTAATATGATCATGTGGTTTTTGTCTTTCTTGTTATTGATATGGTGTATGATGTTGATTGAATTGCATATGTTGAACCAGCCTTGCATTCCTGGGATGAAACCCACTTGGTCATGTTGTACAATCTTTTAGATATTGTGCTGATTCAGTTAGCTAAAATTTTGTTAAGTATTTTTGCATCTATATTCATTAGTGAGATTGGTCTGCAGTTTTCTTCCTTGGTGGTGTCCTTACCATCTTTGGGAATGAGTGTGATATTAGCCTCATAGGGGAGGATTCCTGTTCTTTCAATGGCTTGAAAGAGCCTGTGGATCTATGGTAGTTAGTTCATCTCGGAATGTTTGATAGAATTCACCTGTAAAGCCATCTGGGCCTGGACTTTTGTTCTTAGGGAGTTTCTTAATTACAGCTTCAATTTCCTCTGAAGTGATTAGTTTGTTTAGGCTTTCTAGATCTTCCTTTTTTAGTCTCAGAAGATGGTATTTTCCAGGAATCTGTCTATTTCTACTGTCCAGTCTCTACCCTAACTGAGTATAGTTGTTCATAATATGACCTTATGATATTCTGTATCTCTCAGGGTTCTGTTGTAATCTCTCCCCTTTCATTTGTTATCCTACTAATTTGGATGATTTCCCTTTTTTTGGTCAGTTTTGCCAGTGGTTTATCTATCCTTTGTTTATTTTTTCGAAAAACCAACTCCTGGTCTCATTGATGTTTTGTATTGTTTTTTAGTTTCTATGTTGTTTACTTCTGCTCTGGATTTTATTATTTCTTGCCTTCTGGTTGTGGTTGCATTTCTTTGCCACTGTTGTTCCAGTTCCTTCAGATGATCCCTTAAACTGTTGATTTTGTCATTTTCCTCTTTCCTGACATAGGCTTGTATTGCTATGAGTTTGCCCCGAATTACTGCTTTTGCTGTGTTCCACAAATTTTGACAAGTTATCTCTTCATTATCATTTGTTTCAAGGAATCTTTTTACTTCTTCCTTGAGTTCCTTCTTGATCCAGCTATTGTTGAGCAGTATGTTGTTTAATCTCCAGGTGTTGGATTCACTCCATTGCTTCTTCTTACAGTCAATTTTGACCTCTGTTGCATAGTGATCTGATAGGGTGCTTCTAATGATCCTAACATTTATGGTTTTCTTCTAATGATCCTAACATTTGTGATTTTGTACAAGTTGTATTTATATCCCAGGACATGATCTATTCTGGAGAAGGTTCCATGAGGGCTTGAGAAGAATGTGTATTCTGTTTTCTGGGGGTGGAAGGCCCTGTAGAAGTCTATTAGCCCTAGTTTTTTTAATTTTTCATTTAGTGCTCTTATTTCTTTGCTATTTTTCTGTCTGCTGGATCTGTCCAGTGGTGATAGTGGAGTATTAAGATCTCCTACTATTATCACATTTCCCTCCATGTGTTTCTCCAGGTTAGCAAGCAATTGTCTAACATATTTTGCTGACTCTACATTAGGTGTGTAAATATTGATCAGGGTTAGTACCTCTTGATATAGTGTTCCATTGATTAGTATGTAGTGACCCTCTTTATCTCTGATCACTTTCTTGAGGTTAAATGGAATTTGGTCTGATATAAGAACAGCTGTTCCTGCTCTTTTTCTGTTTTCCATTGGCCTGAAAAATTGATTTCCTTTCTTTTATTCTAAGCCTATGCCTGTCTTGTAGGTTTGTTTCTTGCAGGCAGCAGAAGTCTGGTTTATGTTTTCTAATCCAGTTCTCTACTATGTGTCTTTTTATGGGAGAGTTAAGTCCGTTAACATTTAGGGAGATTATTGACAGAAAGGGATGTTGTGCAGTTGTGTTGTGTAGGGTGGTTGTTGTTACAATCGGGGATTTGGGTTGTGTAGTTAATCTCTGAGTAGGTCATTTATTATCGGTTTTGTTTGCACAAATACTGAAAGTTCGTTTTTTTTTCTGAATGTTTTTAGGCTACCATCCCATATGAATGACAGTTTTGCTGGGTATTGCACCCTAGGTTGGAAATTTCTTTCATTCAGTCCTTTAAATATTTCATTCCACTGTCTTCTTGCTTGAATTGTTTCAAATGAGAGATCTGGTTTTATTCTTATGTCCCTTCCTTTGTACTTGAGGGTTTTTTTCTTATTGCTTTAAGGAGTTCATCTGTCTCTTTATTTTTTGCCGTTCGAATTACTATATGTCTTGTTGTTGGTTTATTGGGGTCTATTTTATTGGGGACTCTTTTCACTTCCTGGATATGCATGAAGTCCTCTTTCCAAAGGGTGTGGAAGTTTTCTGATATTATTTCCTGACTACTTGTTCTTTCCCCTTTCCCCGTTTCCTCCCCTTCTGGTATACCTACAATTCTTAGATTATTTCCTTTGTCTTTGTTCATTAAGTACTGGAATTTTCTTTCCAGTCAGTGCCTTGCTTCTTATTTCATTGTTGGTTTCTTGGTCACTTTTAGTTCGCAGTTTTTCTTCGAGTACTTCTATGTGTTTCTCCAACTCTGCGATTCTGTTCGTATGGCTCTCTACAGTGTCTGTTAATTCCTTTAATTCCTTTTGTATGAAGTCTCTCATGTTCTATATTAGATCTTTCTTAATTTGGCTAATTTGTTCATCCATGGATTTTTGTACTCGGTTGCTAGCGATTCTCTCAATTCCTTTACATTGCTTGCATTTCCTTTATCATGGCTGCTTTTAAATCTTCATCTCTTGAATCTATGCGTTTTGGTGGACTTGGGAATTTACTAGGGCATCTCTCTGTATCTCCAGCTGTTAGGGTCCTCCTCAGTCTACCCATATTTTTTGTTTGTTTGTTTTTGCATTTATTGCTGTGGCTTGGAGATCAGTGCCTTCCGATTTCAGCCTATTTTTGCTCTCTGTGGTGTGGGCCTGGGTCCCTTCACTGGATTGCAGCTCTGGGTGGGGCTGTTAGGTGGGCTGGCTGAGGTTTGGCCTCTAGTGTGCCCTCTAGTGGAGCCTGGTTAGTTGCTCCCCCTCTCGCTGCCAGCCAGTGCAATACTGCTCCTGACCACAATGGTGGAGGGCACTGTTTAGCCTGGCTTCTTGTCATCCTCCCCTGCCTGGAAGTCAGCAGGGCTCCGTCCAGTCCAGGCCTCTTCCGGAAACCCCTTCCACATGTAGTTCCTAGCCCTTCCCAGCAGCGCCGGAGACCTTGGAGAGGGGCGTGGGGGAGGGGCAGGGAGAGAGGAAAGTCCCCTATTGTCTGCCAAACCCAGAAACCTCAGGGACATGATCGGGGGAGGGGTGGAGACAGCAGAGGTTCCCTACCTTCACCCAAACCCAGAAACTTCAGGGACACGACCAGAGGAGGGGCGGAAACATCAGAAGTTCCCTTCCATCTGCTGGACCAGAAACCTCAAGGACACAATCAGGGGAGGGGCGAAGATAGCAGAAGTTCCCTTCCATCTGCCAAACCCAGAAACTTCAGGGATATGATCAGGGGAGGAGTGGAGACAGCAGAGGTTCCCTATCTTCTCCCAAACCCAGAAACTTCAGGGACATGACCAGAGGAGGGGTGGAGACATCAGAAGTTTCCTTCCGTCTGCCAGACCTGAAATCTCAGGGACGCAGTTGGGGGAAGGTTGGGGACAGCAGAAATTCCCTATCTTCTCCCGAACCCAGAAACCTCAGGGACACAATGAGGGGAGGGGCAGAGACAGCAGAAGTTCCCTTTCATCTGCTGGACCTGAAATCTCAGGGACGCAGTCGGAGGAGGGTTGGGGACAGCAGAAATTCCCTTCCGTCTGCCGAACCCAAAAACCTCAGGGACACGATCTGGGGAGGGGTAAAGACAGCAGAAGTTCCCTACCTTCTCCCGAACCCAGAAACCTCAGGGACCAGACCAGGGGAGGGGCAGAGACAGCAGAAGTTCCCTTTCATCTTCCAGACCAGAAACCTCTGGGACGCCCCCCACTATCACCATTTTAAAGGCAACCCTTCCTAGGGTTCTAAGAGGTGTGATGCATTCCCATAGATTAAAATAAAAAGGAGTAATTTCTTAAGTTGAATATTTTACCATGTAAAAAAAAATGTTTGTAAACTAAAATAGCCATGAGAACACAAAATAAACCCCAAAACATCTATATGATGATTATGATTACAGCCTAATCATTTTAGCCTTTAAAATTATTGGTCCTCAAAAAATATAAAATATTTACACTAGAATATAGCTTTACTTCTTCTGAATTTGTATAACCTCTTCTCTTGGTTCTGATTTACATTTTTATGTGACTTTAGAAAACACATTTTAGTTAATGTAAAGATATAAACATTTTCTTTATAAAATAATTTTGAATGGAAAAGCACCAGAAGCATTAAAATATACTTAAACTAATTAAATAAAAATGTGAATTATTTTTAATATGAACATATGAAAATTTCTACTCACTAAAAATTATATATATTATTTAATGAATACTATCAAATTGATAATAAGTTACAAATGTCAAGGATTTTGATATAAAACTAAATTTATACCTCTGGAATATATGACATATAAACTGATTTAAACTAGTCCATGATAAAACAACAGCAAAACTTGTTTGGTCAACAATGCTACATTTAGCACATACAAGTTATATGGGACATAAATTTCTCATTCATGATAACATTCATAATGCGTGCTCTATGGTATATGTTTCTGTCCTTGCATTTGATTAAACTTGACAGTCATAATGCTCTATGGTATATGTTTCTATCCTTGCATTTGATTAATTGTTTTTCCTAACTCTGTGAGGCACACCATGCTAAACAAGATATCGGGTAAAATGACTCACTTTTTGAACATTATACTTACAATGTAGGCCTCAAACTTCAGAAATAGTTGTGTATTTATGTTTTCCTGACTTAATAGCTTAAACAGAATAATGATATTTAATGCTATGATTCACTCCAACCCAGAGTTCAGCAACTAAGTAGTCATAATGCCTTGCTGTAACCCACAAGTAATGGTCTTGTGTCCTTTTAGACTGTATGCAGAGGATATACTTTTAATTTTATCAGTTGATTGAAACACATTTCTAAGTAGTTGCATTTACACAGAAATAATGTTTACCTTTCAGCTGCCTTGAAAGCAGCATGCAGGACCATAATTCATCAGGGAGATCACCAGCCACATCATGCAGCAGCTGACTCTGTCAATCATTGGAAAACTTGGCTTACTCTATAAATAATACATAATATTACACACAATACAGAAACTAAAATTTAAAAGTCGTAAGTAAAAGGCTGGAGTGGTATGTAATAGCACAGTGGTAGGGTGTTTGCCTTGCACAGGCCTGACCCAGCATAGACGAGGGTTAAATCCTCAGCATCCATATGCTCCTCTGAGCCAGGAGCAATTTATGAGCACAGATCCAGGAGTAACCCTTGGGCACTGACAGGTGTGCTTCCCCTCCAAAAAAAATTATAATAAAATAAATTATAAAAATTCTAGGTAAAAATCTTATCCCTATTGGGCCACTTCACAAAAATTGTAGTTGCTATGTTTTTCAAAGTACTTTCTTTGTTAAAATGACTTAGCTGAGACACTGAACCAACCTCCCTTAAAACAACAGCAGCTAGGGGCTGGAGCAATAGCACTAGCAGTAGGGTGTCTGTCTTGCACGCACTAACCTAGAATGGACAGCAGCTTGATCCCCTGGTATCCCGTATGGTCCCCCAAGCCAGGAGCGATTTTTGAGTGCATAGCCAGAAGTAACCCCTGAGCATCACCGGGTGTGGCCCCAAAACAAAAATAAACAAACACACAACAGCAGCTGGATCTGAGCAACTCCTCTTATCAGACTCCCCTAAAAACACATGGGGAACCTGAAGAAGTTCTTACACCAGCCACTGGGAGAAAACCCACTCAAGTCTCACCTGGGAAGCAGCAGATGGAGGATTCAAAAACCTGTCAGTGGTAATGAATGTATTGAGGCTCCCTGCTGTTTCCAAGAGTGGGTCCCTGGGAAAAGAGACTCAGGATTTCCTGCTTAGCTCCCTGCCAGGTTTCCTGCTTTGCTCCCTACCAAGCTTCCTGCTTTTCTGCATGAGGCAGCCAAGAAAGACCCCCAGGGCCCACCACAAGCCAAAAAAGGCACCAGGAGACATAATCTCCTCAGAGCTCTTCAAAAAATAGGAGGTCTCCTTCAATGAAGAGTGGAGGCTGATTCCAGCCAGGTGTTTGGGCACAAAAAAAGGACATAAAAGACCATAGCTTTGCTCATGTCTGGCTCCCTGTCTGCTCCCTGCCTAGTTTTCTACACTTCTGCATGAGACAGGCAAGAAAGGCTCCCATGAACTTAATCTCTTAAGAGCCTAACAAGATCCAAGAAAGGTACCAGCAGACATAATTACTTCAGTGTTCTGTACATGGTAGGCAATCTCAGCCCTTAAAGGGTGGAGTCAGAAGAGCATGGATGCTCCACTTAGTTTTATGGCTACGCGCATCGTCTAGCCCATGAACCCCACCACAACATGTAGTAAAATCAACAATACAAGATATCAATGGAGAAACAACACAGGAAAACACTGTGCATAGAGAATAAAAATAGCAGCTCTGATGACACAAAAAGTATCAACAACCTAGGTAGCCTCTTAGATAAGGAGTTCAGAGTAGAAACCTGGATGATGTTTATAGAAGTCAAAGAAAACATAGTTCAAGCTGAACAGATACCAAAAATAGACATCAGAAAATTCTAAATGAAATAACAGGACTGAAAATTTCAGTAGACAAAATGAAAACCTCAATAGAGAGATTATTTAACAGAGTAACGGGAGTTGAGGCCAGAATCAGGGGGCTAGAATGAGGTTCATAACAACTCCATATAGCAGAAGAGATTGGAAAAGAACCTTAAAGCAAATGATCAGACAATGGAAAAATTACTCAAAAGAATGTGAACAGATTAAAATCGAAGTCTTTGATAATCTCAACAGAAATGACATAAGAATCACTGACGTCCCAGAGACTCAGGAAGAAAATCCCCAAGAAAAAATCACAGTCAAGGGTATCAACACAGAGAAATTACAAGAGCTAAAAACTGCAGGCAACCAAATCCTACATGCACAAAGAGTACCAGCTATAAGAGACCAAAGACAAAGCACCCCAACATCATAGTCACAATAACAAATCCCATATATAGGAATAGAATACTTAAAGAAAAATCAACAAGGGAAATTACATTCAAATAAGCAGACTTAAGATTTAAAGTAGACCTGTCATAAGAAACCAACAAGGCCAGAGGGAGTGGTGGGATATAGTAACAAAACTCAAGAAAATGATGCTTCACCTGGAATAATGCACCCAGCCAGACTTACTTTCAGTTTTGAAAAAGTATACTCAGCTTCACAGATAAACAACAGCACAAAACTTTGCATATTTAAAAACAATATTTTAAGAAAAAATGAAAGGGCGGGACCAGAGACATATCATAGAAGTAAGGCATTTTCCTTGAATGCAGAAGGACAGTAGTTTGAATCCTGGCATCCCATATGGTACCCCTGAGCCTGCCAGGAACGATTTCTGAGTGTAGAGCCAGGAGTAACCCCTGAGCGCTGTTGAGTTTGACCCAAAAAAAAAAAAAAAAAAAAGACAAGAAGACCAAACTTCTACAAAAAGATGACTCTAAATTACATGACAATTATCTCTCTCAATGTCAATGGAATAATTGAAGCTATTAAGAGACACACAGAATTGATAAGTGCATTAAAAACCTGAATTCAACATTTTGCTGCCTAGAAAAAACACATCTGAATAGTCAGAACTAACATATACTCAAAATCAAAGGCTAGAGAAAAATCATCCAAGCAAACTACTCCTTTAAAAAGCTGGAGTGGCCATATAAATATCAGATGACAGAAAATTTACACTCAGGAATGTTAAAAGGGACAAAGATGGACATTTTGTGCTGAAAAATAAGGGAAAAAAATCACACACATAAACATATATGTAACCAATGAGAGACCACCAAAATATTCAATACAATTGTTGACAAATCTGAAAAAGACATCAATAGCAACTAATAATAGGGGAGACCTTGAAACTGCTCTGTCACCCCTTGATAGGTCAACCAGGCAGAAACCCAACAATAATATTAAAGCTCTGGAAAGAGAAATAGAAGAAAGTGAACTAGTAGATATCTATAGGATTCTCTACCCCCAGAAAACTGGATACATTCTTCTCCAATGCACATGGGTCATTCTCCAAGATAGACCATATGCTTTCCCATAAAATACATCTCCATAAAGTCAAGAGGATAGAAATTCTCCAGACTAACTTCTCAGATCACAAGGCACTGAAATTAGAAGGGACAGATGATAAACTTTAAAACCTGGAAATTAAACAGCTCACTACTGAACAACCAGTGTGTCAGAGAGGAAATCAAAGAGGAAATCAAAACATTATTGGAAACAAATGTCAATTAAGACACATTATCAGAATTTAGGGTACACAGAAAAAGCAGTACTAAGAGCTTTGAAAGCACACATCAGAAGAAGAGGCCTATAGAAAAAGCTTAATAACACAGTTTATAAAATTAATAAATGATCAAAAAAGAAACCAAAAATAGGGAGACAGAAGAAAATAACAAAGTGTAAACCAGAAATTAATGGAGTGAAAATAAAAAAAAATCCTAATGATCAATGAAAACATAGTTGGTTCTTTGAAAACATAAACAAAATTGATAAACCAATAACAAAATTCACAAAGAAACAGAATGAAACTTAAAATCTGATTAGAAATTAAAAGAGTGAGATCACTACAGATACTTCAGAGATTCAAAGGTTAATCAGAGACAACTTTGAGAAAATCTATGCTATGAAACCTGAGAACCTGGAATAAATGGATAAATTCTTGAACTCTTATAATATGCTTTGGTTAAAATAGGATGGCATAGCATATCTAAACAGACCCATCACTGCTAAGGAAATTAAATGTTAATCAAAAGTCTTCACAAAAACAAAGGTCCAGACCCAAATGGTTTCACTAATGAATTCTTTTGAATCTTTCAAAAACTATTACCAATCCTTTTCAGGCTCTTTCATGAAACTGAAAAATCAGGAACACTCCCAAATAGTTTTTATGAAGTTAACATCACCCTGATATTAAAATCAGTCAGAGACACTGCAAAAAAGGAAAACTACACAACAAAATATCTGATGAACACAAATGCAAAGCTTCTCAACAAAATTGTGACAAAAAGGATTCAATGTCTCATCAAGAACAGTATATAAGGTGACCAAGTAGATTTCATTACAGGATGCAAGAATGGTTTTACATATGTAAATCAATCAACATAATATACCATATCAACAAAAAGAAAAATAAAAAACTACTTGCTCATCTGAATAGATGCAGAGAAAGCATAAGTTCCAACATCCTTACTTGGAAAATTAACTCTCATCAATATGGGAATACAAGAAACTTTTCTCAATATAGTCAATTCCATATACCATAAGGAAATGGCAAATATTATTCTCAAAGGAGATAAAATAAAAACCTTTCCTCTAAAATATGGTACAAGAAAAGACCGCCCTCTCTCACTCCTCCTATTCAACACAGTGCTGGAAGTTCTTGCCATAGTGAGTAGGCAAGAAAAATATATCAAGAGGATTCATATAAGAAAGAAGTCAAGCTCTCACTCTTTGCAGATGACATGATTTTACATTTAGAAAAACTTAAGACTCTAAGTAAAAGCTTCTAGAAACAATAGATTCATATAGAAAAGTGGCAGGCTACAAAACACAAAATGCAATGGCCTTCTTATACAGCTATAATGATAGAGAAGAAATGTTCATTAAAAACACAATCACATTCACATTAGTATCACACAAGCTCAAATATCTTGGAGTTAAATTAATTAAAGAGGTGATGGACCTATAGAAAGAAAACTACAAAATCCTGCTGATTCAGGAAATATAAAAGAAACCAAGGAAATGGAGACACATACCCTGCTCATGGATTGGGATTAAATGGGATTTAAATTGGGATTAAATTGGAATTAATAGTATTACCATTAAAATGACAATATCCCCAAAGCATTGTTTAGTTTTAATGAATTCTCTCTAAGTATACCCAAAACATTCTTCAAAGAAGTGGATCCTGAAGTTTATTTGGAGCAATAAGTATCCATGAATAGCTAGAGCAAATCTTGGAAAAAGAATATGGGAGGCATCACTTTTCCAAACTTTAAACTATTTTTCCAAACTTTAAACTATTTTATATATTCCAAACTTTAACTATTACAAAGAAATAGTCATTATAACAGCATGGAATTGGAATAAAGATATATCCACCAATCAGTGGAATAGACTTGAGTATTCAGAGAATATTCCCCACACATACAATCATTTAAAATCTCACAAAGGGGCAACATATGTCATATGCACCAAGAAAAGCCTCTTCAAACAGTGGTTTTGGGACAACTGGTCAACCATTTGCCAAAATGTGAACTCAGACCTCCATCTAACACTATGCACAAAGGTCAAATCCAAGTTGATTACAGACCTTTATATCAGACCCTAAATCATACGGTATGGAGAACAACACATAGATAAATCACTCCATACTTTGAAACTAAAGGCATCTTCAAGGAGAAAACAGCAGTCTCTGAACAAGTGGAAGCAGAGATACACAAATGGGATTATGTTAAGCTGAGAAGCTTCTGCACCTCAAAGGAAATAGTGACTAGGATACAAAGGCCACCCACAGAATGGGAGAAATTATTCACCCAATACCCATCCAATAAGGAACTAATATCTAAGATATAAAAGGTACTGACAGAACTTAACAAGAAAAATTAACTAACCCCATCAAAAAATGGGAAGAAGAAATTAACAATTTTGCAAAGAAGAAATACATATAGCCAAGAGAACATGAAAAAAATCCTTCAGATAATTAATCATCATAGAAATGCAAATCAAAACAACAATGAAGTACCATCTCACACCACAGAGACTGGCACACATCACAAAGAACAAGATCAGTGCTGACATGAATGTGGAGAGAAAGGAACTCTCATTAAATGTTGGCTTCTAGTCTAGCCTTTATTGAATACAATAAGGAGATTCCTCAAAAAACTGGAAATTGAGCTTCCATATGATCCAGCTATATCATTCTTGGGGGTATACCTAGGAACACAAGAACACAATACAAAAATGCCTTGCTCACACCTATATTCATTGCAGCACTATTTACAATTGCCAGAATCTGGAAACAACTAAGATGCCCTTCAACAGTTAAATAAACCGTGGTACGTATACACAATGTAATATTATGCAGCCATCAGGAGAGATGAAGTTATGAAATTTCCCTATACATGGATGAATATGGAAATGCCATACTGAGTGAAAAAAGTCAGAGGGAGAGACACACAGAATACTCTCACTGATCTATGGGTTTTAAGAAAAATAAAATAAAATATGTTCTTGCAATAATGACAGAGATAATAAAGATAAGAGCTGGAAGGACAGGCTCATCACAAAGTGTGGTGAGTGTAGTTAGATAATAACCACACTAACAACTACCATGACAATGTTAATGAGTGAGAGAAGTAGAATGCATCTTTTGAAAATATGCAGGGGTGGAGGTAGAAGGAGATTGGTGGGAATGTTGCACTGGCAAAAGGGGATGTTCTTTTTATGACTGAAACCCAACTACAATCATGTTTATAATTATGGTGCTTAAATAAAGATACTTTAAAGAAAGGTGCCTTAGCAATTGTGAACATTTGGGGCCAGGTTTCCCACAGGGAAAGTTTTTCAGTACAGCAAACTGTATTTCCTTTTCACTGTGAAAATGCTTTGATACTTCCCTAAGGACATTAGAGGCAGAGGAGTAAAGGTTACTGAAAATGGAGTTTCTTTTCTATTTAGCATGATTGGATTTTTAAAATAAAATCGAGCTTCCTGAAATGAAATGTCAATTGATTCAGAGAAGGAAAGACAGAACTGTGAAATTTATGGATCAGGGCAAAAAGGAAAAAAACTGCACAAGAGCATGAGGTGATTGTCCTGTGATCCAGCCTCCAAGAAGTTTCCACATTTCACTGCACTTGATCAATTCTTCCTAAATTTCTACCCAAAATACATTTACCAGAATTGATTCCAGGGCCTAAGATAGCACAGAAATAAAAGATAGCACAGAAATAAAAGAGGTCCCTGTTCAGCACCACACAGCACCACATCCTCAAGCCCTAGCACTGAACCACCTTCCAACCCAGTATCACTGTGAATACCACACAAGTATTAGTTGGGGTCCCCCTCAAAAATAAATGAGTCCTGTAATTGGCATCAATAGAGATATCCTCCACTTTTTGAAGTCATACTGCATTGTTTTAACAAAAGTTCATTAAAGGTGCTAGAGAGAATATAGAGTGGGCAGGGGTTCAATCCTCTGCTCTCTATTGAGTCCACCTAAATACAGTCAGGAGTAATTCCTGTGTGAAGAACCAGTAGTAAGCCTTAAGAAGCACATGAGTGTAACCCAAACCTAAAGGAACAAAGGAAACCACCAAAACAAAGACACTATAGTAGTATGCCTCTGTGAACTGAAACAAGGGACCAAGGGTGTGAGGGTCACTTTTACAGAAATAGTCCAAAGTGACTTATCCAGCTCACATTTTGCTAAGTTGTGATTTGTGACAGTTGATATAAAGATCATACTGGAAAGCTGGCTGCACCATTTCCTTTCTGAGGACTAATTTACACAGACAATTATTTGTTGTATCATCTCCACTTGTACTGGATATGTGTGTTATTTTAAGACATATGTTTGGAGGTTGGAGTTTGCTTTTTGTTCTGGTTTTGGGACCCTAAGTTCTTTTGGGGGGATTTTCAGCCAGACCCGGTGAGGCTCAGGGGTTACTCCTGGCAATGTGCTCAGAAATCACTCCTGGCTTAGGGAACCACATGGGACGCCAGGAGATTGAACCGTGGTCTGTCCTAGGTTAGTGCCGGCAAGACAGATGCCTTACCGCTTTGTGTCACCACTCTGGCCCCATGGGGCCATAAATTTTATGCTCAGGACTTACTCCTGGCTGAGTGCTCAGAGATGATTTCTGGTGGAGCTCGGGGAACCATATGGAATGGCAAGGACCAAATCTGGTAGGGCCACCTACATATCAAGTGCCTTCACCACTATACTATCTCTCTGGTCAGAGATTTGTATGTCTGTTTGTAAATTATTTGAGTTATTTTTATGTGTCTAAGAGCAATGAAATGTTTTCCATATTAATAATGACAATTGCCTCTTCCCTGTATACAATTTTGCTTACACGACATTTATTTTTGTAACAGAAAGAGAAAGGTATTCCAAAATAGTGCTTAATGAGCCTCAGGCTACAGCTGGTAATATTTGGCAAACTGGGTGGAACAATTTATAGCTTGGCATATTGATATATTGCTACCAGGATCAACAGTTCTTGGGGTCACTGGTGCCCCCACATCACAATGTAGGGGATAGGACAATGGTGCCAGATGATGAACTTGGTCTCTTCTGCGTTCAAAGCTGCTCTTCAGAATCCTAAGCTACCTTCCCCAACCTCAAACCCTCAAAAGGTTTTTAGAAAATACTCTAATGAGGTAAACTCATTGTGAATGTTGAGCCAACACTGGCCCCTGTTGACCAATGCTATTTCAAATCAGGCTTGGTATAATAAGATCTGAGTTTGAAACAAAAGTTTTTACAATTTATTTAATTACATGATGCTAAATGTCCAATCCATTTAAAGATGCACAGTAAGGGGCAGCAAATGGCCATCAGGAACAGACTGATCTTTGGGTCGCAGAGATTAGAAGTTGAATAAAAAGAGATCTTGTATCCTGGTGAAAGAAAATTGGTACTCTGGTGGTGGATATGGTGTTAAATGATGTCTTCATTATAATATTAATAGTAGTATTGTAAACCACAGTATCTCAATGAACATTTAAAAAGTAATATAAACATTGAGGAAGTTTAAAAATAACATGATTGAAATAAAAATATATATAACATTTTACATAATTTTGTATTGCACATGTATTACCATTCTTCCCTTTACTCTATAACACAAAATTTATTTTTAAAGAGAAATTGTGTTATCTGATAGTGTTATCTAATCCACATCACTATTCTCTTTAGTTACTTCCACTAATTTAAATGATCAATGTATACAATTTCTAAGTATCTCTACAAAACAACAATATAACAAGATATAATTTACTCTTTTTCATTCATTTTAATAAATTGACAATTGTTGGCTGAATCTTACATTTATCCTACAAGCAAGTGCTGAAAATTTTCTGGGTCCACCAATGACATTACACTGTTGGAGCCTAACTAGGAATGAAGACAAACTCATATTGATTCTACCAAAGTTCCCTAAAAGACTTGTAAGTATTTCTTTTTTATAAAAACAACCTTTGTCCTGCTTTAGGGCCCCTCCGACAAAAGTAACCTTTTTCCAAATAGATATTTAAAGTTGTAGATTTTTGCTTTACTATAAAAGTAACAGAAACCAACTTGAAAATATATATTATGTGTCTACATCATTGATAATAATTTCTACATCTCTAATTAAAGGGCCAATTTAGTAGGCCGCAAAATGAATTTTCTGAATGTTCCTGGAGCAGATAACTTGATAGCCCCGTGGAATTTTCATCAAAAGGCCCACTGTGGAAGCTTTACCCCTGCATGAAGAGTTGAGGAAATTCCAAAGAGATATTTCTGAAATTTATGTCATGGTAATGACATTATATTCCCTTCATATTATTTGGCCTTAAAATTAATTCTCCCTTCTGTTGAAATTCACAGGCAAAATATAGCCTTGATTAAAACCCCTTTACCTGGATAATATTTAGCACCAAATCAAGGACAATTTTTTTCTTTTTCTTCAATGTGCTCTTACAGCCTTGGCTTCTGGGACACAGGGGCATAGCCAGAATGCAGATTCTGGGCTATTGACTTTTCCCAGAAAATGAGAACTACACCTTCGTGGATTTAGTTTTTCTTTCACTTGATCTCTAAAATAATAGACCCCATCCAAGTGAAGATAGAATTCCTAGATATGTTCTACCTCTCACTAATCCCTTATTTTGCATCTGAAGCTAGTTTGCAAGAAACTGCCTTGAGTTGTAACCTTCTCCTTTGTAACTCAGAACTCATTGTTTACACCCATAGATTGATGTATTAATTTATTTTTAAGCTCTGCTTTGTAATTGTAAACATTCTTGTCAATATCTACAACTGGCTTTAACCCCTTAAATACTCCTAGCTTGAAGATTAAATTTGTAACACTCTTGCCAGAAGGTGTTTCTCCATACATTTACTGTGTGGTTTCATTTTCTTCATATTTCACTATCTGTCTATCTACTCTCCTCAAAGAAGACCCAAAAGAAGCCCTGTAATGAATCCAGACCAGTCCACGAGATCTGGTGGACCAAAGTTAGCCTGCAACAATTATGGAAACAAAAGCTATCTCATGGCAACCACTAAATGTCATCCAAATCAGTTTTCCTCTGGAACCTTCTTTTTCTTTTTATATCTACTTTCTTTTGATTTTTCCAAAAATGTGTTTCTTTGTGTAATGAAAGAACATAACTTGAAAAAAAATTGTATGTATTTCATTTCAAAGAATGCCTACAATTATGAACTTTCTCAAGATCCCCAATTCTACATTTTCAGGAGAAATACGATTTAGACAATGTGAGTAAACATCATGACCCATTCTGCTATGAGCAGAGAAGGAAGAAAGGGATAATCACAGGGCAGGGTCACATTTTCTCAACACAAAATTCAGACAAACCTGCTCTCAACAGTGAAGTGGTAATGGTCTTTCATTGACATCAATTTACTATTATAAATCTTGCTTTTGATTTGGGACATTCATTGATTAAAATTTATAATTAATAAACTTAGGCAACTGTGTACAGAGAAAGCACTTTCCAAGTTAAAAAGAAACTTAATGTTATCATATGAAAACAAGTATTCATAATTACCCAAGTGTAATTACCCAAGTATGCACTAATCAGAAACAGGAGAGGAATTGGTCAATTATCATTAGTCAGAAGAAAATAATGAGTTGGATTGTAGCAAGAACAAAAAGCATGTTGCTACTTCCATTTTAATTCCAGCTACTAAGATTAATAAAATTCAAAATTGGCCTATGATTGATGAAAATCACAAACTCATAAACACAGCATTAGCATATTGCATGTAAATCATCATAGCTCTAAACTAATTCTTATACTATTCATTGAAAGACTGGTACATTTTTTAGGGGTCATTGAAGTAATTGTCAGCATAGGAAGTAAAAAGTTAAATTAAAAACTTAGGGAAGGGGACCAGAATAATAATACAATGAAAAAGATGTGTTTGCCTTGAATGTGGCAAACATCCTAGCATTCCATATAGTCCCCACTGAAAAGGGAAATCAGCCCCCCCCCACCAACCTTGGCGGGTGTCCCGCCCCTTAAGGAAGTCGTCGCTGCTTTGGCCCCGCCCTTTAAGGAAGTTGTCACTACTTCACCAGTGATTCGTGTTATCCTAGCGGAAGTCCAGCCCTCAAGGACTCTCCTTCTCCTCCCACTTCCCATCCTATATAAGGGGGAAATTGGAAAGCCACGTGGTCTTTGGTCCCCTTTCTATTCTGGGGGAACTTTGACCCTGGCCATTGAAATGGTCAGTATTAAAGCACTTATCAAAGCATCTGCTGGAACTCATAAGCCTCTTCATTTCTCTGCGCTGGGCAGCTAGATTAGGACTTCCGGACCTTTCAGTTTGGCGAGCCACCAGGAGTCCTCAATTCTGCCCGGCACAGAGAGCTATGAACAGGTGTCTGGTGAGTTCTGGTGTGTGTGTGTGTGTGTGTGTGTGTGTGTGTGTGTGTGTGTGTGTGTGTGTGCGCGCGCTTTGCTTCGTGTCTGTCTTAGTCTAAAATTATGTTGTATTCTGTGACCAGCAGAAAGCTGACTTTGTGGTGGCTTGGCTAATGTTATGAGCTTTTTGCTCGATGTGGAAACCGAGTGAGTGATAGCAGACTTTGTATAATAGGAGGGTTCGAGTCCCTCGCGTGACTTAGGGATCTTCCACCTGATGTGTTTCCGGGATTGGAGTCCCCACCTGACGCGTATTTCCAGGTGACAGTGAGTTGACGAACTCTGGCTGCTTAGGTCACAACCCTGGTGGTACCCCAGGGGTTCAGTAAAAGCAGCGGAAAGACGTTTCCGGGCTGCTGGAGAGGTTGTCTGCCTGTGATTTGTGGAGCTCAAGAACTTGGTCATTGGCATAGTTGTCTGTCTAGGATTTATTGTGGGCTGCAGAGATTTCTTGAACGCATTCGTTTGGTTGTTTCAGTGTGGCGCCACTCTGTCTGTTTGTCTGTCTGTTTGTTTCTTGTCTGTGTGTTCTATGTTTTTTTTTTTTTGGTCTGACCACGGGATGCGCCCGACCCCCTCTCAAGGGCCGACCCCTGGGGAAAGGGGCCGACCGCCGGTGAGCCCGCGTCTCCCTCGCCCGTCAGTCGTCCCAGCCCGGGATCGGGAGGCCCAGCGAGACGCACGACCCCCGCCGCCCGCGGCGCGGCGGGAGGGCGCCCAAAACCCGCCTAACCGCCTAACCCGCTCCCCCCCCCCAACCAGGGAGTGGGCGCATGCAAGGGCCATGCTAGGAACATGGCGGAGGGTGTTGGAAATTGCAAATCCCAGATTTCTCAAATGGCCATCAGGGACAAATTTTCCCTGGAGAATTTCTGAACTTTGCAATCCCCAATTATCCTGCCATGTGTTCAGGCCAAAAAGAGCAACTGGCCGCTTTTTTTCTAGCTAAAGAAAAAAAAAATAAGTGCTTTTAAACTCCAGCCTGAAGGAATTCACTAAGCCCCAGGGCAAACCATTGTCCTCCCAGCCTCACCCTCACCTGGCTGGGGAATGTAGGTCATTTACATATCAAAGAAAAATCTAGCTAATGGTTTGGAAGTCAAAAAAAAAAAATTTTTTTTTGAGCGTTTAAATTTCTAACTTAAAGGTTTCTTTAAAAAAAAAAACTATGTTGCAGAGTACTGTTGTTATTTTTGTTTGTTTGTTTCTCGGTGCACGTGAAGTTTTTTTTGCAACAGAACCACTGCAAAAGAATGAGTGGCGCAGCTTAAAAAAAAAAAAAAAGGGAAGGAAAAGAGAAGGAGCCGAATGGTAGGGCGTTTGCCTTGCATGCAGAAAGGAAAGTGGTGTAAAAGAAATTAAAAATGTGTAATAGGAAAAATCTGTATAATCAAACTAAATAATTACTAATATGTCTCTAGGTTAAAAAAAAAAGTGTAAATGTTTTTAAGCATGTTCTGCCAGTAAGGTGTTTTCTGTCTGCAAACCAAGGTAAAAAAAACTAGGTAAATTTCTATATTTAAAATCAAGCATAATTAAAATATTATTTTGCAATTTTTCATTATATGTTACCAAGAACATTAATATTTGTATCACAGGAGGTTTTATAAAATTGGTCATGGTTTTAAAAATGTATAAAATATTTCGTTGTAAAAAAAATTCTAAAATTATCTAAGTAATTTAATATTTGCTTTTTCTCTTCTCCCAGAACCTTTTAGTACCATTTATGTCATGGCATCATGTTGCTTTGCACAAGATACAAGCAGATGGCTTTTCTCTCTGCATGAGGAGTAGTCCCCATGCAAACAGAAAATCAAAAAAATTAGTGAGGGGACCCCAAAGACCTCTTTTAGAGGAATAATTGGAGTTAAGGTGGTGTGGCAAGCAGGCATCCTCAAGCATTTGGCTGAAAAGACCGGCGAAAGACTGAAATAAATGGCCTGAGTAAGGAAATTGAAGATTTTCCTAGAAGATCATCACAGCCTGTGGGCCCTGCTCTCACCTTCATTCCCAGGAGTAGAGAATTCGAGGTCAGTCTCTTCCAAACCTGGAGAGGAGTGGAACAGACAAGTCACCTCTAAAAATTCCTGCAGAGGGTGAGATGCCCAGCCAGAAAATCCTCATGCTGAACCGACCAACTCATCAGCCAAACCTGAGTGACTGTGAAAAACCTGCAGTGTCCACAACCTATCCTCAGAAAAGCTCTGTAAGTAATGGGGGTGCCCCAGATGGAGATTTCTCCAACAGTGCTGTATATGTGCAAAGGAAAAAGCCAAGTTATTCAAATACCGGATAAGGTACAAGGTAAAGGTGGAGAGAAAAACCATTTTTGGTAGCTAATTAAAATTCTAGTGGGCCTAACTTAAAACCCACTTCTTTAAAGTAACTTATGTAAAAATGCTCTTACTAGTTGTAAATGCGAATGTTAGTCTAACTGAAGTAACTCAAAACTGTTTATTCATAATGCTATAATGCTTTGTTTTCTGTTAATTAATTTGTGCTATCATTACAGACAATAAGAACAGCTGTGCCATTCAAGTTGTGCTATTTACTGCTCCAAGGCCTGAGTGGGTTAAGTAATATTCCCCTGTATAATTAATCTGATCCTTTTCAGGTGTTAAAACTGCAAAAGTGAACCAGTTAACTGCTCCTTTAGAAAAATATGAGATTTCACCCTATCTAAAGATTGAAACTGCAGTCCCCTGTCAGCCTGATGTAGCTACAGAAGATTGATCTCCGACCACGTTCCCTCTAATAACTTCTAGGGTGATGAAATCTCTAAAGCAAAATGGTCATCAAAAAAAGCTACAAGGGAAATAAGGGGAAAATAAAGGCTGCAGGAATTAATAAGCCAAGTTAACAACTAAAAATAACATTATGCCTATCTATCCCAGAGGTTAAAGTAGGTAGCAAAAATTATGTTTCTCTTGGTAATGTTAAAAAGTAAAACAGTCATTAATAAAAATAAAATTTCTTCATCTCTGTCTAACCCAGTGCAGAAAAGGCAACTAGAGTTTAGGGCTCTCTACCCCAACAGCTGTTTAAGTTGCAGAAATGAAGAAAAGAAAGCAGAAACCTCCTTATTTTCGTTGTGAAATTCACAGCCTATAAGAAGAAAACCCTGAAGGCCCAGCTGAGTCGGCTCATAGGACCAGAATAAAAGTCCTAGTCTTCCTTCAGCAGCAACCATATGGTGCCCCGCCCTGTGCAAATGTTTTCTGAGTCTTATAATGTTTTTCTCTCCCCCCTTCCACTCTCCTAGCAGCTCGGCTGGCCGCCATCGATGCCCCTACAAAGCCAAGTCTGAAAGGGACCCAAACAAGCATATGAGCCCCAGAAGCCGAGAGACCAGGTGCTAGTAAAATGGTACCGCTCGCAAACACTAGAGCCTATGTGAAAAGAACTGCTGTCAAGGTGAACTGCATGCTTCCGGGGTTCACGCCTTCCATCTAAAACCTGGAAAGTGGAGCACACTGAAAATCCCCTCAAGATACGGGTCCGGCGGGCACACTTCAGCCCTAATGCACTCACTGACTCTGGCAATGCTCTCCCTGGCACTTGCTAAAAAAGGGCTTAATCAGGTCATGCACCCAGATGAACTGGTGAAAAGACTATATGGAAACCCCTGTGACTGAAGGGTGGGGGCATCAAATCAATAGTAGGCTTGTGTAAAACTAGAACCGCTTATCTCCGGTCCCCTACTCCTTCCCATGTGGTGGTGGGGGAGCTGAAATGGGGGTGTAAAGCAAAACCTCAGCCTTTGCCTCCCTCTTGGGGGTGGGGGGAAAAATTGGCCTCTGGCTGTCCCTGTCTGACTAGGTAATCTAACCTTTGCTTCTTCTAGCTGTACTTATGTCAAAAGGTAGTCCCGTTTAGCTTTAAATCTTCTGTTTGCTATTCATAACAGCACCAAATCTGTAAACCTGGGTCAGGTAGAAGGTACTCAGTGCTCAGAAGTCCTGCCTGCTCCCTCTAGCCCAGGGTATTTACCTCCGGAACGGGTATAAATGTGTGGTAAAAATTTGGCTTATACATCCCAGCATTAGTGCTCAAAAGTAGCAGGTAAATTGGTAACTGGGGGAGCAGGGCTAGCAGGGCTAGCAGAACTAGCGGGGCTAAACAAAAATAACAAACTCACAAAAGTTAATTTCAAATGTGTGGAACAGAATCAAGCACCATCAAGAGTAGCTGGCCAAAATAAGGGGCTACTGAATGGTCCCTTATGGTCTTTATAGGGTGGCAATCACATTGGCTTCTAGGATTAGAAGCCTCAAGTACAAGAAGTGGGGATTGAAAAGGGAAATCAGCCCCCCCCCACCAACCTTGGCGGGTGTCCCGCCCCTTAAGGAAGTCGTCGCTGCTTTGGCCCCGCCCTTTAAGGAAGTTGTCACTACTTCACCAGTGATTCGTGTTATCCTAGCGGAAGTCCAGCCCTCAAGGACTCTCCTTCTCCTCCCACTTCCCATCCTATATAAGGGGGAAATTGGAAAGCCACGTGGTCTTTGATCCCCTTTCTATTCTGGGGGAACTTTGACCCTGGCCATTGAAATGGTCAGTATTAAAGCACTTATCAAAGCATCTGCTGGAACTCATAAGCCTCTTCATTTCTCTGCGCCTGGGCAGCTAGATTAGGACTTCCGGACCTTTCACCACAATGTCCCTAAGCAGCCAGGAGTAAACCCTGACCACTGGTAGGTCTGGCCCAAAATAAAAAATGTGTCAAGGCATGCAGCAAGCATGTCTCCATTATCAAGGGAGGCACACTCCAGATGTGTCTTTTTGCTTTCTTGGTGCAATGCCTAATTTTCCTCCCAAGAAATATTTCAGCCAGAAGGCCCATTGGAGAAGTCAATCATAACCCCTGTGTGGATTACTGGCTATATTCCTGACATGGCTGTGACATTATACTTCTCTTTTCCTTTTATTTGATTTTGTCTCCTTTGCTAAGTACAGAAATTCGGCCTTAGTTATCCTGCAGTCATAAAAAAAAAAAAACTGCTAGAAGTTCCCTGCTGGCTAAGTATATTTGCAACTCAAAGTCCAAGCCAGCTACCTCTCTTTCTGTCAGCCAATTTGCTTCCTAAGGCCAAGTCAAAACATAGCATCTTCAAGACAATGGTCTTCTCTCCTTGCCTTTGAGCACCACAGCATATGACTTTGCCTCAGGGACTTTCCCTGTCACTTTGTATACCTGCTAACAAACAGGTTTGGCCAGTGTAAAATTAGGCTATTTTACTAGGTATAATTCTGTACCCCTTTCATAAGTTTTATCTCTTTCTATTACCAGATCATAGGAAGTGGGTCTTAACCCCCAGCTAGAAAACTTTTTCCTCAGGTTAAGGATATTTGTCATTAGGAAGAAAACCAGGATTCCTGCTATCCCTTAATTTACATTTGTAATGACACCTAGGGCCAGGAACTACTTTGATATGTAAGAAGTTAGTCTTCCTTTTACTCTCTGGCTCCTAACTGAAACCTATTTTATTCTAAGGTTACAAACCACCTAAAGACACTTGTATTTGTTCTAAAATCAAACAATGTACATTGCATTCCTTTCATGTTATGACTGCCTCTTTTTCCCTTTATATACTCCCTTGCCTAAAGATTGAATTTGTTGCACTACTGCCAGAAATGTGTTGACCCCACATATACTGCCTGTGGAATCATGATTTCATATTTCATATTCGTCCGCTCATTTACCCATTTTCCTCTCGTGGAAGTACTATGACCCACGAGAATTGCTGAGACGCCACACGTCCACAGCAGCAGAAACGTAAACAATTTTGAAGGGCATAAGTCAGGCTAACTTTCCCAATGTTCAAAACATTATAATATGAATGTCCCTTTTATCTCAGTTGTCTTTACTCAGACAGGAAAACTTTACATTCAGTCTCTATCACACAGAAAAATTTCAGAATCAGATCAGGATAACATGGAGTATTTATTCATGTAATTTAAGATCTGGGATTAATTTTACCTCCTCTTCTTGAGTGCAACTAGGAGGGCATTATGCTCCTCAGTAGGAGGTCATTGTTAGCTTGAGAGAGTTAATAATTATTGTGAAGTATGGAAAACATATAGAATATTTAAGAATCTCTGGGATACCAGAAGATGCTATGAAGAAAAAAATAATTTAAACCTTTTTAGTGTTCTTTGGAATTCTACAGATATCAATGTGCAGGTCCATACAAACATTAAAAATCAGAAACACCTGATAAAAAGATATACTCCAGAAAGCCAATGAATGGTCATGCCATGCCTAAATACTAGAACTATGAACTAGACCTATAAATCTGGTGCAAAGTATTATTTCTGCAAATATTTATCACCATCACCACCAACCACCACCCAATTCACTAAAGGCTAGGGGAGGGGGGAATTCCAACAGTTCAGCTTTAACAAAAATATCAATAAAGGAACCTGGTGGACCAGGGAGATAGAAGAAAGTGTGAGACACCTTGAACAGAGCCAACATGGATTCTATTTCTTGCACTATATATAAAGAGGTCCATTAATGTATAGACAGGAGTAAGCCCTGAGTATGGCCATCTATACCCCAAAACAAAAACAAAATAATTAAATGAACATTTAAATTGACAAGACTGAACAATAGGCTAGTTGCATGCTAGTTGCATACAGGAGACCTAGCTTTCCAGAACACTTGAGACTATAAAGAAATCTTATACCTGTTACTTCCAATCAATGCAAAAATAAACCTCATCAGAATTTTTGTTGACCCTTAACTTCATTTAAGTTTACAAAAATTTTAGATTTCCTAAAGGAACCTTAAAGGAAGAGACAAAATAAAGGTATTTTTTAATTCTTTCTAGGAACAACTAATAAATCTAATAGCTCTATTTGCCTCTCTCTCTTCTCTCTCTCTCGTTCTCTCTCTCTCTCTCTCTCACACACACACACACACACACCTTTTCTCTGTTAATCATAGTGTCCTTTTTTGAAAATTATATCAGTTTTTTCAGGTTTTTCTTTGGATCAACACCTGGCAGTGCTCAGGGATTATTCGTAGCTTGCATTCAAGGATCATTTCTCTCTAGTTCAGGGAATCTTATGGAATGTCAAGGAATAAATCTAGTTTTCTATGTGCTAGGCAAGTGTCCTACCACTGTACTATTCATTAGCATTATATTTTATAACTATGTTTTAAGGATGTGCTTTTAGCCTCCTCAAAGATTATGCCTTACAATACATCACAACCACCAGCAAAGTAACAATACTTATTTCCTTATTTCCTCTTCTATACTGTAGCCACAACACAAGTAACAGATCAGGGTCAAAGAAGTTGCACATTTTTTTTAGTTTTTCGAGCCACACCCATTTGATGCTCATGGGTTACTCCTGGCTAAGTGCTCAGAAATTGACCCTGGCTTGGGGGAAGCAATATGGGACACCAGGGATCGAACCACAGTCCTTCTTTGGCTAGCTCTTGCAAAGCAGACACCTTACCTCTAGCGCCATCTCGCAGGCCCCTGGAGTTGCACATTTTTTAAATTTGTTTCCATATTTTGTTTCTTTGTATCATACATAGAAGTGAAAGTGTCCGGTCCGAGGATTCCAAATTCTGCTCCGTCGCGGAGAAATGAAGGGAGACCAACTCAAGCAAACGCTCAGGTGGATTCTTTTATTCTGGTACCAGGGTCTACAGCTTCCTCCCACAGAGCAAAGCCAGAAAGACCGCGTGCTACGGCTGGTTCCCCCTTATATAAGATGGGAAATGGGAGGAGAAGGAAGTAGAATGATGCACTTCCTTGAGGGCTGGGCTTCCACCATGATAACACAGATCATTGGGTGAGGTAGGGGTAGAGGCGGGACTTCCGCCACAATAACGCAGACCATTGGTGAGGTAGGGTTTCCGGCACGATAGCGCGGATCATTGGGTGAGGTAGGGGTAAAGGCGGGACTTCCTTTTCACTAGACGCAAGCTTGTAAACATGTGGTCCTTTCCTAAGTAAAACCCGGCGTGGGTTTTATTCCTTTTCATCTCCCCACTTCTTGTAGTAAAACTTCTAATCCTAGAAGTCAATGTGGTCAGGGGCCTCCACTTCCTGATATTCCTGGTCAAAATTATCTGCCTGAGCTAATTCTTGATATTGTTGACGTAATACCATAAGTTTAACGTCCCCAACCTGGGCTCGTATGAACACAGTGATCCGATTGATTATGCATGGACCAATGGCTACCAGAAGTAAAAGGCTCAGAAGGGGTCCCAGTAGGGGCATTAGATAGGGGAGAATCCCACCCCATAAGGACCATAAGGGACCATCTAATAGCTCTTTTCTTCTTTGGGCAAGCTCCTCTTGATGGTGTCTGATCCTGTCTCGCACTATTCCTGACTTGTTAGTATAGAAACAACATTTTTCTTGCAAGGCCACACAAAGCCCTCCTTGCTCTGCCAAGATCAAATCTAACCCCCACCTATTTTGTAATACCACTTCAGCCACGGAGTCAAGCTGATCCAGCACATCATTAATGGAATTATATACTGTCTCCACATCTGAAATTAATTTTTGCGAGAGTTTGTTATATTTGTCTATTGATATGGCTAGCCCTGCGCTTCCGGTTGCTAGTCCACCCGCTACCCCTAGCCCTACCAGTAGGGGCAGGAACACTATAGCTCGTCGAGACCGTCGGGTGCCGCCTAAGAGATCTATGCTAGGCAAGGGGATGGACTCTGTCCCCGGGATGATGTCAATGTTGGGGAGCACTAATGCTGGGACGCATATTCCGGTCCAGTTCTGGGGAAAAAGAGAGTAAGCCAAATTTCCACCACATATCCATGCCCGTCCCGGAGGTAAACACCCTGGGCTAGAGGGAGCAGGTAGGACTTCTGAACACTGAGTAGCCCCTACCTGACCCAGGTCTACAGATTCGGTGCTGTTATGCGAATAGCAAACAGATGATTCAAAGCTAAAAGGGACTACCTTAAAGGGTTTGACATAGGTACAGCTAGAAGAAGCAAAGGTTAGATTACCTAGTTGGACAGGGATAGCCAAAGGCCAATTTTCCCCCATTTTCATACAAAGCCAACAATCAGCAGCTAGAGTAGGGTTAGAGAAATTAAGAAGTTTGTGAGTTTCTTCTAGGATGCCATGAGTATTTGGATCTAACTTCTCAGCAGGCATCCGGGGTCGGAGGGAGGGGTGCCGAGGCCATTTAGGCATTTTAGTCTCCACTTCCTTTGTAGCCCAGTCTATGGCCTTCTTTTCTCTTTCCTGGTCTGTTGGCCCTCCACCATCCGAGATGTGAATGGGCGCCTTTAGGGGCCAGCAGACCAAGTCTCCCACTTCAGCCATGCAACTTGCGGCTCCATAGGGAGATCTATAGCTACTAACTGTCCATTTCCCTCCTATGCTCCCCTTGTAAGTTTCAGTGAGTCTGGCCACCAGATATGCCCGGTTATTTTTGGTACACTCTCGATACTCCCGATAGCACCGGGAGTGAACTTGAGTAAGCTCCACACATCCAGCAGGACATTTCCCCCCCGAAGAGGGAGGCAAGGGTTGAGGTTTTTCTCTACACACCCATTCTGGTTTTCCCCCCCCTTGGGAAGAAGTAGGGGACTGGAGGTAAGCAATTCTAGTTCCACAGTCTACTGCTCGAGTGTACAGGAGCCTACTGTTGAGTTGATAGCCTCCCATACAGTCACAGGGGTTTCCAAATAGTTTTTTTTACCAGTTCTTCTGGGCTTATGGGCTCATCGAGTCCTCCTTCAGCCAGTGCCAGGAGGAGCATTGTTAGAGTCAGAGGGCATATCAGGGCTAGGGTGCGTTCGCCGGACTCGAATCTTGAGAGGATTCTCGGTGCGCTCCACTTTCCACTCATTACGGTTGAGGTCAGCAGGGGCAGGTTTCAGATGGGAGGCGTGAACCCAGGAAGCAATGCCGTCCACCTTAACAGCAGTAGGGGTGATCAGAAGGACGACATAAGGTCCCTTCCACCGAGGCTCCAGTGTCTGCGAGCGATGCCGCCTCACCAGGACCTGGTCTCCCGGCTTGAAGGGATGTGGCACCATCAATTCTCCGGGTTCATATGCCTGTCTGAGTTCTTTCCAGACTTGGCTTTGTAGGGCAGCGATGGCGGCCAGCCGAGCTGCTAAGGGAGTGGAGGGGGGAGAGAAAACATCATAAGGCTCAAAAAGCATTCGCACCGGAGGGGGAGCACCATACAACACTTCAAAAGGAGTTAGTTTACACAAAGAGGGCAAAGGGGTATTCCTAGCCCTGAAGAGGGCAGAAGGTAGGAGGGTAGTCCAGTCCCCTATGCCAGTCTCTAGAGATAATTTGGTTAAAGTCTCCTTAATAGATCTGTTCATCCTTTCTACCTGCCCTGAGCTCTGCGGGCGATATGAACAGTGTAATTTCCAATTTATGCCCAGGGTCTTGGCTAATCCCTGACTTACCTGGACCACAAAAGCTGGTCCGTTGTCTGACCCAATTACCTGAGGAAGTCCAAACCTGGGGAAGATGTCGTCTAATATCTTCTTAGCCACCACCTGGGCTGTTTCCTTCTTACATGGGTAGGCTTCCACCCAACCTGAAAATGTATCTACAAAGACTAGCAAATACTTTAGTCCATATTTGGCAGGCTTGATTTCAGTGAAATCAATCTCCCAATGTTGGCCTGGTCTCTCCCCTCTCAGTCTCTTTCCGGTTCCCATCTTAGTAGGATAGGCATTTACCAGTTGACAGGGTTGGCAGGACCTTACAATTTTTTCGGCCATTTCCTTTAGCCTCTCTGGTTTTGGTACCCGAGGCCATTCCTTAATTAACTCCATCATTTTTCTGGCCCCTAAGTGGGTGAGTTGGTGAAGAGTTTGCAGATACTGTTTTACCTCTGGTTCTTCAGAAAGGGAGTCTACAGTTGACACTGGTGGGAGGTTGTCGGGTTCAGTAACAATAAGTGCAGGGATCTCCTTCATGCGGGATGCCGCTGCCTTTGCTGCTTCATCAGCTCTTCTGTTTCCGGACGCGACGGTTTCCTTTCCCGTTTGATGACCTGGACAGTGAACTATCGCCAGTTCTTTGGGTAGGAGAAGAGCAGATAAAAGACGCAATATCTCTTCTTTGTGTTTAATTTCCTTTCCTGCAGATGTCAGGAGTCCCCTCCTTTGGTAGATAGCGCCATGGACATGGGCAGTTCCGAAAGCATATCTGCTATCTGTGTAGATGGTTGCCCTTTTTCCTGCTGCCATTTCTAGTGCTCTGGTAAGGGCTATCAACTCAGCTCGCTGAGCAGAGGTCCCCTCTTTCAGGCATTTGGACCAGATAACGTCATGATCACTCACCACTGCAGCCCCAGCTCGTCTCTCTCCATCTTGGAGAAAACTACTCCCGTCTGTGTACCATATGACATCAGGGTTCTTTAATGGCTGGTCCTGTAGGTCCCTTCTCAGCCCACTCTCTTCGGCCAGCAAATCCTGGCAGTTATGCAACACTGGTGTCTCTGACTCTTCAGGGAGCAGGGTGGCCAGGTTGAGAATCACAGGTAGGCCGATAGTTATTCTGCCTTTGTCTAGAAGGATGCTCTGATAGTGGGTAATACGGGCATTTGAGAGCCAACGGTCGGGGGGCTGTCGAATTATACTTTCCAGAGCATGAGGGGCTATTATAGTCAGCTTTTGTCCCAAGGAAATTTTATCTGCATCCTTTACCAGAAGTGCAGCTGCGGCTATTGCCCTCAAACATTTAGGCCACCCACTGGCCACTGGGTCTAGTTTCTTTGATAGGTAGGCAACCGGCCTTTTCCACGGACCTAGCGTCTGTGTCAGCACTCCCCTTGCCATTCCCCCTTTCTCTTCTAGATATAAGGTAAAAGGCCTGCTAGCATCAGGGAGGGCCAGGGCTGGGGCTGTGAGCAGAGCTGTTTTGATAGAGTCAAACGCCCTTTGGCATTCATGGGTCCACTCAAACTTGGCATCCCCTTTTGTGAGGGGGTACAGTGGGGCTGCCAGGTTGGCAAAACCAGGGATCCAGAGGCGGCAGAAACCTGCCGTCCCCAGAAACTCACGTAACTGCTGGCGAGTAGTAGGTGCAGGGATCTGTGCCACGACCTTCTTCCAGGCCTCCGTCAGCCATCGCTTTCCCCCTCGTAGCATGTATCCCAGAAACGTCACCTCTCTCTGGCACAGCTGCGCCTTCTTAGCTGATGCTCTATACCCTAGCCGAGCAAGTTCCTTCAGCAGGTTATGGGTGGCCTGCTTGCAATCTTCTTCAGTTTTTCCTGCAATCAAAATATCGTCCACATACTGGAGCAGGGTTACCTGGGGGTGCTGGCTGCGGAAGAGACTTAAGTCTTGGTGCAAGGCCTCATCAAAGATGGTAGGGGAGTTCTTAAATCCCTGAGGCAATCTGGTCCAGGTTAGTTGGCCTGAAATTCCTGCCTCAGGATCACTCCACTCAAAAGCAAATAAGGGTTGACTGGCTGGATATAGGGACAGGCAGAAGAAAGCGTCTTTTAAGTCCAATACAGTATACCATACTCTTTCAGGACTTAAGGTGCTGAGAAGATTGTATGGGTTTGGCACAGTGGGATGGATGACTTCCACCTGACTGTTAACTGCCCTTAGGTCCTGTACTGGCCGATAGTCCCCAGTTCCAGGCTTCTTAACTGGGAGTAATGGAGTATTCCAGGCTGACTGACATTTTACTAAGACCCCTTGTTGGAGAAGTTTCCGGATATAAGGAGTTATGCCTTTCTTCGCTTCCTGACTCATGGGGTACTGCCTAACTCTCACAGGGACAACAGTAGTTTTTATCTCTACCACTACTGGAGCCTGTAAGGTAGACAACCCCAGTCCAGCAGTTTCGGCCCAAGCTTCTGGAACTAGTCTCAACCAAAAGTCGGTGTCTTGGCTTTCAACTGGCAAGGGGTCATTTGTAAATAGTCTATATTCATCCTCAGCCCTGATGGTCAGGACGGAGGTGGTAAGTGGTTGAACACTGGGATTAAGAAAAGCAATTTCTAGGGGCCGGGCGGTGGCGCTGGAGGTAAGGTGCCTGCCTTGCCTGCGCTAGCCTAGGACGGACCGCGGTTCGATCCCCCGGCGTCCCATATGGTCCCCCAAGCCAGGAGTGACCTCTGAGCGCATAGCCAGGAGTAACCCCTGAGTGTCACCGGGTGTGGCCCAAAAACCAAAAAAAAAAAAAAAAAAGCAATTTCTGGACCAGTTTCTTCAAAGGTTATCTGGGCTCTGAGTTTGGTTAGCAAGTCTCGTCCCATTAGAGGTGAGGGGCAGTTTGGTATGACCAGGAAAGAATGCTTGATTTCTCCTTTCCCCAAGTCCATAGTCCGGGAAGTAGTCCAGGAACGATAGCTACTTCCATTTGCTCCTTGTACTAAGGATTGCTTACTAGAGAGGGGTCCCAAAGGTTTCTTTAGGACCGAGTATACTGCCCCTGTGTCAAGTTCAAAGTCTATGGGAGTCCCCTCCACCTTAAATTTAGCCCTGAGCTCCCGGAGGGGGTTGGAGCCCTGACCCCCCTATTCAGATTCAAGGGCCAGGGTCCTTGAAGGTTGAGGGGATCGTGGGGGTTGGGTGCTACGAGGGGATCGTGGGGGTTGGGTGCATTCCCGAGCCCAGTGCCTCCTCTGGCGGCAGCGAGTGCATTGGTCCTTGTCCAGGGGTCGGCGTCTTCATGGGCCCAGGTCCCTACCTTTCTGACCTGTGCTAGATCTGTCTACTGCTACTGCCAAGACCCTTGCCAGTTCCTTATTCCTTCTTCTGTCCTTTCGTTCTTCCCTCCTCTCTCTCTCTTCCCTCTCTTTCTCCTCTGCTTCACTCCTTTCCCTGTCTCTCTTCTCCTGCCACTCTCTTCTCTCCTTTTCTAGTCGCTCCTCTCTTTCTTCCTTTGTTTCTCTCTTACTGAACACTTTCTCAGCCTCCTTTACTAGGTCTTGTAAAGTCTTTCCCTGGATATCCTCCAGCCTCTGGAGTTTCTTTCTAATATCTGCTGCTGACTGTCCTACAAAAGCCATAATGACTGAAGCCTGATGAGTTTCGGAGGTTGGATCGAAAGGAGTATACCTCCTATAGGCTTCCATCAGCCTTTCTAGGAAAACCCCGGGAGGCTCATCGGGTCCCTGTATTACCTCTTTTACCTTGGCTAGGTTCGTGGGCTTTCTAGCCGCTTCCCGGAGACCTCTCATGAGAGTCTGGCGATAGGTGGACAGATTCCCCCTACCTTCATATGTGTTGGGGTCCCAATCCGGTCTCCGCAAGGGGAAAGAGTCATCAATAACATCAGGTCTGGTTGTCATCAAGCCATCTAATCCTATCACATTTTTCCGGGCTGCTGCCAAAATGCGGTCCTGTTCTTCAGTAGTGAACAGGGTACGAAGCAGCTGCTGGCAGTCATCCCAAGTAGGCTGGTGGGTGTTCATCAGAGAATCTAAAAGATTAATTAACCTAGTGGGGTCTTCAGAGAAAGAGGGATGGTTAAGCTTCCAGTTATAAAGGTCAGACGTGGGGAAGGGCCAATACTGGAGGGCAGGCATCTCCCCCCCCTCCCATCGTCCATCATGGGCCCTACTGGCCTCAGCGGCATGATTGGCAAAGCTCCAAATGTCGAATCTCTTTGCCTGCTGCGGGTTCCCGCAGCTGGCCCTGCTCGCTGGCTCTCATCCGGCAAGGACTCTGGGGATGATGGAGGCAAGCAAGTTGCTCCTCCCCCTGCCCCCTGGAGCACGTGAGAAGCTGTTCCTTCCCCTCCCCCCTGCAGCACATGGGAAGCCGCTCCTCCCCCAGCCCCCTGGAGCACGTGGGAAGCTGTTCCTTCCCCTCCCCCCTGCAGCACATGGGAAGCCGCTCCTCCCCCAGCCCCCTGGAGCACGTGGGAAGCCGCTCCTCCCCCAGCCCCCTGGAGCACGTGGGAAGCCGCTCCTCCCCCAGTCCCCTGGAGCACGTGGGAAGCCGCTCCTCCCCCAGCCCCCTGGAGCACGTGGGAAGGCTGGGAAGCTAAGGAGGGATCTGGTGGGGAATGGGGTTCTGCAGTCGCCTCCCCTGCTGGAGCGGAAGGGGTGCGAGCAGATGGGTTGTAAGGGGGGGGGGTTCAAAGAGAAGTAGGTCCGTAGTGTCAGGGTAAATGCGGGGCACAGCTCGCTCCTCTTTAGGCTGTGACTCCGATTCCCTTTTCTCCTTCATGGGTAGGATCGTAGGCTCCAAAAGCGGCTGTAAAGAAGAAGGTTTAGGGGGGGAAGGAATGGCCGCACCCAGTCAGGGGGACTGGTACAGAGGTCCTCCCACATGAGAATGTAGGGTTCTTGATCAGGATGTCCATGCGGCCCTGGTCGGTACACGATGTCTCTCACTCTGCGAACTAGGGAAATATAAAAAGACCCCCCCTTTGGCCATCCAACCTGAAAGGTTGGCCACTCAGCAGCACAGCATGTCTGCCACTTGCCCCTTTTTACGGCTAGGGAACGATTTTGTGCACGAGTCCTCACTTCTGACCAGTGGTCCAGAGTGAGGGACAAAGGAGTTGTCTGCTTCTGTCCCATAATGAGAACAGTAAATCAAAGGAGTAGATGAGGAAAAGATTTGGGGGGGGGGGCAAAGGAGGTGAGGATAGAAGAGTTCAAAGAATTTAAGCCAACACACGTCTACAGAACCTACACACTTACACGACACCAACTACAATGGAACAAGACAGAACAGAGGAGCAAAACTCAAAAACAGAAATCTCTAATTAATAGAAATAAGGTTCACTACAGCAGCCCGGGGAACGTCTTCCCCGCTGCAAACTCGAACTCCTGGGGGCCCTCCAGGGTCGTGACCTATAGTTTCTGAACTCGTCAATTCACTACCACCCGGTATCCACTTCGAGTGGAGACTCTCAGGTCCTCGGTCACCCTACCATTTCCCTACTTCCATTTTTGATGCACATCCAGTCACAACAACATAAAGTATACTGCCAATTTCTACCCGAAACAAGTTACAACCGACAACACAAGATACATTGCTAGTTTCTACTCACAACAAGTTACAACCAACAACACAAGATACATTGCTAGTTTCTACTCACAACAAGTTACAACCAACAACACAACAACACAAGCTACATTAATTAGAACCCACCGAGTGGTCCGTTCACTACCCCCGCTCCGGGCAGATCTGGTATCTCCTGGCTGGCTCGCCAATGTCCGGTCCGAGGATTCCAAATTCTGCTCCGTCGCGGAGAAATGAAGGGAGACCAACTCAAGCAAATGCTCAGGTGGATTCTTTTATTCTGGTACCAGGGTCTACAGCTTCCTCCCACAGAGCAAAGCCAGAAAGACCGCGTGCTACGGCTGGTTCCCCCTTATATAAGATGGGAAATGGGAGGAGAAGGAAGTAGAATGATGCACTTCCTTGAGGGCTGGGCTTCCACCATGATAACACAGATCATTGGGTGAGGTAGGGGTAGAGGCGGGACTTCCGCCACAATAACGCAGACCATTGGTGAGGTAGGGTTTCCGGCACGATAGCGCGGATCATTGGGTGAGGTAGGGGTAAAGGCGGGACTTCCTTTTCACTAGACGCAAGCTTGTAAACATGTGGTCCTTTCCTAAGTAAAACCTGGCATGGGTTTTATTCCTTTTCAAAAGCATATAATATTGACTTTTCTTCTTTACGTCTGACTTAATTTAGTTATTTTATTTAGTATATCCCCACCAGTTTATTCATGGTGAGGTTAAAAAGAAAGACATTTTTATTTCTTTATGACTATGTATATATTCTATATTATATTTATTCATTATTCTTCATGTGAGCACCTTCAAAGTAAACCCATGTGATTATCAAAAGCTGTCTTCTGATTGAGGCAAAAAGAAGAATCTGTTTGGCAGATAAAACTAAAATAGACCTTAAAAATTTCCATTAACAATAGTATACCATAGAAATTCAAATACTTAATATCAGGTGATAAAAGAAGCTAAAAAAACAGTGCTTCAATAAATAAAAGAGGACACAGGGAAGTGGAGACACATACCTTGTTCATAAGTTTATAAACCGGAAAAAGTAACATCATTAAAGTGGCAATAGTTACCAAAGCATTGTACAGATTTAATGCAGTACTTCTAAGGGTACCCTGACATTCTTTGAAAAAGTGGATCAAACACTCCTAAAATTCATTTGAAATAATGAATGATAATGAATAATCATAAATAATGAATGAAGTAGCTAAAGCAACCCTTCGTGAAAAGAAGATGAAGGCATCACCTTCCCTATCTTTAAACTATACTACAAAACAATATTTATTAAAATATCCTAGTATTAGAATAAAGACAGACCCTCAGATGAATGGAATAGACTTGAGTATTCAGGGAACGACCCCCAGACATATGTTTTCTTTGTACCTGTTTGTTTACAACTTGGTTTCAACTGAAACAAAAATTGTCATATATGTAAACCTGAGCAAGACAGGCTCAGTATAGCCTGAGCTATCTGTCCTTACTCTATACTTATTGCCCCACTGAGGGTGGTCTCTGTATTTAATAAAAACCATAATTCTGGCAGGCAGTTGTCTCTCAATATGAGGTAGGAGATTGTCAGACTATACATATTTTATCCTCAGCCTGGTTTTGATTATTTCATGCATAACTGTCTTTTAGATTCATTCACCTGGGATTGGAGATATGGCCTGTGGCATGATTTTAAAGATAAAAAATAATTAATCATTGAGAAAGGAACAATAAATGAAAAGTGGAGCAAGGAAAGCTCTTTGACAAATGGTTTTGGTACAACTGGTCAGCCATGTGAAAAAAGGAACCCAGTCCTCTAATAATATGCATAAAGGTCAAATCAAAGTGCATTAAAAACATTGATATCAGGGTCTGGAGCAGTGGTGTAAGCAGTAGGGCATCTGCCTTGCACATGCTAACCTAGGATGAACCATGGTTTGATCCTCTGGCATCCCCCAAACCAGGAATGATTTCTAGCGCATAGCCAGGTGTAACCCCTGAGTGTCACCTGGTGTTATTTGAAAATAAACAAAGTGATTACATTAAATTAAATAACTACTGAACCACAAAGAAAACAGTGACTAAGATACAAAGGTCTTCTTCTAATGGGAGAAACTATTCATCCAATACCCATGATATATGGGGCTAACACCTAAGATATACAAGGTACTGAAAGAACTTAACAAGAATAAAATATCTGAGGGCTAGTCTCTGCTGTTTGACCTAAAATATGGCAGATGTTTTGGGCCTTCTCTCTGCTATCCTGAGACCTGAGATTTGATCCTCTCAACCATCATTCCCTGAAGGCTCTTCTTTGGGAGTGGGCAGTCCCCTCACACAGACAATAGAACTGGTCTCTGCTGTTTGACCTAAAACATGACAGACATCTTGGGCCTTCTCTCTGCTGTCTAGTGACCTGACCTGGGATTTTATTCTTTCCACCATTGTTCCCTGAGGGGTTTTCTTTTCCAGAAATCCCATAAAGGGTAGAATTAGAGGAGCATGGCCACTCCACTTGCTTCAGGCCATGCACATCTTCTAGCCAATAACACCACCATACAATCTAGAAAACTCCACTCTACAGCATGACAATGGGAAAACAATGCAGGCCAACACCAACCATAGAAAATAAAGATGGCAACTTTGATGACCTGAAAACTGCCAACCACCTAGTTAGTCTCTCAGATATGGAGTTTAAAGAAGAAATATGGAATATGCTCAAAGAACTCCAAGAAAGTATAGATAAAGTTGGATGAAAATAAATCAAGATAATATGAAGATAGAAATGAGAAAATTACAAATTGAAATAACAGGTCTGAAAAACTCAGTAGACAAAATGAAAAACTTAATAGATTCTCTCCAACAGGGTAACAGTAGTTGATGATAGAATAAATGAGCTGGACAATGAGATACATAACAACTCCATAGAGCAGAAGAGATTGGAAAAGAACCTTAAAGCAAATAATCAGACAATAAAAAATTACTCAAAGAATGTGAAAATGTGAAAATATAAGTCTTTGTTAAGCTTAACAGAAACAACATAATAATCATGAGAGTCTCCGAGACCCAGGAAGAAAATCCTCAGGAAGAATTAGTAGTCAAGAACATCATTGCAGAGAAACTCCCAGAAATAAAGACTGCATGCAAACAAATCATGTATACCCAAAGAGGGGCTGAAATAATAGCCCAATAGTAGAGTGTTTGCCTTGAAAATGGCTGACATAGGATGGACCACAGTTTGATACCCTGTGTCCAATATAATCCTCAAGCCAGCAGCGATTTCTGAGTGCAAGCCAGAAGTAACTCCTGAGCATTACAATAAAGACACAAATTATCAGATATTTATAGGATACAGAAAAAGCAGTACTGAGAGGAAAATTTATAGCTTTTTAAGCATACACCAGGAAGGACGAAAGGGCCTACATAAATAACTAAATGACACAGCTTATAAAAGTAGAAAATAATCAATAAAAAAAACCAAAAAATGGGTGTGGAGCAAAAAAATAACAAAGAGCAGAAATCAATAAGTGAAAATCCAAAAAAAAATTAAATATCAAAGAAAGCAAAAATTAGTTCTTTGAAAAAATAAGCAAGATTTATAAATCATGGTAAAACTCTCAAAGCATGGGAGAGAAACTTGATAAACCGAGTAAAAATAAAAATGGAGAGATCACTGCAGATACTTCAGAGATTCAAAGGGTAATCAGAGACTACTTTAGGAAAATCTATGCCATAAAACATGAGAACCTGGAAGAAATGGATAAACTCTTACAACTTTCCACGGTTGAATAAGGTTGATGTAGAATATATAAAAGGCCCATAACTCTGAGGAAATTAAAAAGATAATCAAAAGTCTTTTCAAAAACAAAAGCTGGATCATATGGGTTCACTAATAAATTCCTTCAAAACTTTCAAGAGGAAGTAATGCCAATTTTTTTAAGGCTCTTTTATAAAAGTGAAGGAAAAAGGAATACTTGCAAATACTTTTTATGAAGCTAAAATGACCTTAATACCAAAACCAGAGAGGTGTTACCAAAAAAGAAAATTACAGACCAGTACTCCTGATAAACACAGATGCAAAGATCCTCAACAAAATTCTGGCAAATTGGATCCAATGCCTCATCAGGTCATACACCATGACCAAGTAAGTTTCACCCAAAGAATACAAGGATGGTTTAACATCTGTAAATCAATCAACATAATATACAATATCAACAAAAATAAAACTAAAAATCAGAAGCTCATATTAATAGATGCAGAAGAAGCATTTGATAAGGTCCAATACCCATCCTTGATAAAATAAAAACTCTCAAGTTGAAAATTCAAGGAACTTTTCTCAATATAGTTAAGACTGACTACCACAATCCAATAGCAAACATTATTGTAAATGGAGATAAACTAAAAGCCTTTCCTCTAAAATCTGGTACAAGACAAGGATGCCCTCTCTCACCACTCCTATTCTACATAGCGCTGAAAGTTCTTGCCATAGCGATTAGGCAAGAAAAATATATCAAGGAGATCCATATAAAAAAGGAATAAGTCAAGTTCTCACTATTTACAGATAATTTGATACTATATATTGAAAACTCTAAAGAAGTTACCAAAAAGCTTCTAGAGACAATACATTCATACAGTAAAGTGACGGGCTACAAAATTAACATGCAAAAATATATGCCTTCTTATACACAGATATTGATAGAAAAGAATGGACATTTAAAAACACAATCCATTAATGTCATACAAACTCAGATATCTTGGAGTCAACTTAACTAAAGAGGTGAAGGATCTATACAAAGAAAACTACAAAAGCCTGCTTTAAGAAATAAGAAAGGACCCAACAAAATGTAAACAGTTACCCTGTTCATGGATTGGAAGGATTAACATCATTAAGATGGCAATAATCCAGAAAGCATTCTACAGCTTTAATGAAATCCCTCTAAAGATACCCTGGACATTCTTCCAGGAAGTGGATCTAACACTTCTAAAATTCATTTGGAAGAATAAACACCCACAAATAGCTAACACAATCCTTGGGAAAATGAATAGGGGAGGTATTACTTTCCCCAATTTTAAATTTTATTACAAAGTACTAGTCATTAAAACATCATGGTATAGAATAAAGATAGATCCTTAAATCAATGGAATAAACTTTAGTATGTAAAGAATGTTCTCCAGACATACAATCAATTAATATTTAATAAAGGTACAACAAATCTAAAATGGGGACTGGCAAGGTGGCGCTAGAGGTAAGGTGTCTGCCTTGCAAGCGCTAGCCAAGGAAGGACCGCGGTTCGAACCCCCAGCATCCCATATGGTCCCCCCAAGCCAGGGGCAATTTCTGAGCCCTTAGCCAGGAGTAATCCCTGAGCATCAAACGGGTGTGGCCTGAAAAAAAAATCCAAAATGGAGCAAAGAAAGCCTCTTCAACCAGTGATGTTGGCACAACTGGTTAGCCACTTGCAAAAATGCAAACTCAGACCCCTCACATAACCTCATGCACAAAGGTCCAATAAAAATCAATTAAAGACCTTGATATCAGATCTAAAACCATAATTTATATAAAACAACACATAGGTAAAGCACTCCATGACATTGAGACTACAGGCATCTTCAAGGAAGAAACAGTACTCTCTAAACAAGTGAAAGCAGAAATAAACTATGTAAATATATTAAGCTGAAAAGCTTCTGCACCTCAAAGAAAACAGTGACTAGGATACAAAGGCCACCCATAGAATGGGAGAAACCCAATACCCATCCCATAAGGGGCCTTTATTGAAAATACAGAAGGTACTGACAGAATTTAAAAAGAAAAAAGACTAACCCCATAAAAAACTGAGGAGAACTGGGGGCAACAGAGGAAGATGCTGAAAACAGGGGTGATGAAAGGACAACACTGCTGGTGGGAACACCCCTGATTCAATGTCACTATGTACCTCAAATATTACTGTGAAAACTTTGTAACTCACGTGGGTCACAATAAAAATTATTTTATAAAATAGAAAAAAGGAATGAACAGATACTTCCTCAAAGAAAAAATATAAATGGCCAAATGACACATGAAAAAATGCTCCACATCGCTAATCATCAGGAAAATGCAAATCGAAACAACAGGGGCTGGAGCAGTGACACAAGCCATAAGGGGTCTGCTTTGTCCTGTGCTAGCCTAGGACGAACTGCAGTTAGATCCCGTGGTGTTTTATATGATCCCCCTAGCCAGGAGCAATTTCTCAGCACATAGCCAGGAGTAACCCTTTAGCATCACTAGGTGTGCCTCAAAAGAATAATATCAAAACAATGATAAGGTAACATCTCACTCCACAAAGAACGGCACACATCACAAGAACAAGATTTATCAGTGCTGATGGGAGTGTAGAGAAAGTAACTATTAATCACTTCTGGTGTGACTGCCTTCTATTCCACCCTTTATGGAAAGAAATATGGACATTCCTCAAAAAACTGGATATTGAGCTTCAATATGATCCAGCAATTCCACTCCTAGAAAAATACAATTCAAAAATCCCTTCCTCACCCCTATATTCATTGCAGCACTATTTACAACAGCCAGACTCTGGAAACAACCAAGATGCCCTTCAGAAGATGAATGGCTAAAGAAACTGTGGTACATATACACAATGGCCTATTATGCAGCAGTGAGGAGAGATGAAGTCATGAAATTTTCCTATACGTGGATATACATGGAATCTATCATGCTGAGTGAAATAAGTTAGAAGGAGAAAGATAGACACAGAATAGTCTCACTTATTAATGGGTTTTACAAAAATTAAAGACATAATTCTAATAATGTCCAGAGACAATAGAGATAAGGGTTGGAAAAACTAGCTAACAATATGAAGCTCACCACAAAGAGTGGTAAAAGCAGTTAATGAAATAATTACACTAACAATTAGCATGATGATCTTAATGAGTAAGAGAAGTAGAATGCCTGCCTCGAATACAGGCAAGGGTGTGGATGGAGGGAGGTGGGTATTGGTGGTGGTATGTTGCACTGATGAAGGTGGGTGTTCTGTTTATGACTGACACCCAACTACAATCATGCTTTTAATCATGCTGCTTAAATATTTTATATTAAAAAAGAATAAAACATCTTACTCCATCAAAAATGGGGAGAAAAAATGAACAGTCATTTTCAAAAAATAAATACAGATGGCTAAAAGGCACATGAAAAAAATTCTCCACTTCACAAATTATCAGGAAAACGTCAATCAAAACTACAATGACGTATCATCTATGTCACAGAGACTAGCACACATCACAAAGAACAAGAACAACCAGTGGTGGCATGGATGCCTAGATAAAGGGAATCTCATTCAATGCTGTTGAATCCAGCCTTTTGGAAAACACTATGAAGATTCTTCATAAAACTGGAAATTGAGCACCCATTAGATCTTCAGTACCACTCTTGGAACACAAAACAATACAAAAATACCCTCTGAACTCCTGTGTTCATTACAGAATTATTTACAATAGCCTGAATCTGGAAACAACCCAGGTACTCAACAACAATGAGTGCTAACAAAACTGTTTTACATCTACACAATGGAATACTATACAGATTTAGGAAAAATAAAGTTATGAAATTTTCTTATACATCAGTGGACATGGAGACTATTATGCTGAGTGAAACGGTTTGATCCCCCAGCATCTCATATGGTCCTCCAAGCCAGGAGCGATTTCTGAGCACATAGCCAGAGTAGCCACTGAGTGTCACTGTGTGTGGCCCAAAAACCAAAATAAAGAACATCTTAAAGGTCTACTTTAAGACAAGACAGACCAACAGACACACCAAACTTCTACATAAAGATGGCTCTAAATCCCATAACAATTATCTCTCAATGCCAATGGTCCAGCTGCACCAATTAAGAGAGACAGTGTGGCAAAAATGGATCTAAAAGTTGAATCAAACACTCTTCTGCCTTTAAGAAACACATCTGAATAGTTAGAAAAAACACAGACTCAATGGGGCCAGAGAGATAGCACAGCAGTGTTTGCCTTGCAAGCAGCCAATCCAGGACCTAAGGTGGTTGGTACGAATCCTGGCATCCTATATGGTCCCTTGTGCCTACCAGGAGCTATTTCTGAGCAGATAGCCAGGAGTAACCCCTGAGCACTGCCAGGTATGGCCCAAAAAACAAAAACAAACAAAAAAAAAACCAGACTCAAAATCAAAATCAAAATTGCAAGCACATATCAGGAAGGAAGAACGATTCTATATAAATAGTTTAATGACACAGCTTATAAAATTAGAAAATGATCAACAAAATGAATCCAAAACAAGTAGGCAGAAGGAAATAACAAAGCTTAGAACAGAAATTAATAAAATGGAAACTCAAAAAAGCAATTCGAAAGGTCAATGACAGCAAAAATTGGTTCTTTGAAAAAAAATAAACAAAATTGACAAATCGCTAGCAAAACTCACAAAGAAAGCTACTTAATAAACCAGATTATAAATGAAAATGGAGGGGCTTGAGAGGTAGCATGAAGGTAGGATGTTTGTCTTACATGCAGAAGGACAGTGGTTCAAATTTCGGCATCCCATATAGTCCCCCAAGCCTGCCAGGGTGATTTCTGAGCACAGAGCCAGGAGTAACCCATGAGCACTGCAGGGTGTGACCCAAAAAACAAACAAACAAATAAATAAATGAAATGGGAGAGATCACTACAGACAATACAGAGATCCGAAGGGTAATCAGAGACTACTTTGAGAAATGTTGGGGGCCGGGCGGTGGCGCTAAAGGTAAGGTGCCTGCCTTGCCTGCGCTAGCCTTGGACGGACCGCGGTTTGATCCCCCGGTGTCCCATATGGTCCCCCAAGCCAGGAGCAACTTCTGAGCACATAGCCAGGAGTAACCCCTGAGCGTTACCGGGTGTGGCCCAAAAATAAAAAAAAAAAAAGAGAGAGAAATGTTATGCCACAAAACATGAGATCCTGGAAGAAATGGGGGTGGGGGATTAAAAAAAAAAAGAAAAAGGAAAAACATATTTGTAAGAATGCCAGAGACAATAGAGATGAGGACCAGCTGAAGGACCAGCTCACAATATGTAGCTCATCACAAAGAGTGGGAGTGGTGAATACAGTTAGAGAAATGACTACACTAAGAACTATTACAACAATAATAATGAGTGAGAGAAATAGAATGCCTGTCTCGAATACAGGTAAGGGAGAGGGAGATGGGGGCATTTGTAGTGGGAATGTTGCACTTGCAAAGGGCCGGTGTTCTTTATATGACTGAAACCCAACTACAATCATGTCTGCAATCTAGATGCTTAAGTAAAGATATTATTTTACAAAAAGATGTGAGAATTTACAAGGTAATGGGTCTGGAGTAATCATCCTAGAAAAATGTCTAATCAAATAAATGTGAATTAATCATACTAGAAATATGAGTATTCAGATAAATGTAATCACATAAATGTGAATTAGCAAAAATTAAAACAGTGGAGCAAAAGTGTTAAATAGCAAAATAAAATGTATCCAAGTAGGACTAGTATGTCAATTATAGTGTTTAACACCTTGAAAGTGTCAGTCTGACTTTGAGTTTTTATAAGCAATGTTTGCCATATCATATGTGGCATATGTTGGTGGTTCTTTGAAATAAAAAGAATACACCTGTGTATTAAAATGTCAATTGCATTTTGATTAGATTTGGATGAAGTGCAAAAATAATCTCAAAGTGCTCATTTGCCAAAATATATTTTTACTTTCACAATGTTATTTAACAGCCAAGAAAGTAAAATTGCTTGAAAAATTATTTAATCAAAATCCTAACTGCTAATTGATGAATGTGTTATCTGTAAGAATCACTTAGTAAAAGGCATATTTTACTCATGTGAAATCCACATCAATTTTTTCATGAGAAATGTATCACAATCAAACAACTGATGTTCAACTTTTTGTAAACAAGCTCGCCCACATCTCACCCTTCTGAGGATTTTATATACTGGTGTGACTCCAGTAAAGAAGAGATATCCCCATTCATAATGCCAGGTTAATATAAAATTTTCAAACTGAAAAGACCATAAGCTCATCTTGGGATTGAGATTCATATATATTTTTATTATATTATATTTTATTTATTGCATCTTAGGAAATTTTATTATATCATAGAAAAATTTGCCCTTGTAGGCTCTCTATATCTGGAATTTTATTCACAATGAATGTGCATAACTGAGACTAGAATCACAATAAACTGTTCGATGACACAAAAGAGTAGACAGATGAAAACAAATCTGGGTAAAATAATTCAGTGAATAGGCTTCAAAAATGAAAGCAAATATTTCATATACATCCTGAAATAAAATATACTGTAATCATATATGTCATATCAAAACATGGAAGAAAGCCTGGATAGATTATTGCCTCTTTTCTTGAGCTTTTCTCAAATAGCCAGAAATCTACCATGTTATGCTTATAGCTGAAAGTTTGAAATTTCCTTTGTTATCAAAATTATAACAACTTTCCCAATTATCAATGAATAAAATATATGTCTCAAGTACATTGCTTCTTCAGTTAGTAATCTAATGACTTCAAACATTTTTGTTTATTATCAGGAAGATAAAATTCCCAGGGTCCACCTTCAATTTCTACCCAAAAAGTTTATTCTAAAATTCAAAAATAGCATTTAAACAAAGCTTGACGATTGGTGCTAGGGACAAATATTCACACTTTTGCACTGTGATACCTAATGCAGAGACTGTGATATATGTTGTTTTAAAATCTTTAAGTTCTATTTTAATTTTAAAACATTTAAAGAGCATTGACTGATTTAATTTGGGGATTATTTGTGGCTATTTAACTCAAAGTTTCCATAAATAAAATGAGCCTAAAAAAGCCAGCAACGAACTACATATACATCTAGTACAAGCATCTGGTGGCATTGCAAATCACTGAGGCAAAGGTGTTCTTTGACAAAATGGTAACAGATAACTTATCAGCCTTTTAGAAGTGGGAAAAAAAGAAGCATTTTTCACATCAGACACAAGAGTATAATTATAAGCAACTCAATGACTACAGGAAACTCTTTTGATGTCCTCCTCTCTACTCTGACTCTACAACACATTTCAAATGAGAGGGTTTTTTCACACAAAAAATGTTTTCACAGTCACAGGATAACTTAGTAGACTATAGGTTATTGGCAGGCTCCTGCCATTTCACCACATTCCCATTTCCACCTCCAAAAGCCAATAGCAAAGAGTGAGGTTATTGGGTTAACCACAACTTCTGTCTAATTTCTCTACAAAGCAGATTCCTGCAATGCCCTCCTCAGATTAAAAATGATCAAGAGCAACTCAGAGAAAGTAGGAAACAAATCACTTACTATTGATTTGTCAGAGGGATATTTTACGGGAATTAGATGAACAACTAGATAATAACAGTGCAAGTTAAGTCTAGAACAGGGGTCTCAAACTCGAGGCCCACGGGCCATTTGCGGCCCTCCATACAACATTTTGTGGCCCACGGCTGGCCTTCAAATATTGCAGTATTCACGATTATATGCTTACCACATAATCGCAATAAAAATCTCATTAGTAAGAAAAAAATCACATTAAACATTAATATACCCCGAGCAGTTCCATTTGGGGTATGCAAATGTTTAATGCGATTTTTTGCTATTTTTTCTTACTAATGTGATTTTTTATTGCAAATATTTGGTAAGCGAAACCCCTTATGCAGCCCTGCCTCACCCTGACTTTGCCTCCTGCGGCCCTCAGGTAAATTAAGTTTGAGACCCCTGGTCTAGAAGATTCCTAGTCAAAAGTTACTGACTTCATGTGCCATACTCCCTGGACACAGATATGTTTCCAGTACAACTATTTCATCCTAATATGTTGGGTATTCTTATAGGATTTCATTACATAAACATGATCATTTGTTAACTCCATTTCTAGTCCCATCTCTGCATCATGTGGGTGAAACTGACACTTCCACCTTTCTTATCATGATGTGGTCATTCTAGTGATACTCCATCCAGCAACCATTCAGAATCCCAGCCTGAATTTCTTGAGAACAAAAACATAATTAAGCTCATCTATTTCCCAAGGAAAGTCAAGATAGATAGAAATAGATATAGATAGAGAGATAGACAGACAGACAGACAGACAGACAGACAGACAGACAGACAGACAGACAGACAGACAGACAGATAGATAGATAGATAGATAGATAGATAGATAGATAGATAGATAGATAGATAGATAGATAGATAGATAGATAGATAGATGGATGGATGGATGGATGGATGGATGGATGGATGGATGGATGGATGGATGGATAGATAGATAGATGGATAGATAGATAGATAGATAGATGAGATCTTCTACACCCTGGGCATTGAAAAAGTTTTATAATTATAACTAATCATTCAGATATAATTAAAGAATGACAAATCCCACTTAATAGAAATGTTTTAAATTAATAAATGAGTTGTTCAAATAATAAATTATAAACAAAGGAAAACAGCTATAACATTATATTTTAAAACTCAATTTCAAAAGCTGGGGTTGAAATATTCCTCAGGTAGTTAGATAAAAAAAATAATTTGAGGGGCTGAAGAGATATCACAGTGGTAAGGCATTTGCCTCTCATGCAGAAGGACTTTGATTTGAATCCTGGCATCCCATATGGTCCCCCAAGCCTGGCAGGAGTGATTTCTAAGTGTAGAGCCAGAGTAGCCCTGAGCACTGCTGCGTGTGACCCAAAAACCAAAATAATAATAATAATTATAATTATAATTATAATTTGAGCAAGCTAGATAGTACAGTGGATATGGTACTTGCTATTTAGATAACTGACCCAGATGTAATTCCCAGCACCACATCTGACTCCTCTGACAACCACCAGGAGTGATCCCTGAGTAAGTCCTTATTAGTACACTGGGTATGGCTCCAGACCAAACCAAAATAAAGTAAAAGCAAGCTACTCACAAAAAGATTAAGATGATGAACTTGAGAGATAGCACAGCGGTAGGACATTTGCCTTGCACACAGCTGATTCAGGATGGATAGTGGTTCGAATTCCAGCATCCCATATGGTCCCCTGTGTTTGTCAGGAGCGATATTTGAGTGTAGAGCCAGAAGTAACCCCCAGACAGCCGCCTGGGTGACTCCCCCAAATTAAGATGATCTTAAGCATATGAAGACATTAAACTTTACAGCAAAAGACTCAAATGTAAATTATACATTATGTCTTACCCACTAGACTGAATAAAGAAAAGTCTAAAAGATTGCAAGTAATTTGTGGCTCAGTTAAGAGAAAACAGAAACTTTAAAATATTATTGAGAATGCAAAATGGAAAGTTGACTCTGCTGGGCCCCTTAAGCATGGCAGACATTTTGAGGCTTCCGGCTTGCTCCAGCTTGGGAACTTTGATGGTCTCTGGCATTCATCCCCTGAGGGCTTGCTTCGTTTGAGGTGAGTCTTCCCTGGCCAGAGACTGTAGATAAAGCTTACTCTGCTGGGCTGCTTAAGCCCACCTCTTAAGGGGTGAAAACAGAGGAGCATGGCCACTCCCCTTCACTTAGTGGCCGCACACTCCACCTAGCCAATGAATTCCACCACAACAAGTAAAAAAACTCAAAATACAAGCGTGACAATACAAGTGTGACAATGGGGAAACTACACAGAACAACATCAGGCATAAAGAATGAAGATGGCAATTCTGATGACTCAATAACGGCCAACCACTTAGTTAGTCTTTTAGATATGAAGTTTAGAGAAGAAATATGGAGAATGTTCACAGAACTCAAAGAAAGTATAGAACAGAACACTGATAAGAATCAAGAGAATATGAAGGTAGAAATCAGAGAATGCAAAATAATTAAAGCCCCATAAAAGGGGATTTAGCAATATTTTACAAAATTATTTATGTATTAACAATTGGACTCCCATCTAAAAAAATTATTCTCAAGGTATTCTTCCAACAATCTTGTTAAGCTGAGGGCATTTACTGTTCCCTTCACCACTTTCAACACTCCTTCCTTCAAGTCATGCTGGTCAGGTTCCAAGCAACTAGTAAGGATAAGAAACCATAGTTGTTGACTTTTGCAGTTCAACTTATGTATACTCTATAGTGGTGATTCTTTCTGTTTATAAACTCTGAGTCATCCCACTCTCACCGCTTAGTGTGGAAGCCATGTTGCAGCCCAATCACCAACAGACACATAAAAATAAATTCCTGACATTCTGAGTCCTCCATAGAAGTTTTTTTTATACCAGTGAACCTATTGGTGAGGCATCATAGATCTCTGGGTTGTCTCCTCATAACAGATATGAATATTGACCTATATAAAGAATATATATAATTATATTCATGTGACCTTATTTATCATTGCAAAATATTGGAAACTGACTAGCCTTCAAATGTATGAAAGGGCTGAATTAATTGTGAGGCAAATGTCCAAACAATACTTTCATTATAAAAAAGAATTAAGAGTTGCTTTATGAATTGGTGTGTAAAGATGTCTCAGAGTTGTTCTAAATTGGAAAACCAAAGTACAATCATAACAGTACCACTCATTAAGATAAACAGACAAACATAAAACACCATCTAACTACTCAACTTCACATACTCACACATACACACATACACACACACAAACTATGGGAAAGAAAAACAGAAACAAATTACTAACCTACAGTAGAGGGTGAAAGGGAAGTGGGCAAAAGGTATTGAAAGGGTAATAGAGGAATGTTTCCTTGGTATACCTTTCCTCACGTTTGAATTTGGGAAACATGTAATTGTTAGACTCCCTGGCTGGGGAGATGGCTCCAGACAGTGCAGGTCCTGTCACTCAAGCATCATGTATTTCTGTGCAGATCATCAAACAGTAAAACAGTACCCCTAAGCTGTCGCTGAGAATGGTCTGTGGAGCACTAAGAAGCCCAAAAGCAATTAAATAAAACAGGAACTAGAAATATTTAAGAAATTTGTAAAAAAAAAAAAGACAACTAAATATACTACTTATCCCTTCGTTGCATCATATAGAGGAGAGATAAAAGCTATAAATAATATCATTGAGCAATGGAAAATTAGAATATAATTAAAAATCAAATTATGGGGCCGGAGAGATAGCATGGAGGTAAGGCGTTTGCCTCTCATGCAAAAGGTCATCGGTTCGAATCCCGGCGTCCCATATGGTCCCCCGTGCTTGCCAGGAGCGACTTCTGAGCATGGAGCCAGGAGTAACTCCTGAGCACTGCCGGGTGAGACCTAAAAAAACAAAAAAAAAAAAAATCAAATTATTGTTTTTCATTGAAGTTGCCAATGCTCCTGTGTATATTTATTAGATTAGAGAGTACTTCTATCCATAAAAAAATGTAACCATTTAGGGATAAAGAGTAATCATGTATGAAACATATTATCTGCCACCTCAGGGAAAAAATTATATTAATAGTAAATGATTATGACCATACACAAGCATATATAGAGAATATGGATGAGGGTATACTTATATGCATATCTGGAAATAAGAAACTACAAAAAGGATCAAACAAATTAGAGAAAATGGAGCCGAATGGTAACACAGTGGGATTGTGTTTGCCTTGCATGCAGCTGACTCATGAGAGACACAGGTTTGATCCCTTGCATTCTATACGGTCCTCCAAGCCAGGGGTGATTTCTGAGAACAGAGCTAGGAGTAACCACAGAGCACCTCTGAGTGAGGCCCAAAAACATAAACAACAAAAAAGTACGAATTGGAGAAAATACTGATAGTATAGAAAGATGAGGAGATGGTTAACCATTGTTCTTTTCTTAAATCTATCTCTTTCAAATATTGAGTAACAAAGAATAATTTAGTATTTAATTTGTTGCAAATAAATAATAATATAATAAATAAATAGTGTTCAATGGGCATATATATCTACACTTAAGCATTTGGGCAAGTTAAATATATATTTAAATAATATAAAAGCAAACACACTGGGCTATGAAGTTATTTCTTCTAAACGTTTTTTCAAAATAATTACATTTTAACTTATTATTGTTTTTAATTTGGGGAGTATAGGGCCACACTTGGCAGTACTCAGAGCCAATTTCTGCCTCAGTGTTTAGGGATCACTCCTGGTGGGTTTTAGGAATCCATATGTTGTGACTAGGGTCAAAACCCTGTCAGCTGCATGCAAGGCAAGTGCCCTATTCATTGTATTTACACTTCAGCATTGTTATTACTGTTTCTAAAATGTCCAAATAATCTTGGTGCTAAGTAATAAAACTAATTACCACTCAGCTGACTTAAGAATTTTTTTCCATTGAGTTTTTGGGCCACACCCAGTGATGCTCAGGGGTCATTCCTGGCTATAAGCTCAGAAATCACTCCTGGCTTGGGGGACCACATGGGATGCTGGGGATTGAACCGCAGTGAAGAATAAGAAGATATTTCCCAACTCCAGAAATAAAGAACTGTCAAAGTTTGGTGAAAAAGATGAACATAACAAAGCCGAGAGTTAAAGAAAAATTCTTAGAAACCAAAAAAATACTGTGATATTAAAATATAATCTCCAAAAGGGCAAAGGATAAACATCTTCAAACTACCCTCAATATCCACAGTTGACAGTTAAAAACATTTTTCTTGAGATTTGGTACTTACTAAACTTTGGTCCTTGTTTTCCTTGCCTTATAAACTGTTAGTAAGAAAAAATCTGAACAATAGCTTTTACTTTAAGTACAATACTGTCATTGAAATTTTTATTAAGTTGAATCAAGACATCTGAAAAGTGCCACTCTCACTTTAAAGCTAACCTGATGAGAAATCTTCTCAGAAGATGAAAACAAACAAACAAACAAACAAACAAACAAAAAACATCAACAGGCAACTAAAACTCAGTAATGATCAGATAGAAGGAAAGGGAGAGGAATAGTTATTCTGAAATAACCTAAACCCTTTCCAAGGTGAGTGAAATGAAAAAGAAGTTCTAGCCATACCAGCTGGATCAGTTCTCTTATTTTTCATTCAGCTTAGCCAGCTCATGGTCAGAACCATTCACTTTAAAGTAAGTTCGTTCTAGTTAACACATGCTGAGGAGACTGTCTATGCAGCAAAGGAAACATCTGTGTGCCCAGTTTGAGCACACTCAAAGCAAAACTACTCAGCTTAAACCAGCACTCCTCATCTGGAACCCAAATGAAGCCAGTGGCCCTGGTATATTTATGGGAGCTGTGCATTAAATTCCCATATTGGGGACCATGGCACTACTAAACTAGAGGCAAATGAGCTAAGGAAAGAGACAAAGAAAGAAGGTTGAAAGAGGACTGTAATAAAAAAATGTTGAGAAATGCAGATTTAAACGTAGAAGTACCTTATGAGGTCAAACATTCTGAAAATGTTTCTGAGTTCAAATGTGTAATTCTGAAATTGTTTCACTAGTTCCATGGTGAGAAAAAAGATGAAGGTGGGTAAGAGTGGGTCACACCTATTGTCCATAGGGCTTTCTCCTGGTAGTGCTCAGGGGAGCTGATGCAGTGCTGGGGATTGAACCTGGGTCTGTTAACACGCAAGACAACATGTATTTACCCTTGTACTTTCTTTCTGCCCCCCCCCCAAATTATGTTTGATTACCTTAAATGGTCACTAAGGAGAAAGACATTGTTATTTTGTGAGAAACTTGTGACGCTTGTTTTTTGTTTGTTTGTTTGTTTTTTACTTATCAGCAAACCAAGCAAACTAGTTTTAATTACTTATGAGGTAAAATCAGTTTGGTGACAATTTTATATTTATTATATATGATGATAATGTCACTTAATCCAAGAAATAAAAATCAACCCTTGCACATTTGTTTGCTATTCGCCCCCAATGTCTCCTCTCACTATATTTCCAGGATTCATAGGTTTTTCATCATTCTAAAATACTGAGACTGACTCATGTTTCAATCTTCTTTTTTAATATAACTTGCTTTCTTCTAGGAGATGGTTCTAATAAGAAACCTTCCTGAAATACAGGTAAGAACATGATGTTATCTTAGCTATGACATATACAAACCTTCAGTATCATCTTGAAGATAATTTTAAAACAGACTTGGGCTAATTTGCTTCTATCTCTATGCCTTTTAAATTATAAAGGTTTCAAACTTTGTACTACCTAATTTGTTGTATATATATGTATATGCACATATACATAAGTAATAGATGTATATATTACTTTTTAGATTGCCTCTAGCATATGATCAATCTCTGAAACTCTTAAGGAGTGAGATCATTTGTTTCAGATAGTTTCTCTAGATCCACTCTTTCCTGTTACAGACTATCTAATTAGGTCATGGAAGGGCCAAATACAGACTCTTCAATCTTGAAAACAAAGTTGCCAAGGAAAGAGTACACTCCACATCTACTTTAACCAAACATAGTCTCTGTCCCAATACACTCTTTCTGCCTGCTCTTCCAAATGAAAGTAGAAAACAGGGTTCTGGTGCCCTAACTCCAGACCCTGCAGAAGCAAGGCAATGCTTAGAAGGTTGATGGAGTGATAAAATGAAAATTGTAAAATACTTGGAACAATTCATTAATTGGAAAACCTTCAGGGTCTGATGTGATCCTATCAACCAGAAAGTCAGGAATCTTCTACCACTGTAAATGCTAGGCTGTGAGCTTCGTTGAGACTCAATCTAATATTTCTTTTTTGTTGTTTGTGCTGGAGCCAACCCTGATACTCAGGACTCACTTATGGCTTGGTGCTCAGGAATCACTCTTTTCAGATCGAGAAGCCATAAGGGATGGCAAAGATCAAATCTGGATCAACTGCATGCAAGGCTAATACTCTACCCACTGTGCATTTTTTCAGGCCCTATAATCAGTACTTTTATAGTATCAGTACTAGATACTGTTTTGTATTCTTTCTAAGACTTTGTAAAGTCAATCTCTCCTGTGTAACTAATATTGAAGTTACACTATCAAAGAAGAATTGCGGGCAGTTATTTTCTTCACACACACTAAAACACACACACACACACACACACACACGCTGCCACCACCATCATTACCATTATTTTCCCTGGGAAAGGGAGATGGTTGCAGTTTGGGTTTATGTAAAATAGATGCCAAAATAAACTGGAAAAAATACCACTGGAAGGCTGCAGATGAAGCTGAACTGCACAAAGGAATAAGGAATTTTCGCATTTGTCCAACAAACCTTAGCCATGCCTAGCTGGGGTTTTGGTGAACAGCGGCCCTCAGAAATGACCTAACGTGGATGAAACCTGCCAGCCAGGATTTCATTCTTCTTTTGCCAGTTACTGAGGAGAGCTGCCAGGGAATAGGGTAACACATATACCTACAAAACAATCTGACAGCTAAAAGCTGATTGCTCTAAGAGACCTAAGAGATAGTACAGTGGACAGTGGATTGGGTGTTTATCTTGCATGAGACAAGCCTGGGTTTGAACATGGCACCCCTCACGGTCTTCTGATCTAGCTCAGGATTGATCCCTCAGCTCAAAGCCAGGAGTAAGCTAGGAGTACTTTTTTGTACATACATACATACATACACACACACACCATACACTAACAACACACACAGACACACACACCATACAGTAATAAAAACTATTTTATCCAAAATTGATTTGAAAGCTCTTCCTTGAAAATAAGATCATGGCAACATAGGGCACTAGACTGAGTTTTTCTCTATATAAGTAGCTTATACCCTCGGAATATTTAAAACAAAGAAAGTTTAAACAAATCTTCATTTTCATGACTCCCTTATTTGGGGATGGGAAGGCATAACATCCAGCTGTGCTCAGGCATTACTCCTGATTCTGTGCTCAGGGTTCACTCTCAGCGGTGCATAGGGGGACCACATGCCATACCAGATATTGAACCCTGGTGGGCTACACATAAAACAATTTTCATAACCCATATTTTAAAACATAGAAAGTAACTTTTTAAAATAAGGGCCACATGCCTTCCATGAAATAATCAAAGGGCCCTGATATTTGCAATTAGAGATCTACTGGAATCGCCCGAGCAGTGTTGGGCATAGGATGTGCTGGGGGACCAAACACAGGGTTTTACCTAGCCTGTGTTCTAACTTGGAACACATCCATGACCCTTGCAAGTAACTCTTAGGGACACCTACCATGCTTGATAAGCTTGCATTCACCAGCCAAGGTTGGCTGCATGATTCTTTAAAAAATTACAATTAGCATTTGATTAGTGTGACTTTCTCTACATTTTCATTTTGCTTCAGTTTGATGAACTCCATAGCAAATGGCTAGGCTGCCTGGCCATATGGTGTTCTTTCTTTAAACACCTTCATGAGCCGGATTATAAACAGATCAGAGTAATTTCTGACTTGATAGTCAGTTCCTGACCAGAGAGCAACAAGAATGAGTGCTTTCAGTTGATTATGTCAAAAGAGAGCTCTGTGGGTCCCTCCAGTCTAAGAAGCAAGGCTGTGAGCTGACATGCATAACAACTCCTCCTCAGTCAAGCTGTCCCTGGCATTATCTCTCCTCTATCTAGCTCAATCACATTAGCACCCAGTTACAGGCAGGCACTTTAAAATGTTGCTATGGGGATTACACTGAGGTTAATCACTTGTGAACAAGACTCATGTTTTGACAACCAAATCCAGTCTGCTGTTGTTTTTGCCCCCTCAGTATGAACAAAAAGAAACAGAGAAAGGGTGGAGCATGGGGTCCACAGAATCTCCAAATCAACAGCCTCACCCCTCACTCTCAATTTAAGTAATTGCTTTCTGACAATGCTGGCCAGTTCCTTTTTTTTTTCTCTTTATTTTCATCTTTATGTGGATGCTCTTCCCTATGCTTGTGAATATGACACAGCATTTCTAGATCTTTTTTTTCCACCAAGAAAAGGGAAGGAACATGTAGTTGATACATACAAGAAATAATTCCAAAATTCTAGATACTATCATTCAAATTTTGCATCCAGAGGGTCATACTATTGGAGCTCTGTGCTCTATCATTAATCAACTACCCTGCATTTATAATTAAAATTTAAGGGCAGGGGTGACAGTCAAGAGATTAAGGCACTTGTTTTACATGTAAGTAAGGCCAGTTAGATTATCAGCTCCATGTATAGTCACCTGAGCATCTCCATGAGCAACCCCTTAGCACAGCTAAGAATAAGCCTTAAGCACAGCCAAACATAGTCCAAACATCTCAAAACTATTAAAACTTAAATCACCTATGAAATAATGTTCAGATAACAATAAGTTTTCTGTCTCAAGCTTATTTTCTTGTTTGTTTGCAGACCACATCATGAGTGCTCTAGAGTTACTCCTAGCTCTGCATTCAGGAATCACTCCTGGTGGGCTTGGGGAACATATGAGATACCAGGAATTGAATCCCTTTCAACCTTTGCAAGGCAAACATGCTAACCCCCTCTAGCTGTGTTTTTTTTGAGAAGCCAAATCACTAATTTTTTGATATATTATTTATAGCAAGAGACTTTATTTAGTTATTTTTACAAACATGTTTGTATTTGGATTTTAGTTATAAAAAAGAACACCCCCCCCCCCTTCACCAGTGCAACATTCCCACCACCAATGACCTCCTAAGAGCAGTCCATATAGCTAGCTCTTTTATGTATGGCTTGGCACTGAGATTATCTATTTTCTTTTTAAACCAACCCTGACTCGGCAAAACAAACAAAAACCAAACTTCTGTGGAGGAGGAAAAAGTGAAAGAGGAGAAGTAAGGAGGACAATGGATAGAGGAAAAAGAAGAAGAGGAGAAAAAGGAAGAGGAGGATATGATGATGAGATGGAGGAGAAGGAAGAAGAGGAAGAAGAAAAGGTGGAGCAATCTGGCTTAAAGAAAAACCACCACAAAACTCTTTTGAGGGCTTCTGCTGGGTGAAGCTGACACCAGCTGGCCATTTTCATCTTTGCAGACATTATTGAGAAAAAGCTAATTTTTAAGTTCCTAATAATATTTATGCAATGTATATAATTTATAATTATCAATTTATTTGGAACGGAATTAATAAATACAAGAGATGATATATAGAGAATACTTCAGTCTTAGAAAAGTTTTCTCAGTATCTCAGTAGTATTCATATTTTTGTGTGTTCTTATATGTGTGTGAGTACCACAATTTCTTTATCCATTCATCTATTGTTGAGTGCTTTGGTTATTATCATGTCCTAGCTACTGTGAATAACTCTGCAATAAACATACGTTCATGTATGCATACATTATACAAATTAAAGTATTTATATTCTTGAGTTAGATGGCAGAGAAGAAAACATTTTTTTCTTTTGGTTTTGGGAACACACCCACCAATGCTTAGAGATTATTCTTAGTTATTCACCTAGGAATTACCCTAGTGGTGCTCAAAAGACCATATAGGGATTGAACTCAGGTTGGCTGCATGTAAGGCAAGCGCCTTACCCGCTATACTATCTCTCTGACACAGAAAACAGTTTTAAGTCCTTAAACTTTAATTATAAGTATGTGCCTATCAAAAATTTAGGTAATAACACAAGAGAAAATGAAAAATATAAGTGGAAAACAAGAGTTGAAAATTGAAAGATGAGGAGAAAGAGAGAGAATATGCAGAGGTTGATCGACACTCACAGAAATATATGTCAAAGTCAACAGAGTCATAAAAATTTTTTTTGGTAAAAGAAAAAGGCCATTCAATGTCCCCTTCCCACCACCAGCGCACAGGCTATTTGTTGGGTGACATAACTTGCTCCTTTGGCTGATCTCTTAAATTGCGAGTTTAACTTTGTGACACCCCAACAAGAGAGTGGACCATGACAGACATGCAGTCCTTCCTCTAGGCAGTTCTTAAGAAAATAATACATTTCCAAGAAAACATTAAGTCAAGAATTTCTGAAACTCAACCATCGGCCATAATAGTATTGTGGTTAATATCCTGTGACTCAACCTAAGAACCCTTAGTACTCTAAGACTCAACCATTAACAACTTTGTAACTGTGAATCTCACAGTGATTTAATTTTTTAAATAATAAATAGATAAATAAATAAATAATAAAATTGAAACACCCTTGGTGAAGAAAAAGTAATTTATTTTCTAATGTCATTAAACTTTTTCCTTTCTTGGGGTCAATTTTTTGACAGTCTGTCACATATTCTACTGAAAAAAAATTAAGCTAGAGTTACTCTGTCAAAAAAAGAAATAAAGTAAAATAAAATGTTTAATGCTACAGAAAGCATATTTTCTTTTTTTTTTTAATATGGAACGCTTCACGAATTTGCATGTCATCCTTGCACAGGGGCCATGCTAATCTTCTCTGTATCGTTCCAATTTTAGTATATGTGCTGCTGAAGCGAGCACAGAAAGCATATTTTCAGTGCTGTAAATTTTACCTGCTTCTTTGGACCTCAATCTTCTCCATCCCCCACATCCCCATTCACATCCTACTCAGACTTGCTGCTTATTAGATTATGGTCCGGCATTGACCCATCAAATGGGGATGCCAATGACCCACTCTGTCTACCCTGAGGGATTAAAAAGATCCAATGATGTCAATAGTTTGAAAACCCTGTAAATTGTTTTGCATGCTACTTTAAAATATATACCATCACAAATTAATCCACCCTGGACAAAAAAAAAAAGGCACATGTCACTTTGAAAAACAAGGCACTGAAAAGGGACTGCAGAAAAAAGCATTCCCATAGAAGCCCAGACATACTTAGCATCTTGGTGGAATTTCTCAGAAACCCTACGGGATAGCCTATACATATTATTGGCAATTGGAAACATGTAAGTCCGCTTTCTGAGTATCCATATAGATATCAATAAATGTTTTATCCTTTCCTCACTTGAGCAAGGTGTCTCAGGTGGGCTGATTTCAAGGTGTTTTAAAATTACTATGGAATAAAATGATTGTGCCCTCCTATTCATCCCAACTGTGAATGAAAAAGTAGTTTTGTTGGAGTTGTCAGAGAAAAACCAAGAATTGCCTCTCTGAGTTCCAACCTTGGCTCTAGGGTGTGTCCCAATCATCCCCAATGGTTTGTATGTTTGTGTGAGTCAAGCAACAGAACAAGGATCCTGGAGAAAGTGATAGATATTCCCAGGCCATGGAAACCACAAGATCTCAAATAAACATTTGACAACACAGACACAAAAGGCCATAGAATGAGGGGACAAATCACAGTGACCTCACTCACTGAGATGATTTCCAGGCATTGAATGTTGAACGTGTAGTTTTAAAATCTAAAAGTTTGATAATTACATAGAATGTTAATTTGAACCTTAGAACAATAATATTGTTGCAAAATCTAGAAGTTTGAGAACAACATAAAATATGAAGCTTAGAACTGCAATGATGTCCAAAAAAAGCAGCCTCTACATATTTCCTTCCAGAATGATGCAAATCTCTCATTTGCATAAATCTATGAAAGGTAGATATGTGAATTCATGAAATCCAGCAACGAAGTTAAAACTCAAGCTCTAAGAAAGAAGAAATTATAGGTTTACATAGCAAGACTCTGGAAACAACCAAGATACTCTTCAACAGATGAATAGCTAAAGAAACTGTGGTACATATACTCAATGGAATATTATGCAGCTGTCAGGAGAAATGAAGTCATGAAATTTTCCTATACATGGAAGTACATAGAATCTATTATGCTGAGTGAAATAAGTCATAGAGAGAGAGAGAGAGAGAAAGACACAGAATGGTCTCACTCACATATGGGTTTTAAGAAAAATGAAAGGCATTCTTGCTATAATAATTTTCAAACACAAAAGAGAGGAGGACTGGAAGTTACAGCTCACCTCATAAAGCTCACCACAAACAGGGATGAGTTTAGTTAGAGAAATAACTACATTGTGAACTATCCTAACAATGAGAATGTATGAGGGAAATAGAAAGCCTGTCTAGAGTACAGGCAGGGGTTGGGTGGGGAGGAGGGAGATTTGCGACATTGGTGATGGGAATGCTGCACTGGTGATGGGTGGTGTTCTTTACATGACTGAAATCCAAACACAATCATGTATGTAATCAAGGTGTTTATATATATAAGAAATGCACTCAGGGCCCAGAGAGAGAGCATAGTGATAGGGCATTTCCCTTGCATGCTGAAGGATGGTGGTTGGAATTCCGGCATCCTATATGGCCCCTCAAGCCTGCCAGGGGTGATTTCTGAGCATAGAGCCAGGAGTAGTCCCTGAGCGCTGCTGGGTGTGACCCAAGAACTAAAAAAAAAAAAAAAAAAGAAAAGAAATGTATAGGTTTCATTTATAATTTAATACATCCTTTCAAATCAGTGTTTTATGAAGTGCAAATAATGTAGTACCACATAAAGTTAAATGATTTATAGATAGGCATGACAAGTTTAAAATATTTTTAATAAAGTGCTTTTTAACACCACCAAAATATTGCAAAATATGATAAGAGTATTTGGAGACCATCGTATTTAATTAGTCATGTAAAAAAACCACCTATTATATAAGTTGTTTAGTAACTCCTAAAAACTTACTTTTGTCCTAAGCTTAAAACTAAAATTCTAGACCTTTTTTCTTGAATAAGACTAGAAAAATGGTTTCACTAGGTAATAAACCATCAAGCATGTCTGAAAGCAAAGCTAACCATGGTTGTTCTAGTGGTCTGATAGTCTGATAGATATATATAGGTAACAGGCATAAAACCTACATACAAAGCTATATACTAATTACTAATTACTAATTACTAATTACTATATACTATATATAATTACTATATACTAATTACTAATTACTAATTACTAATTACTAAATACTAATGTCATAAATATAATTTTGGTGTGTTTAATGAAATTCATGTTTTGGAGGGATTCAGAGATGATAGGTGGTAGAATACATGGGTTCAATGCCTCCCAACAAATAGTGCCTAAAAAGCACTACCACCACATATGTTATCAGTAGTTATGGCATGGCAGTCCTTTAGGACAAACCTACATTTTTCAGTTTTTTTCTTGACCCCTAAAATCTAGGAAATGCAAGAATTTGATCTTCAAAGTGGCATAGTCAAAGGCAAGAGAAGTTAACTATATGATCATGTCCTCATCAGTAAAGTGCTACTCCATGTATTTCCTGACAAAGTCTGAAAAGTACAGACAGGAACATGAAGTAATCACTACATAAACAGTGCAAATAAGTCATATCTCCTGTAATACATGTGGCTTAATGCCATGACATGATTCATTTTCTGGAAGAAGGTGCTCTTTAGTGGTGAGTCATCAGCAGAATCATGTGAGCCAGGTTGTAAGACAGTCATCATATAAGGCAAAAATTAACTCATCACAACTCTTATTCCATGAATTTCTCTGTTGAATATTTTTGTTTGTTTTTTAGCCACACATGGTGATGCTTAAGGGTTACTCCTGGCTTTGCACTTAGAAATCGCTCCTGGCTTGGGGAGCCATATAGGACACCTGGGGATCAAACCTAGGTCAGCTGCTTGCAATGCAAATGCCCAACCGCTGCACCACCACTCAGGCCCCTTTCTGCTTAAATTTAAACAAAAATTACCTATATGGTCTTCTTCATACCTCATTGGGTAGTATCAAATCCCCAAAGCCATCATTTTAATTTCCTCCACATTTAATGAACAAAGTTGGAGTGACTGATTGTCCTGAGTGTGAAGTATAGTTTAGATTGCTAGGGAGAAACATTGTAAATTCAGCTCCTCAGCTGCTTCCAGAAAAAAATGTTAAAGGTGAATTTGCAGGTTGTTATTCAGTTGTTCCAACACAGAATTGATACCCAATCTACAACAAGCTTGACACAGAGGGGACCACTTATACTAGCAGCCTAGAGGGCAAAGAAGGGGATAAGGGATGCCTCCTGGGAACAGGGGTAGAGGGGGGACAACATTGGTGGTGGGAATGTCCCTGATTCACTGTCACTATGTACCTAAACTATTACTGTGAATGATTTGTAATCGACTTTGGTCAAAATAAAAATTATTTTTTAAAAGAGATGAATTTGCAGGTTTCCAAACTTGTACTTCAATTAAAATAGGTAATTAGTATAATTATTTAAAATAATATGTTTTGTGATTTATCAACTTACATTTTAATTTTTATTGAAGTTCTGTTATTTACAATTGTGATTTACAATACTATTGGTGTATTCCCATGTACATAATTATAACACTACTCCAATTACCAGTGTATCAACTTCCCTCCTCTTCTTACAATCCCCTTCAACTCAATTGTACAGATCATCTCTTTTGGTGTGTTGCTTTGGGCCCTTTGTTGCTACCCTGCAATATATTTTTAACTTCCATGTATGAATGAGATCATTCTATATCTATCCCTTTCTTTATGACGTCACTTAGCATGATATCCACTAGTTCCATCCATTCAACTTTTTTCCCTAACACTCTATTATTAAATACCAGTGTGTATTACTAGTAGACTAAGCAAGTCCTATAGTATTGTTCCCATCTTTTGTTCATAATATTGATAATCCATGTTTATTCAAAACATCCTCACCCTGGAACTAGGGAAGCAACCCACTGATCCACCAAAAATTCAACTCCAACGTACAGTAAGAAAAGCAGCTGTCAAACCTGCTTAAAAGGGGGTAGGGTGGGGGGAGGGGACCTGGAGTGATAGCACACTGGTAAGGCTGCCTTGCACACAGCCCACAGGATTCTCAGCATCCCCAATATTCCAAGCAACCCATATGTGAATCAAAACCAAACAAACAAAAAAAACTGTCACTGGTGTGAACAAAACAAGAAATAAATAAGTAACTCCTTAAACATTATTTTAAATTAAGACCTTGTTGTATCAAAAAATTGAGGCAGGGGGCCGGGCGGTGGCGCTAAAGGTAAGGTGCCTGCCTTGCCTGCGCTAGCCTTGGACGGACCGCGGTTCGATCCCCCGGTGTCCCATATGGTCCCCCAAGCCAGGAGCAACTTCTGAGCACATAGCCAGGAGTAACCCCTGAGCATTACTGGGTGTGGCCCAAAAACCAAAAAAAAAAAAAAAAATTGAGGCAGGTCTTTTCTAAGATTTTGCACATGCAGATTATTTTAGCATTAAAAAGGTAATACTTCTACTTTTAAAATTGTAAGTTTTCAAAGTTTTTACTTTCAAGATTTTATTTAAATTTTTACTTAGTGCCTTCTTTAAGGGCACCATTTGCATTGCTTTTCTTTTATCCTGCATAAAGGAAATATTCAAAGATAAGACTTCACGTTCTCAAGAAAGTCACTAAAACTGGGGTGGGGTGGGATAAACATTATCTGGAAGTAATTAAGAGAGTCACCTAAGCTGTTACCTCAAATCTCATCTGAAAGCATTCCAAGCCCCAAAGTATAGGCTGCAAATCCAAACTAACTATTTTCAAACCTTTGGCTTCTCAGCTGAGAGCTGTGAATTTCACTTTCTTGATGTTTCAGTTTCTTATCTAGATTTAAAAGTACTCTATTGTATTGGTGTGATGATGCTAGTATACATCATGCTAGTATACATGCTAGTATAACGATTGGGGGCTAAAGAAAAAGATGGAATTGTCCAGAATATGAAAGGCAAGCCTAAATATCCCTCTCCCCTCTCCCAACTGTAGAAAGAAGACACAATACTCACATTTGGATGTTGTTCACACCCTGGTTGGAACCAGCTCTCTTATTGTAGACACATATCTTACACAAAAATGACAAAATACTGATGAATGTGTGGTCAAGAATTGTCCTTCTCTAACCTGTTAGCCTTTCAGCCTGCCTCAGTGGAAATCTGAAATCTGATCCCTGCCACCAACCCTGCGTGATTTCCTGTTTATCTCCGTGGTCCAGCCCACCCACACCAACCACTGCTAATTGGACTCAGGAATCATCTGACACCAGACTAAAGTGTCTGGCTGGCCTCAACCTGCAAACCCCAAAACTCCTTTGAAAAGAAGAAAAAAAATCCTCTTAAGCAAAGAGACAGTATAAAGGGTTAGCAACATTGCTTTGTATGCAGCTGATACCCCATACCACATAAACCAAAAAGGTAAAAATTAAACAAAAACAAAACAGAAAAGAAAATTACCACAAATTAGAGTAAAATGTATATCATTCCTCCTGCAAAGTCCTGAAATGTTCCTTTTGTTGTCTTAACTTAATTCTACATAGTTTTTGGCAAGGAATATCACCACAAATCCATTTAAAACATATTATATTGATTTTCTTCTTTTCAACCTTTTTTTTTATTTAACCTCAAATTTCTGAACAAGAGTAAAGGAAAGCTACATCTAAACAACATAGTATACTATTTTCATTCACTTATGACTATATATTAAAGCAAATCTGATTTGAATTTTTAACCCCTCTAAGAAAGTTCATGTTCTACCATGAACACTTCTTTCCTCTCTCATCTTACATTTCTCTAAATTTCTTTCAATAAAAACTATTTTGTTTCACTAAAATAATAAAGAAGATCTGATTCAAATTTTAAAATAGATAATTTGGGCTAGGGAGGTAAAACAGGGAACTCAGGTTGAATCCAACAAATCCATGGACCCAGAGTGTTGCCAGGTCCAGCCCTAGCACGGGAAGTGATTGAGAGAGAGGCTGAACATTCCTGGGGTGGCCCTCATGGCTAATGGAATCTGGAATGGCAGAGTCTGAGCAACACCATATTCTTGAGTTCTAACATTAACCCATGTTGTGATTATGACACTCTCCAGGCTTCACATACCTCAAGAGTAGCCCCTAACCCCTCTAAACACCACTTGGTAGACCCAATTATTTAAAATTTAAATTTAAAATCATGAAAACAAGTCTTAAATTTATTTTACTATAGTGTATATATTAATACCCATGTTTAAAATAAATATTTTATTTTATATTTTTGGTATGACTCTTATTATTATGAAAATATTATTTATGAAACAGACCAGTATTCTTTAAAGTGGGATGCACCTATAAACAGATCTTTCTATAATTTTTCTACATGGGACAATAGTTTTTATCATTGACACACATGGTAGTAGTGTCAGATATATGATTTATAAGTAATAAGGTATACATTTATAGGATTTGCATGATCAAAGATGGTAGGAGTACTCCTGAACATTTTAAGTTGAAGAAATTATCACTTTTTTGGCCAGACGATTTTTCAGCCCTAGAGCACAGTGCCACCTCGTGGTGTCTGATAATAATGCCTTCAAGATGTTTTTATTTGGTAAGAAATAACACACATTCCTTCTGACACGAGACAGGTAATACTTTTCCAAATAAGTCACACATGATATTATTAAAAGAAAAGCAAGACATTCATTATTATGTTATTCCAGGTTCTTTTCCTTTTTACCGTTAAAGTAAAGCCTTTGTTCATTCTGCAGTCTTTTCTGCTATCCGCTTTCTTCTCTGCCTGGTTGTCTTAAACTCACCTCATGGTCAGCTTTTTTAAAAATTTGAATCACCTTGATTTTCCACACTGCTTCTGATAGTGTTTCATGAATATGACGCTCTAGCACCACACACTCCATCAGTGTCATTCCCTTTACCATTGTCTCGGTGTCCACCTGCCCTCAATCCCTACCATGGCAAGTTCAATTCTGAAGACAAGTTCTCATTTTCTAATATTTTTATCCCTTACTATAGTCCTTTATATGCCATATATGACAAAGCCCATTCTGTATGTTCTTCCTCTTCTATATTTTAACCTTGTCCTGGACATACTAGCTAAGTGTGATTGACATTTTCTACATTTAGGGAGGGAAAAAAGCTGGGCCAGCCATTCTTATATCAGACCAAATTGCATTCAACCTCAATAAAGTGATCAGAGACAAAGAGGGTCACTACTTACTGATTAGGGGGAACACTAGACCAAAAAGTACTAACTCTGGTCAATATTTATGCACCAAATGCAGAGGCAACAAATTGCATAAGGCATTTGTTTGCAAACCTGGAGAATTATCTGGAAGGAAATGTGATAGTAGTAGGAGATTTCAATACTGCACTATCACCACTGGACAGACCCACCAGGAAGAAAAATAGTAAAGAAATAAGAGCTCTAAATGAGAAATTAGAAGAACTAGGGCTAATGGACTTAGGGCTATCCACCCAAGAAAGCAGAATACACATTCTTCTTAAGTGCACATGGAACGTTCTCCAGAATAGACCATGCCTTAGGATATAAATCTAACTTGCACATAGTTACAAATATAAGGATTATTAGAAGTACCCTATCAGATAACTATGTAATACAGATCAAGATTGATTGTAAAAAGAACTATGGGGGGCCAGAGAGATAGCATGGAGGTAAGATGTTTGCCTTTCATGCAGAAGGTCATTGGTTTGAATCCCGGCATCCCATATGGTCCCCAGAGCCTGCCAGAGCGATTTCTGAGCGTGGAGCCAGGAGTAACCCTGAGCGCTGCCAGGTGTGACCCAAAAACCCAAACCCCCCCTCAAAAAAAAGAGGCTATGGAGAAACTCCAACACCTGGAGATTAAACAATATGCCGCTCAACAACATCTGGGTCAAAGAGGAACAAAAGGAAGAAATAAAAAGATTCATCGAGACAAAAAATAATGAAGAGACAAATTGTCAAAATCTGTGGGACACAGATCTGATACCAAGATTTTTAATGCATTTGAATTTGACCTTTGTACATGATGTTAGCTGAGGGTCTGAATTTGCTTTTTTTTGGAAATAGTTAACCAGTTGTGCCAACACCACTTGCTGAAGAGGCTTTTCTTGCTCCATTAAGGATTCTTGTTCCTTAGGTGATTAGATGATTGTATGTCTGGGGAGATTTCTGAGTACTCAAGCCTATTGCACTGATCTGAGGGTCTGTCTTTATTCTAATACCATACTGTTTTGATAAATATTGCTTTGTAATCCAGTGTAAAACTGGGGAAAGTAATGCCTCCCATATTTTTTTAAGGATTGCTTTAGCTATTTGAGGGTGTTTATTGTTCCAAATGTATTTCAGAAGTGTTTCATCCACTTCTTTGAAGATTGTCATGGGTATCTTTAGAGGGATCACATAAAATCTGTACAATGTTTTTGGGAGTATTGTCATTTTAGTGATGTTAATCCTGCAAATCAATGAGCAGGGTATGTGTTTCCATTTCTGCATGTCCTCTCTTATCTTGGAGCAGGGTTTTATAGTTTTGTTTGTATAGGTCCTTCATGTCTTTCATCAAGTTTACTCCAAGATAATTGTGTTTGTGTGACACTAATGTGCATGGGGTTGTTTTCTAAATTTCCATATCTTCCCTATAATTATTGGTTTATAAAAAGGTCATTGATTTCTTAATGTCCATTTCTTCCTTATTACTATTGGTGTATACAAAGGCCATTGATTTTTGTGTGTTAATTTTGTAGCCTGACACCTTGCTATATGAGTCTATTGTTTCTAAAACCTTTTTGGTAGAGTCTTTAGGGTTTTCTAAGCAGAGTATCATGTCATCTGCAAACAGCGAGAGCTTGACTTCTTCCTTTCCTATCTGGATTCCCTTGATATCTTTTTCTTGCCTAATCACTATAGCAAGAACATCCAGTGCTATGTTGAATAGGAGTGGTGAGAGAGGACAGCCTTGTCTTGTGCCAGAATTTAAAGGGAAGGTTTTTACTTTTTATCCATTGAGGATAATATTTGCCACTGGCTTGTGGTAGATGGCCTTAAATATATTGAGAAAGGTTCCTTTCATTCCCATCTTGCTGAGAGTTTTGATCAAGAATGGGTGTTGGACCTTATCAAATGCTTTCTCTGCATCTATTAATATGATCATGTGATTTTCATTTTTCTTGTTGATGATGTGTATTATGTTGATAGATTTATGGATGTTAAACCACCCTTGCATTCCTGGGATGAAACCTACTTGATCGTAGTGGATGATCTTCTTGATGAGGCATTGAATCCTATTTGCCAGGATTTTGTTGAGGATCTTTGCCTCTGTGTTCATCAGTGATATTGGTCTGTAATTTTTTTTGGTACCATCTCTGTCTGGTTTAGGTATCAAGGTGATGTTGGCTTCATAAAAGCTATTTGGAAGTGTTCCCGTTTTTTGATTTCATGAAAGAGTCTTGCCAGGATTGGTAGAAGTTCCTCTTGAAAGGTTAAAAAGAAGTCATTAGTGAATCCATCTGGGCCTGGGCTTTTGTTTTGGGGCAGACACTTGATTACTGTTTTAATTTCCTCAATAGTGATGGGGGAGTTTACATATGTTACATCCTCTTTATTCAACAGTGGAAGGTTATAAGAGTCCAAGTATGTATCCATTTCTTCCAGGTTCTCATTTTTAGTTGCGTATAAGTTTCTCAAAGTAGTTTCTGATTACCCTTAAATCTCTGCAACAGTGGTCCTCAAACTATGGCCCGTGGGCCACATATTGTATTTGTATCTTTTTTGTTTCTTCATTGCAAAATAAGATATATGCAGTGTGCATAAGAATTCGTTCATAAGTTTTGTTTTTACTATAGTCAGACCCTCCAATGGTCTGAGGGACAGTGAACTGGCCCCCTGTTTAAAAAGTTTGAGGATACCTGCTCTGCAATATCGGTAGTGATCTCTCCTTTTTCATTTCTAATACGTGTTATGAAGTCTCTCTCTTTGTTAGTTTTGCTAATGGTCTATCAATCTTGTTTTTTTTTTTAGAAGAACCAACTTCTGCTTTCATTGATCTTTTGGATTGTTTTTTTGGGTTTCCACTTTGTTGATTTCTGTCTCAGCTTTCTTATTTCCTTCTGTCTCCCTATTTCTGGTTCCATTTGTTGAGCACTTTCTAATTTTATGAGCTGTGTCATTCAGCTATACAGGTATGCCCCTTCTTCTTTCCTGATGTGTACTTGCAAATCTGTAAATTTTCTTCTTTTTTGCTGTGTCCCATAGGTTCTGATAGTTTGTGTCTCTGTTGTCATTTCTTTCCAGGAAGGTTTTGATTTCCTCTTTGATTTCATCTTGGACCCAATAGTTATTCAATATTAGGCTGTTTAACTTCCAGGTATTAAAGTTTTTCTTCTGTGTCCCTTTGTAATTCACATATAATTTGAGTGCCACACAAACTTAAATATCTTGTAATCAACTTGACTAAAAATGTGAAGAACCTATACAAAGAAAACTATAAAACTCTGCTCCAAGAAATAAGGGAGGACATGCAGAAATGGAAACACATACCCTGCTCATGGATTGGCGGGATTAACATAACTAAAATGGCAATACTCCCGAAAGCATTGCACAGATTTAATGCGATCCCTCTAAAGATACCTATGACATTCTTTGAAGAGTGGATCAGGCACTTTTGAAATTTATTTGGAATAATAAACACCCTAGAATAGATAAAGCAATCATTGGGAAAAAAATATGGGAGGAATTACTTTCCCCAACTTTAAACTGTACTACAAAGCAATAGTAATCAAAACAGCATGGTATTGGAATAAAGACAGGCCCTCAAATCAGTGTAATAGGCTTGAATACTCAGAGAATGTTCTCCAAACATATAATCACCTAATTTTTGATAAAGAAGCAAGAAATCCTAAATGGAGCAAAGAAAGCCTCTTCAACAAGTGGTGTTAGCACAACTGGCTAACCACTTGCAAAAAAATGATCTTAGACCCCCAGCTAACATCATGTACGAAGGTAAAATTTAAATGGATTAAAGACCTCGATATCAGATCTGAAATCATAAGATATATAGAACAACATGTAGGCAAAACACTCCAGGACATTGAGACTACAGGCATCTTCAAGGAGGAAACTGCACTCTCCAGGTAAGTGAAAGCAAAGATTAACAGATGGGAATATATTAAGCTGAGAAGCTTCTGCTCCTCAAAGTAAATAGCTCCCAGGATACAAGATCCACCCACTGAGTGGAGAAACTATTCACCCAATACCCATCAGATAAGGGGCTAATCTCCAAAATATACAAGGCATTGACATAACTCTAACAAAAAAAAAAATCTAATCCCATCAAAAAATGGGGAGAAGAAAGGGACAGACTCTTTGACAAAGAAGAAATACAAATGGCCAAAAGACACATGAAAAAATGCTCCACATCACTAATCACCAGGGAGATGCAAATCAAAACAACTATGAGGTACCACCTCACACCACAGAGATTGGCACACATCACAAAGAATGAGAACAAGCAGTGTTGACATGGATGTGGAGAGAAAGGGACTCTTATCCACTTCTGGTGGGAATGCCGCCTAGTTCAACCTTTATTGAAAGCGATATGGAGAATCCTCCAAAAACTGGAAATTGAGCTCCCATACAATCTAGCTATACCACTTCTAGGAATATACCCTAGGAACACAAAAATACAATAAAAAATTCCTTCCTTACACCTATATTCATTGCAGCACTATTTACCATAGCAAGACTCTGGAAACAACCAAGATACCCTTCAACAGATGAATGGCTAAAGAAACTATGGTCCATATACACAATGGAATATTATGCAGCTGTCAGGAGAGATGAAGTCATGAAATTTACCTATACATCGATATACATGGAATTTATTATTCTGAGTGAAATAAGTCAGAGAGAGAGAAAAACGCAGAATGGTCTCACTCATCTATGAGTTTTAAGAAAAATGAAAGACATTCTTGCAATAATAATTTTCAGACACAAAAGGGAGAAGGGCTGGAAGTTACAGATCACCTCATGAAGCTCACCACAAACAGGGATGAGTTTAGTTAGAGAAATAACTACATTTTTGAACTATCCTAATAATGAGAATGTATGAGGGAAATAGAAAACCTGTCTAGAGTACAGGCGGGGTTTGGGTGGGGAGGAGGGAGATTTGGGACATTGGTGATGGGAATGTTGCACTGGTGATGGGTGTTGTTCTTTACATGACTGAAACCCATACAACACAATCATGTATGTAATCAAGGTGTTTAAATAAAAAATATATATATATATATTAAAAAAAGGTCATTGATTATTGTGTGTTAATTTTGTAGCCTGCCACTTTGCTATATAAATTTATTGTTTCTAGAAGCTTTTCGGTAGAGTCTTTAGAATTTCTCATATAGTATCATACATATTTTGTAAGGAGACTTTAAGATGTGCTCAAATTAGAAGTAAAAGATCAGGATATGAGAAAGTTTCTTGAAAAGCCCTTGACTTATCACAATGCTACATCAATTTTGCTCTCTCTAACTGATAAATATGACATTGCTGACTTCCTCGTGGCTTGTCAATATTTTACAGATATAAACCAAACTCTTATCTCCACAAACCCTGTGCAGGCTAAAGCTCTGATGATTTGCACCACTGTCTTTCACCAATGAAGGCAATATGAGTTTATTAAGCCTGGGAATATGCCCCTGGTGCAGGAGACCCCGGCATGGGTGAAAGATTACATGTCTTATAGGAATCATGTCGACAATTACAGAGGGAGGGGGCTAAATGAGAACCTCAAGTGGCAAAGAAACTATTTCCAATTTCTAAAGCCAGGCCACTTCAAGAGTATTTTTCAATTCTTTATAAATTCTGCTCCCTAGGATCACAAACCCAGAGTACAGAGAAACCAGAAGAGGGGGAGGCCATTATGGCCTTCATCAAATCAGGGACTCCCTTTGTCAATGGTGATGTTTCCCAGCCCAGTTCAAGATAATTCTGTACCATAAAAGATTTTAACCCGGTGATCTCCGGTTATTTAACTCTGGATATATTGTGTCCAGAAGACATTACCATTACTCCAGGCCAATGCTCTTATATGTGAAAATGGGTATAATGTAATGTGTCCTATATCCCCAAATACAATCAGTTTGATATTGGGAAGGGGCAGTTTGAATATTAAGGGAATTATGGCCATTATAGGTTTAATTGATTTGGATTCAATGGGAGAAATAATTGTTGTGATTATGGTACCAATGACTTGGACTTTTAAGAAAAAAGGAGTTGCACAATTACTCTTCTAGCAAATGTTATTCCAGGGAAATTGAATAACAAAAGAATCAGGGGTTTTGTAAGTACCAGTCTGGGGGCCCTCCAAAATCCATTAATAGCTCTACTTGCAAGATTCAATGAGTAAAAATCAATGTTAACATTGCAGTTAGAAGAAAAAACCTTTGGACAAAGAAACTTTATTGGATACCAGGCTGGACGTTACTATAATCTTTTAAAAATATTGGCCACAAAATTGGCTTCTCCAGGAAATTCTGTATTCTCTAGAACAGGGGTCCTCAAACTTTTTAAACAGGGGGCCAGTTCACTGTCCCTCAGACCATTGGAGGGTCTGACTATAGTAAAAACAAAACTTATGAACGAATTCTTATGCACACTGCATATATCTTATTTTGCAATGAAGAAACAAAACAGATACAAATACAATATGTGGCCTGCGGGCCATAGTCTGAGGACTGCTCTAGAAGGAGTGGGCAGGTTGTTAAAATTCTGTCTGTTGAGTTCAAAAGTTATGGTGTGCAAGGGACCAGAGAATCAGAGAGCCATAGTAGGCCTCATGTGGACCTGATTTCCCCATCTTTGTGGGGATGTGACCTTCAAAAACAGTGAAAAGCAGAATATTATATTGCCCTAGTTCCAGAAGAACGAGAATTATTCACCAATTCAAAGACTCAAGATATTTTTAGGGGCCATTGCTATTCTAGGAAATGCACCAATAAAAATAGGTTGGAAATCTGATGACCCCGTTTGGGCAGGTCAGTGGCTGATACATTAAATTTAAAGCTGATAAATTAAAGGTGCAAAAGGAATTGGTGGATGAATAATTGAGATTGGGACGTACTGAAACTTACTTTTTCCAGTGTAATTCCCTTATATTTATTATATTAAAAAATCAGGAAACTGGAGGCTCTTAATGGATCTCAGAGCTGTAAATTTATCCTTAACAAATTCTGGCAAACAGGATCCAATGTCTCATCAAGAAGGTCATTCACCATGTCCAAATAGGTTTCATCTCAGGAATGCAAGAAAGGTTTAACATCCATAAATCAATCAATATAATACACCATATCAACAGAAAGAAAAAGAAAAAACATATGACCCTATCAATAGATGCAGAGAAAGCATTTGATAATGTCCAACACCGATTCTTGATAAAAACTCTCATCAAGATGGGAATAGAAGGAACTTTTCTCAGTATAGTAGAGACAATCTACCACAAGGCAATGGCAAATATTATTCTCAATGAAAAGCCTTTACTCTAAAATCTGATACAAGACAAGGCTGCCCTCTCTCTCACCTATACTATTCAACTTAATGCTGGAAGTTCTTGCCATAGCTATTAGGCAAGAAAAAGATATCAAGGGTATCCGAATAGGAAAGGAAGAAGTCAAGTTCTCACTGTTTGCAGATGACATGATACCATATTTAGAAAAACCTAAAGACGAGAAAAAAAACTTCTAGAAACAATATACTCATATATCAAAGTGGCAGAATACAAAATTAACACTCAAAAATCAATGCCCATCCTATACACCAATAATGATAGAGAAGATGTGGATATCAAAAAAATCTCATTTACATTAGTGTCACACAAAGTCAAATATTTGGATTCAACTTAACTAAAGATGTGAAGGACTTATACAAAGAAAAATACAAAACCCTGCTTCAAAAAATAAAAGAGGACAGAAGTAAAGGGAGGCATATACCCTGCTCATGGATTGGGGGGATGAATATTATTAAAATGGCAATACTCCCCACATCATTGTACAAATTTAATGCAATCTCTCTAAGGATACCCATAACATTCTTCAAAGATGTGGATCAAACATTCCTGAAATTTATCTGGAACAATAAACACCCAAGAATAGTTAGAGCAACTCTTGGGAATAGAAACATGGAAGGCAAATCTTTTCCCAACTTAGATTGTATTACAAAGCAATAGTCATTAAAACAGCATGGTATTGGAATAAACAGAGACCCTCAGATCAGTGGAATAAACTAGAGTATTCAGAGAATGCTCCCCAAGTATATAATCAATTAATCTTTGATAAAGGGGCAAGAAATGCAAAATGGAGCAAGGATAGCCTTTTAAACAAGTGGTGTTGGCACAACTGGTCATCCACTTTCAAAAAAAAAAGGACTCAGACCTCTAACTAACACCATGCACCAAGGATAAATGCAAATGGATTAAAGACCTTGATATCAGACCTGAAACCATAAGGTATATAGAACAACATGTATGTAAAACACTTCAGAACATTGAAACTAAAGGCATCTTCAAGGAAGAAACAAGTTGAAGCAGAGATACACAAATGGGACTATATTAAGCTGAAAAGCTTCTGAACCTCAAAGAAAATAATGTCTAGGATACAAAAGTCACCCACAGAATGGGGGAAACTATTCACCCAATACCCATCAGATAAGGGACTAGTTCTAAGATATACAAGGTACTGACAGAATTTAGCAAGGAAAAAAATCTAACCCCATCATAAAATGGGGAGAAGAAATGAACAATTTCTCAAAAAAAGAAATAAAAATGGCCAAAGGGCACATGAAAAAATGCTACACATCACTAATCATCAGGGAGATGCCTAATGAGGTAGCATCTCACACCACAGAGAGTGGCACAAAAAGAACAAGAACAAGCAGTGCTGGCAGGGATGTGGAGAGAAAGGAACTATCATTTATTGCTGGTGGGGATGTCTTCTAGTCCAGCTTTTATGGAAAACAAGATGGAGATTCCTCAAAAAACTGGAAATTGAGCTCCCATTTGGCCCTAGATACATAAAAGTCCAATGCAAAAATCCCTTTTTCACAGCTGTATTCATCGCAGTACTTTTTACAATAGTCAGACTCTGGAAACAGCAAGATGTCCTTCAACAGATGAATGGCTAAAGAAACTGTGGTACATAAATATAATGGAATATTATGCAGCCATCAGGAGAGACGAAGTCATGAAATTTTCCTATACTGGATGTACATGGAATCTACATTTTTAAGTCAGAAGGAAGAGATAGGCACAAAATAGTATCTCTCATTTATGTATGGGCTTTAAGAAAAATAGAAGACAGTTTTGCAATAATTCACAGAGACAAAAGAGAGGAGAGCTGGAAGGTCCAGCTCATGGCATGAAGTCTACCACAAAGAGTAATGAGTGTGGTTAGAGAAATAACTACATGGGGAACTGTCATAACAAAAAGAATGCATGAGGGAACTAGAGAGCCTGTCTAGAGTACAGGTGGGGTGAGGGAGGAGGGAGATTTGGGACATTGGTGATGGGAATGTTGCACTGGTGACTATAATCATGTTTGTGATCAAGGTGTTTAAATAAAGATATTAATTTAAACATTTAAAAAATACAGCGTGATTACAAACACTTGTAGTTGGGTTTCAGTCATAACAAGAACACCCCCCTTCACTGGTACAACCTTCCCATCACCAATGCCCCCATCTCCTCCCTCCCCCACAGCCCCGCCTGTCTTCAAGACAGGCTTTCTACATCCCTCACTCACTGACATTGTTATGATAGTTCTCAGCATAGTTATTTCTATAACTTCTCTCACCACTTTTTGTGGTAAACCAGTCCTTTGGGCTATTTGTAAATAGCCTTTCTGTCTATTTTGGTATATAAATGGTCCCTTTGGCTATTGCAATGAATATAGGTGTGAGAAAGGGATTTTTGTATTGTATTTTTGTGTTCCTAGGGTATATTCCTAGGAGTAATATAGCTGGATTGTATGGGAGCTCAATTTCCAGTTTTTTGAGAAATCACCATATTGTTTTCCATAAAGGTTGGACTAGTCAGAATTCCCACCAGCAGTGAATAAGAGTTCCTTTCTCTCCACATCCCTGCCAGCACTGCTAGTTCTCATTTTTTGTGATGTGCGCCAATCTCTTTGGCATGAGATGGTACCTCATAGTTGTTTTGATTTGCATCTCCCTGATATGGGGCATTTTTCCATATGCCGTTTGGCCATTTGTATTTCTTCTTTGAGAAATTGTTCATTTCTTTTCTCCATTTTTTGATGGGATTAGATGTTTTTTCCTTGTAAAGTTCTATCAGTGCCTTGTATACTTTGAATATTAACCCTTTATCTGATGGGTATTGGGTAAATAGTTTCTCCCACTTAGTGGGTGGCTCTTATATCTTGGGGACTATTTCTTCGACGTGCAGGAGCTTCCCAGCTTAATATATTCCCATCTGTTTATTTGTGCTTTCACTTGTTTGGAGAGTGCTGTTTCCTCCTTAAAGATGCCTTTAGTCTCAATGTCATGGAGTGTTTTACCTACATGTTGTTCTATATACCTTATGATTTCAGGTCTGATATCAGGGTCTTTAATCCATTTCGATTTTACCTTCGTACGTGGTGTTAGCTGGGGTTCTGAATTCGCTTTTCTGCAAGTTTCTAACCAGTTGTACCAACACCACTTGCTGAAGAGGCTCTCCTTGCTCCATTTAGGATTTCTTGCTCCTTTATCAAAAATTAGGTGATTGTATGTCTGAGGAGTATTCTCTGAGTACTCAAGCCTATTACCACTAATCTGAGGGTCTGTCTTTATTCCAATATCATTCTGTTTTGATAGTAATCACAATGTTTCAATACAGAAATTATCTTTTAAAAAAAAGACATTGTTAGCATAAATTGGCTTTCCAGATTCTTATTTACAGAACTTATTCAAATGAACTTTAAGAAGATATTGACTTCTGTGTATATTTCATTTGAGAGTATTTTAATTTCTATTTGCCCTTTACTTTCTCTTTTATTCTTTCTTCTTCTCTTTCTTTCTTTCCCTTTCTTTCTTCTTCTTTCTTTCTTTCTTTCTTTTCTTTCTTTCTTTCTTTCTTTCTTTCTTCCTTTCTTCCTTTTTTCTTTCATTCTTTCTTTCTTTCTCTCTTTCTTTCTTTCTTCCATTCTTCTTTCTTTCCAAATTATACATTTTCCATTTGATTATGCCTACTATCATGATCTACTGCTATTTCTGCAGAGACCATTGAAATGGGGAATTGCACACCTTAGACTTTTGTTACATACTCCATTTATTGACTATAATTTTTACAATTTGATTTTGGTGTTTTTTGTTTGTTTGTTTGTTTTAAACCAAGCTAGCATTCTATTAGACCACAAGGTCCACATTGTCAGTTTGCTTCCAGGAAAAGAATCTGGATGCTTGAAACATGATAAATGATATGCCATGGGGTTGACTCCTCTTACAGAGCCCACTAACATATTGCTGAGTACCCTTGATTGAAAAATTAATGATTTTTCTAAGAATGCTCCAATCTAACCCCAGAAGCTTTTATCTAGAAAAGATTATCCCCACCATCGATGAATTTCCTATATAATGGAACACTCCTCCCCCCAATATGCCAGCCTCCTTTTTTATTTTAAGAGCTCTGACCTCATTCCATAAGGGTCGGTTCTTCAACCTAGGAATAGATCTCCACTGTCTTTCTGTGTGTGTGTTTTGTGTGTGTGTGTTTGTGTGAGTGTGTATGTGGTGAACTCCTCTATGCCTGTCTAATCTATATTGTACATAATCCCTGCTTATATTGTATTTATTTCCTATTATATAATATCCCTCCTCCCCACCCAATCTACCACCTTACAAATCCTCTTCTATCTTCTCTCCCCCTCAATTCTGACCCTTGATCTCCCCCCTATTTAACCCTCTTCATCCTCAGTTCTAAACTCCTCAGGGATTGCAAACTTCATCCTACCCAAGCAAGCTGCCAGTTGACTCCAAAAGTAAAAGGACACTCTCCCAGCTGCTATGTCTCACCTCAGGGAAGAACCTGCAGACACTGCTTTTGCAGACTGCTTTTGCAGACTCACTCCATGGGATTAAGCTCCCGAGAGACCCTTAGCTTGAGGACATTACCTGATGCCCAATGTCATTTGAACCATTTCTCAGACTCCATAAAACAATGGGATGGGATGAAACTGTGCTCTAGATTCTACAACCCCCATCTATTTCAAAAGACTTAAAGGGGATTCCTACATTTCTTTTGATTATTTCTGTAGATGCATTTGCTTAATAGTTATAATTCTTAGTGTCTATTTCCATATGTAGAAGTAGCTTCCCCATCCTTGCTAGGATATGCTTTGGTTATAGGAAATTCTTGTAGAAAAGTATCAGTTGGGTTATGAACTCAAGGTTACTAAAATGGGGAAAATCTTATATATAAAAAGAAGTTCTTATCTAGTAGGGATAGGAACTTATAAATTTTATAGTACAGAGCTGCCTTTTACCCTGTTCATTTGTCATGGAGATTTGACTTAAGCCTCAATGGATCAGACACCAATTGTTCAACCCCCAACCTCAAATCCCAATATAGGTACCAGCACAGATTATGGCACCAGCACCAAGATTCAAACTCCCCTCTTGGGAGGCCTGAATGCCAGCTTAGCACCAAACTGCACCAGGATAGGGCCATAAGACACCCTGATGATGAGGAAACAGCAACAACTTGATCTAAGGACAAGTTGCCTTACCACAACACCCTACGGTCAGATAAAATTAGATGCTCTGCCCTAGGATCTGTACAAGAACAGATTTCTAGTTATAAAAGATAGTCTACCACAACTAAACAGAACTTTTCCTGGGACCATAAAATAAGATTTATCCTAGGCTTCATCCCTAGGGCCTGAACAAAAGCAAAGATCTGTAACTATAGAAGATTGATTTTGTCAACCGTGACTGAGAATTTTTTCTGGGACATAAAGACAGACTTTGGGGTTGGACAACCAACATGTCATGAGCCTATAGTTGGTCTTTTGACAGTATGCTTCATGGGCAGAGACCAAAGGACTTTTCTATCAAATTTCTCCGAAGTTTGAAGTGCCTATGCAAAAATAAATAAATAAATCAATAAATAAATAAATAAATAAATAAATAAATTTAAAAACCACACCTGCCCCTCCCCCTTTTTTCTTTTCTTCTTTTTATTTTACTTATATTCTAGATAGGGGCTCCCTCTTTTCCATAGAACCACAGAACTAAATCACTTTGTTCTGTCTCACATTTCTATGTCTTTTTATGAATTGAGAAAATAAAAGAAACAAAAAAGTGGATGGGGCCCAGAGGCCAAGTGGTCACAGGAACATTGAATAGGGGAAAAAAGAGGTCAATTCTAAATACCAAGTCAAAGTCAACCAACAAAGAATCAAGAGACCCAAACTATAACAAGTAAACACGAAATAAACCTGCTACACTAGTAGTCCAGGAGAGTTGGGATGGAGGATTGGCGTGCATGTGGAGAATTATGTGGAGGGAAGTCATCACTGATGGTAGGAATGGCCCTAATTCACTGTAACTAAACACCTGAAATGCAACTATAAAAAGATTTGTAATTCACAATGGCCTCAATACAATATTTTTATTAAAAAATAAAAGATGCGGGGCCGGGAAAATAGCATGGAGGTAGAGTGTTTGCCTTGCATGCAGAAAAAATGGTGGTTCAAACTTTGGCATTCCATATGGTTCCCAGAGCCTGCTAGGAGCGATTTCTGAGTGTAGAGCCAGGAGTAACCCCTGAGTACAGCTGGGTGTGACTCAGAAAACAAACAAACAAAACATAAGATGTTTTAAAAGTACCTTTTTAAATTTTTGATCAAGAAATTTCCTGTGCTCATTGTATTAGGAGAGTAGCTATTTCTTTTCACGATATCACTTTTTCTGTGAAATAAAAATAGTATATATCTAATTTTTTTTTTTTTTTGGTTTTGGGTCACACCTGGCAGCGCTCAGGGGTTACTCCTGGCTCTATGCTCAGAAATTGCTCCTGGCAGGCTCAGGGGACCATATGGGATGCTGGGATTCGAACCTCCATCCTTCTGAGTGTAAGGCAAATGCCTTACCACCATGCTATCTCTCCGGCCCTAGATCTAAGTTTCAACTTACAATGTTTGGGTAACTAGGGCTAAGAGATTCCAAAGGTTCAATTTTTATTCATAAAACAAAACACTTTATAGAGCATTTTTGGAGTGCACATAAAGTATTATCACTTATACTTGATAAAACGCAATATTTTAGTAAGATATCAACTCATTTCCTTATTTTTATAGATATATGTGTTTGAATGCTAATACAGGAACCAACTTTTTGTTTTAATTGAAAAAATAAATGGTGGAAAATCAACATAATCTGAGGCCAAGCAACTATTTGTGTGAATTTTGGGTAAAATCACTTACAAAAATATTTCCTAGGGCCGAGTGTTGACACAAACCATAAGGCATCTGCCTTATGCACACTAGCCTAGGACGGACCACGGTTTGGCACCCCCCCCCAGCATCCCATATGGTTCCCCAAGCCAGGAGCAATTTTTGAGTGCATAGCCAGGAGGAACCCCTGAGCTTCACAAGGTGTAGCCCAAAAGCCAATAAAAAAAAATTCCCTAATTATAATTGGGATATAGGTCAGTGGTAGACTCACATATTGGAAGTCCTGGGTTAGACCCCAATACTAAAAACTTAAGTAAAATATTCTCTAGGTGAAATAATTCACCCTCTCCAGCTCTATAGCAGTTCATTATTAATAAAGATATCATAGTTTGGGTACTGATTTAAGACATAAAAAATATATGCATTTCTACTGGAATAGAAAATAGACTATATAATAATGAAAAAGAAGAGAAAAATAAATGATATGCCCCAGGCTCTGAAGAAAATAGAGGGCTTTGGAGTCAAGTGATTCCTAATCTCAGGTTGTGTGCTATACTAATAAAATGTAGGCTTTAAAAATCCACACAAATCTCAGAAGATGAATCATGTGGATAGAACTAATACTCCCAAAATACCCAGAGTGTTTAGGCTCATAGAAGCAGACCCCATTTTATTGGTACATGATTGCATCCAGTCCAGATGCTTCTCTTGAAACTAAGCAGAGCACTACCCATTAATTAAACTGGGTTTTGACTGCTGTCTCCCCAGGAACTGACCTTCACCAAAGGGAACTGCCTTCTCCAAGTTCACAGACATTTTTCTGGAGCCATCACCTCTAATTATAGGCTATAGGCAATAGAGACCCTACTTACCATATTAGAGCTCCCAACTGGACAGCTCAAAGCCTGTTGCAATTGAACTGCCATTCACCCAACCCCCCCGCCCCACTGAATAGTCCCCAGCCATTCAGTGCTATTCTCCCCAACTCCCCAGTGCAAAATTACTATTCCATCAACAGCTCTGCATGCCAACCTGTTTCAGTTCAGTTTCCCAGGCAGTCATCTACTAAGAATGACGTCACATCAGAAGAGTGAGTAATCTCACACAGTAATCAGAAAACAGTAATTCCAGTACTTCCCATTCAAAACATGTGAAGAAAAGTTTTCTTGTAGTAGAAGTCAGAGGACAGGCTGGACTGAGAGTCTAGAAAGTTGAGGTGCATTTGTCTCAGTTGTGCTTCTGGAAAATGCCTTGTTTTTCTGGCTGACACTATTCACTTTGAAATGCTGACAAGTAAAGAGCTCTAGGGTATGATGTAACATTGAAATGGAGAAACTGTGTCCAACAACTTGTCCAGTGCTAACTGGAGATCACCACTCAGAATGTCCATTTTAAGGACTTTCCTCCAAATCTCTAATAACAGAGGAATTCCAAAGGTGAAATTCTTATTTCATAACATTGTATCATCTTTTCTCCAACAGTGATAAGAATGCTAAAATTTTACTTTAACTTCAAAAATGAATTCCTACAATAAGTCAATTAATAAGTACATCTCTTCCTTCTTCCTTGTTTTTTTTTATTTAAACAACTTTATTACATACATGATTGTGTTTGGGTTTCAATCATATAAAGAACACCACCCATTACCAGTGCAACATTCCCATCACCAATGTCGCAAATCTCCCTCCTCCCCACCCAATCACAGCCTGTACTCTAGACAGGCTTTCTATTTCCCTGATACATTCTCATTATTAGGATAGTTCAAAAATGTAGTTATTTCTCTAACTAAACTCATCCCTGTTTGTGGTGAGCTTCATGAGGTGATCTGTAACTTCCAGCTCTTTTCTCTTTTGTGTCTGAAAATTATTATTGCAAGAATGTCTTTCATTTTTCTTAAAACCCATAGATGAGTGAGACCATTCTGCGTCTTTCTCTCTCTCTCTGACTTATTTCATTCAGCATAATAGATTCCATGTACATCCATATATAGGAAAATTTCATGACTTCATCTCTCCTGACAGCTGCATAATATTCCATTGTGTATATGGACCACAGTTTCTTTAGCCATTCATCTGTTGAAGGGTATCTTGGCTGTTTCCAGAGTCTTGCTATGGTAAATAGTGCTGAAATGAATATAGGTGTAAGGAAGGGATTTTTTTAATTGTATTTTTATGTTCCTAGGGAATATTCCTAGAAGTGGTATAGCTGGGTCGTAAGGGAGTTCAATTTCCAGTTTTGGGAGGAATCTCCATATTGCTTTCCATAAAGGTTGAACTAGACGGTATTCCCACCAGCAGCGGATAAGAGTTCCTTTCTCTCCACATCCCCGCCAACACTGCTGGTTCTCATTCCTTGTGATGTGTGCCAATCTCTGGGGTGTGAGGTGGTACCTCATAGTTGTTTTGATTTGCATCTCCCTGATGATTAGTGATGTGGAGCATTTTTTCATGTGTCTTTTGGCCATTTGTATTTCTTCTTTGTCAAAGAGTCTGTCCATTTCTTCTCCCCATTTTTTGATGGGATTAGATGATTTTTTCTTGTAAATTTCTGTCAGTGCCTTGTATATTTTGGAGATTAGCCCCTTCTCTGATGGATATTGGTGAATAGTTTCTCCCACTCAGTGGGTGGCTCTTGTATCCTGGGAGCTATTTCTTTTTGAGGTACAGAAGCTTCTCAGCTTAATATATTCCCATCTGTTAATCTCTGCTTTCACTTGCTTGGAGAGTGCAGTTTCCTCTTTAAAGATGCCTTTAGTCTCAATGTCCTGGAGTATTTTACCTACGTGTTGATCTATAAATCTTATGGTTTCGGGTCTGATATCGAGGTCTTTCATCCATTTGGATTTTACCTTCGTAATGATGTTAGCTGGGGGTTTAAGTTCAATTTTTTTGCAAGTGACTAGCCAGTTGTGCCAACACCACTTGTTGAAGAGGCTTTCTTTGCTCCATTTAGGATTTCTTGCTCCTTTATCAAAAATTAGGTGATTGTATGTCTGGGGAACATTCTCTGAGTATTCAAGCCTATTACACTGATCTGAGGGCCTGTCTTTATTTCAATACCATGCTATTTTGATAACTATTGCTTTGTACTACAGTTTAAAGTTGGGGAAAGTAATTCCTCCCATATTATTTTTCTCAATGATTGCTTCAGCTATTCTAGGTTGTTTATTGTTCCAAATGAATTTCAAAAGTGATATTTGCGTTTGTGTGGCACTATTGTGAATGGGGTTGTTTAATGTCTATTTCTTCCTTATTACTATTGGTGTATAGAAAGGCCATTGACTTTTGTGTGTTAATTTTGTAGCCTGCCACCTTGCTATACGACTCTATTGTTTCTAGAAGCTTTTTCGTAGAGACTTTAGGGTTTTCTAGGTAGAGTATCATGTCATCTGCAAACAGTGAGAGTTTGACTCCTTCCTTTCCTATCTGAATTCCCATGATATCTTTTTCTTGCCTAATTGCTATAGCAAGTACTTCCAGTGCTATGTTGAATAGGAGTGGTGAGAGAGGACAGCCTTGTCTTGTGCCAGAATTTAGAGGAAAGGCTTTCAGTTTTTCTCCATTGAGGACAATATTTGCCTCTGGCTTGTGGTAGATGGCCTTAACTATATTGAGAAAGGTTCCTTTCATTCCCATCTTGCTGAGAGTTTTGATCAAGAATGGGTGTTGGCCAGCCTGACTTCAATGTAGGATGTGCAGATTCCAGAATCTTTAATACAGAAACAAGATGCCAACAATAGGACTGCGTGAAAAATAAAACTGTATTGGCACTATAGACAATGACTTGGATTGAATAAACTACTTTGCCTGGAGCCTAGAGTTGGTCTTATGCCAGGAAACTTCAGGGGTAGTAGTCTCCTTGTATTTAGACTAAAGCTATTCCTTTCTATGACTCCCATATTTTGGTGGGCCTATGCAAACAATATTTGCCACTCTAACACCGTTTTTACTGTGCCCTTTTGACTAACCCTTAAAAAAAAAAACCTCTTAAACTTTTGATGTTAACTTAAACTAATATGTATGTGTATGAATATATAAAAATACTATGCCTTCAAAGTTAAGGAGTCACATAAATCTCATGGCTATAGGTTGCTTTCTGTACCGCTAAGAAATGTTATAATATACTACAATCTGGGGACTTGTGGACAAAGTAATTGTACATGGGTTCTGCCTTGTTTTTCTTAATTTTTTTTGACTGTAAGTTCAATATTTAGGCATCAGCAAGGGGATTTCTTCTGAGAACTCTGTTTATGGGCGATTTTTCTTTCACTGTAACTTTACCTTGTCCTCTTTGCATCATTGTTCTCATAATTAAAAATAAAAAATTAAAAAAAAAAGAATGGGTGTTGGACCTTATCAAATGCTTTCTCTGCATCTATTGATATGATCATGTGATTTCTATTTTTCTTGTTGTTGATGTTGTGTATTATGTTGATAGATTTACGGATGTTAAACCAGCCTTGCATTCCTGGGATGAAACCTACTTGATCGTAGTGGATGATCTTCTTTATAAGGCATTGAATCTTATTTGCCAGGATTTTGTTGAGGATCTTTGCATCTGCATTCAATAGCGATATTGGTCTGTAATTTTCTTTTTTGGTAGCATCTCTGTCTGGTTTAGGTATTAAAGTGATGTTGGCTTCATAAAAGCTATTTGGAAGTGTTCCTGTTTTTTCTATTTCATGAAAGAGTCTTGCCAGGCTTGGTAGAAGTTCCTCTTGAAAGGTTTGAAAGAATTCATTAGTAAATCCATCTGGGCCTGGACTTTTGTTTTTGGGCAGACATTTGATTACTGTCTTAATTTCCTCAATAGTGATGGTTGTGTTTAGATATGCTACATCCTCTTCATTCAACCGTGAAAGACTGTGAGAGTCCAAGAATTTATCCATTTCTTTCAGGTACTCATTGTTAGTGGCATAGAGTTTCTCAAAGTAGTTTCTGATTACCCTTTGGATCTCTACCATATCAGTAATGATCTCTCCTTTTTCAGTCCTAATACGAGTTATCAAGTTTCTCTCTCTCTCTCTCTCTCTCTCTCTCTCTCTCTCTCTCTCTCTCTCTCTCTCTCTCTCTCTCTCTCTCTTTGTTAGTTTTGCCAGTGGTCTATCAATCTTGTTTATTTTTTCATGGAACCAACTTCTGCTTTTGTTGATCTTTCGGATTGTTTTTTGGGTTTCCAGTTCATTGATTTCTGCTCTAAGCTTTGTTATTTCCTTCTGTCTCCCTATTTTTGGGTCCTTTTGTTGAGTACTTTCTAATTCTATGAGCTGCGTCATTAAGCATAAGGTATGCCCCTTCTTCTTTCCTGATCTGTTTTTGCAAAGCTATAAATTTTCCTCTCAGTACCTCTTTTGCTGTGTCCCATAGGTTCTGATAGTTTGTGTCTCCATTGTCATTTGTTTCTAGGAAGGTTTTGATTTCCTCTTTGATTTCATCTCTGACCCACTGGTTATTCAGGATTAGGCTGTTTAACTTCCAGGTATTAAATTTTTCTTCTGTGTCCCTTTGTAGTTCACATATAATTTCAGGGCCTTGTGGTCAGCGGAGGTAGCCTGCAAAATTTCTATCCTCTTGATATTATAAAGGTATTTTTATGTGCTAGCATGCAGTCTATCCTGGAGTATGTTCCATGTACATTAGAGAAGAATGTGTATCTGGGCTTCTGGGGGTGGAGTGTCCTAGATATCTACTAGGCCTCTTTCTTCTATTACTCTTTTCAGGTCTAGTATATTCTTGTTGGGTTTCAGTCTGGTTGACCTGTCAAGTGTTGACAATGCCGTGTTGAGGTCTCCCACAATTATTGTGTTGTTATTGATATTATTTTTCAGATTTGTCAACAATTGTATTAAATACTTTGCTGGCCCCTCATTTGGTGCATATATGTTTAGGAGAGTGATTTCTTCCTGCTGTACGCATCCCTTGATTAATACAAAATGTCCATTTTTGTCCCTTACAACTTTCCTCAGTATAAAGTTTGCATCATCTGATATTAGTATGGCCACTCCAGCTTTTTTATGAGCGTTGTTGCTTGGATGATTTTCCTCCAGCCTTTTATTTTGAGTCTATGTTTGTTCTGACTATTCAGTTGCGTTTCTTGTAGGCAGCAGAAGGTTGGATTGAGTTTTTTGATCCATTTAGCCACTTGTCTCTTAACTGGTGTATTTAGTTAATTGACATTGACAGAAAGAGTTGTCCTGTGAGTCAGTGCAATCTTTATATCAAAGTTTGGTGTGTCTGTTGGTCAGTCTTGTCTTAAAGTAGGCCATTCAGTTTTTCTTTTAAGAATGGTTTTGCTCTGTAAAGTTTCTGAGCTGTTGTTTGTCTGTGAAACCATGTATTATTCCTTCAAATCTGAAAGTGAGTTTTTTTGGGTGCACTATTCTAGGCAAAGCATTTATTTCTTTGAGTTTTGTCACTATGTCCCACCACTGCCTTCTGGCCTTGAGTGTTTCTGGTGACAGGTGTGCAGTAACTCTCAAGGACGTTCCCTTAATGTAATTTCTCTTTTCGACCTTTTTGCTTTCAGATCTGTCTCTATCTGTGGGATTCGTCACTGTGACTAGGATGTGTCTTGGGGTGTTTTTTCTGGGGTCTCTTTTAGTTGGTACTCTCCGGGAATGCAGTATTTGACCGCATGTATTCATTAGCTCTGGTAGTTTCTCTTTAATGATGTTCTTGACTGTTGATTCTTCCTGGAGATTTTCTTCCTGGGTCTCTGGGACTCCAATGATTCTTAGGTTATTTCTGTTGAGCTTATCATAGATTTCTATTTTCATCTGTTTCCATTCTTTGAGTAATTTTTTCACTGTTTGATCATTTGCCTTAAGGCTTTTTTTCCAATTTCTTCTGCTGTATGGAATTGTTATTCATCTCATCTTCCAGTGTACTAATTCTGTCCTCAGCTGCTGTTAACCCGTGGGAAAGCTCAACCATGTGTTTCTTCAATTCATCTACTGAGTTTTTCAAACCTGTTATTTGACCTGAAATTTCAGTTTGGAGTTTTCTGATTTCTATCTTCATATTCTCTTGATTCTTATTAGTGTTCTCTTCTATACTTTCTCTGAGATCTTTAAACATCTTCCATATTGCAACTCTAAGCTCCTTATTGAGAGATTGACTAGTTGGTTGGTCATGTTCAAGTCATCAGAGTTGCCATCGTCATTCTCTATGACTGGCACTGGCCTGCATTGTTTCTCCATTGTCACACTTGTATTGTGGGTTTTTCTACGTATTGTGGTTGTATTCATTGGCTAAATGATGTGCACGACCGGGAAGCAAAGTGGAGCAACTGTGCTCCTCTGGCTCCACCCTTCCTGGGCTTGTAAACTCACCTCCAGGGAAGGCTCTATGGAAGCCGAGCTGTCTGCAGATGAGCCACTCACAGGATAAAATCAGGCCGAAAATGTAGCACAGCACAGAAGACAGGCAGATACTGGGTGCAGGCATCTGAGTTCCAGCAGAGCTCAGTGGCTTCCCCTTTTAGGGCGTGTAAGCTCACCTCCAGGGAAGGCTCCAGGGAAGGCAAGCCGTCTGCAGATGAGCCACACACAGGATGAAATCAGGCTGAAAATGGAGCACAGCAGAGAAGACAGGCAGATAGGGGTGCTGGCATATGAGTTCCAGCAGAGTTCAGCGGCTTCCCCTTTCTGGGCTTGTAATGTCAGCCATTTCTTACTCACTCGCTCACTGGGTAGCTTCAGAATGCAGTTTTTTTTTGGTTCGCTTCCCAGGGTTCTGAGGAGAGCTTCAAGGATTCAGAAAAGACAGAGAAGCACAGGACAGGGCTCCCTTCAGGTCCTCAGTTTTCTCAGAAGAAGCACAGCAGGGCAGAGACTCCATAGGTGAAGCAATCAGCACTTCACCTGGCAGTCCCCACAGTCAGCCATTTTCTTACTCACTCACTCACTCACTCACTCACTCACTCACTCACTCACTCACTCACTCACTGGGTAGCTTCAGAATGTAGGTTTTTTTGGGTTCGCTTCCCAGGGCTCTGATAAGAGCTTCAAGGATTCAGAAAAGACAGAGAAGCACAGGACAGGGCTCCCTTCAGGTCCTCAGTTTCCTCAGAAGAAGCACAGCAGGATGGAGACTCCACAGGTGAAGCAATTAGCACTTCACCTGGCAGTCCCCACAGTCAGCCATTTCTTACTCACTTGCTTTCTGGGTAGCTTTTGAATGCAGTTTTTGGAGGGTTCTCTTCCCAGGGCTCTGAGGAGAGCTTCAAGAATTCAGAAAAGACAGAGAAGCCTCCTTCTTCCTTGTTAATCATCCCCTTTATGTACATCATTCCTCCCTTTCTTTCTTTCATCCCATCAACATTCACAGACTCCCTATATATCTCATGTTTTCTTCTTTGTCCCATCCTCACCCCCACACAACTTCTTGCCAGTTGAGCCATCCCATAGGTATCCATCACTTGGTAAGACTCAGCTCAAGCCTTAATTCTTTCTTGACCACTTTCATTCAACAGGACTCTTCCCTAGTCCTAGCTATATGCCACAGCTAGAGAATGTCTAACCTGAGGAACCCATGTAGTCAGCACTTGAGTAGCTTATATTTTGGAGTCTGTCTCTGTAGCATTTTATTTAGTTTTTGGGCCACACCTGGTTACACTCAAGGGTTACTCCTGGCTATGAGCTCAGAAATAACTCCTGGCTTGTGGGACCATATGGGACACTGGGGATGGAACTCATGTCCATCCTGGGTCAGCCACATGAAAGACAAATGCCCTACCACTGTGAAATCACTCTGGCCCCTCTCAATAGCATTTCTCTCCTTTCTGTTGTTTGCTTTGAAGAGTTTTGCAAACAGGCGTAATTGCCTTTGGATGTGGCCACTAGAAGAGTTAAGCTGACCCAGCTCAACTGCAAGTGCCACCACTGTAGTACTTGCACTGTAATTATTTTATAGAAATCTTTGTTTTTATATAGGAGTTTTAGTAATATGTTTACCATGGTATTAATGTTCATAATATTGATGTACAAAATTGCTACACCCCATCACCATGAAAGTGCCCATGGCCCTCACCACTGTCATTATGTCACTTATGTTCTGACCTTTATTTCCCTCAACTCTTCTTCCCACTGTTTGTTGGTAACTTTTGTATTTGAAGACCAAAGAGTTGTCATTATCTGATTGTCTATTTTTGTTAGTGACTCCATATCTCATAAATAAGAATATCTAATATTTGATTTCCACCTTATTTCAGTTAACAGATAACATTCAGTTTGATTCATGTTGTAGCAAAGTATATGATTTCATAATTTCATAAATAATATTCTATGACCATACTTCTTTATCTATTCATCTGTTTAATTGGACACTTGAGTTGTTTCTATATCCTGGTTACTATACCAAGCATTACAATGAACATAGGTGGGCATATATGACTTTTTGAATTAATATTCTCATATTTTGTTTTTAGGCACCAGGAAATGAACTTGTTAGGTCATATGACAGTTCTTTAGTTCTTTCTTGAAAAATATCTATTGTTTTTCATTGATCAGAAGTGCAAAATGCCAAACTCCTAGAGTTCTGTGAATTAAAATGAAATTCAAACTCTGTGTATACATATGCATTGTGTATGAACTAAGCCAGGATAGTGCCTTATATTCAACAGCAAACACTAGTTAAAGAAGAGCTTCTTTTCTTCTCATATTCATAATGAAGTCAGACAAGTCCTCGTGAGTGAGAACTGGGCTAACTGACTCAGTTCTAACAAAACTACAGAAAGAGAAACATTTGAAGTTTACAATGGAGAAACACATTCTCACATCCTCATCAAAAAACTAAATGCCTTTTAGTAAATTTTGGCTGTGCTCCTAGTTTTGTTCCATATCCATGAGTTTCAACATGATGGCCAGTCTTCCTTCAGGCTAACCCATTGCTGTTTTCTGGCCAACGTTATTTTCTGCAAGAGGTTTGTGCAGTGGTTCAGGAATGAAGACAGCTCCTGAAATACACATTGAGAAGAGAGTGGTTTGCTTCAGGAACAAAGGCTAACACTGGAATATTAGTGTGAGGAAAAGCACATAGAAGGGTCAAGGAAACAAAGGCATTAAGGTTCAAGTTGTAAATGCTAATTTATTAGTAATTTTGGTTATGACCAACAAAATCAGAAATGTTAGACTTACATGTTTGATTGTGTTCATTTCAGATGGAGTTTCCTGCTTAAGTTCTAATCAACAGGGATGGAAGAGCACTAGAATAAGTGTTTCCACAGAGGTGGGAGCTGACCACAGAAACAGAAGCAGCAGATTATCTTGAAAGGCAGGAGCTGAATTAAAATGTCCAGCAGGTTTAGCTGAGGCTTTGGTGATCATCTATTTTTACCTCTTGATGCCAAAGACAGAAATGCAAAACCCAAGCATAAAAGAAAAAGGCTGGGGCCGGAGAGATACATGGAGGTAGGGCAGTTGCCTTGCATGCAGAAGGACAGTGTTTAAATCCCGGCATCATATGTGGTCCCCCAAGCCTGCCAGGAGCTATTTCTGAGTGTAGAGTAAGGAGTAACCCCTGAGAGCTGCCAGGTGTGACCCAAAAACTAAAAAATGAAAAAAAAAGAAAAATGCTTTGCCACTAAGCCACATCCCTGGTCCTATGGTGCTAATTATTTGGCAATATGCAAATATATTAAATGAGTACTTGTGTCTTCAGAGTATACTGTGCATTATACCAATTATCTCAATGATTTTGGATCAAAATGTCAATAGGATAAAGCATCAAGGGTCTAGTGACTAGCCAGAACTGTTTCCACATGGGTAGAGAAGTATTTGGGGATTCAGAAGGGGAATGAACCAGAACAGACTTTTTCAAGAAACTTGAAAGAGAAGAAAAATAGGAAAATTAGACTATAAAGGAAATATTACTTAAAATGCAGTCTTTGGTGCTGGGGAGATTTCTCAGAGGGTTGGAGATCATGTCTTGCATGTGCAAGATCCCAAGCTTAATTTTCAATACAAGCATCCACTCATGAGGCCCACACTGCCTATTAATGGAGTAGGTGTTATAAAATAAACTAGGTACTGATATATACATATACTACACATATTGATCAATATGTCTAAGAGACCAGGCCGTGTGGAGAATAGAAACTGCCTTCTGCACTCTAGTCCTTTGAGCTTTCTCCCCTGTCCTGCCAAAAAATCCCGAGTAGCAAGGAGGAAGAACATTGGATGGGGGAAGATTAATGAAACTTTGAAACAATTGAATAGTTTTCTGGTTTCAGACTCCTAGATCCCTGACGTGTTGCATGAGGAACTTGAGGTGAGGTCTGTAACCCAGACATAATGGGAAAAGCACGGCTGGGAGATTTCCTTCCATAGTCCAGATCTAGCAACACGTTGTTGGTTTCAGGGTTAGGTACTGCCATATGAATGAGTCAGTGAAGTTCCTGCCTATGGGAATCATGAGGAACATTCTTTCCTTTAACTTGTCTGGCCATCACCTTTCCAGAGTGTTCACCCACAGGGAAGCAACTCCCCGCCCCCTTTTTTGTGATCACTGCCTCTCCTTGCCTCAGCTATATTTGCTACAAAGGGGTGCCTATAGTTGAGCACCCAATATATCACCACAGGGCTCTTCTGCTTGAACCAGTACTTATGGAAGGATATTGGATACAAAGTTTTGCAATAAAATCCAGCACACTCTTATACTTCTACAGGCCTATTCAAATTCCTCCCTTATATTTTTCTAAATATATTTCTTACTAAATTTTACATTTTTACATTTGTAGACTTTATCTATCACATATAAACCTTAAAGTATATTATCACACACTTATTTAAGATTTTTAATTTGTACATCTATAAAAATATCTGTTGAAAAAATTACCAATTTATCACTCATTTATAACTTTTGTGGAATTTCAAGAGTTTAGGCCTATTCACCTATGTATATAAGTGTATCCACCTACATAAAAAATAGATCTTGGGGCCGGAGAGAGAGCACAGTGATAAGGCACTTGCCTTGCATGCAGAAGGACAATGGTTCGAATCCTGGCATCCCATATGGTCCCCCGAGCCTTCCAGGAGTAATTTCTGAGCATAGAGCCAGCAGTAACCCCTGAGCGCTGTCGGATTTGACCCCCCACCAAAAAAAAAAAAGATATTTTCCACCCCTCTCTGACTCTCTGCAGAGGTACCTCCAGGTACGCTGGTTTTGGGTATGATATCACCAGGACTTTTCTGGAGTAAGTCTGGGCACCCTCCCTACTGCCCCATCACCATCTAATATTTTTAGGAGACCTGGCAGCCACAATCACACCACAAACTCAGTGGCCATGCTTGTACCAGTCCAGCTCCACAGACTCAATGTTCTTGCGAGAGATATAAATCAAGCTGTGAATAATCATGGATACACTGACCCCATCTCTGAAAGCTGGCAATCTCAAGCCCCCCGACTTATTGAAACCATGTTATGCCTGCTGCATCCATCACCCATAATTGCTGCATTGCCTATGGCTCTACTTCACCACTCCATGACTCTCCGTAGAGACAGCAATCTGACCAAACTCCAGGTATGCTGGTACTTGGGTTGATATCACCCAGACTTTTTTGGCATGAATGAGGGTAACCTCACACCAGCCCCGCCATCTCACACTTCCAGGAGACCTGGCAGCCATAACTACATCAACAAAAGCTACCATATTAGAAAGTGGTTTGAATTCCTGGACTACAATGCCATGCAACAACTTAAATTTGTTTAATACTCTCATCTCCATAGGGATGGCAATGCACCAGATTAGATGCCAGTGTGAAGCTGAAGCCACTTAATGTTCAAAAACAAATGAAATAACAGAATGTTTTCCTTTTCTCTTTCTCCCCTCCTCTTTCATTTTATCTTTCTATTCTTTTATTTTTAAGCAATTTGCTCTCACTTATTTGAAAATAAATGTATTATGATTAACTATGCCCATAAAAATCTGTCCCAAAATGATACTAAAAATAAAAATTGTAAGGCAATGACAGATGCTCAAAATCATAGAACCGAAGTTTTGTCTATAGAATTGAGTGTATGTGGGTTGGAAGGCAATGGGAGGGGTTCTTGGGACACTGGTGAAAGCAAGTTGCTCTTTGGTGGTAGATGTTATCCATAAAAATATGAATTTTAAATCCAAGGATTATTTTTCCTTTTTTTAAAAAAACATTTTTAATTGATTGGTTTTTGTGCCACACTCAGTGGTGCTCAGGGGTTACTGATGGCTCTGCACTCAGAAATCACCCGGCAGGCACGGGGACCAATTGGACTGTGGAATTTGAACCGGGTCCCTCCTAGGTTGGCTACATGCAAGGCAAATTGCCCTACTGCTGTGCTATCTTTCTGGTCCCTTAATTTAAGCATCTAAATAAAGATGTTTTTAAAAAAGAGAGAGAAAAGTCTCTCAAGATCACAAAATTAAGTGTCTTCATGGGGGTTAGCCCAGCTGTTTACCTCTAAAGCTTCTACTCCTTTCAAGGCCACAGAGATCTCTAGATTAGAGTTCCTGGGCCAGCAGCAGCATCCAGAAACTTGGTAGAAAATAAAATCTTTTTTCCAAGTTCAGGCCCACTGAAGGAAAGACTCTGAAAAAAGTTCAACAATCTGCTACAGTGAGCCAGAGAGGCATTCTGTTATAGACTGACAAGGAAACCACTTCCCGCAAATGAGGATGCTGTAATTGGTGCTAGGTTGTCTTATTTTACCACCTATTCACTACCACATAATCTTCATACTATTTTTTCAATAACACTAGGACAATATTTTAGAAATTAATACATAGTGGTAGCACCCCACTATTTTGACCAAAAAATACTGGCATAAAAATATACAAGTAGGAAATGACATGTGATAGTCAGAATAGGTCAGAACACTCAAGCCTCTGAGGCACTATAGGAGGAAAAGACAATCAGGAGTTTTAGGCAGCTCCAAAGCCAGGTATTTATTTTGTTCATTTTTAAATGCTTTTTAGTATTGTATTAGTGTTGTAATTTATAGACCTGTTGATGGGTTTTAACAGACAATAGTAATGGAGAAAGGAACCATGCTTCACTACATGCTGCTGGCATCATTTCTTCTAGAGACTTGTGGACTATGGGAATTTTGAGGAAGAGGTTGGGCATCAGGAAGCTTAATCCTCCAGTGACAAAGCCTGACATTTATTTATTTACTAGGGTGAATACCTGCTATGTTTGGGGTGGTGGGTGCCAGAGACAGGGAATACTAAAAGGCAGCCTCTGTGAGGGAGAGATCAAGTAGGCAACACCTCTAACTGGGGATTTTCCTCTCTCTTCCCTCCTGGGTGTGTGGATAAGAACATAGCATGAATGGGGGGTGTCCAATGCTTGGGTGGACTCTACACAACACCTGCCTTGCTGCCTCTGGGGAAAGGGGGTAGACAGAATAACTTCCCTTTATCACCCTTGTGTTGGATGGCAATGCTCCAAGCCTGCCCTGCTGCTGAATGATTCAGACCAAGAGCAGTCCCATCCCAGCAGACCCAGCCCACAACTTGCTCTCGAAACTCTCCAAACCAACGCTGAAACTTGCCCCACCCAGGATGCCTCTGGGCCAAGAAATGAGACAAAAATGCAAGAACAGTCAATGCCCAGACAAGTAAGTGTTGTTGTGTTTCGCCGCTGTGCTGATCGAAGTTTAAACAAATAAGTACTCACACCTACAGCCTGGGAAAAAAGCAAGCAGCAGCAGCAGCCAGGTGTGTGTGAGCTCAGGACACTTGGAGGTTGATACAGGTATCCCTGGTGAGCCTATATTCTTTCATGAGCTCAGAGTAAGTGCTATAATGCAGTGTCCCTGGCCTCGTGGTGTGTAAGGAGTTATGCAAATGCATCCAGAGAAACATCTGTATTTTCTCACTGTCATGGGACCCACACAAAGTGAAGGGTCATTATTCTGGCCTGGTAAAAGCTAGCCACACCTGGAGACATTCAGGGTTTACTTCCAGCTCTGCACTCATGGATTACTCCTGATGATGCTCAGGAGACCATTCGGGGTACAGCATTTTGAACCCAGATCAGCCAAGTGCAAAGCCACTGTTTTACCTGTTCTACTATCACTCGAGCTCACAATATATTTTGACCTGGAATATTGTATAGAACCTTATCTTTCTATAACTAAGGAGACCATGGACCCAGTTTTGAATAAAATTAAACTGTTTAGTCAAACAAATTCATTCTTCTATTTTTATCTGCTTTGAACAGTAGTTCCTACCCTTCATTTGTCAAATTGATCAGGTCAAGGAATCTCACAAATGACGCTCTGAAGTAATAAACCATGACTCACCCCCGTCAGCTCCCTCAAATAGCTTAAGGTCACTACTGATTTTCCAAGAGTTCACTCTCTGTCTTTTCATTAGGGGTAAGCTATTAAAGACAAAGAGGATAAAAATCATTCCTCTCTAATTAAAATTACTCAAACAACTCAAATCATTAACGGAAATGACACTTCCACCTTGTGGGGGGCAGTTCTGGGATGGTGAGCCCACATTCATTTAACTGTCTGTTAAGTCAGTATTCCATACACAGTAACCACTGTAACTATGACACAGTACAGACAGCTCAGTATCAGTATAGACACTAAATGCTGATGAGAGGATCAGTCACATCAGATTGTTGCACAGTAAGAGCACTGGGTGTTTTAAAACCCAAGTACCTCGTCCCAGTCAAGGACTACACACACTCTCTGTTTAAAATTACATAGTTGTCTGGCCAATTGGCAGATCCCAACCTTAAATAGAGTCTACTCCACAAATATAAGTAACCAGAACAGGTTCGTCTAGTTGGTTTCCCTTTTCTGCCAGTTGGTAACTTTTTGTTTTAATTTTTAATTCTTTATTTAAACACCATGATTACAAACATGCTTGTAGTTGGGGCACCCCTTTTCATCAGTGCAATATTCCCACCACCAATGCCCCCATTTTTTAACTTTAAAAGAGAAAGTGCCAGTCAAATGGGTATGTTCTCCACATTTTCTAATCCAGAATGCATTTGTGTAGGCCATCTTGATGGTTTTTTCCTCCACGGAGGACCCATTTCTTAGACCTGCTCTTCTGACAGATAAGAGTTTCAGGGTTTCCCTTCATGAAGGATGAGACAGAACAGTGAGTATTGAAAAAGATGGAAGTTTGAAAACCTGAAGACAAAGACAAAATATAGTAATACAGTGACTGCAGCACAGTAGGCCCATACCTAGAAAAAAAATGTACAAGGTGTGTGTGTGTGCGTGTGTATGCAACGTTTGTGTGCAAGTGGGGTGGGGAACAACTTGTGAAAAGAGTTTTACTCAAGTAAATGTTTCATGGTATCTTGATAGAAACTAGCTTTATCTTGGGAGAGCCCAGCTAGAAAGGGGAGATACAATGAACTGTTACTAGGAGTCCTTGAAGCCCTATTATTTGGTGGAGCTGAAAAATTAATTTGTTGTCCATTACGTAACCTTAGTATATTTATGTGTAAGCGTGTGTGTGTGCATGTGCATACATATTGTCTCTGTCATAAAGCATGCTGCCCTACTCCTCCTGGTGAACAGGAGTTGTTCAGCTACCAATAACTTGTCTGGGATAATAGCAGTCACCACTATTCCAAGCCCCTGAGTTATGTTTCCCTATCATTCTCAAGCTAAGACTCTTAAGAGATTACACTGCCACATTTTAGTGATGAAGGATAAGACATCCAGCAAGGAGAAGGCTGAGATTCAAAGCATAACAACAGTCAGTAAACTCACTCCCTGATGACTTTTCTCTTTTATTTGAAAGGGAATACTTGCTGTGTGGTTTTCCTAATTTAATTCTCTGTGAATATTTTAGTTTGTTACAGCTAATCAAAGAACCTCTTAGAGGGTCTGGGACTGCTCCTAGCTATTGTTTTAGTTCAACATGTTCTCAATGAATGGATTCACATCTCTGAGCCCATGCTCTTCTATTTTAAAATATTAATTGGGTCTGGCCTAACAGTACGTATTATAGATAGGGCATTTGCCTTTCACAAGCCAACCTGGGTTTAATTCCTGGCAACTCATATAGTTGCCAAACACTACTAGGAGCACTGCCAGGAGTACTTCCTGAGTCCAGAGCAAAAAGTAACTTCTGAACATCACCAGGTATGACCCATACATTACAAATAATGTTATATATTAAAAATTTTGTTCATTTGCAATGGCTTTATATTTTTTTTGCTTAAATGTTGAAATGGATGACAGATACCAACACCTCATAAAGCAGTTTTCATTCCAGGGATGCAAGAATGGTTTAACATACTCATATCAACCAACATCATATACCCTATCAACAAAAGGAAAATAAAAACCATATGATCATATCAATAGATGCAGAGAAGCCATTTGATAAGGGCCAACACCCATATTATGTTAGAAGTGTGATACTGAGTAATGGAGGGTAGGCTTTCCATGAAAACAAAAATAAATGACGGTGCAAGTTTTTTTGTTACTTTGTTTGGAGGGACACACCCAGTAGCACTCAGGAGTTACTCCTGGCTTTGCACTCAGAAATTGCTCCTGCAGGCTTGGGGGACCATATGAAATGCCAGCGATTGAACCCAGATCTGTGCCAGGTCAGCAGCATGCAAGGCAAACGCTCTACTGTTGTGCTAATGCTCTGGCCCCAACAACCTCTATATATTTTTCAGCATTAAGTTAATGCTCCTTTAAAAAAAAATGTGTCTGTCAAGAATTGCTGCTACAGAAATTGAGGTGAGATTCAAAGTGAGGGGTGAGGAGGAGGTAGGGATAGACTGTGGGGACACTGGTGGAGGGACCCTGACATTTGTGGTGTTATTGTGCTGGAACATTGCATGTCTAAAACTCAACTCTGATTTTGTAATTTATGGTGCTTTAATAAAATAAGAATTAAAAGGAAAACAATGTGCTCATCAGCTCATACATAAGTGCATAATCTTCAGGCTTAAAAGAGAAAATATCAAAAGTCGTAACATGAAGGAAGAATGTCCTGAGATTAGGATAAGGGTTTAAAGCCAACTAAGTAGGGTTATATAACTGACTTAAAGGGCAGAGTATATGTTTTGTATGAGAGGAGACCAGGTTAGGTCCCTAGCACTGAATGGTCTACTGGGCACTGCCAGGATCCACAATGGCCTCAACTCAGCATAAAGCTGAGAATAGCTCCTGAGCACCATCAGGGGTGCAAAAAACAAAAAAATCTTGGAGGAATCAAAATCCACTTTATATATCAAATAAAATAAACATATTTAAATTATAACATATCTCCAAACAACCTAAAAAGCAAAGTGAACTCACTAAGTAAAAACATAATTGCAAAAGAAGACATAATATCTGATTGTCTGGAAGCAGATTCTACACTTGATCGTAGCCAAAAGGCCGAGAAGTGATGGAAGCAGATTCTGAGAAGTATAACTGAACAGAGAGCCCAAGTTAAATATATCACACAGAACCTGAGTTCTGTCATAAATGGGAAATAGAGAAGAATTTGACTTCAAACCAACCAGTACTTTAGATGTAGAAAGAAGCAAGCTGTCAAAGAATTCAGCTACCAGCTTTCATTGAAACATAGTGATTAATTAATTTAGATAGCTGTATGGCTAATGATCAGGTTAACTTTATTTCATAGAATAATGACAAAAAATAACACACACACAAAACAACAACATGATTTTCCTAGACACCACAGTGACTGGCTTATTTCATTTCTATTTTATCTCTTTATACAAAAAGAAATCAACAGAAACACACTAAAACACACTCTCTGGCCCCTTAAATTAGTGAATTTAAAATTAAAACTTGAAGCAATATTTTGTACACTTTGATTCAAACTCTATTTACATATTAGATTGCACTTATAAAGATAGCAACATTTGTAATATGGTTGTAGGTTACTTTGATTTATTATCATTTTTTATCTTGATATAAAGTTTTAACGTTTTCTTCAATACAAATCAGACTTTCTTTTTGCTGTACATAATTTATCACCTGAATTACTGAAACCATCTTTCTCTTTGTGCTTTGCTGTTGATTTTAGGTTACAAGTGGCACATATGTCTTCCAAGTACGTACAATAAGTATCAAGCTCAATGTAAAAAATTCTACTCTTGAAAAGTTAGTGTGGAAAGAAAAGAAGTATTAGCAGTCTAATCCTTTGGTTCTTCTTTTTTTAAAAAACAACTGGTGATGTTTACAAGCAAGTGGTTAACTTCTTTTTGGTTAACTGACAAGCAGACTACTGATTAAAATCCAATACTGCTTAAGAAATACCACATTCCTCAGGTCATATCACTGCTCAAGGGCTGACCATGTATAATTGGGTTGACATGACAACAGGATACATAAGGCACAAATGAATGGTACAAATTAAAAACAAATACTTTAGGACTAGTATGTTCTTTTTCCGCACAAATACTAAAATATGTACCGTTTTTTAAAAAACAAACAAGTTAAATTTTTGGTTTTGAAACTACCTATACAAAAAATTTTACATTTACACCATCTGAGCTGCCCAAAAGAGTTTAAAAAAAGTACTGACTTTTTGCCATACATAAGACTTTCATCAATAGGCCCAAGATACTTGGGTTTATAATGTCTCAGCACTTGAGGGAGGGGGTGGGAGGAGAATAAACTTGCTCTTCCCCCTCTCCCTTATCCCAACAAGAGACAAAAGCAGAGGGCAATTAATTACAGTAGTGTTTGCTACTTATCACCATTGGCTGCAATTCAGAAGAAAGTGCCCAGGATGTACTGAGGCCTGGTGCACTGACCAGTGGGCCCAAGGAGTTAGGTAAGGCACTTTCATGAAGAGCACCCTTGTGGGACTGGAGTAGGCTGTGCAGGTCCAAACTGAGAGGAACAGAGAGAGGCCTTGCCCACCCAAGGCTCCTCAGCAGCAAGGGAAAACAAAGGAGGTAAGACTTGAAAGGCGCTACACAGACGTGGTCACTCGGTCAATGGCGTGATTGACCTCATTTTTGTTGGAATCCAGTCCTTTAGCAGCATTCATGTCATTCCACAAATTCTCCACTGTCTTTTTCATGTTCTTTAATTCGCCCGGGTGTGGTGTGGCTCGCCTCAGAAGTGTCCTCTGAAAACAAACAGTGAAGTGAGCAGCTTGGTTTTGCTTCTCCCCTCTTTTACAAAAGCAACTTGGAGCCTTCCCCTGCAAATCTTCCCTTCTCCAAGATCATGCTTAAATTTAAGTGTGGGAGAGAAAGCAAAGCTGGCTTAAGAGCCCTATATTTGCTTAACCACAGCACTTATGAAAGATGAAAAGTGTTGTCTGGAACTGATCTGGATAAAGAAGGGTTACCTTTTTAAAAATAAGAGATGAGTGGAAAATAAAAGCAAAGTTCTATTTTCTGAAAGGTAAAAAAAAATAAATAAAAAAATTTCTAAGACATGGGAGTGGGTTTGTGGAAGAAGTAAAAGGTAATGGGGGAAAAGAGTTCTTCATTAAAATCATTGTAATGTTCTACTATTACCCCAAGTGGTTTTGGCTTGCTTCAACCCTGAGGTGCTGGGAGTTTAAAAGGAAGAGTGATTCTTTTCTATTTGGTTGTCATCTGTGCTATTTATGTAATTGACTAAAAAAGTTCACATTCTAATAAAGACCATAGTGCTGGAAGTTCATTAACTATGAGAAATTTTAATTTTTTTGGTGGTCTGAGGATAAAATCCAAGACCTCACACATGCATGGCAAATATTCTACCACTGAGTTACATAGTAACCATGACAATTAAAAAATATTGTCTAGCATGTTATACTTTTATCTACTATAAAAGTTTCACAAGAAAATGAAACCAGTTATAAAAATCCTACAAGAGCAACTAAAGAGGCACTGAAGTGATTAGTGATATAATCCCACCCCACCAAGTCAGGAAGTCAGCATTAAGAGGCATTGATGTTGAAGTCACATGGTCATGCCGAATTCCTGTTTTGTACTCCACTATGGTAAAAGCATATATAACATGTTAGATAAGTAAGCCCCCATATGGAAACAGCTGGAATAACAATGACTACAGACAAAAGCTTAAAAACCACCTCTATGCTCTGAGAACTTCAAGGACTACCTTTAAACTTAGCTTATGATAAACTCAATTAGGTCAGAGTTTAAAGAAGCCAAAATGGGGGTGGGGTGGGTGAAGGAGAGGAAGAACAAGGGAGGAAGAGGGACAGAGAAAGAGAAAGAGAGAGAGAGAACTAAATGAATGTGTGGCAAGTCCAGAGGTGCTGCCTCACAGGCAAAGTGAGCCTATCTGCTCAACTCTCTGAAGTTCCCTGGTGAAATAGGATAGGAGACAGAAGATATGTAAAGGTAACCTATCACACACATATGGGGGAAAATGGTTCATGAATGACTCATGAAAAAAATAATCTTAAAAGTTTAAGGCAAAAGATGGGGTTGGAGAGATAGCATGGAGGTAGAGCATTTGCCTTGCACGCAGAAGGACAGTGGCTCAAATCCCGGCATCCCATATGGTCCCCTGAGCTGCCAGGAGCGATTACTGAGTGTACAGCCAAGAGTAACCCTGAGCACTGCTGGACATGACCCCCCCCCCAAAAAAAAAGTTTAAGGCAAAACATTAAATATAATGTTTGAACATCAAGACATCCATAGGGGGCACCTTTTTCATTCTATTGATTTTAATTTTGAATTTCCACAAAGGCCAAGAGTATCCCTCTCCTACCATTTCATTGTCCTCTTCATCCTTCTCATCTTCCAAGAACCGGATGGCACTGACCCTGTGCACAGCACGGTCGTTCCAGGCCTCATCAGAAACATCACTCACCAAGCTCTCCAGCGCGTCACAGCGTGGCAGGTGCTCTGTGGAGGAGACCCCATCAGAAGGGAATTCGGTTGACTCATCCCAGAGCCTGTGGGTGACTGTGGCAAGAAGGCTGCAACCAGAAGGACCAATGCAACCCCCAAACTGAGGAGAATATGACTACACAGTAGGGGCTTGATCTTGGCTTTTAAAAACAAACAGGAGGACTAGAACAATAGCACAGCAGGTAGGGCATTTGCCTTGCATCAAGCTAACCTGGGTTATATCCTCAGCATCCCATATGGCCACCTAGGCATGGACACAAATAATTCCTTAATACAGAAGTAGGTAACCCCTAAGAACTGCTGGGTGTGGCCCCCAAAAGCAAAAGCAACAACAAATACCCAAATCAAGCTTAGAAGCTTTCTTTTTTTTTTTTTTAATAAGGCCAAATTCCATTGGAGATGACATGAAATATCTGTTAAGCGAGTATGTTCAACAATTGAGGGCATGTCACTCTCATTTTCAAAGTCTTTTCCCTATGCTATGACTTCAAACTCCTTCTAACTGTCAAGGGGACATATGCTGAACACAGGAGTCATTTTAGGAACAATTTCAACCACTTGATTCTTTGGGTATCTTTGGTTTTTTTTTTTTGGGAGGTGGCAACAGTACTCAGGAGTTACTCCCTGTGGTAATGTGAGGGAACATATGGGATACCAGGGATTGAATCTGGATCTGCTACATGCAAGGCAAATTTTACAGGTATAAAAATAACAACCTGAAATTAATGCAAATATATAATATTATATACTATATTTTTATTTTTAGGCCATACTCAGTGGCACTCAGAGCTTATTCCTGGCTCTGAGTTTAGGCATTACTTATAGTGGGGCTTGAGGGATCATGTGTGATCAAATCAGGGTCAGCCATGGGCAAGACACATTCGCTGCCCACTGTATATCTCTCCACACACATGCACACATGTGTGTGTATATATGGCGTAAATAACAATAAATATATGTATAATGACTCAAAAGAACTCACTGGCTTAAAATTAGTTTGTACATGAATCCCCAAACTATCAGTCTGGATTTTAAGTGACTGCTACCTTTTTATAGGAGTCAATGTATTTTCAGCTTTAGCTGCAAAAGTCTACTGAAGAAACTTCAGTCACAATACAGGGATGTTGATGGCACTTTTCTTATGGTATAAGAATTATAATAACAATAAAATAATAATAATAATAATAATAAAATTCACTCAGTTAGATGGGTAGATGAAACAAATATTGATCACCTTTGGAAGTGAGTAAATTTAAGGGCAGATACTGGTTCCTGCCACTCCTACTGGCTACATGAAGACTGTCCTCAAATTAAATTCACCTGTGCAGGTTGGCTCAGAAGGCAGCTGAGGAAGTAGGACGCATGTTAGGATCTTTTCTCCAGTGGTGTGGTCTGTATCCGTCTGGAATGTGAGCAGAGGCTGCGACTGGTTGTCTGACAACCACAGGGCTTTTAGATTCAAGGTAGTCAGGGATAAAGGCAAATGCAGCAACCTAAGTGAAAATCAAAGGAAACAGTGGCATCTCAGTGTGGAGGAACTGGCATCTTGGTGGATGTCACTGAGTAATCTTGCCAGAAATAAGGGAGAGTTTCTGTCTCCTGGGATTAGATTACATTAAATACAAGTTTATAGGGCAGCTAGTTTACTCTACATGTGGACTGTTACTGCAGGTTTTTGCACTACTCTTTGCTGTCTTCACCTCACCCATTGGGACCCACAGACCAGGAAGCAAAAATATTTAGTTTATTCTGTAACCTTCTGTATCCTTCCAAATCAACACAAGTAGTCTGTACCATTTTCTCACATCTCCATGTTCTACAGAAGATCATATTCCCCAGAAAAAAAAAGCCCAATGGTTGCTTTTTATCAGTGCTGTGGCACCAAAAACTACAACAAAGTAGTTAATAACTCTCTTGTATCCAATTTTGTTCCTCACTCTTGAACTACTATAGCAACTACAATGTCAAGTTTGTTCTACTCCTTCTAAAAATGGCCAAGTTGTATAATTATTGTATGATTGATACAACCATACAATTTATGATTATATGATTATTATATAATTGACTCTGCTATCTGACTAGATTCTAATTGTAAAATTAGCTCAAACATTTCAAAAATGTTGAAAGTTATAAATACTAACAAGAGAACATTTTAACAATGAGAATATTTAAACAATGAAAATGCAGCTGAAGGAGCAGATTCTTTTATCATATTTTTTTCCCTCCTCTATGGGAGCTACTTTGAACATTTTGGTATTTTTGAGGGGTTTGAAAATGACAAGAACAGTATATGTATTTGTTATTTTCACTTAGCTTGCAGAGGACTTTCAGTTTTTAACTGCTTTTAGTTAGTAGTCCACTGTATGAAAGCATTTTTGTGTTGTTTTTCCTTTTCTTTTTTGAAATGTGCTTTTATTTTCAAATGCAAGTATATGACACTATAGTTCATTGCTAGCACACCCAAATTTAGTCTTCTCTCTCCAGCCATTCTACTGGCTGTACACAGGAACACAAATGGCCATTGGAACAGCTGCAAAGTAAAAGGCTTTTTAGGAAGAGACATCAACAAGACATCAATAACACATTACTCTATAACTTAGGGTAGGTACCCTGAGTCCTAGAATTAAGTAGACCTATAAGGCATTTGGAAGGAACCTATTGTTTCAGAGTAATGCCACTGTTGGATGTAGAGGGCCTGCTCCCAGCTGTTTTGCAAGAATATCAACTGTTTCAGGTCATTATTTGTTTTTTAGGGAAGAAGTGCTGATTTTTTTTTTTTTTGGAATGCCCTCATAAATTCCTTTTTTTACAATCCCTTTTTACCTTTTCCTCTTAAGATCTAAACGCCCAAGATTTTGAGAAAACTGATTTTGTTAGACCTCAGACCCTGAAGCACTCACCTTAATGAGCCACAAGCCTTAGCAGCTTGAAAGTTTGCTCACCCCTTCACTCTCCCTTCTCAGATATGGCTCCCTTTTGTATTCCCAGGTCAAATTACGAGAAAATGAGAGGTCAGCTTGTACCATAAAGCTCCTTGTTATAAAGGCCATTCTGTTTTTTGTTTTTTGTTTTTTTTTTTGGCCCAAAAGGTATCAGACCAGATAAGTGGGGTACAGAAGGAAGAAGTTAGGACTGTAAGAAGTGAGAACCAATCATGTATACTGTGGAGCTTAAACTATTTGTATTAACCAGTAAAATGCTTAGCCTGCTGAAGCCTGTTGACCCTATATAGACTGCCTGTTAGTTTCACATAGGGCCTTTGTCTTTCATGAGACTGGGCCCAGCTAGCTGAATAAACTCCGTTTTGCATTTTACATGATCAGAGGTGGTCTTTGACTCTGAATGCCCTTGGGTTATCTCCTTGGACCCTAACAATATTGGGAAAATTTATGAAGTACAATATAATGATCTATGAGTAAATAGCTGAAATGGTTAATAGAAAAGGATTAACACTATCATCTCAGTTACCATTTTTAATTTTTTTAGTTTTTGGTTTTTGGGCCACTCCTGGTGCTGCACTCAGAAATCACTTTTGACAGGCTTAGGAGACCATATGGAATGCTGGGGATTGAACCTGGATCATATTTGCATGCAAGGCAAACACCCTAAATACTGTGCAAGATCTCTACAGCCCAGAATTATGTGTGTGTGTGTGTGTGTGTGTGTGTGTGTGTGTGTGTATGTGTGAAAATATTTAAGAACTAGTTTCCTACAGCTTTCCAGTATATATTGTAATACACACACACACACACACACACACACACATATCCTCCCCATTCCACTCTATTTTCTTTGTTGTTAAATTGATAACTGGTCACACTTGCCAATCTGCATGTTCATTGTGGTACTGGGGTCTCAACCAATAGGGCCTCTATAATGCTGTAAATCTATGCCACCTACAATCATGTGGATGGCAACAATGATCAAATGATCTATTGCCAGGCTCTTAAAATGCAGTATTATTAATCAAACACATAGTGCTGCATCAGATTCACGGATTTCTTCCTGTCAGAACTGAAAGTTTGAAGATTCTGACTAACATAATCTTTATTTTCCTCTATCCTTTAAGCTGGCAACCACAATCTTTTGTTTTTATGAGTTTGTGTTTCATTTTTCAGGTTCCACAGATAAATGGCATTTTATTTTTTCTTTATATGGCTTATTTCACTTAGTTTAACATTTGAAGATCATCCACATTATTAGGAATGGCAGGACATAATTTTCTTTGAAAAACAGGGGCCAGAGCAAGAGCACAGGGGATAAAAGAAACTCATAACTTGCATGTAGATAATCTGGATTTGAGTTCCACCACCCCAGATTGTCACCCTAGCCTGCCAGAAGTGATCCCCAAGCACAAAGCCAGGAATAGGCCCTGAGCGTTGGCTGGTGTGGTCCTAAGAAAGAAAACTAACAACAAAAAAGAGAAAAAATAAACAAATGGAATTGTTTTGTTCTATTTTTTTTTAATTTCTTGAGGCACCTCCATTTTGTTTATCATAGTGGCTGAACTAATTTAATTTACATTCTTCCAAAAATATCACAAAAATGCCCTTATTTCCATATCATTACCAATTTATACTACCTCTTACTTTGGGAAGTTGGGAGAAGGGATGAGTACTAAGCACTCAAACAGGCGTGAGGTTCTAAAACATTTTGAATTGTAAAATTCAAAGGTATAAGCTATTTCCCCATGGGAAAATTTTTCTAGTATTGGCTCAACTAGTATTAGGAAGATTCTCAAATAACTTATTTTGTATGACTTGTGGGTATTCCTAGTAGAAGGTTAAAGAATTAAGGTAGCAGAGATTAACAGATGGGAGTATATTAAACTGAGAAGCTTCTGCACCTCAAAGGAAATAGCGCCCAGGATACAAGAGCCACCCACTCAGTGGGAGAAACTATTCACCCAATACCCATCAGATAAGGGACTAATCTCCAAAATATACAAGGCACTGACAGAACTTTACATGAAAAAAACATCTAATCCCATCAAAAAATGGGGAGAAGAAATGGACAGACACTTTGACCAAGAAGAAATGCAAATGGCCAAAAGACACATGAAAAAATGCTCCACATCACTAATCATCAGGGAGATGCAAATAAAAACAACTATGAGGTACCACCTCACACCACAGAGAATGGCACACATCACAAAGAAGGAGAATAAACAGTGTTGGTGGGGTTGTGGAGAGAAAGGAACTCTTATCTACTGCTGGTGGGAATGCCGTCTAGTTCAACCTTTATGGAAAGTGATATGGAGATTCCTCCAAAAACTGGAAATCGAGCTCCCATATGATCCAGCTATATCACTCCTAGGAATATACCCTAGGAACACAAAAATACAATACAAAAACCCCTTTCTTACACCTATATTCATTGCAGCACTATTTACCATAGCAAGACTCTGGAAACAAACAAGATGCCCTTCAACAGACGAATGGCTAAAGAAACTGTGGTACATATACACAATGGAATATTATGCAGCTGTCAGGAGAGATGAAGTCATGAAATTTTCCTATACATGGATGTATGTACACGGAATCTATTATGCTGAGTGAAATAAGTCAGAGAGAGAAAGACGCAGAATGGTCTCACTCATCTATGGGTTTTAAGAAAAATGAAAGACATTCTTTCAATAATAATTTTCAGACACAAAAGAGAAAAGAGCTGGAATTTCCAGCTCACCTCAGGAAGCTCACCACAAAGAGTGATGAGTTTAGAGAAATAACTACATTTTGAACTGTCCTAATAATGAGAATATATGAGGGAAATGGACAGCCTGTCTAAAGTACAGGCAGGGGTCGGCTGGGGAGGAGGGAGATTTGGGACATTGGTGATGTTAACGTTGCACTGGTGATGGGTGGTGTTCTTTACATGACTGAAACCCAAACACAATCATGTATGTAATCAAGGTGTTTAAATTATATATATAAAAAAAGAATTAAGGTAATGTGTACTTATGCACCTGTCGGTAGCTCATGATAAAAGATATTTCTTCCTCTTATTGTCACAAAAAGGCTTTGTGTTTTCACGATATTTTATAATCATCCTTGTTATACCTTCATGTATCACACTTATAAAAAAAAGCATTTTAAAACTAAAATATAGTCTCTCTGCTGCCATCTGCTAGTTTTATGTTTGAGAGAAGAGGCAAACTTGTTTGTTTAATTTGGTATTATTTCCCTTGCTGCTGCATATTTGTAAGTCAAAAGATTGGCATAATTTTTTATTGGTTTCTATCCTGATACTTTATAGTAGTAAGTAAATATTTTAATAGGATTAAATTTGGTTATGAATCTATAAATACCAGTACTACATAAACAGTACATTTGACTCAAATGACTTTCAAGTAAGTATATGCAACTCAACTATTTAACTGTTTTCTTTCCACTCTGGCCCAAGCAAAATAAAATTCAGCTTTCCTTTCTTTCCTAGATACCTGGAACATAGGGCTTTCATTAATGTGGAAATAGTTTGGACAATAAAACTATCTTCTGCAAATAAACAAATAGTGATGCAAATTCTTGCTTAACAGTATGGCAGGAACAGAGAAAGATCAGGAATGACTGAGGTATAAGGTCATGAGGGTACAATCCTCATGCTCTAAGTATGTTCTGCTTATCCCAGCAAAGATGGAATAGTAGCTGTTCAAATGAACCCAAAATTTCCAGTAAACCATTAGTGACTTTAGAGTTAAGATGTGTGTCTGGAGGTGTGTGTGTGGGGGGGGAGATGTGTGCCTGAGGGTTAGAGGGATGTGTACCAAGTGGGTAGTATGCCTGCTTTTATATAAGACTGATCCTGGTATGATTCCATATAGTACAGATAGTACCCCAAGCCTATATGGAGTGATCCCTGAGTGTGGAGCCAAAAGTGAATCCTGAGCACTACTAAGTGTGCATACCCCACCCCCACAAAAGCAAAACTAAAAGATGCTTGGCTGGCCCAATAGTCTGCTTCCCAGGTCACTGGAAACTGCTTGCTGCTGCTTGCATTAGCCACACTGTCTTAGGGGAAGCATATCTGCCCCACAGGTCTTTTCAGCCTAGGGATACAACAGGCAACAAAGATCTTTCACACAGCACAACCTAATCATGCTCCTTAAACCAACTTTTTGAATATGGTGGGATAAGCAGAGCTGGGACTGATGCTGGAATAATTCCCTGGTCCCTTTATCCTGAGATACTATAATACCCTATGTGCTTGGAGCTCATCAAATCTTGTATTTCCATTTTAAATAAATATATGTGATCATTCCAGATATTTAACAATCATCGACACTAGGGTTATTTGTCTAAATGATAAAATAATATATATACGGTTTTTCTATTAGATAACTTGCTGATAAACTCAATGAGCAAGAAATTGGTTCAACTGAGGGGCCGGAGCGATGGCACAGTGGTAGGGCGTTTGCTTTGCACTCAGCTGACCCAGGATGAACCACAGTTCATTCCCCAGGCATTCCATATGGTCCCCCAAACCAGGAGCAATTTCTGAGTGCATAGCCAGGAGCAACCCCTGAGTGTCAACGGGTGTGGTCCAAAAATAAGAAAGAAAAGAAGGAAGGAAGGAAGGAAGGAAGAAGGAAGGAAGGAAGGAAGGAAGGAAGGAAGGAAGGAAGGAAGGAAAGAAGAAGGAAGAAAGAAAGAAAAAAAGAAAGAAAGAAAGAAAGAAAGAAAGAAAGAAAAGAAAGAAAGAAAGAAAGAAAGAAAGAAAGAAAGAAAAGAAGAAGAAAGAAAGAAAGAAAAGAAAAAAAAACGAAGAAAGAAAGGTAGATAGAAAGAAGGAAAGAAGGAAGGAAGGAAGGAAAGGAAGGAAGGAAGGAAGGAAGGAAGAAAGAAGAAAGAAAAAAAGAAAGAAAGAAAGAAAGAAGAAAGAAAGAAAAAAAGAAAGAAAAGAAAGAAAGAAGAAAAAAGAAAGAAGAAAAGAAAAAAGAAAGAAAGAGAAAGAAAGAAGAAGAAAGAAAGAAGAAAAGAAAGAAAGAAAGAAAGAAGAAAGAAGAGAAGTGGTTTAACTGAAAGGGGTGAAATGAGTTTCCAGTAAGCAAGTCAGTTTCTGGAAGTCTCTTACTTCTAAGGAAGGGCACAGGGTAGACAAGGAAGTAAAGTATTGCCTGGACATTGCATCCCTGTTTAGAAAATGATGTGCTGAAAAGAACATGAGCATATCAAAAGCTGGGTGGCAAAGAATGAGTTGTGGAGAGGATAGTCAAATGCAATGCAGTTCAAGAGCTGTTGGCAAAGACTCTCAAGCACACCAATCAGCTAAAATGTTATCCCAATTGGGAAGGCTGAGGCTGGAGAGACAGTACACCTACAGGGCACTTGCCTTGCATGTGACTGATTCGACTTAAATCCCCAGCATTCCATAGGGTCCCTGGAGCACCATCAGAGTGATCCTGACCACAGAGCTGGAAGAGAGCCCTGATCACAGCTGGGTGTGGCCTACAATCAAAACCAAAACCAAACTGAAATACTGAAAAGGCTAGTTGACTTACTAAATGGAAACTAGCTTCTGTGACGAAATCTCTCTGTATTACTCACTGTCTAATGATGCCACAGTTCCCCACTCTTAAAATGACCAAGTTGTAAGTCCCATTTCAGTAAGTAAATGAAAGAATAAAAACAGCGAGATATTGGGGCCGGAGAGATAGCATGGAGGTAAGATATTTGCCTTGCACGCAGAAGGACAGTGGTTCGAATCTGGCATCCCAAAAGGTTTCAGGAGCGATTTCTAAGCATAGAGCCAGGAGTAACCCCTGAGCGCTGCCGGGTGCAACCCAAAAAACAAACAAACAAACAAACAAAAAAAATCAGCGAGATTTTACTCAGTGTTTTTCTGTACTTCACTTAATCTTTTTCTGTACTTCAAATTCCTGCAAGATCGTATTAAAATAAGCAGTCTGCCACTAGCAAAATTTGGTGCAAATGACCAAGCTTTAACTTTAGTTTACAGAGAATTCTAACATCTCAGAAATAAAGTTAGCAACTGAAATAAACAGACACAAAAGTAAACATCTCCTGTAAGCATTAATTTTAAAAAGATGAACATTCCTCAAACCAAAATCCATCTCTAGGTACCCAGCTAAGCACTACCATTCATTTGGCACTGCTGCCTGCAACTCATTAGCAAAAATGAAAAATAGGGGATTCATGGCTGGCCTAAGGGACCAAGCTAATCAGTAATGAGAACACAGTCCGCCCAGCATTCTTCAGATTAGTTTCATTAACTACTAAAAAAAAAAAAAATCACTGCTCTCCACCCACCAGCTGAGCACAATTTCTCCTAATTGTATAACATTCAAAAACAATTATTTAATTCCTTGTGGAAATGAAGCTTGTGACCGAAGATATTTCACAGTCATTTGCTGCTTTATACTTTGCAAAACAATTACTTTCAACATTTTCATTCAGTGGGCAACTATTTACTAAGGCCTTTGTCATTGCTGGCAAAGTGAAAGCACCAAAATTCACAGGACACATAAACCATCATAACTGATTGAGGCAATTTTTAAGTGTATGTGAGTGATATTGGTGGGAAGGTATGCACAAATATTTAGGACAGTCTGCTATTGGGAGCCTTAAGTTTGGTGAAATTTTAAAAATAAAGACTCAGAAAGAAGGCAGCTTCTGGGAATAAATGTAAACCCAAGAGAGATCAAAGGCCAACTCTGGTTTAAATCCCTGAGCAGATCTATGAGTTAATCCTAAACATAGCAAGGCCCAGCTTCATGCCCCCACCATTTCCCCACCCTCCAGAAAAAAATGAATGAAGAGTAAAAATGGGAAATAAAGAAGATGCTCCGAGGTAAAATAAATATAGGCTGGAGAAGGGAAGAAAGCACATATGATTTTTGAGGAGAAGTCTAAAAGAAATTAGACTACCACCAACTTAGGCCAGAACTTGAGAAATGGTTATGCTGTGATCTCAGAGATGCCTACATCTCTTTAGGTGGCCCTACAGTGTCTTTTGTTTTGGATTGTGTCTCACTTGACAATCCTGTGCCCTCATTTTCCAGAGAAATGTTCCAAAATCTCACCGTTTATTACCCAGGAGGTGCAGTCACTGGTAAAGCGCATTAAGATTCCTCATGCAAATCCAGCTCCAGCTAATTCAAGCTCATTTTTAAATGAAAAAAACTAAGGAGCCAATGGGTCTTCCAGTACTCAGGCAGGGCTCTTTATATCCTGATACTGTTGCTCTGGGAAACCTTTCACAAGACTAATAAGGAATGTCATAAGGAATGACATCCATAAGAACTGATCCACACAAAGGGGGGGGGGGGGCAATATAAAAAGGAGGATTTTTGAGGTCCTTGGGAAAGGGAAGTGAGTACACTGGTGATGGGTTCAGTGTTAGAATTATGTCTATGACTAATCCATCATTAATAGTATTGTAAACCACACAATCTCCATTTAAAAATGTTTTAAAAATTAATAACTTGGTTTCTTTTTATTATATTTTTATGTAAACACCTTGATTACAAATATGATTGTAGTTGGATTTAGGTCATGTAAAGAACACCATCCTTCACCAGTGCAACATTCGCAATAACAATGTCTCAAATCTCCTTCCTCCCCACCCCACCCCCACTGCACTCTACTTCCCACATTCATTTAGATTGTTATGATAGTTCTCAGTTTACTTATTTCTCTAATTGCACTCAACACTATTTGTGGTGAGCTTCATGTTGTGAGCTGGACCTTCCAGCCCTTCTCTAGTTGTCTCCAAGAATTATTGCAAAAATTCTTTTATTTTTCATAAAAATCATAGATGAGGGACACTATTCTGGGTCTATCTCTCTCTCTCTGACTTATTTCAATCAGCATAATAGATTCCATCTACATCCATAACATGAAAATTTCATGACTTCATCTCTACTGATGGATGCATAATATTCCATTGTGTTTATGTACCACATTTCTTTAGCCATTCATCTGCTGATGAGCATCTTGGTTGTTTCCAGAGTCTAGCTATTGTAAATAGTACTGCAATGAATAGAGGTGTGAGGAAGGGATTTTTGTATTGTATTTTTGTGTTCCTAGGGTATATCCCTAGGAGTGGGTTAGCTGGATCATCCGATAGCTCAATTTTCAGGTTTTGGAGGAATCTTCATATTGCTTGCCATAACAATTGGAATAGATGGCATTCTCACCACCACTGATTAAGAGTTCCATTCTCTCCACATCCCCATCAGCACTGCTTATTGCCATTCTTTGTGATGTGCACCAATATCTGTGGTGTGAGATGGTTCCTCATAATCGTTTTGATTTGCATCTCCCTGATGAATAGTGATGTGGCATTTTTATGTGTCCTTTAGCCATTTGTATTTCTTCTCTTGTAACATTCTGTCAGTGCCTTGTATATTTTGAATATTAGTCCAATTATCTGATGGGTATTGGGTGAATAGTTTCTCCCACTCAGTGGGTGGCTCTTGTATCCTAGGCACTATTTCATTTAAGGTACAGAAGCTCCTCAACTTAATATAGTCCCATCTGTTTATATGGGCCTCCACTTGTTTGGAAAGTGCTATTTCCTCCTTAAAGATACTGTTAGTCTCAATGTCATACAGTGTTTTACCTACATGTTGTTCTATTTACCTTATGGTAAATAGATAAATAGGTCTGATATCTAGGTCTTGAATCCATTTGGATTTTACCTTTGTACATGGTGTTAGCAAGGGGTGTGAGTTCACTTTGTTGGAAGTAGCTAACCAGTTGTGCCAACACCACTTGTTGAAGAGGTTTTCCTTACTCCATTTAGGATTTCTTGCTCCTTTATCAAAAATTAGGTGATTTTATGTCTGGGGAACATTCTCTGAGTACTCAAGGTTATTCCAGTGATCTGAGGGTCTGCTTTTATTCCAATACCATGCTGTTTTGATAACTATTGCTTTGTAGTAAAGTTTAAAGTTGGGGAAAGTGATGCCTCCCATATTCCTTTCCCAAGGAGTGCTTTAGCTATTTGAGGGTGTTTATTGTTCCAAATGAATTTCAGAAGTGATTAATCATGTCATGGGTATCTTTGGGGGAATCACATTAAGTCTATACATGCTTTTAATGATGTTAATCCTGCCAATCCATAAGCAGGGTATGTGTGTCCATTTCTGTATGTCCTCTCTTATTTCTTGGAAAAGGATTTTATAGTTTTCTTTGTATAGGTACTTCACATATTTTATCAAGTTGACTCCATGATATTTGAGTTTTTGTGGCACTAATGTTAATGGTTTGTTTTCTTAATATTCATTTCCCTATCATTTTGGTGTATAAAAAGGCCATTGATTTCTGTGTGTTAATTTAATAGCCTGCCACATTGCTATATAAATTTATTGTTTCTAGAAGCTTTTTAGTAGAGTCTTTGGGGTTTTCTAAATAAAATATCATGTCATCTGCAAACAGTGAGAGCTTGACTTCTTCCTTTCCTATATGGATACCTTTGATATCTTTTTCTTGCCTAATTGCTATAGCAAGTACTTCCAGTACTATGTTGTATAGGAGTGGTGAGAGAGGACAGTCTTGTCTAGTACCAGAATTTAGAAAGAAAGCTTTTAGTTTTTCTCCATTGAGGATATATTTGCCATTGGCTTGTGGTAGATGGCACATAACTATATTGAGAAAGGTTTCTTTCATTCCCATCTTGCTGAGAGTTTTGATCAAGTATGGGTGTTGGACCTTATCAAATGCTTTCTCTGCGTCTACTGATACGATCATGTAATTTTTTAATTCTTTTGTTGTTGATGTTGTGTATTTTGTTGATAGATTTACGGATGTTAAACCATCCTCACATTCCTGGGATGAAACCTACTTAATCATAGTGAATGATCTTTTTGATTAGGCACTGGATCCTATTTGCCAGTATTTCATTGAGGATCTTTGCATTTATGTTCATCAGGGATACTGGTCTGTAATTTTCTTTTTTTGGCAGCATCTCTGTCTGGTTTTGGTATCAAAATGTTGTCTTCATAAAAGCTATTTGGAAGTGTACCTTTTTTTTTTTTGTTTTTTTTTTTTTTTTTTTCAATTTCATGAAAGAGCCTGGCCAGGATTAGTAACAGTTCCTCTTGAAAGGTTTGAAAGAATTCATTAGTGAATCCATCCACGCCTGGGCTTTTGTTTTGGGGCAAATTTTTGATTACTGTTTTAATTTTCACAATGGTGATGAGGGTGTTTAGATATGCTACATCCTCCTTATTCAACCATGGAAGGTTATAAGAGTCCAAGAATTTATCCATTTCTTCTAGGTTCTCATATTTGGCAGTATAGAGTTTCTCAAAGTAGTCTGTGATTACCCCTTGAATCTCTGCAGTGATCTCTGCTTTTCATTTCTAATACGGGTTATTAAGTTTCTCTCTCTTTGTGAGTTTTGGCAATGGTCTATCAATATTGTTTATTTTTTCAAAGAATCAACTCCTTTCGTTGATATTTCAGACTTTTTTGGGTTTTTCACTTCATTGATTTCTGCTCTAAGCCTTGTTATTTCCCTCTCTGAATATTTTTGGTTCCTATTGTTGATCATTTTGTAATTTTATAAGCTGCACCATTAGACTATTAAGGTATGCCTCCTCCTTCCTTCCTAAAGTGTGCTTGATAAATTTTCCTCTCAGTACCGTTTAGTTGCGTGCCATAGATTCTGATAGTTTCTGTCTTTTCATTTGTTTCCAGGATTTGATTTTCTCTTGGACCCACTGGTTGTTCATTAGTAGGCTGTTTAATTTCCAGTTGTTAAAGTTCTTCTTTTGTGTCCCTTTGTAGTTCACATCTAATTTCAGAGCCTTGTGGTCAGCAAAGGTAACCTTCAAAATTTCTATCCTCTTGATTTTATGGAGGTATGTTTTATGTGCCAGCATGTGGTCTATCCTGGAGAATGACCCATATACATTGGAGAAGTATGTGTATCCAGGTTTCCTGGGATGAAGCTTCATATATATATATATATATATATATATATATATATATATATATATATATATATATATATATATATATATACGTATATATATGTATATATATACATACACACATACATACTAGGCCTCTTTCTTCCATTTATCTTTTCAGGGCTAGTATATTTTTGTTGGGTTTCAGTCTGGTTGACCTGTCAAGTGTTGACAAATCATGTTGAAGTCTCCCACATTAATGTGTTATTATTAATATCCTTTTAGATTGTCAATAATTGTATTAGATATTTTGCTGATCTCTCATAAGGTGCGTATATGTTTGGTAATGCGATTTCTTCCTGTTGCACATATTCCTTGATTAGTACAAAGTGTCCATCTTTGTCCCTTACAACTTTTCTGAGTCTAAAGTTTGTGTTGCTTGATATTAATATGGCCACCCTAGCTTTTTTAAGGGTGTTGTTGCTTGGATGATTTTTCTCCAGCCTTTGATTTTGAGTCTATATTTGTTCTGACTATTCAGGTGTGTTTCTTGTAGGCAGCAAAAGACTGAATTCAACTTTTTAATCCATTTAGCACTCTGTGTCTCTTATCTGGCACATTTAGTTCATTGACATTGAGGGAGATGATTGTCATGGGATTTAATGTCATCTTTATGTATAAGTTTGGTGTGTCTGTTGATCTGTCTTATCTTAAAGTAGACCTTTCAGTTTTTTTCTTTAAGGCTAGTTTTGTATCTGTAAAGTTTCTGAGCTGTTATTTATCCGTGAAGCTACGAATCCTTCCTTCAAACCTGAACATGAGTCGGGCTGGGTGCAGTATTCTAGGTGAAGCCTCCATTTCATTCAGTCTTGTCACAATAGCCCATCACTGTCTTCAGGCCTTGAGAGTTTCTTATGACATGTCTGCTGTAAATCTTATGAATGCTCCTTTAAATGAAATTTCCCTTTTTGATCTTTGCTTTCAGTATTCTAGCTCTTTCTGTAGGATTAGTCATTCTGACTAGGATGTGTCTTGTGATGTTTTTCTTCGGGTCTATTTTAGTTGGTACTCTTTGGGCATGCAGGATTTGAATGCATTCAGTCTTTAGCTCTGGGAGCTTCCTGTGATGATGTCTTTGACTTGATTCTCCCTGTGCTTCTGACACTCCAATGATTCTTATGTTGTTTCTGTTGAGTTTATCAAAGACTTCTATTTTCATCTGTTCCCATTCTTTGAGTATTTTTTCCATTGTCTGATCATTTGCCTTAAGGTTCTTTTCCAATCTCTTCTGCTGTATGGAGTTGTTCTGCATTTGAACTTCCACTTCACTGATTCTGTCCTTGGCTGCTGTTACCTGTTGAAGAGTCTTTCCATTGAGGTTTTCAGGTTAGCTACTGTGTTTTTCAGATGTTATTTCAGTTTGGAGTCTTCTGATTTCTGTCTTTACGTTTTGTTCAGCTAGAGCTATTTTTTCTTTGATTTCCATGAGGATCCTCCATATTTCTATTCTAAACTCCTTATCTGAGAGATTAATCAGATGGTTGGTATTTTTTTTGGGATCATCAGAGGTATCATCTTCATTCTCTGTGCATGGTGTTTGCCTGCGAGGTTTCCCCATTGTCACACTTGTAGTTTAATTTATTTGTGTGTTATTGTGGGGTTGATTTGTTAGAATGAGTGCTCGGCCATGAAGAGTGATTTTGCTGGACCCTTCTTGCCCTCTCAGGAGAGATTCAGGAGACAGAAGAGTAGAGAAATACACATAGGTGACAAGGACCCCCGGTCTCCCCAGTTGGTAATCTCACAGTAGGGACAGATCCTCCAGCCTGCCTTCACAGATAAAGATTATGCCTTTCTGCCGAGGCACCACTGATAGCAGGTTTTCACTCAAGTCTTTCTTGGTTTTTCAGCTTGGGCAGCTCTGGAGAGCGATTTTTCTGGGCCCTTCTCAGCCCTTTCAGGAGAGGTTCAGGAGACAGAAGAATAGAGGAACAGACACAGGCAACAGGCCCCCCAGCCTTTCCCAGTTGGTAATCGCACAGCAGGGACAAATTCCTCCTGCTTGCCTTCACAGACAAAGGATCTCTTGGTTTCTTAAATTGTGGGTCACATAAAGAAATGTGCAGTTGTGGAAGAGGGGTAACAAAAATATGGCTATCAGGAAATGGAGAGACAGCACAGCGGTAGGGTATTTGCCTTGCATGTGGCCGACCCAGGAGGGACCCAATTCATATGGTCCCATAGGTCCCCAACCTACCAGGGGTGAGTTTTGAGTGCAGAAGCCAGGAGTAACCCCTGAGCACTGCTGGGTATGGCCAAGAATCCAATCAATCAATGAATCAATAAATAAAGTTAAAAAAAATCTGGCAATAGTAGAAGCTTCAGAGCATACAACTGCCCATAATTACTTCATAATCAAATGTATAATGAACTCAAGGTGTTTCTCACCCAACTGTGTGTCACATTTCTTTGAGCTAAAAGGGGCCGTAAGTGGAAATATTTTGAGAAGTCATATTTTAGTTCTCATCCTGGATCTTTGCTACTCTCTCAGGCTCATTCATTGTAGCATTGAATATTTATTTATGTTTGGGACCACACCCAGAGGTGTACAGGATTACTCCTGGTTCTGCACTCAGAAATCACTCCTGGAAGGCTCAGGGGATCATATGGGATACCCCAAGGATTGAGTCTAGGTTGGTCCTGGGTAGGCCACGTGAATGGGAAACACTCAACTGCTCTGCTATGGCTCCAGCCCCCAATACTAAATTTTTTTTTTTTGAGGAGGGGCCACACCCAGTGACAATCAGGGGTTACTCCTGGCTAACCCTCAGAAATTGCTCCTGCTTGGGGACTATATGAGACTCCAGGGGAACTGCAGTCCATCCTAGGTTAGCATATGCAAGGCAAGCGTCCTACCACTTGCACCATTGCTCTGACCCCAACATGAATTTCTTGAGGCCAGTAACTACTTGAGGCCTGGGTAGCTCAACTGATTAGTATACATTCTGCAAGATGGAGCAAAGGAAAGATGATGTGGCAGCAAAGAGAAGATGAGGGAAGTAGGGAAATATGCCTCAATGGCAAAGCAAATGTAAAGATTACCTGTTCCCTGCCACATCTAGAACGTGAAGCTCTGTTGCTTGTGAAACCTCTGCAGGTATCCAAGTTAGTCTGTTGTCACGAACACAGAACACAGTGAGGCTGCAGCAGCCCCCAATCTACAGTGGGAAAGAAAAGGCATAATTTTTCCATGTTTTGAGAGGAAGTGGGGTGAACTTGGACTATCTTTTATTCAAATTATGTCAAATGATTTATAAATCTCATTATCTATTACAAGTAAATAAAATCACACAAAACAAAGTTCAATGAGATAATAAAAATCTTTGCAAAAATATGCATACATATCCTAAATCAAGAGAATAAATAATACAACTAAAAAATTCCATCTGAAAAGTAATTTCTCATTGCTATCTAATATAACTACATATTTTAGAATGTGTTAGCAAACCCATAAAAGTATATTTGATTATACAGAATTTCAAGAGTTCTAGTAACATATTCACTCTCTCACACACACACACCCTTCAGAAAGTTCAGACAGACACACACACACACACAACCCTTCAGAGACCAGTCCACTTTCTATCTTAATTGTTTTGTGTTATGGTTTATTACAAAAAAAAAAAGAAGAGAGGGACATCTACTAGGTGATACAGGTCTTAATTACAACTGCATAGGTTTAAATAGCTTTTGTATAATTTGGTTATGTTCTCTTTAGTTCGATAAATGCAAACTTCATGCTATTTTATTGTAAGTTTGTTAAACATATCCACACTGATCCAGCTATGACTTGCTTCTGAAAGCACATAAGCTCATATCTCAATCTTCATCATGTCTAGTGGTTATTTTTATTATTTTTAAAATAGGCAATTCAAGGATATTGAGCTATTCACCTATCTAGTCTGTTTTATGTTTTGTTTTGTTAAGAGGTGCCAGAGCTAATGCACAGTGGGTAGAGCTTTTGTCTTGTACAGAGTTGACCAGATTTTGATCCCTGACAACCTGTATGATCACCTGAGCCTGCCAGGAGTAACCCCTGGCAGCCACCTGGTATGAACCAAAAACCTTTAAAAAAAGGGGGGGGGGCAAAAAATGCAGTGATTCTCTTGAACAAATTGGCAGTGTTTTTAGAAAAGGGATTCTAATTGGGATGGTAGAAACAACTTGATCCCAGACACAACATTCTGTAAGACTCCATACAATACTATATTCTTTTTGGACTACTGTCTTCACTGAGAGCAAAGGCTGGCACAGGCACAACAAAGGCTGGCAGAAAGGCTCCTCATGAAGGAGCCTATTGAGTTCTCTGTGACATGAAAAAATCCTCCACAGTCTCCTAGTTGGTGACATATGAATATATCTTCTGCCTTTTTCATTTACATGTGTTTGAGTATATAATATCTTGAAAAGCAGAAGACATAACAAAACTGCTACATATTCATAGAAAGTTTATTAGATTTTTTTCGAGTTAGTATAAAGATTTTGAAGGAATATATTTTACTGTAACATTTACTCATAAAGAATGTCCAAGAAAAGTAAGCAAGTGGGGCTGGAGAGATAGCATGGAGGTAAGGCATTTGCCTTTCATGCAGAAGGACGGTGGTTCGAATCCCGGTATACCTTACGGTCCCCTGTGCCTGCCAGCGGCGATTTCTAAGCATAGAGCCAGGAGGAACCTCTGAGTACTGCCGGGTGTGACCCCCTCCCAAAAAAAAAGAAAAGTAAGCAAGTATACATACACAAACTCATAATTATCTTCAGCCACCTGGAAAACTTTCAAATAGACAGAAAGGCAATTCAATGGTCTCTTTTACTTCTTTTTGTTGTCATTTTCCATCCCAGTGAAAACTGGTTTATTAATTCAAGATACATATCTTGAATATTTGGATTTCTTTTCTATTCATTCAGATTTGGTCAACAACTGGAGGTAGCCCAGGGTTCATTCTTGGAGCATTCATTCTGGGGGGTCATTGCTGACATTGGGAAGGGATATGGTGCCAGGGGTCAAAACCAGGCTTCCTTCTTGTAATGCCTACATTCTATCCCTTTTAGTCATCACTCCTGCCCAAAGGTACCATTTCTTATAGAAATGCCTTTCTTACACATTTCTCTCTTTTATTATTTTCTTGCTTTTTGGGCCACATCTAGTGATGCTCAGGAGTTACTCCTGGATATGCATTCAGAAATTGCTCCTGGCTTGGTCTCAAACCACATATCACTTACAAATCACACATTCACTAATCTATAAACATTCCCTAATGTATATTGTTCTGTATAACTAGTATCTAACAGGACAAACTATCATATGACAAATCCTAAGATGGTCTGACAAAGCTAACTGTTTAATCTATACATAACTACATATAATCAGGCTGCCGGTCAGCCAAGTACCCATTCTATTTACTCACATGAGAAGTCTATATATCTACCAACGTTTTTCTCAGGTAGTATGTTTATATACTTTATGTGTATTTGCTTCCTTACCAACAAAGGGCTGCTATTAAGTTATCATTTGCTTTTACTTGAGAAAACATTTTTCCTTCATTTTCGTAGGAATCTCTAGAGTAGCTTCTCTTATATTTTGTGAATATGGGGTTCTCAATCAATGTTATGTCTGAAAAGCATTGTGGGGCATGGCATGCCTCACCTCCCCTCCCTTGAGGAAGGAAACTATCAATTTTATTCCAGTGCCCTGGAATAACATGGAAAAAAAGAAATCAAAACGCTTTTTCTTTTGATGCCATGACCAGATTCTCTGTGATAAATTTAGATAACCCTAACAAAGATTTACTCATAGGAAGGAAATCCAAAGACAGTCACCCGACTGTTGTACAATCCTACTCCATGTGAGGATTTGGGGTCAGCAATGTGCTGAGGCAATTCTTCCTTGTGATTAAGGCTAGATATAGCCTTCTACACTGTCAGCCTGGCCTGGCATTATGTGTATATACTCCACAAGGTGCAGAAGCAGAAAATGGCAAAACTCATGAGGATGCACTTACTTCTTTCTTGGCCAGTGTGCAACACCAACACTCAACCATTATTTGGGCACTGTGTTCATGAAGCTGTCCACTGGCCCAGTCACCTGAAGGATATCTCTTTAGGACCTCTACTTATAAAACATGTAAGCATTTTCAATTGTACAAGGTATATATTCATATATATACACATATACATATAATATATAAAGTATATATAAATGTATAATACTTAAAATCAAAACAAAAAAAACTAAAAAAAAAACTAAAAAAAATTAAAACTAAACAAAGATTGTCAGACAGGCTCTTAAAGTTGTCAGAGTGATATAAGTGATAGGCAAGCTAAAATCCCTTAAGTATTTGGTGGGGAAAATGGAATGTGTTTACACTTGATTTATTTTCTTTTTCTTCTTTCTACACTAATCTCATGCCTATCGGAGAATGGCAAGGAAAGGGTAGAAGCAATCATATTCAAGAGCCTCCTAGATACCCTCGGTGGTCAGCTAGCTGAGCAAATTCCTGACATCCAGTGTGTGTGCTAATTTGAAAGATGATGCCAACAAACAGCAGACTGTGCTGTAGAGGATGCCAGGATTCCTCACTATCCACAAAGGCAAACACTGTCCCAGGCAAACATTCATACAGAGTTCTCATTCCAAATAAGCCAGAAAGGGATGGCTGGAACCTGAATAAAGTGTTATTAAGCAGTCAAACCCTTCAAAAGATACAGTTCTCTTTATAGATGTCAAAGGGGAATACAGTGCAGTGAAGGGAGTGGATGGTTCAAGATCAAAAGATGTAGAATAGAATTTAGGGTCACTTATGTGCTTTGCAGGTTTGGCCACATCACTTTAACCAAAATTAACAATAATTATTTTATCAGGTGAAGCCACAAGTATAATTTACCACCTATCATAGAGCCCTACCTACTGTTCCTGCCAACTAAATGTGGTCAATACTGTTGGTTCTAAGAAAGAAAGTGAAAATTCTGAATCCAAATGACTGCTCCAGAGTGTCTGACAGTGATATTCAGTGTCAAAAATGACTTTAGTGTTGTATCACACCTATCATGCACATCCATTTTTACATTCTCTCTTGGGTTGAGGCAGAATTTATTGTTTTTGTAATAGTCATGAGGATAAAATGCCTCTATCACTTACAAATTCTGGGAATCAGAGTCACTGTTTAAATAACTCTTTACCAATTATGTAGGAAGATGATATTTTTAAATCTCTCTTAAACCACATAATAGCACCTTCCCAGAATACAAGAGGTTAGACTTAGATTCTCTGAGAGTTACAGAATGCAGCTGAGGTTTAGCTTTTTAGTGTCTCAATTTAAGACTACACTGCCATAAACTTATCACTAATTTAATCCATTTTAAGGTGATGGGATCTGCAGATCATTGAGAAGTTCATTTGTCAGGTCAACTTGCAACAGGTATAAACTGCATATATCTGATATAAACCTAAAGGACATAATCAGGCCACTTCTATGAGTATACTTTCTCATTTGTCTGCCTTTATGTTACTGTGTGTGCTTACCCTAAGTGTAAGGAAACTTACATTTTCCTTCAGTATCGTCCTCATAATATTACTTAGAACATAGCTGAATCCACATTTCTTTGCAAAAAGCAAAATGTGTAATAAGCAAAATCTGGTCAAAATGGAGTCTGAATAGAAATAATATGACGTGTAAGTTTAAATTTAGATTAGATTAAATTTAGATTTTGGAAATCACATACTTTGGGACCCCTTGGCTTTTGAACCACTGACAAAAACTACAGACTTCTACTGTTCTAATTATACAAATATAATTTACATTGACTGGAAAACCACACACACACACACACAACACACACACACACACACACACACACACAAGAAAGTATGCTAAATAGGTAACTCAAAATAAATTTTACCACAAAAGGAAAATCAGTATTAACATTTTGAGGTCCAATCCTTTGGTATAACTGCCATGCATTTGTGATTATATGTACAGACTAACAAAATCAGAGATCAAACTAGGACTTTTGAACCTTGATTTACATATAACAGAAACATTATTCCATGTACTTCCATTTCTTATTAAAATTTATATTAACATCATAATTTATTCTATGCATTTATCACAAATTACTTTAAAAAAAGCCACCACATTACCACATTAGACACTACTTGTTAATGCTATCATTTTTTGCTGTATGATCTGGGGCAAGTTACTTAATCTCTCTGTATCTTAGTTTCAAACTTTGTGGAATACTAATTGTGATTAACCCATACCTCATAAAACTATTGTGAAAATATGACAAGCCTAAGCATAAAAGACCTTTCTAGTATAAGAAAATTATAGAATTTTATATTCTATGCTACATAAAATCATAAGAAATTTTCTTATTCATCCTTCATGTCATTATTAGATATATTAGATATATTTATTAGAAATATATTAGAGATATATCATTATTTGAGATATATTAGAGATATATCATTATTTATTTGAGATACATTAGAGAGATATATCATTATTTATTAGAGATATAATTTCTATAGACTTACAAAATCAAGATTTGCACATTTGGAGAAAAGTGTTCATCAGTGAAGGGACATTGAATGCCTAAAACTAAATCATTAATAACTTTGTAATTTTATAATTCATTGTGACAGGTGACACAATAGAAAAAGAAAAAAATTTAATCTCAAAAAAAATGAAGAAAATTCTACAAAACGAAGACTCACATATTTCTAACTATTACCATATTCCCTTTCAGAGAAGCCATAGAATGTATCCATCCCTGATATCAGACACTTTCCTGTACTCTTGCCAATGTGTATTTTTTAACTTTCATAATGTAAGAGGTAAAAACTTTGAATTTCCATGAATCAAGCTTAACATTTCTAATTGCTATTTCTCTTTATCCTTTCTATGAATTGCCCAATACAGTTATTTGAAATGGGGGTATGGTGTATTAAATTGCTTTAATAATTGTCTACTTTTTATGTTTCCTCCATTATGTGCAAAAATGTCTAACACCTCTGTTATTTGTGATGGAATATGCTGCTACTCAGCTGTCCTTACCTCCTTGAAGGTCAGAAATCTAATTTTCACATAGACAAATCTATCAACTGCATCTACATTTATTTTTACATTACACTTAGGAATACTCCTCCATCTTCAAATCTCATGGTCAACTTTTTTTATTTTAATATTTTAGGCACTATATGATTTCTTTTAAATCTGCCAACAATTCTAGAATATAATGATAACTAAAACTATTTTAAACTATAACAATAAAATAGGTGACCTACAAAATAAATGTTCTATCACAACAGCTATTTTTTTGCATATTGTGAATTACTTATAGGTAATTAATGCTAATAGGATGCCCCACTAGCGAGCATTAATGATCTTCAGATCCTTCTTGTTGTTTTTTAATAATTTGTATTGAGACAAATGTGAATTACAAGTCTTTCAGTTATATTTAAGGTACATAGTGATAGTGAATTAGGGCAATTCCCAACACCAGTGTTGACCTCCCTCCATCCCTGTTCCCAGCATCTTCCCCTATCTCCATCCTTGGCCCCCTGGACTGCTAGTATAAAAAGTTCCTTTTGTGTATAGCTTGTTGTAGTTTGGGTTTCTTGATTCTATTGTCATTGACTTTGGGTTGGGTGTTTAGGTTTTTTTCCATTCAATGTTGATGAGACTGCTTGCCCCTGGTACCATCCACTTTTTCCCCCCCAATTTATGAGTCAGAACAAGCTGATTTCTGTTGTTTTGTCTTTTTTGAATGGATAACTGTATAATGAGGATCACTAAGGTTTGACTTAATAGAAATAAAAGACTGATCTTCAACCTTGTTCCAGCTGGAGTAAGTTCTCTATAGTACAGATTATATTTAAGGTGTAATGTCTAGGGTTATTAGGAAGTTATTGGCTTTTCATCAGATCCATGCTCACATAAGAGTATACTCTTCTGTCTCTTTAGAGGAATCATATTATAATACAGCCACTTCCCTCCACCCAAAAAGAGATATTTTAGAATCTTTCTTTCTCAGAAACATACACACTTCAGCAACAGGATGAGAAAAGATACAATTAAGTGGCTTGATAAAACAGAAACATGCCATGTGTAGCAAATAAAGCAAATCTCATCTTTCTATTAGAATAGCATTATGCTGACAAACTTGAATTCGGTGAAGAATAGATGAGCTGCCTTTTAAAATTTCTAAGTCAATTAAAATGTAATTCACAGAATAGCATCCATTTGAGAAAAAAATAATCTGAACAAATCTGACAAACACATAACAAAATAAATTTCCATGCACTCATTTAAAAAACAGTAACAACACTAAACTTAGAAGAAAATGTCCAGTATTTTACAATGAAGAACACACAAAGCAGTCCGTTGACTTGAATTGTCATGCAGTTAAGCAAAATGGAAGTCAGAGATGCAACTGTGGGGTTCTGATTAATACTTACAATTTAACAAGTTACCTGACTTTTCTAAATTTCCAAGCAGCTAACAATTAAAAAAACAAGAGACATTTGTTGATTTGCAAATGTTTACTACAAACAACACCACAGAACGTAAACAGACTCTTATTGTGACCCACACAATACAAACATTTTTCTCTTCAACCATTTGGGGAAAAAAATGGGCAAATACACGTGGCTACAGACTAAGGAACTGCACTAATAAACAGACAATGTACAATACTATCAATTAAAAAAAGACAAAAAATAGGAGGAACTAAACAATTTATCACAGCAATGGCAATTAATATGGGATGGATTTTTAGCAGATATAGTGCAGTGGGTCAGCATTTCAGATTCAGTTTGCCATGCACGTGACTGAGCTGTTCAAAAGAAAGTGATCAAGTTTTGAAAGGAAAGATTACAATCAGGAAGGTGCAGGATTGGATCAAGTGGTCAAGCTGTGCACAGAGGGCTCAAAGCTGAATGACATAGCTGACCTGTCCTATTGACACTTTTCAGGCATGCCTCACTCAAAGAAGGATGGTGCTCCCCAGACCAGTATGACACAGTTGGAGGTCAGGACGCTCTTGGCTGCTCTGTCCAATGGTCAGAGACAAATATAACCACTTCTTCAAGGTTATCAGAGTTGACCCACAGCAGAATTATAGATTTGTGCTCAGAGCATTCACAACTCTAGGAACTAGTAATGAGGGCACAGTTGATTCCTAAGTATCTAATTACTCTGCTTTGTCAATAAGCCAAGAAAAGACAGTATTTAGAAGTGTCGATAAAACTCTCAATGCCAGCAAAAGCAATCCAAATTTTGGAAAAATACACAAAAAATGTGATAGTTAACTAAAATGTTTTGAAGCTAAAAATACATTCACAATGCTTTTAGATTTTTCAGTCATAACAGGAAAAAAAAGCTGTTCCAGAATATTTATGCTATGCACACCACATAATAAGTATAATCCTTTCAACACAATTATCGAGTACAATTTTCATTCTGTTGAAGTGAAAAGAAGACTGTGGCAATCACTTTACAAAAAAAAAAAATAGAGCCCCTACAGTTTAAGAGATAGCACAGTGGGTAGAATGTTTGCCTTGCATGTAGCTGACCTGGGTTCAACCTCCAGCATCCCATATGGTTCCATGAACACTGCCAGGAGTAACTCGAGCATTGCAGCTCGAGTAACTCGAGCATTGCAGGGTGTGACCCCCAAACAAACAAAAATTAGAATTCATGTCTAGCAGGTGTTATTTTGAAAGAACCAAAATGGAGAAGGGCTAACTGGGATGAAGTGAAACATACTGAGCTTTAACAACAGAAGTCAATTTGGGAGGTCGAAGTGATAGCACAGTGGTAGGGCATTTGCCTTGCACACAGCCAACCCAACAGACCTTGGTTTGATTACCAGCAACCCATATGGTCCCCGCGCCTGCCAGGGGCAATTTCTGAGCACAGAGCCAGGAGTAACCCGAGTGCTGCCCAGTGTGACCCATAAAAAACAAAAATAAAACTAAAGAAGTCAATTCTTACCACAGGCTGTGTTCTTTACACTGACTGTATAGAAAGAGGAGGTACAGTAAATGAACCCCATATACACTTCAACACAGGCCCTTTGCCTGGTTTGTATTGTTAATTGGGGGACAAAAAATAAAGAAGTCAATTAGGCTCTGAGCATTCTTTGGCATTTACCTAAGTAATATTCTCACAATGCATCAATTTAGGAAATCATGCTCTTACACTACAGAGAATCTGATCTTTCTTTACAAAACTGAAGTCCTTCCAGTCTTACAAGGCCAAAATGATGTAAATGGTTGCACTGACTCTGTTATAGCTGAACAGTCCTTGTTTTCTATTTCTCATGTGTGAGAAATATCCAGCTCATCCATCCATTATTCAGCCCTATGTGCCTGTATTCAAGAAGAGTAAAACTAATGTACAGAAAATAGCAACTCTTGTATTTTGTTTCATTTAGAGACTAAAATCAAAATGTCTTGTTCAGAAGTAGCACAATCTCTTAGTTTATCTGAGATATCTCTCTGCTGGAAAACTACTACTTAGATGCTAGTGTTCAGATTAAAGAGATGGCCACATTTATAATGAAAAGCCTTATCCTTCCAAAAGGGTGGGTCAGTAAGTAAGGGTGTGTTGGGGAGAGGGTGCTTGCAGCAGCTATGTTATCCAGGGAAAAGCCTGGGACACTGAGGGTAGATCATACCAAGCAAAGAAAAGAAAAAGAAATCAAGTGCAGACACCTAGAAAAACACTAGGAAAATAAGGAACCCTCATATTTTGACTGATTGGATGGCTGTTTTGAAGCTATTCCAAGAATGATGTCAGAAAGTGTCAAAACAGACTATTAACAAGGAAATTGCATCTGGCCAATGAGGACATCACACAACATAATACCTTTTAATGTGTGGCCCCTTTGAAGGAGAGATCTGACTCCTCATTTCATGGGTGCTCTGAGTATAATTTTAAACTAAGTTATAATGCTGTTTAAATTTAAAAACAAGTTCGATATTGTTATTCTCCATCAATCAAGCTCTCTTGGGTTTGAACAGAAAGCCTCCTTTTTAAACAATGCATGAGAGGCTCCTTGTTTGCTCTACAATGGGTTTCCTCGTTCCCCACATTTCCTGCTCACTTGCCAAAGCTTAAATGCTTGGTTTGTACAACTCTCCACAATGGATGATGACCGTTGCCCTCTTGGAGGATTGACAAAAAAAATCCTAGGAATCTGGCTTTAGTTTTCATTTGCTTTTCTTTATGAGAATGCCTTTCTGAGAGTTCGTTCATTCCTGTACAGACATAACACTGACCAATGTCAAATGCCCCGAAAAGTGTGCATCAAGATCCATTCTTACAATTTTCTTGGTTTGTGGGACAGTTAAATGTCACATAAAACTTAGCTGAATCTAATGTTATTCATTTCCTCTTCCAAACTATCTTTGTTTGCTAATGACATTTTCTGTATGTTGTGCAGGCAACTTTAGTTTTTCTTTATATCACTAAGCATCCAATAGTCCAGTTTTTTTCCTAACATGCTCACAGTCTTGCAATACTACATTTTCTCTCTCATGATAGTGAAACTCATTCTTTGATATGATGCCTTCAACCATCTCTAGACTCCTACAGGAGAGATCATAATTCAAAAAGCATCACATAAGTGCTTTAATGTACCTAACATTTTTTTAATCTCTGGTGAATTATTATTTTAGTAAAATGAATAATTTTTTTAAAGCACATACCTTTTTGGTAATGACACTAATTTATTTCTGTCTGCATTCAAGTTACTCAACTTCTTAAGTTTTCCAATGCTCTTAGGCAAGGTCTGTTAAGAGAACATTGTAATCATTCAGTAATACACTGATTTTTCTATTTAAAAAAAAAAGCATGGTAAACGTTAAGACACCTCTTTTTAAAGACTTACAGAACAGAATTACAATCAGCTGTTTGGTACAGGGAATCGGGACCTGGTAGGGGTATAGGAGGTCTAGAAGAGTGGGAAGAAGGGCTGCAAGCCAGAGCCCTAGGCCATGGCTGGATGTCAGAGTGAGTCTATGAAATGCAATTGAAATCCTAGGTTAAATAGTTTATTTTTAATTGTTATGCTGATTATTAAGTCTGAAACCACAAACCAAGGCAAGAAGATTCATTACCTTCCATCACTTCTCACAGAGAAAGCTTCTCAAGTAGTCTGAGGAGAGATTGCTGGGATCCCTCACCAACTCCAGCTCACTGACCTACGCTTTACTTTTTGCTTTACCAACTAGGCCAGTGGTTCAATATGAGCATCTAAAGATGGAAGGGTTATTTTATTTCCAATTCTGTGCTGGCAGGGGGCTGGGGTTAAGGTCTCGTGGCAGTGCCCAGGGATCATGCAGTGACAAATACTGAAACTTGGCCTCCAACATTCAAAGCATATGCTTGGCCTATTGAAATATCATACTTCCCAAGTTCTTTTTCAAGTGCAACATAAGAAAATTTCCTTTCAGGAATAAAGAAAGGCTGGGGACCAGGATTCAAGTGGTCTCAGATGCATTGATGGGGAAATAAATACAGAACTAAATATCTAAGCCCAAACCAACAATAATAGAATCAAGGAACCTACACTTTAACAAACTAAACTTAAAGGGGCCTGTTATACTGGCAGGTCAGGGGGCAAAGGGTGGTGGTATAGGATATATTCTGGGTTCATTGGTGGAGGGAGGTTGACACTGGTGGTAGGAATGGCCCTGACTCACTGTATATCTGAAATTCATCTATGAAGGACTCACAGTTGTTTCAATAAAATAAAATTAGAAAAAGGAAAAGAAAATTTCCTTTCAGTCCATCAAATTATAAGTAGCATCAACTATGACAAACGTTTTTGACAGCACATACTTAAAAATAAGCAGTTGAAATGTGCATACCACTCACCAGGAGCCTGTTTTCTGTAAGAACCAATTCAGTGAGGTTTTCACAGTCTCCAACTGTTTCAGGCAATTGTGAGAGTCTGTTTTGATCCACTTTCAAGATTGACAGTTTCTTTAGTTTTCCTAGAAAAGCATTATTTAAACACATAGTTATAATTGTTTCCTCAGCATCATTTGATCTTTCCTATCTGCTGTTCATTTTTTTTGGTGTGTTTTAATCTGCTACTCAGTTTTCCCCATTCTAACTAGCTTTTCATATTTTGAAACTGTATTATTCTTACTTAGGTCACTGAGGCTGGGTTTAAAATAATTTGCATAGAACATGAAAAACAGTCAGCAATTAGAATCAAATCATTTTAAAAGTCACTACCTAAAAACAGCATATCAAAGTCTGAGCATATAAGATTAAAAAAAAGATTTGGCCTCTTCCCCAGCCCCACCCCACCTGGTCTGAATGAGTGAGTGAAAGACAGACAGAGAAAGAGACAGAGACAGAGACAGAAAGAGACAGAGAGACATAGAGAGGGAGGGAGGGAGAGAAGGGAAGAGAGGGAGGAAGAGAGAGAGAGAGAGAAAGGGAGGGGAGGAGGGAGGGAGAGAGAGAGGGAGAGAGAGAGAGAGAGAGAGAGAGAGAGAGAGAGAGAGAGAGAGAGAGAGAGAGAGAGAGAGAGAGAGAGAGAGAGAATGTTACATGCAAAGGTGTTCAGGGCTTAACTCCTGGCCCTATGCTCAGGGCTCACTCTTGGAAATCTACTAATAAACCCCTACTAATAATCCCCCACCTAAAGAAGAAGAGAAAACAGAATCTAATCAGAAGGTTGCTAATCCAGAACATTATATTAAACATCTTTTACAGAACAGATGGGCACTCTGGTTTTTTAAAAATGATAAAAGCAGGGGCCGGAGAGATAGCATGGAGGTAGCATGCTTGCCTTGCATGCAGAAGGATGGTGGTTCGAAGCCTGGCATCCCATGTGGCCCACCAAGCCTGCCAGGAGTGATTTCTGAGCATAGAGCCAGGAATAACCCCTGACCGCTGACGGGTATGACCCAAAAACCAAAAAAAAAAAAAAAAGATAAAAGCAAAACTTGGCATGCAAATCTATGGTTGATCTCTAAGTTTGATACTGTTGAAGACTTTTGGGCTCTATACATCCATATCCAGTAATCTAGTAATTTAATGCCTGGCTATGACTACTCACTTTTTAAAGATGGTATATAGCCTTTGCAGGAAGATGAGAAAAACAAAGAAGGAGGATAAAGGTTAATTACATTGAACTAATAGCAGAGAAGAAGTGACCTTGATTGCTTCTGGCTAAAAAACACTGCTGTTTTTTAGATTCTCCATATTGGAGAATCTTTCGATGACTATAGTGATGATGAGTGTGAAGCTATTGTTAATGTTAGATAAAGGTGATAAGATAGCAATACGGACTACTGAATGTAAAAGCAGAGAGGCAGTCACACATATCTGGAGGGTATACAAGAAAAAGTTAGGACTTCCTCCATAGATATTAGTTATCAGTCCCATGCAGACACAGCTACTTACTAAGAGGGGATCTACCACTAAATAATAGATTTTTTGTTTAAGAAGACATCTTCTGAGTATTCTCATAGGAGACTGTGTCAAGCAATCGATATTTGGGAGCTGAACAAAGCCTCTTCAAAAGCAGAGTGTACTGCATTTAAATTTGATTTTCATATAAATGTTGCTAAGATACAAGAGAAGCCTCTTTAGTCTTTGGCTTGTACTTTTGTTTTTAGGTTCTGTTACTTTTTTTTAATTTTTAATTTTTTTTAATCAAAGAATTACAGTACACATTATCCCTAGAATCCATAAATGTGTTCCTGGTCACTGTAAAATTTATTTATTAAAATTAATATTATATTTAAAAATTCAACAACTTGCGTTTTCATATTTTACAGGAAAAAATTGTTAATGTTCCATTGTATGTGGGAGCATATTTGAGGGTTTAAGGAACAGTTTTCTTGCAATTATCTGTTTCTTTTTTCTTTTTTATTCTTTTCTTTTTTTGGCCACACCTGGTGATGCTCAGGGGTTACTCCTGGCTATGCTTTCAAAAATCACTCCTGGCTTGGGGGAACATATGGGACGCTGGGGGAATCGAACCAAGGTCCTAGGTTAGTGCATGCAAGGCAAATGCCCTACTGCTTGCGCCACCGCTTCTTTTTTTTTTTTTTTTTTTTTTTTTGGTTTTTGGGTCACACCCAGCGGTGCTCAGGGGTTACTCCTGGCTGTCTGCTCAGAAATAGCTCCTGGCAGGCACGGGGGGACCATATGGGACACCGGAATTCGAACCAACCACCTTTGGTCCTGGATCGGCTGCTTGCAAGGCAAATGCTGCTGTGCTATCTCTCCGGGCCCATCAGTTTCTTTTCTTTTCTTTTTTTTGTGGTTTTTGGGTCACACCTGGCAGTGCTCAGGGGTTTTTCCTGGCTCCGTGCTCAGAAATTGCTCCTGGCATGCACAGGGGACCATATGGGACTCCGGGATTCGAACCAATGACCTTCTGCATGAAAGGTAAATGCCTTACCTCCATGCTATCTCTCCGGCCCCCAGCCATCAGTTTCTTTTTTAAAAGCATTGTCTCTGCTGTGCTCTTGCTGATGGGTGCTAGAGTTTTATTTGTTTCCCTACTGATAACATTAGTGATTCTGATTTCAGTTTTTCATTTGTTTTGCTTTTGGTTTTTCCTCATGTAACAGTGGTAAAGGATTCAGGAATATGACAGGAAAATGGAATAAACATTAATTTTGTGGATTCCTTGGTAATTTGGTTTTTTTTTTTGTAACAACAAGGACTTGCTACAAATTTATGCATTTCATTCAAATCAGTGATCTATGTTTGTGTGATTTTTAAAACATAATTGTGGATTATAAAAAATGTAGCATCATAATTACATTCCTAATTAGAATAGTATGTCTGTTTTTGTATCTTTATGCTATATTTTAACAATTTGTATTTACTTAGGTTATTTTGCTTTGGTTAAAAATGGCTAAAGTAGAAAAATGGACCCATTCATATTAAGACAGTATAAATTAAGACTGTAAATAAAATGTGTAAATAAAATTGTGTTTTGTTTTTTTTTTTATAAAAAAGCAAATGGCTCTCGAGGGCATATTAAGTACAGCAGATGTTTTTGTATGGAAGAGAATCTCTTCATTAAGAAGAAAATCGTAGAAACCTTTTTTAAAAATTCTTCCTCCTGGAATAAGCATCATCCTTAAAAATATCAAAACCAGTCAAGAGCAGTTTATCACTTATGAATGAAAATGATTCAATGGCGGACTCTATCATCAAGCATTTCTGTCTCTGTAGAAAGAAGAAGTAACCTCTGAAGTTTTCCAAGTTAATGTTTCCAAGTCAAGTTTTCCAAGTCAATTACTGGGGAAGGCCACCAATCATAGAAAACAAGAACTAATGTAACTGTGAACATCTCAGAGACCAATAGAGTGAGGGAAATTGTACCATGTTCACCGTCAACTATAATTCAAGGGTCTAAGCCTAGAAGACAGATGTTGTATATATTTGTCAATAATTGGTAGGAAGGTACGTTCCGTCAAAAAAACACCTCAGAATCAGAAAATCTATCTTCAAAAGAGACCTTGAAGTTATAGGGCTTCTGCTCACCTTTTGTTGAAGTCAGAGGAGAACAGCATCCCAAGTAAACTCTACTATCATACTCCTAACACACCTCATCCCAAAAGGAGTCTCCCACAGAAACTCAATGCTAGTGCTATTGCAATCTCTCACTTACCACTTCCAGTAAATGGGTATTCACTGCCTTACGATCTAGACTCTACTGATTTTCAGTAGAGTTTTTATATATTCCCCACCTCCACCTCTTTTCTCTTCCCTTCCTCTTCAAGAAACATTTTTGTTATCAACATCACTTAGCTGTTTGTTTTTGACCTACTCATCAATTCTATGACCTTATGCTGAACATGTAACTACTTCACATCACTCAATTCCTTGGAGTTCCTTCCATTTATTCTGTGAATAGAAGAATTTCTTTTTTTCCCCTAACAGTTGAATAGTGTTCTGTTATAAATATATATTCTATTTTCTTTATCAAAATCACCTACCAATGGGCACTTTGGTTACTTCCATATTTTAGCAACTGTATCAATTTGCAATAAAAACTGAGAAAGATATAACTTTTCAGCAGTTTGTGGTGGACCAGGGATCAAATCTAGGGTCTTCTGCATTTACCCTAATAATAGTTGCTTTGGATGTAAACAAGTGTAAGGTATACTGTTATAGTCTTCATTTGCATTTCCCTGATGTTCAATAGTCATAAGCAATTTTTCATATGCCTATTGAACAACTTTTCTCTTTGGAAAAAGCTTTGTAGATCTTCTGTCCACTTTTTGACTCAGTTATTTGTTTTGTGATAATTTGTTTGCATTTTTATATACTATGAATATTAACCCTTTTGTGTGATGTAGATTGTCTCTTGTTCTGCCATATTTTGGTTGAAAATATTCAATTTAAATGTTTGAAAATATCCTGTTCATGCTTTCTTTTGCTGTACAATATCTTTTCAATTTAATGAAGTTCAACTGTTACTTTCATTTCCCTGTGTCTGGGATGTAACAGATATAGTTAAATCACTTTCTTAAATCAAACTGAGTCATTGGCAGAGAGACAGTTCAGGTCCAATCACAGATCAAGTCCCCAACCACTTCTAGTTATCCTGAATACTGCCAGGTGTGGTCCCAAAGTTCTCTGTGTCCCCAGTATAAAAAGAAATTGAGATTCATAATCTTTCATTCTTATGAACCCTTCTACATGACTTTTTCAAGTGCTCAAGTCACAGCCATCTCATGCTTCTTACTTCTTCCTTTTCTAAAAAACAAAACAAACTCAGATCCTTTAACTTTTCATTGAATATTTCTACATATATTCAAATTCACCATTAATTTTCCAACTATTGTTGAGTAGTTATTACTTAATTTTTCTTTCATCTCTACTATGTATCAAAAAAAGAAGTGGTCATGTTATGCAGCTTTTCTATTAAAAAACTTTCTGAAAGTTCTTTCATGTTTTGAAGAAACATCAAAGGAAGGTTAAAGACAGAAATCCTATGTCAGCTATATGCTTAACTAGATTTTCTTGCCTATGGTGAAACTACCAGCCCAATGTATATTTATGCGTTCTTTGTTTATATTTATTTTCTTGCTTTTGACTGAATTCCTTTATGTTACAGGAAACAATCTCAACTAATTTTTTGTTTATTTTGTTTTGCTTTGCTTTCTAAGTAAATAGCACAGAGTGACTGAAAAGTAAAGATAATTACCAGCAAGCTAAGAAAAATCTCAATTCAAGCATATCATTTTTTGATAACAATCTTTATCTAGACCATAAAATCAGGTCTATTCAGGATATCAATTAAAATTTCTTAATGACTGTGCATATGCCTAAAACGCATTTTATTTGTATTAAATTCTTTTTTTCCCATGATCCTTCTCATCTGTATCAGGATTCATACCAAACAATGAGTTCTGAGTTGCAAAAGAGGATTTAGTTTTTGCACCTATCTCAAAGTTTCTGTCCAAGAGTCAAGACAAACACACACACACACACACACACACACACACACACACAGTCTGGGGAGCACTGTCGAATACTGAAGCTTATTCCACTAATCTGAGGCTCTGTCTTAAGTCCAATACCGTGCTGTTTTGATAACTATAATAATTTGTATTAAATTCTATTGAAATCACTGAAATAAAATATGAATGAATTAGAACTGAGCCAACACTCAAAATAGGAACACCTATAATTGTTACTAAGTCAGGACAACAAATATATGCTTAGAGAGAAACTTTAACGATAATGAATAATCTCAGCAGTCCTCCTCTGAAAACTGAGTAGATTAGAAGAGCCACATCCCTTATGCCTAAGTTGGTGACAAAAAAAAAAAAAAAAATCCAAGTACAGTCCAAAGGTTTAAAAAAAACAACCAGCACCTACAATGGTCTTTCAATACATACCAATGCCATCTGGAATTGCTTCTAATAAATTCTGGGAAATGATTAAATCCGTTAGTGAAGTCAGGCCACTAATTTCTTCAGGAAGTCTCTCCAACCTGTTTTCAGAGACATCTAAGCACAGCAAGTTCTTCAGATTTCCTATTTCCTACACAAAGAACAAATAAATAAAAATTAAGGCTTAAATCTACTGCAGTAGGGAGAAATTTGTTACAGTGATTATGAGTGTATATGCGAGACGGTATAACCAAATCCCAATGTAACAAAGGATGCTTCTGGACAATATGCCTACATGCGAAGACTTGAGTGAATTTCCAGAGCCCTTCCAATAAAAACATGAAAGTATACATCAAAGATACACCAGAGCTCAAGAGGGATTCCTTTTCCTCTTAATTTCAGACAAGAAATTATTCTCACTGAATAGAGGAAGGGACTGGTACTAAAAATAAATAAGTGGCTTTATGATCAATAATAATATGAAAAAAAAATGAGGTCAGATTCCAGTTCCACAAATCCAGTAAAATGTATTTTCTTTTTCTGAAAAACCCATAGATGAGTGAGACTGTTCTATGTCTATCTCTCTCCCTCTGACTTATTTCACTCAGCATAATAAATTCATATGCATCCATTTATAGGAAAATTTCATCTCTTCTGATGGCTGCATAATATTCCATTGAATAAGATTTCCTTTCTCCCCAGATCCCCGACAGCACAGCTTGTTCTCATACTTTGTGATGTGTGCCAATATGTGGTATGAGATGGTACCTCATAGTTGTTTAGATTTGCATCTCCCTGATGATTACTGATGTGGAGATATTTTCATGTGCCTTTTAGCCATTTCTATTTCTTTTTTGTCAAAGTGTCTGTTCATTTCTTCTTTCCATTTTTTGATGGGCTTAGATGATATTTTTCTTGTAAAGTACTATCAGTGCCTTGTATACTTGGATATTAGCCCCTTATCTGATTGGATAAATAGTATCTCCCACTCAGTGGGTGGTTCTTGTATTCTGGGCACTATTTCATTTGAGGTTTAGAAGCTTCTCAGCTTAATGTAGGCCCATCTGTTCATTTCTGCTTTCACTTGTTTGGAGAGTGCTGTTTCCTCCTTAAAGAAGCCTTTAATCTCAATGCCATGGAGTGTTTTACTAACGTATTGTTCT